>NC_133324.1:880367712-881567712 GCF_042186555.1 Aquarana catesbeiana
ACAGGCCTCGCCATGGTCGACCAAAGAAGTTGAGTGCATGTTCTCAGAGTCATATCCAGAGGTTGTCTTTGGGAAATAGACGTATGAGTGCTGCCAGCATTGCTGCAGAGGTTAAAGAGGTGGGGGGGGGGTCAGTCTGTCAGTGCTCAGACCATACGCCGCACACTGCATCAAATTGGTCTGCATGGTTGTCGTCCCAGAAGGAAGCCGCTCCTAAAGATGATGCACAAGAAAGCCCGCAAACAGTTTGCTGAAGACAAGCAGACTAAGGACATGGATTACTGGAACCATGTCCTGTGGTCTGATGAGACCAAGATAAACTTATTTGGTTCAGACGGTATCAAGCGTGTGTGGCGGCAACCAGGTGAGGAGTACAAAAGACAAGTGTGTCTTGCCTACAGTCAAGGATGTTGTGGGAGTGACATGGTCTGGGGCTGCATGAGTGCTGCCGGCACTGGGGAGCTACAGTTTATTGTGGGAACCATGAATGCCAACATATACTGTGACATACTGAAGCAGAGCATGATCCCCTCCCTTCGGAGACTTAGCCACAGGGCAGTATTCCAATATGATAAAGGACTCCAAACACACCTCCAAGATGACCACTGCCTTGCTAAAGAAGCTGATGGTAAAGGTGATGGACTGACAAAGCATGTCTCCAGACCTAAACCCTATTGTGCATCTGTGGGGCATCCTCAAAACGGAAGGTGGAGGAGCGCAAGGTCTCTAACCTCCACCAGCTCCGTGATGTCGTCATGGAGGAGTGGAAGAGGACTCCAGTGGCAACCTGTGAAGCTCTGGTGAACTCCATGCCCAAGAGGGTTAAGGCAGTGCTAGAAAAGAATGGTGGCCACAAAAAATATTGACACTTTGGGCCCAATATGGACATTTTTACTTAGGGGTGTACTCACATTTGTTGCCAGTGGTTTAGACATTAATGGCTGTGTGCAGAGTTATATTGAGGGGACAGCAAATTTACACTGTTATACAAGCTGTACACGCACTACTTTACATTGTAGCAAAGTGTCATTTCTTCAGTGTTGTCACATGAAAAGATATAATAAAATATTTACAAAAATGTGAGGGGTGTACTCACTTTTGTGAGAAATATATATATACCAACACGTACATACAGTTGTGCTCATAAGTTTACATACCATTGCAGAATTTATGATTTCTTGGCCATTTTTCAGAGAATATGAATGATAACACAAACTTTTTTCACTCATGGTTAGTGTTTGGCTGAAGCCATTTATTATTGATTAACTGTGTTTACTCTTTTTAAATCATAATGGCAACAGAAACTACCCAAATTACCCTGATCAAAAGTTTACATACCCCAGTTCTTAATACCGTGTATTGCCCCCTTTAACATCAATGACAGCTTGAAGTCTTTTGTGATATTTGTGGATGAGGCTCTTTATCCTCTCAGATGGTAAAGCTGTCCATTCCTCTTGGCAAAAAGCCTCCAGTTCCTGTAAATTCTTGGGCTGTCTTGCATGAACTGCACATCTGAGATCTCCCCAAATTGGCTCAATGATATTGAGGTCAGGAGACTGAGATGGCCACTCCAGAACCTTCACTTTATTCTGCTGTAGCCAATGACAGGTCGACTTTGGCCTTGTGTTTTGGATCATTGTCATGTTGGAATGTCCAAGGACGTCCCATGTGCAGCTTCCTGGCTGATGAATGCAAATGTTCCTCCAGTAATTTTTTGATAACATACTACATTCATCTCGCCATCAATTGTGATTAATTTCCTGTGCCTTTGTAGCTCACACATCCCCAAAACATCAGCAATCCACCTCCGTGTTTTACAGTAGGAATGGTGTACCTTTCATCATAGGCCTTGTTGACTCCTCTCCAAATGTAGTGTTTATGGTTGTGGCTAAAAAGCTCAATTTTGGTCTCATCGCTCCAAATGACTTTGTGCCAGAAGATTTGAGACTTGTCTCTGTGCTGTTTGGTGTATTGTAAGCGGGATACTTTGTGGCATTTGTGTAGTAATGGCTTTCCTCTGGCGACTCCGCCATGCAGCCCATCTTTCTTCAAGTGCCTCCTTATTGTGCATCTTGAAACAGCCACACCACATGTTTTCAGAGTCCTGTATTTCACCTGAAGTTATTTGTGGGTTTTTCTTTGCATCCCGAACAATTTTCCTGGCAGTTGTGGCTGAAACTTTAGTTGGTCTACCTGACTGTGGTTTGGTTTTAACAGAACCCCTCATTTTCCACTTCTTGATTAGAGTTTGAACACTGCTGATTGGCATTCTCAATTCCTTGGATATCTTTTTATATCCCTTTCCTGTTTTATACAGTTCAACTACCTTTTCCCGCAGATCCTTTGACAATTCTTTTGCTTTCCCCATGACTCAGAATCCAGAAATGTCAGTGCAGCACTGGATGAAAGATGCAAGGGTCTGCCAGGAGTCCAGAAATGCATTGAGCTTTTATACACACATACTAATTACAAGCAAACAGATCAAAATACTCACTATACCTCTCAGCAAATGGCTTGGGGTGTCTACTTTCCAAAATGGGGTCATTTGGGAGGGGTTTGTGCCACCTGGGCTTTCAATGGCCTCCGAGACTGTGATAGGCAGTGAAGAGTGAAATCAAAAATTCACGCCCTTAGAAAGCCTGAAGGCGGTGCTTGGTTTTCGGGGTCCCATACGCGGCTAGGCTCCCAAAAAGTCTCACACATGTGGTATCCCCGTACTCAGGAGAAGCAGCAGAATGTATTTTGGGGTGTAATTTCACATATTCCCATGGCATGTTTGAGCAATATATCATTTAGTGACAACTTTGTGCAAAAAAAAAAAAAAAAAAAATTTGTCTCTTTCCCGCAACTTGTGTCGCAATATAAAATATTCCATGGACTCGACATGCCTCTCAGCAAATAGCTTGGGGTGTCTACTTTCCAAAATGGGGTCATTTGGGGGGGTTTTGAACTGTCCTGGCATTTTATGCACAACATTTAGAAGCTTATGTCACACATCACCCACTCTTCTAACCACTTGAAGACAAAGCCCTTTCTGACACTTTTTGTTTACATGAAAAAGTTATTTTTTTTTGCAAAAAAATTACTTTGAACCCCCAAACATTATATATTTTTTTAAAGCAAATGCCCTACAGATTAAAATGGTGGGTGTTTCATTTTTTTTTTTTCACACAGTATTTGTGCAGCGATTTTTCAAACGCATTTTTTGGGGAAAAAACACACTTTTTTAAATTTTAATGCACTAAAACACACTATATTGCCCAAATGTTTGATGAAATAAAAAAGATGATCTTAGGCCGAGTACATGGATACCAAACATGACATGCTTTAAAATTGCGCACAAACGTGCAGTGGCAACAAAATAAATACATTTTTAAAAGCCTTTAAAAGCCTTTACAGGTTACCACTTTAGATTTACAGAGGAGGTCTACTGCAAAAATTACTGCCCTCGATCTGACCTTTGCGGCGATACCTCACATGCATGGTGCAATTGCTGTTTACGTTTGACGACAGACCGCCGCTTGCGTTCGCCTTAGCGCGAGAGCAGGGGGCGACAGGGGTGCTTTTTTTTTTTTTTCTTTATTATTTTTTTGCTTTTTTATCTTATTTTTAAACTGTTCCTTTCATTTTTTTTTTTTTTTTTTAATCATTTTTATTGTTATCTCGGGGAATGTAAATATCCCCTATGATAGCAATAGGTAGTGACAGGTACTCTTTTTTGAAAAAATTGGGGTCTATTAGACCCTAGATCTCTCCACTGCCCTCAAAGCATCTGATGACACCAAGATCGGTGTGATAAAATGCTTCCCCAATTTCCCAATGGCGCTATTTACATCTGGCGAAATCTAAGTCATAAAATGCTCGTAGCTTCCGGTTTCTTAGGCCATAGAGATGTTTGGAGCCACTCTGGTCTCTGATCACCTCTATGGTCAGCTGGCTGAATCACCGGCTGCATTCTCAGGTTCCCTGTTGAGACAGGAGAGCCAGAGAAAAACACGGAAGACGGTGGGGGGGGGGGGGGGGCCATTCCCTCCCACGGCTTGTAAAAGCAGTCTAGAGGCTAATTAGCCGCTAGGATTGCTTTTACATGAAAGCCGACCGCTGGCTGAAAAGAATTATACCAAGATGATACCTAAACCTGCAGGCATCATTCTAGTATAACCACTCAAAGTCGTGAATGGCGTACCTGAAGACAAAAAAATGGTTAACAATAAAGCACAGTAAACGGTAAAGTATAAAAAATTGCATACCTGAAAAGCAAACGTGATAAAACATAATAACAATAAAACATTGCAGAATAGAATACAGTAAAAAAGAGCAGAACAAGAGAGAGAGAGAACAATAAAACGACAACAATTTTTTTTTAATATATATATATATATATATATATATATATATATATATATATATATATATATATATATATATATATATATATATATATATATATATATTTTTTTTTTTATACTTTTTTTGTAACTAACTTTTATAACGGTAACCGGTTCCAGGTTCGGGTCTCTCAAAATGCGATGGCATCTTGGGAGACCCTGTGAAAGTGTGCCTAGTCTGTGCATTGCTGTACCCTACGCTAATACTCAACTAGTGAATGGTAGCGTTCAAAACATTCACCAATGCAAAGACCAGGATTGTCAGGACAGGAGGGACAATAATAGCGGGTGTCACGCCTATATCCGCGCTTGCTGCAGACACATCTTTTTTGGGGGGGTTTGTTGGGAAGGGGTACTCGGGAGGACATAAAGAAAATGCCTCTCATGCAGCCGACTGCATTTGGTTGGGAATGTGAATGGGGGAAGTACGGGCGCTGCAGAAGTGGTGGGTTCCCAATTAGGATTGGCGAATGCAGCAGGAAGGGCATTATGGGCACGACGGGCCTGTGTTTGTCTTTTTGGTGGCAGCGGGACACTACTTGTGCTTGCCACCTCACCAGCTTGAACTGCACTTATGGGACTCGCCACGTCACCAAGTGTTACTGCAGTGCTGGTTTGACTACAACCGGGGTGTACTAGGCCGCTGGTGCTTGCCAGTTCAATAAAAAGCTACCAAAAAAACTGTTAGCGATCGCAAGGATCAGGCCTGACTCTGCGAACACTGCAGTTATGCGTTTAGTGTTTTGTAAGTGACAGTGATCGATCGATACTGCACTTGGGTGGGCTGAGCTGGGCCAGGCGGAGGGGCAAAATGCAGGTGCTAGCAGGTATCTGGGCTGATCCCGCTAACACTGCGTTTTTGGGAACCCTAAACTGCTGGGGACGCTAGTATAGATCTGATCGGATCAGATATTGATCCATTCAGATACTATACCACTAAGGGAGGTGTACAGTGCGTGCGTGGGTGTTAGCGGTACTGGCGCTAATCTGACGCTGCTTGGGGCTGGTGCTTGCCAGTTCACCAAAATACTACCAAAAAAACTGTTAGCAATCGCAGGGATCAGGCCTGACTCTGCGAACGCTGCAGTTATGCGTTTAGTGTTTTGTAAGTGACAGTGATCGATCGATACTGCACTTGGGTGGGCCGGGCGGAGGGGCAAAACGCAGGTGCTAGCAGGTATCTGGGCTGATCCCGCTAACACTGTGTTTTTGGGAACCCTAAACTGCTGGGGACGCTAGTATAGATCTGATCGGATCAGATATTGATCCGATCAGATACTATACCACTAAGGGAGGCGTATGCTGCGTGCGTGGGTGTTAGCGGTACTGGCGCTAATCTGACGCTGCCTGGGGCGACGCATATCACCGCCGGGCGATCAGGGGGCTAAACCTTTATTCGTTAATAAACGGCGGGTGCCCTGACACTAAAAAAAATAAACAAACTAACCAGCATCACCCGTAACACTTATACGGTGATCAGTGGTGAAAGGGTTAACTAGGGGGCCATCAAGGGGTTAAAACATTTATTAGGTAGTATATGGGGGTCCCTGTCGCTATAAAACGGTGACGGCGAACCTAAATATTTAGGTCCCTAACTAGCGTCACCAGCGACACTAATACAGCGATCAGAAAAATGATCGCTTAGCGACACTGGTGACAGGGGGTGATCAAGGGGTTAAAAAACTTTATTAGGGGGGGTTAGGGGGGTATCCTAGACCTACAGGGGGCTAATACTAACTGTCCCAACACTGTAACTGTCACAAACTGACACCAATGCAGTAATCAGAAAAAAAAAAACTGCTGGTGTCAGTTTGTGACAGGGAGGGGGGGGGGGTGATTGGGGGGGATCGGGGGGCGATCGAGGGGATCGGGGTGTTTTATGTGCCTGGCATGTTCTACTGTGTTGTGTAGTGTTGGTGCACTCACAGTGAAGTCTTCTCTCCTCGGCGCTGCAACGGAATACCGAGCCGAGGAGGGATGACATCATTTCCTTTGCTGCTGTTTAGCATACAGCAGCAAAGGAAGTGATCTGATTGGCCGGCGGCGATTGCGAGGGGGGGGCCACGAACGGATGGTCTCCCCCTCACCTCTGATCGCCGCTGGACGAAAGACGACCGCCTCGGGCACCGGGGGGGGGGGGGTCCGATCGGACCCCCCACCCGCGGAAGGCAAATCACGTATATATACGTGATTTTGCCTGTCCGTGCCACCTTGCCGACGTAAATCGGCGTGAGGCGGTCGTCAAGTGGTTAATAGCCATTTAAAACCCCTTTGTGTCAACTTGTGTGCACATTATCAGGCCAAAATCACCAGGGTATGTAAACTTTTGATCAGGGTAATTTGTTGTCATTATGATTTAAAAAGAGTAAACACAGTTGATTGATAATAAATGGCTTCAGCCAAACACTAAACCATAAATGAAAGAAAAAAAGTTTGTGTTATCACTCATATTCTCTGAAAAATGGCTAAAAAATACAAAAATAAAAAAAATCATAAATTCTGCCAGGGTATGTAAACTTATGAGCACAACTGTATATATAATGTTTGGATGCTCCAAGTAATTTTCTAGCAAAGAAATACTGATTTTAACTTGAAAGTAACAAGTGTCAGTAAAAGGCTTAGTCTTTAAGTGGTTAAACTGACCTCATTTACAGACCGAAGTTCATCCCTTAGCTCTAAAAGAACCAAATTATACAATGTTTATAGTTATCTCATAGCGCTGAACAATGTTGATAAACATTTGCCTTTTTTATATTTTATTTATCTTTTACAGTTCTGAGCAGAGAACGGCTCTGCACTTGTTACATAGAATCGTGGAAATGCCAGATTAAGAACGCGAGGAGGGGTTGAATCGAGATCGTGATTTTTTAATTATTAATCGTGCAGCTCTACTGTATAGTAATATTTACTAGAACCATTGTAACTTTGTTGTCTTTTATTTTCTTTTTGTAAAGTTTTTATACAGTTCAACATGATCGCATTTTTTTTTTTTTTTTTTTTAATCAAACCATATTCCCTGTTATGTATCACCACTCACAGCAATTGTCTGCTCAGGTTCTTAGCCCAGTTGACCTGAACTAATTAATACATAAAAAATGAAGTTTTGTAAATTGTGTATGATAACTAAGGGAAATTTTTATGCAACATGTTCACTCTACGTAGAACTGTTCCTTCTCTTTATGGCACACATCTTCGTCTACATAGGACTGATCCTCCTCCTTATGGCACACATCTTAGCCTAGGTTCACACTGCTGCGGGACAGAAATCATGCAAGTTCAGATTTCAACCAGGCAATGTAGTTTGACTTCAGTGGCGATTTGACAGACATCTGTGCGAGTTCCTGCACAGATGTCTACACAAATCGCCCCCTGAAGTTGCCAAAAGTACTGCAGAAACGACTTTTGTGAACCTAGGCTTACTCTCCATAAAACTGTCCCTTTTCTTTATGGCACACATCTTACCCTTCGACAATATAGATTTACTCCTTCTCATTACATACACGTTTTACTCCATGTATGGCACACAGGACATCCCACCACCATATACATGCTGGACATTCATAGAACTAGTGTGCTTATCAACAAGAGCTGAGAATACCATTTCACGTATCCCAATAAAAGGGATTAGCAGACATTAAAGGCTTATTTCACAAGCAATTTCTGAAAGTCCTGCTTGCAATAAGTAGGAAAAAAAAACAGAAAGATTGTTCAGATATCTCATCATATATCAGAAAATACAGCTGCTCAGCTTTTACCTTCAGAACATTTTGTATGAAAACAGTATTAAAAGGTATTGGGTAACTCAGTACGTTGGTAGATGCTGTGTCTGGTAATGATGCAACTGCTGTACAATCATTCACTAGTTACAGACATCAAGGACAAATGAGTCACAATACAGAATAGGGGCTTGCAACGCATTGTCTTTGAACAATATTGTGTAGCTTCTAAATCACTGGAGTCCTTGGTTCAACTCTCACCAGGAACCCTTATGCACCAGTTCCCCCATTCCCAATATTATACTTACAGGAATTAGTCTGTAAAGCACAAAGTGACAAGTGAGCAATGAATAATCAATAGGACAGGTGCTGCATTACTTGTCTTGTGCACTTATATTTTTCTGTTATTTTTATTTGTTCAAATGGAAATCCCTAATAAAATCAGCGAAAAAAGAATATACTTTGTAAATACATTTATATGTCTGTCAAGTCAAACTATTTCTTCTTGCTGCAAAAAAAAAAAAAAAAAAAAACGTACTGCCTACTACACAAAGGTTGATGAATCAGATACAGTAAATCCTTGGATTACGGGCATAATCTGTTCCAGAAGAATGTTTGTAATCCATGCTGTAGTACCACATGTGGCCAGAGGTGGGGGGGGGGGGGCACCAGAGAAGCACAGAGACACTTGGGAACAGAGCATTTCCGCACCTCTGGCCACATGCGTTACTGCACACCCCAAGGCTTGAATCCTGCTTGTCTTGCGAGACAACGCTCGCAAACCAAGTCAGGATTTAAAAAAAAAAAAAAAAAAAAAAAAAAAAAAAAAGGAGCTCGTATTGCGAGACGATGTGATGAGATCCAGGCACTCGCAAACTGCACCTTCTCTGCTGACTCTGGGGTGCACACAGAAGCCTCTTTTCCCTGACCCCCATGCTCTGTACTGTCTCTTATGACTTAGATAAACCCAGAAATCTTTTCTCTCAGGTCTTCTTGTACTGACCCATTTCCTGTGACTCTGATTCACCAGATAGCCTTTTCTCTGCAGTACCCATAGACAACATTATCTACTATGACTTTGAGGTGCACCCAGAAGCCTCTTCTCTTCGATCCATGTACTATATTGTTTGCTATGACTCAGGTGCACCCAAAAGCTTCTTCTCTCAGGACCTCATGGGCTGCCCCATCCCTTATGAGTCTGGGGTGTACCCATGATCCTCTTCTCAGCAGCCCCTTTGGGGTACCCCATCTCTTTTGACTCTGTAGTACATCCATTAAAAGTTTTCTTTGGTCCCCATGGATTGTACTCTTTCCTATGACTCTGGGGTGCACCCAGAAGCTGCTTCTCTCTGGTCCCCATGGACCATATCTCCAATAACCCAAGTGCGCCCAGAATCTTCTCCTCTCTGGTCCCCAAGTGCACCATTTCTTATGATTCCGAGGTGTACTCAGAAGCCTCTTATCTCTGGTCCCCATGGACCATACCCTCTCCAAAAACCTGGACACCCAGAACCCTTTACTATGATTCTGGTGTGCATCCACAACCCTATTCTCTCTGGTCGCCATGGACTGCACCATCTCCTATGACTCCGGGGTGCAGCTAGAAGCTTCTTCTCTATGGTCCCACGGACCAAATCATCTCCAATAAGTCAAAAAAGGATGCTGTGCAGGCAACCGCCATTCTCCTTATTAACTGATGTTGTCATTGGTTGTTAGGACGCCGGCAGCTAGAAGGTTGTAATGGTGCACAATAAAAACCTGTGGCTTTGTGTAACTAAAAGGCAGGCTTGTATACGATTTTTGAGCAGTTTTTAGGCATTTTGCACACCTGAAGGTAGCTCAGGGTGCCTGAGCACCCTGGTTGAAAAAGGTCGCTATGGACTATTCCATCTCCAATAACCTGGGTGCACCCAAAATCCTCTTTTCTGCTGTTTCCATGGCCTCCACAATCATCTATGATTCTGGGGTACACCCACAACCCTATTCTCTCAGATCCCCAAGGACTGCAACATCTATGACTCTGGTGTGCACCCAGAAGCGGCTTCTCTCTGGTCCCCGTGGACCATACCATCTGCTATGACTCTGGTGTGCACCCAAAAGTGGCTTCTCTCTGGTCCCCGTGGACCATACCATCTCCTAGGACTCTGGTGTGCACCCAGAAGCCGCTTTTCTCTGGTCCCCATGGACTATACCATCTCCTATGACTCTGGGGGTGTACCCAGGAGTCTTTTCTCTCCCATGGCAGGGTGCCCTTTCGAATAGTAACCCAAAGTTTACAGGGGCAAATATTCACCCAGCCGTGTGCTGCCATCTTCCATGTATTGTAACAGGGGATATATGTACAGTCCATGAACACTCTACCATGATGACAGCACCAATAAAAAAGAAGAATAGAGATCACACATCTTACTGTCATTCTACATTCTAAAATAAAACAGAAAGTTACAAACATACATACACGTTAGGGGACAACACTTCCTTCCTGAGGACACATGAGGCTTCCAGCTCCTACAGCACTACAAGTACCAGCATGGTCTTCACACTGTAGAGGGACCTCACATGTCCTAGTCCTAGAACTACTACAGGTCCCAGCATGCCCCGAGTTTCTGTATATTATACAGATGATAGGTGTCACCCTGTCACTACTCACCCCAGAGGTGACCTCTGCACCCTCAGCAGCGCCCCCAGCCTCGGTCCCAGCACCCACACGCTCCTGGCCGCCATGTCAGTCTCCTATCAGCGTTTGCACGCAGGACACAACCTATACCGCTCCTTCCAGCGTCAACCAATCATCAGCTCCCGATCTCCTATCGCGCATGCGCACAGAGGGCACGCTCCGGCTTGCGAACCTAATCAAGGTGGGTTGTAGAGGAGTTGAAATGTCAAACTTGTGAATGGCGAAAGACTCCTGCAATGTGAAAGATAGTGGGCGGAGCCTGTGAGGAGAAGGGGCGGGGGCGGGTGGAGACTTTAGAGGCAACTGGGCGGGGCCTCTAAGATTTATGTAACCATATCAGGTGACAGTTTTTGTAGAATGTAACGGCAGCCAATGACAGCAGCCTGAGCCCGTCTCTAGTGTGTATTCCTGTGTGGAAGAACATGAAGAGGGTTACAATAACGTTATCGAATGATCGTTATTATTTTTTTTTGTTTTTCAAACAAAGTAGAACAGGGGTCTCCAAA
The DNA here is from genome assembly GCF_042186555.1 of Aquarana catesbeiana. Taxonomy (NCBI): domain Eukaryota; kingdom Metazoa; phylum Chordata; class Amphibia; order Anura; family Ranidae; genus Aquarana; species Aquarana catesbeiana. The sequence continues at coordinate 880,379,000 of NC_133324.1, forward strand.
CTTTTTAAGCAAGGAGCCGGTTTACTGTCCTTCAGACTTTAGGGGGGCCGAACTATGACCAGTGGGAGAAGAAAATGTCCTGGCCTCAGTGGGAGTAAATAGTGCCCCATCATTGGTGTCAGTGGGAGGAATAGTGCCCCATCATTGGTGTCAGTGGGAGGAATAGTGCCCCATCATTGGTGTCAGTAAGAAGAAAAGTGCCCCATCATTGATGTCAGTGTGAGGAAAAGTGCCCCATCATTGGTGGCAGTGGAAGAAATAGTGCCCCATCATTGGTGTCAGTGGGAGGAATAGTGCCCCATCATTGGTGTCAGTGAGAGGAATAATGCCCCAGCATTGGTGTCAGTGGGAGGAATAATGCCCCATTATTGGTTTCAGTGGGAGGAATAGTGCCCCATTATTGGTTTCAGTGGGAGGAATAGTGCCCCATTATTGGTTTCAGTGGGAGGAATAGTGCCCCATTATTGGTGTCAGTGGGAGGAATAGCGCCCCATTATTGGATGTTAGTGGGAGGAATAGTGCCCCATCATTGGTGTCAGTGAGAGGAATAGTGCCCCAGCATTGGTGTCAGTGAGAGGAATAATGCCCCATTATTGGTTTCAGTGGGAGGAATAATGCCCCATTATTGGTTTCAGTGGGAGGAATAGTGCCCCATCATTGGTGTCAGTGAGAGGAATAGTGCCCCAGCATTGGTGTCAGTGAGAGGAATAATGCCCCATTATTGGTTTCAGTGGGAGGAATAATGCCCCATTATTGGTTTCACTGGGAGGAATAGTGCCCCATTATTGGTGTCAGTGGGAGGAATAGCGCCCCATTATTGGATGTTAGTGGGAGGAATAGTGCCCCATCATTGGTGTCAGTGGGAGGAATAGTGCTCCATCATTGGATGTTAGTGGGAGGAATAGTGCCCCTTCATTGGTGTCAGTGGGAGGAATAGTGCCCCATCATTGGTGTCAGTGGAAGGAATAGTGCTCCATCATTGGATGTTAGTGGGAGGAATAGTGCCCCATCATTGGTGTCAGTGGGAGGAATAGTGCCCCATCATTGGTTGCAGTGGGAGGAATAGTGCCCCATTTTCTATCTCCTTTTCCTGTTAAAGCGGTTGACATATTTTTGTAATTAAAATTACAAACAAGTTATGCTTATCTTATCTGTGCAATGGTATTGCACAGAGCGACCCCAAACCTCCTCTTCTGGGGTCCCCCATCAGCGATCTTGGCTTATCATCCACCATCCACTCCGCACCCATCAGCGAACCTGGGTTCAGCATGGCGGGTGCTGTTAGATAGATGGAAAGTCCATTTGCGGATCTCTCCTTCCTGTTATTGATCATCAGAAAACCTGGGGACAGCATGGCGGGTGCTGCCAGGTAGATGGGAGGTAAATCAGTGAATGTCCATTTGGTAATCTTTCCTTCCTGTTAACTACCTTGAGGCGACATGTAAAATGTCCCTTCTGTGTCCAGGTGTCACGTTCCGCAGCCAATGTGGCTTGGGGAGGAAACTAACAGACTGCGATTTGCTCTCTGTTCTTTTTATTGGAGGGCAGGTGAGACATCAGGGGCCTTTTAGAGAACCTGTCACTATAAAAGCATCACATAGGGGACTTTTTGTTCCCATGTGACTAAAAAGTTTAGAGAAATAAATGTACAAAAGTGTAAAAAATTAAAGTTACATCCAAGCACTTTCGCTGGATCACTTTCACATACCCTAAAAAAATGCCAGTCCCCCCTGACATGCACCTTTGCCATCTTTTCCAGGCTCATTGTGCCCAGAACATGCGGTGCCATAGCATGTAGAGTGGAAGGAGATCAGTGAAAATCTGTTTGCTTATTTCCCTTTTCTGTTAAAGCAGTTGTAGCTTTTGTTTTCTTTAAATGAACAAACATGTTATACTTACCTCCTCTATGCAATGCTATTGCACAGAGTGGCCCTAAACATGCTCTTCTCCCGCTGGTAAGCTTGTGTAATCCTCCACCTGATTTTCAAGCTCTGCACTCATCCCGAAACCTGGTACAGCATGGCGGGTGCTGCCGGGTAGATGGGAGGGAGATCAGCAAATTTCTGTTTGCTGAACTCCCCTTTCTGTTAATGACCCATAAGTGGCATATGAAGCGTCACTTCCGGGTCCTGGTTTCACTTTACCCCACAAATATGGCAAGAGATAAAACTAATGTAGTGCAATCTGCACTCTGTTGCTTCTGCCAGGTCGCTTCCACGTACCCTGGAAAATGTCGGCCCCCCACTCACATGCTCCATAACCATTTTTTTGGTCTTTGTGTGCCCATTGGTGAACCCTGAACCTGCAAGGTGGGTTCCACTGGGTAGAGGGGAAGAGGATCGGCAAACATTTGTTTGCATATCTCCCTTACCTGTTAAACGGTTGTAAAGGATTTTTTTTAATGGAAATACAAACGTTAAACTTACCCAAGACCTCCTCTTCTGATATCCCCTACTGGCTATCTTGGCTTCGCCTCCACTGGATTTCCAGGTTCTGTGCCCATCGGTGAACCCGGGACCAGCATAGTGAGGTTTCATTATGCTGGAAATTTTTTTCCCATGAACTCAACATGCCTTTCAGCAAAAAACTTGATGTGCCTACATTCCAAAAAGGGGTCATTTGCGAGTTCTTTAAACTCCTGGCATTTTATGCCCAACATTGGGAGCTTCCACCACACATCCACCCACTCTTCTAATGTTGGGCATACATGTAATGTTTTTTTTTTTCCTGCAATCCATGGGCTGCACTCAAAAAGAACCTAAGAGATTCCTCCATTCACATTGATCAATGTGGATGAAGAAATCTCAGCCAGAAGAAAGTGCTTGGGCATACACTTTCGTTTTTTTCCTTGTTTTTAGATCAGGGGAGCCGAACTTCCTTCCCTCTTGGACCGGGGTTCTTTTAATTGCACTCCCAGGATCTACACTCTGCACCAAGAGGTAAGCTCTAAGCCCGTTAGCTTGGCTCTTTCCACCACCACCGGGTGAAGGTGCAGCTGTACAACGGCGTGTGGACATGCTTTAGCTGGTCTGGAGCCTGCGGCAAACCACAGCCTATCTTCCTGGAGCCCGGGGATCACTGAGCAGCACGCTCAGTCAGCGTGTCTGTTCATGCCACACCCCCGAGAGCAGAGCTCTTAAACAGGGCTTCCAGTCATTTGCTAGTGGTGTCCTTAAGGTGGACTTTCACACACTTTTTCTACTTTCAATGTTATTCTCCCATATATTCCCACAATCCTTTTTTGGAAAATACCTAAGCAGCCCACAAAAATGTCATACTTCCAGCTGCCTGCAGCTTCACCTACAACTGGCAATCTTTACCAAATTTGAATTAGTAAGAGGCAGCTGTCAGCGATGATGGCAGGCCCATAATAACGAACTCCACCTCCTTTATCTGTCATTCAGAATCCCTTAAAGCAAGAGGTTAAACACGTGCATCTGGTACAGGAATGGTAGATGCTTTGTTAAGCCAGCATACTGCCAGATCCACAGAGGGTAATCAAATTTGTAACAAAATCCTCCTCAAATTGGTACAAGTCTGATAGCTGCTTGATAGGTACAAACATCCTATTAAGATTTTTCCAGACTTCATAAAGGATGACTGCTAATACACTGGAATGGTCTTGGAAACCCTAAAGGAACCTAGACAAGGGATATCACAGGCTGCTCCTTCAGTTTTAAAGTTCTGCATACCACATTAATAAGTGCCAAAATGGTCTCTTTTAGTTTGGGAGTGATGGCTGAAGACTCCTCAGAAGCAGGTTTGTCCATCAAGGACTCGAGAGACTCAACATCAGACAACGTCTTGGTGGCTGAAGGCTTAGAGGCCACTACGGTCACAGACAGACCAGATAGATTCTGTATGGGAAGTAGCAGGAGCACACTTATGGCCTCTTCATCATTAGTGTTATTTGGCCCAAAAATCTTTAACTGTATGTAGCGATACCCCCGAAGGAGCTGCTTTTGTTTGTTCAGTCCGTTACTCTGCCTCTCAACCCCAAAGAGCTGTCCCAGCCCTTCTGGCACACCTAGCAATGTGATCAACGGAATAAAACGCAGACAATTCTGCTCTCTCAAGTTTTCTTGCACCAGAGAAAAGTTTAAAGTGATATTAGTCAGCAACAATAAAAGAATAATAACGTACACAGATTAAATGGGCTCCCCAAACAAACTATTGATTGATGTAGAATACTATGGCTAAAGGGGAACCCCATGCTGGCCTACAGTACCTTCAATACCAGCACACAATGAAGTAATATAAAGACCAGCGACGTGTCCCCTTTAAGAGCAACAACAATAATGTTCTAAGATCAAGGCCTTGCATTTGTTCTCTTCACCGGCATGTTGGAGCTCTGCGGACAAGGGTCCCTCAATGTAACAGAGTGATGGGGAGTAATGTAAAATAGCTGGTGCTGGGATATAGCACTCCTCTACGTGAGCCGGATAACAGGTGTCTGTGCACAGTGTTCAAGTGTGGTGTTTTATGGAAGGCAATAAGCTTCCTGGGCAAAGCCCCCTCACAAAATCATGTACGCATTCAGTGGTCCTCCAAAGAGCGATCAAACAATTCTCCTGGCTGCAGATGTGTCCCGATGGCTTTCAGTCTGCTGACCCGGTGAATCGGCCGAATCCGTGACATTCCGCGCTGCTTTAGAGCATCCTTCTGGAAGCATGCAGGGTTCTGTCCCTCTGGGCTGGAGCTGCAGGATGTGTTCCCCTTGGAAGGCCGCAATCCCCTTACACAGCAACAGAAGGTTGCTCTCTCGATGGGATCCAGGAAACAAGGTTTCCTTGGCCTGGTCCGCCCTGTACTTTTATAGTCTCCCACAATCCTCTTGACTCTCTGCAGTGCAGCCTGGGATTTGCAGTCCTGCCCCCCCCCACACAGTCAGTCAGGCTGCCTTGTGCTGGGACTTCATAGTCCACAGTTCTCTGCTGCTTCTCCCTGATGATTGGTTTTCAGTCTCTTCCAATAGGGAGGCTGCAAAGTAAACAGTTCTGTGTATGTGAGAGAGGAGAGGAGGGGGTTGAAAAGCCCACGCAGCTGCTAGCAGGCAGCTCTCTCCCTCATGGATTCAATCAGCCTGGAGAGGTACCTGCTACAAGTATTTAAATCATCCCTGGATGGAGCAAAGGAAGTGGCTATGCCCGAAAAAGATAGGGAAGACATTAAAAAGGGCAAAATTCTAGGTAGTCAGTGTTATGCAGCTCAGGAAGGCAGCACTAAAACCATGGACTGTGAGCGGATGGCACCTGGCACAGCGGAACTGGCTCCCCCCCTCCAGGGGATTACACCAGTGCTCAATCCCTCAATGTTATCTGCCTCCATGGTAGAAATTACAGAGACCATGAAAATTAGAGACACTCAGTGGTCCTACTAATGAGGTATCTGTCAGTGCGCTGAAGCATTGCTGCGCCATGACCTGGAATGGACCACAATGCTGAACTCAATGCCTGAAGGTCACATTTTAGGCTAGCCCCTCAATATCCAATCCAGTTGGTTCCCAGTATGGCAAGGAAAGGCTGATCCGGATAGCTGAATATAGAGACTAACTCAGTAGGGCTGTACTAGGAAACTTGATTGAAGAAAAATTGGTATCAAAAAAAGTTAGAATTCTCAGCAGAGAATTCAAAGACATCCATCCTCCTAGCAAAAAACTGAGGCAAAAAGGGAATACTAGGGGTTATGCTGGCCTACAATTTTTTGTTTGAGTCCAATCCCCCAGTAGACAGCAGTATAACCTGACGTTATCTTATTTTCTTTGTCCCTCAATGGATAAGAAATTAAACACATTTTACTACACATTACCACAAAATGTGGTAATGTGTGCATTGCAGTTCATTTAGAATTGCACCCCAGACCCACATACAGTAGCTGCTAACACACATATCGTAGTATGGTGCACTGCCTTGCCAAAAATGCTGCAGGTGTATTTATTAATGCAGTGCAAGCTCATTCCAAATAAACAGGCTGATTCTGAATCACAGGGAAAGCAAAAGAATTGTCAAAGGATGTGCAGGAAAAGGTAGTTGAACTGTAAAAACAGGAAAGGGATATAAAAAGATATCAAAGGAATTGAGAATGCTAATCAGCAGTGTTCAAACTCTAATCAAGAAGTGGAAAATGAGGGGTTCTGTTGAAACCAAACCACGGTCAGGTAGACCATCTAAAATTTCAGCCACAACTGCCAGGAAAATTGTTTGGGATGCAAAGAAAAACCCACAAATAACTTCAGGTGAAATACAGGACTCTACAGGAAATTTGGTCAAAATTGATGGCAAGATGAATGCAGTGTGTTATCAAAAAATACTGGAGGAACATTTGCATTCATCAGCCAAGAAGTTGCACATGGGACGTACTTGGACATTCCAACATGACAATGATCCAAAACACAAGGCCAAGTCGACTTGTCATTGGCTACAGCAGACTAAAGTGAAGGTTCTGGAGTGGCCATCTCAGTCTCCTGACCTCAATATCATTGAGCCACTCTGAGGAGTTCTCAAATGTGCAGTTCATGCAAGACAGCCCAAGAATGTACAGGAACTGGAGGCTTTTTGCCAAGTGGAATGGGCTTTACCATCTGAGAAGATAAAGAGCCTCATCCACAAATACCACAAAAGACTTCAAGCTGTCATTGATGTTAAAGGGGGCAATACATGGTATTAAGAACTGGGGTATGTAAACTTTTGATCAGGGTCAGTTGGGTAGTTTCTGTTGTGATTATAAAAGAGTAAACACAGTTGATTGATAATAAATGGCTTCAGCCACACAGTAACCATGAGTGAAAGAAAAGTTTTTGTGTTATTCATATTCTCTGAAAAATGGCCAAGAAATCATAAATTCTGTCAGGGTATGTAAACTTATGAGCACAACTGTGTGTGTGTGTATATATATATACACACACATACGCATATACACCAAACCCCGGCCCCTCCCACACCCAATTCCCACCCCCAAAATTGTCTGTCTACCTCCTCCAAAAGTAGTCGTAACTCCCACCTTCTCATCCCAATTCCCCTGATTCCACAAGTCAGCCCCCCTCTTTCATGTGCCCTCTGGAATGCCTGCTCAGTCTTCAACAAACTAGCTCCTGTCAATTACCTTTTCCTCTCCAAATTCCTTAATCTATTTGCTATTACCGAAACCTGGCTCCAGGAATTCGACACTACCTCTCCAGCTGCCCTGTCCCACAGTGGCCTCCTGTGGACTCACTCCACCAGACCCAGTGGATGAAAAGGAGGTGGTGTCGGACTTCTCCTCTCCCCACAATGCACCTTCCAGGTTCTTCCCACACCTCTCTCTCCCCCTGCTCTTTCGAAGTGCACTGCATTCGTCTTTTCTCTCCAGCTTGTCTGAGGGTTGCAGTCTTTTATCGGCCTCCTGAACCAGTGTCACGCTTTCTGGAAAGCTTCTCTGCATGGCTAGCAAAAAACTTGCCACCACCCTCATCTATAGCTGGCTATCGCAGTAAGCGGCATTGGAGGGCTAAAACAGGTAACAACAAAAGCCTGGGGAATGCCCCAGGAGAAAACCAAAGCCTACTTACCACCAGCTCGCAGACAACCGAATAAACCTGTCTAACAGTATGCGTTAAAAACAGGGGTTTAGTCCGCACGCATTTGCAAACGCATGCGTGAGTCACAGAGCCACGTCACGGCACCCTGGTATCCGTGGTCCTAACACTAAAATATGAGTGTCCCCACAGTAGAGGCACATGCATTCTGATAGATAAATGAGGGCAGGTGGACTGAAGGGGAGCCCACCCCTTCTTAAAAGGTACAGGAGCACACCAAACACCCAGCAAATAGCACAATGGCTGCAAAGGTGTTGGTGCGTTGCTGGACCAATACAAACACCAATGTGATAGCAAAAAACTTGCCACCACCCTCATCTATAGCTGGCTATATCAGTAAGTGGCATTGGAGGGCTAAAACAGGTAACAAGAAAAGCCTGGGGAATGCCCAGGAAAAAACCAAAGCCTACTTACCACCAGCTTGCAGACAACCGAATAAACCTGTATAACAGTATGCGTTAAAAACAGGGGTTTAGTCCGCACGGTTTATTCGGTTGCAGCCATTGTGCTATTTGCTGGGTGTTTGGTGTGCTCCTGTACCTTTAGGAAGGGGTGGGCTCCCCTTCAGTCCACCTGCCCTCATTTATCCATCAGAATACATGTGCCTCCACTGTGGAGACACACATATTTTAATGTTAGGACCACAGATACCAGGGTGCCATGACGTGGCTCTCGCATGCATTTGCAAATACGTGCGGACTAAACCCCTGTTTTTAACGCATACTGTTAGACAGGTTTATTCGGTTGTCGGTGAGCTGGTGGTAAGTAGGCTTTGGTTTTTTCCTGGGCATTCCCCAGGCTTTTGTTGTTCTCTGCATGGCTGCCCTACTTTCTCTCCTCTGAAGTACCTGCCATCATTCTAGGTGACTTTAACATTCCAATCAATGTTAATACTGCAACCACTTCTCAATTACTCAACCTAACCTCCTCTTTTAACCTAACACAATGGACACAAATCACCACTCACTCTAACGGCAATACTCTCGACCTCATATTCTCCAATCGCTGCACTCCCTGCAACCTCTCTAACACCCCCTTTCCTCTCTCTGATCACAACCTTATCCGTTTCACACTCTGCTTGTCTCCTACCTCCCATGCTGCCAACCCACAAACCACTACCCGCAGAAACCTTCGCAACCTCAACCCTTCCCTTCTTCATTCTGCTACTGATGGCCTTTACGACAAAATCGCACCCCTGTCCTGCCCAGACCTAACCACATCTACAACACGCTGTCATCCTCCCTAGACTTACTTGCTCCTCTTTCTACATGCAGAACCAGGCCCCATCTGCCACAACCCTGGCAAACAGACGACACCAGAAGTCTCAAGAGATGGAGTCGTGCTCTTGAGCGAGCATGGTGTAAATCTAAATCCCTGCAAGACTTTACCCTCTACAAATCTGCCCTTCTCAAATACAACTCCTGCCTCCACACTGCTAAACAAACCTACTACAACACTCTCATCAAAACCCTCTCATCCAAACCTTGTCAACTCTTTTCTACCCTTAATTCCTTACTTCACCCCCCACTGCCCCCACCCACCAACTTGCTTACCACTCAACAGATTGCCAACCATTTCAAAAGCAAAATCGACACAATTCGCAAGGAGATATCCAGCATTCAACTTCCTCCCCTACCCAACACATCAGGTCCAACACCACACTCAATACTCTCCTCCTTCTGCTGAGTTACCACCGATGAAGTTGATAAAATCCTCTCCGTGGCCCATTTCGCCACCTGTCCCTCCCCGTTCAAACATGCACTGGTTACCCCCATACTTAAAAAACTCTCACTAGACCCCACCTGTTTGAATAACTTAAGACCCATCTCCCTGCTCCCATTTGCCTCCAAGCTCATCAAACGCCTTGTCCATGACCGAATGAGTCACTACCCTCACGGACAACAACCTTCTTGACCCCCTACAGTCCGGCTCCCGTCCACAACATTCCACTGAAACCACCGCCCTACTAAAACTCACTGACCTACTAACTGCAAAAACAAATGGCCATTACTCTATACTCATACTCTTAGACCTCTTTGCTGCCTTCGACACAGTTGACCAACTGCTCCTCCTCAGCAAACTGCACTCCCTTGGCCTCTGTGATTCTGCTTTATTCTGGTTCTCGTCCTACCTATCTCGGCGCACTTTCAGTGTCACTTAAAACTTAATCTCCTCTACTCCTCTTTCTCTCTCTGTTGGGGTACCCCAAGGCTCCGTCCTTGGGCCCCTCCTATTCTCGCTCTATACCTCTTCCCTGAGCCAGTTGATAACCTCCCATGGCTTCCAATACCACCTCTACGCCGATGACACCCAGATCTATCTCTCCACTCCTCAACTCACCTCCTCAATCTCCTCACGGATCTCAAACTTACTAAATCTATCAGTATGGATGTCACACTTTCCCAAACGCAATCTTTCTAAAACTGAGCTTGTTATATTTCCTCCTTCCCGGTCCTCCCCCCATGACTTTACCATTAAGATCAACAGCACAACCATTGGTCCCTCCACACATGCCAGGATGCTGGGTGTAATCTTTGACTCTGACCTCTCCTACAGTCCCCACATCCAATCACTGGCTAAATCCTGCCGACTTAACCTCCGCAACATCTCCAGAATTCGACCCTTCCTGACTAATGACACCACAAAGCAACTTATTCACTCTTTGATTAATTCCCGCCTTGATTACTGCAACTCTTTCCTTAATGGCCTACGCTTATGCAGGCTATCCCCCCTTCAGTCTATTATGAATGCTGCTGCTAGACTAATAGACCTCACTAACCGATCTGTGACTGCTGCCCCTCTCTGCTAATCCCTTCACTGGCTTCCCCTACCCCAGCGTATAAAATTCAAAATGCTAACCACAACATACAAGGCCATCCACAACATCGTCCCCAGCTACATCATCAACCTCATCTGCAGATATCGCCCTAATTGTCCCCTCCACTCCTCCCAGGACCTACTGCTCTCTAGCTCCCTTGTTACCTCCTCTCATGCTCACCTTCAGGACTTCTCCAGAGCCTCTCCGATCCTCTGGAACTCCCTGCCCCGGTATATCCAATCAGCCCCTAACCTGTCCACTTTTAGGAGATCCCTGAAAACTCACTTATTCAGGGAAGCCTATCCCACACCCACTTAACAACTGTCAGCGAGCCACCCCCATCAAATCATTCCCCGCATCTATTACCTTTTGTACCACCTCCCCTCCCTTTAAAATGTAAGCTCTAGGAGCAGGGCCCTCCTGTTCCTTCTGTATTGAACTGTACTGTAATTGTGCTTTCCCCCCTCTACATTGTAAAGCGCTGCGTAAACTGTTGGCGCTATATAAATCATGTATAATAAATAAAAATAATAATTATATTATATATATATATATATTTATATATATATATATTTTTTATCTGAGTGCAGATCCCCCACTTACTTCAGGGTCCCCAGAGATTCCCCACTTACATCAGGGTCCCCAGAGCCCCCTTCATTACATCAGGGTCCCCAGAGAGCCTCCTCTTACATCAGGGTCCCCAAAGAGCCTCCCCATAAATCAGGGTCCCCAAAGAGCCCCCTTACTTACAATAGGGTCCCCAGAGCCCCCCTCATTACATCAGGGTCCCCAGAGATTCCCCACTTACATCAGGTCCTAGAGCCCCCCTCATTACATCAGGGTCCCCGGAGAGCCCCCCCTTATATTAAGGTCCCCAGAGAGCCCCCACTTACATTAAGGTCCCCAGAGAGCCCCCACTTACATTAAGGTCCCCAGAGAGTCCCCACTTACATTAAGGTCCCCAGAGAGTCCCCACTTACATTAAGGTCCCCAGAGAGCCCCCACTTACATCAGGGTCCCCAGAGAGCCCCGCTTTACATCAGGGTCCCCAGAGAGCCCCGCCTTACATCAGGGTCCCCAGAGAGCCCCACCTTACATCAGGGTCCCCAGAGAGCCCCCCCCTTACATCAGGGTCTCCAGAGAGCCTCCCTTTACATCAGGGTCTCCAGAGAGCCTCCCCTTACATCAGGGTCCCCAGAGAGCCTCCCCTTACAACAGGGTCCCCAGAGAGCCTCCCCTTACATCAGGGTCTCCAGAGAGCCTCCCCTTACATCAGGGTCTCCAGAGAGCCTCCCCTTACATCAGGGTCTCCAGAGAGCCTCCCCTTACATCAGGGTCCCCAGAGAGCCTCCCCTTACATCAGGGTCCCCGGAGAGCCTTCCTTACATCAGGGTCCCCAGAGAGCCTCCCCATACATCAGGGTCCCCAGAGAGTCTCCTCTTACATCAGGGTCCCCAGAGAGCCCCCCTTACATCAGGGTCCCAACAAGAGAGCCCCCCTTACATCAGGGTCCCAACCAGAGGGCCTCCCCTTACATCAGTATCCCCAGAAAGCCCCCCTTACATCAGGGTCCTCAGACAGCCGCCCCCCCTTCCAGAGGTTCCCCTGTACCTGGCTGGTCTCCGCTGTCTATGCACCTCCAACCCCCAGCACATCTCTGTACCACCACCTAGGGCAGTGATGGCGAACCTTGGCACTCCAGGTGTTTTGGAACTACATTTCCCATGATGCTCATGCACTCTGCAGTGTAGCTGAGCATCAAGGGAAATGTAGTTCCAAAACATCTGGGGTGCCAAGGTTCGCCATCACTGACCTAGGGCGAGGTGGGAGGCGGCGATCAGCAGCTCTATGGTGTCCACGGGTATCGGGCTTTCCCTGGGTATAGTAGTCCTCCCGAGTGTATATATTGGAGAGGGGAGGGGCCCGGGCATGTATCAGCAAGAGTGTACAAGCAGAGCGACTCACTTGTATACTGAAGAGTGAAACTGATTTATCCTCGGGTTTGAGGGCCCTCCCCTCTCCACTGTATGCACTCAGGAAGAGAACTACAAGCCCCAGGGAGATCCAACCACCCACAGGCAACATAGAGCTGCCGATCGTTGCCCCCCACCTCCCCTCACTACATTCTAATTGGACAGCCAGAGGTGCAGGGGGAGATGCCAGGTCTTGCCCCCCCCACAGCTGCAGAACGGCAGGGCCCAGTCGCAAGTGCGACTGCTGCAACCGTGATAGTTCTGCCACTGCCGTCCACCTAAACGGACAAGCTGGGCAAGGGGAGCATTAATCAGACAAGCAGCCAAGAGGCCCATAGTAACTCTGGAGGAGCTGCAGAGATCCACAGCTCAGGTGGGAGAATCTGTCCACAGGACAACTATTAGTCGTGCACTCCACAAATCTGGCCTTTATAGAAGAGTGGCAAGAAGAAAGCCATTGTCGAAAGAAAACCATCAGAAGTCCCGTTTGCAATTTACGGGAAGCCATGTGGGGGACACAGCAAAAATGTGGAAGAAGGATCTCTGGTCAGATGAGACCAACATTTTATTTTTTTAGCCTAAAAGCAAAACACTATGTGTGGTGGAAAACTAACACTGAACATGACTCTGAACACACCATCCTCACCGTGAAACACGGTGGTGGCAGCATCATGTTGTGGGGATGCTTTTCTTCAGCAGGGACAGGGAAGCTGGTCAGAGTTGATGGGAAGATAGAGCCAAATACAGGACAATCTTATAAGAAAACCTGTAATGCCCTGTACACACGACCGGTTTTCCCGTCGGAATAAACTCTGAAGGTTTTTCCGACAGAGTACCGATGGAATTCAAGCTTTCTTGCATATAAACGGTCACATTCCGACCAGCCAGAACGCGGTGACGTACAACATGTAGGACGGGACTAGAAAACGGAAGTTCAATATCCAGTAGCCAATAGCTTCCGTCTCGTACTTGCTTCAGAGCATGCGGCATTTTTGGTATGTCGGAACAGCATACAGACAAGCGGTTTTCCTGATAGGAATTGGTTCCGTCGGAAAAATTTAGAACATGTTCTCGTTCTAGGTCCGTCAGAATTTTCGACGTAAAAAGTCCGATGGGGCCTACACATGATGGGAATATACGATGAAAATCTCCCCTCAGATTTTTTCTGTCGGACAGTCTGCTCGTGTGTACACGGAATCAGAGTCTGCAAAAGACTTGAGACCCTAAACATACAGCCAGAGCTACAATGGAATGGTTTAGATCAAAGCATATTCATGTGTTAGAATGGCCCAGTCAAAGTCCAGACCTAAATCAAATTGAAAATCTGTAGCAAGACTTGAAAATTGCTCTTCACAGACGCTCTCCATCCAATCTGACAGAGCTTGAGCTATTTTGCAAAGAAGAATGGGCAAAAATGTCACTCTCTAGCTGTGCAAAGCTGGTAGAGAAATACCCAAAAAGACTTGCAGTTGTATTTGTGGCGAAAAGGTGGCTCTACAAAATATTGAATTAGGGGGGCTGAGTACAAATGAACGCCACACTTTTGACATATTTATTTGTAAAAAATGTGGAAAACCATTTATCATTTTCTTCCAGTTCACAATTATGTGCCACTTGATCTATCACATAAAATCCCAATAAATTACATTTAGGTTTCTGATTGTAACATGACAAAATGTGGAAAATTTTAAAGAGTATAATTACTTATCCAAGGCACTGTATGGGTAGCTCTTTACTCTTCCTTTTTTCTTTCCATGGCTTTTAAAGATGTTGGACCATGGGAGAAACAAAGCAGCTACTGTACATCCATGTCAGAGCCTTGTGACAAATATATTAGTTAAAGTATTACTAAAACCAGGAGCCTCCATTCGCTATATCTGGTCTCCCACATTACACAAAACATGGAAATGTAATTGTTTTAGTAAATACAAACCGCTAAATACCTTTTTTCATCAGCAGTTTTAGCAGTCTTGTGACTTCTATCAGTGTCTGCTTACAGCTTGTAGGTTTCAGTCGACTCTGACTGTATTATGATCTTGCAGGACCCCTGACCCTCTGTCTGGACAGTGCTGATTGGTCCTGTGCTGATCACATGCACCCTCCCCCAAGAAAAAAAAAATCTCTCTAGCAATACACACTAAACTGAGCATGTGCAAAGTGACTCCAAAGGTACTATCAGGAGATGGATTGGGGGACTGTGGAAGAAAGGGAGGATCAGAGAAGATAAGATGAAACAGCCTTTTTTACACAATGCAGAGGATTAACCCCTTAGGTCCCACAGTGAGTATAACAAGTATGCTTTACTGCATATAAAGACCGATTTTACTGTTGTGGGTTTAGTAACACTTTAAGGTGGCCGTACATTATACAATGTTCTTGTTCAATTTTCTTTGGATTTACTGTCATTCATGTAGTACAAAGGCCTGCCTGACTGCATACAAATTGAAAATTTTTAGGTTTTACCTCATATTATATGATTTTGGTAAATCTAAAGGAAAATTACATTAGAAAATTGTATAATGTATTGCCAGCCTAAAGCCTGATACACACTATTCGTTTTTTCCGTTCAACCCAGCTCCGGGGTTGGAGCTGCTATACTAACTATGCAAAGTTAGTATAGCGATCCTGCGATCCCCCCCCCCCCCCCCCCCCCCGCCAGAACACTCTGATCAGCGCTCTCTGCCATTGGCTGAGAGTGCTGATCGGGATTCGGTCGGCTGCTGGTTTTCCGGCATGCACGTCCAACATGGGCCAACTGTCTGGGGTTTTTGTTTTTTAACCAGCCAATGTCTCTCGACATTCTGTCTGTGTGTGCCCAGCTTAAGTCCAGCTACAATCTTCAGTGATTGTGAATGATCATCTCTAAGGTGTGTGTTGGACACATTTTCAATGAATCATATTACAAGATAGACAGATTTAAAAATCAAATGTATACGTTCTTACTCCTTAACATTTGGGACATCATTTTTTTGGGGGGGGGGGGGGGGGGGTAGCGTGTACCTGGTTTTGACAGGTACCCGCTCCCCTTATTCCAGTCAGATCGCCGCCGTGACCTGAGCGGAAGTTCAGCCCCCTCTTTTCTCCACAGCCTTCCCGGACATATCACAGGTCACAAAAAACGGTGGGACCAATCAAATAGCGCAGCGAGCAGCTGGCTGTGAAGCCACAAGCAGTCACAGTCGGCTGCCCACAGATAGTATGCCGGCCCCAGGAACTGAAGCCCAGTGAAGAAACTGGCCGAGTCAGAAAATCACTAGATCCTCGGGCAGGTGAGTGTCCTATTATTAAAAGACAGCAGCTACAGTGTTTGTAGCTGCTGACTTTGAATTTTTGAAATTTAGACTAGACAACCACTTTAAGCACTAGCATTTCAGCACACAATGTAACGCACATTCATAAAAATATACATTTATTGCTTCACTTTTTTAAAGAGCAATTACTGAAAAATGTCCACATATCAAGAAAGTTTTAATACATATTAAAATGGACAAAAGACAGTCAAGCACAAATGCAAAAAGCAATACTGAATGCATAATTATAATATATCTTTGAAAATAATAACTTTTCCTGATAGACTTATTGACAAAGGATGAGTAAAATCAAACATTTTTCATTAATCCTGAATGTTGGCAACAATCCGTTTTCATTGGAATTTTGATATTTTGCTGCAATGCATTGGAGCCAATGGGGAAAGCTACTGTAAATTTAGCTTTTTTTGTCTGTGCAAAAGGATTTAAATTACTTTTAACAAATACAAAACCTTCTTTCAACTATTCTATACCTGTTCTTGTATCAAAAATGGCCCTTCAATGGCCTTATTATTTATTTTTTTTTTTTTAACACAAAAAGAAAAAAACAGACTGTAAACAGAAGTAGAAAGACAACAGTAAAGTGACAGCATACAAAAAAAAAACAATAAAATGCACATAAAATAGGCCACAAGTGCAAAGAACTGAAATAAACTAAAATAGCCTAAATTTTATATATATATATATATATATATATATATATATATATATATATATATATATATATATATATGTAAATAGCTTTTTTTTAATTTTTTTTTTGTTTTAAGAAAATATTGGCTAAGCAGTTCAGCTAGCAAAATCACGTATCACTGATCAATACATGCTTCATTTATTGTCATACATGCACCAGAGGATGCCCACTATTGTGACAACGGAAGGACATGCATGCCATATATGCTCTAAGTCCCCACCATGTGACAGTACTAGCCCATTCCTCAAGTACCAGCACTGTCCAATGGAAGGGAAGTACAGTAAATGACATGGCCCTATACTAAGTCTTTCTCATTGTTCTAGAAGTGTCATGCAGAGCATCAGGGAGCAAAGAAAAGGGGACTATGTGCTGCTGGATGGGGGGGGGGGGGGGGGGGGGCACCAAATAAACTTGTTGCTTTGCCCTATATGGGCATACCTCACTTTTCTGTGCCAATATAATCTCTGAAAACCACTACTTAAATTTTTGGTAATTCTGATTATTATTATTTTTTCAGGTCCATACAAAAAATACTGTTTGAGATTTAATTCCAAAAACTCTTAGCGACCAACTCAAAGTGATTGTAGCCGTATTAGCGAACTCCGTGCAAATTAGTGCAAATCCAAAAAGGTATCGAGGATATTACCCAATTGTTTTTCGAGATCAGCTCACAAACTAATAGAATAACTCCTTTTTTTGTGGTGCAATGATGAGGGAATCCATGATTGGTAGGATTTGTTCCTTTGTTATTTTTTGCAGATTACTAGCTAGAAATTAACTAATTAAAGAAGTTTGGTAAATAGGTAAGGGGTCCAAAGGAACTCGCCAAATCACTACTTATCAGTCACCCACTGATGTGCACCAAAAATGAAGCAAGCCAGAAGTAAAAGATCAAAGTTGGATAAATATGGATGTGAAATTATTGTGAACAGCACGAAACAGCAATACTTACTACATTCAAATATTGGGGTTGACATGTGACCTAACGTTGAACTCCAGGCAGATATAAAAATAATTAATGCAATTAATGCAGTTATTAGTTCATTAAGCATAATTAAAGGTATTTTAAATTTCAAATACTATAAGCACAGGAGTTTAACTTGCAATCCCCGGTACAATAGCACTCATCCTGAGGGAAGGGTAGCTTTAGAAGCCAGCCAGGTGAATAAGGAGATGGCCTTGTCAGATCTCTGCAGGCTCTTCTTTACAGCCATTGCGCTAACGACAAGACTTAAATAATTTAGAGGAGGTTCATAAAAAGACCCAGCCTGCTTTTCAAGTTCAGTATCATGGATGCTCCCTGTAATAAATGTTTCTTTCTGAGCAATTGTAAAATTTACACAAGTAAACACAAAAAAGATATAAAAACACTGCTTATAAACCGGTAAGCTTTTATAAAATAGTCTTAAAAAAAATTACCAAAGTCCACTGGAAACTTCTTTCTTGTTCTACATGTTAATAACATGGGATCTACAACAACTCCAGGAAGGACAAAGTTTAAGTGGAACTTCAGGCGAATCCAGTGTAAGGCCAAAACGTTTCTTTGTAGTTCTTGAGTTTGTCGTTTTTGAAGGGTTAGGATCATATCAGCTTTTTTTTTTTTTAATTTTGTGCCCTGTTGCCTTCACTATCTGTCCCAGAGACAAAACAAGTACAATGAGATCTCTTCAAAGTCATGCGATAGCCTCTTTTAAGCCGGGAACATGAGTACCAAAAGACAGCTGGTTCCTTTCGGTACATGTGTACCCCTGTCAGTTCTACAGAAGCCGGTCTAACCACTGGCAACAGTCATGCTGGAAAACCAACAATCGATCAGTGCTTGCACACAATGCTTGCAGTGTTTATCTGTGTATTCTGACAGCGTGGGGGGAGGGGGGGGGGAGTTTGAGAGTTTCCTGCGCTCAACATTCACCCAGCAGAGACACAGACAGCAATAAAAACCTAATGGGGTTCTAACATTTCCACATTCAGTGCAGTATGGCAAATGATGTGTAAACAACAAGATTGGCTGAACAGCATAACAAATCCCTTGGCAGAAAAATCTGCAATGTGTATATAGCTGTATGCAGTTCTGTTATAGCTGTTTGCAGTTCCACTTTAAACTGCAGTGGAGGGAATTAACATCAGGCTCCGAAGAGTTTTATTTTTCACTTTGATCAATTATACCTTTTAATGTATCAAATATACCTTATAATATATGTACACCTTCTTATGCATTTGTATTGTATTTACATTTGTTCCATAGGTGATTGAAACCTGTTATAAAAAGTCCTAAAAAAACATTGTTGTACCAACCAGAAACCCAAATAACAAGATACGTGTAAAGCCAGCAATATACAGTACATGAGAACCTGCCACCTATTCCGAAGCCCATTATTTATTAATGCAAACATTTGTCTTAATTTGACTGATCCATAGATTCAGCATTTTATCTCTTCTGCAGGAAGTAATACAATTGGTTTTAGACGAGTGACCACATACACAGGCTGAGTTGACTTCTTGCTTTGATGTCATGCACATATACCATGTAGGCTGATCAGACCGGAAACAATGTGGTCTTCTAAGGCTGAGGGTGGAGAAGTGGTTTTATGAGTATATGCAATGGAGGCATTGGGACAGTGTGAAGTTGTTTGTGGTGGGATTGTTTAATGTGTTCTTAGTGAAAATTGTGTGGAGGTATTGTCAGTGTCAGCCCCTCCATTAGGGGGGGGGGGGTTTGAGACGGGTGCCACCCTCCTATCCATGCGTCCGGCCCCTTAATCTACATGCAGGGCACCGGCGCATGGATTCCAATTGGGGGGGGGTTCGAAGCATGTGATTAGAGGCAGAGGCTCTAATAGGCTTAAAAAAGGGTGGGCTCACCCAGTTGTGTGAGAATAGCGAATGAATATTCGCTATTCTCACACTAATCCTCCTCCCGGGCCAATCAGGAAGTGGGTCCTGAGACCCATCACACGATTGGCTAAAAGGACAGGCAATCCTATTGGACGCCTAGGAGGAGGAGGAGGAGGGAGGAGACGCACGGCGGAAGTCGCCATGATGCAGAGGAGGAGGAGATGCCCGCCATCTGTAGGAGCACTGCCGCCCAGAACCTAGATGGGGTAAGTGCGGGGCTGGATGACTGGCTGAGAGACACACAGGGAGGCGTTTGTTTGCCGCCCCCCCAAAATAAAAATCCACCAGCAGCCTCTGGGTATTGGTATATGTTTTGATGAAGATGCAGATGAGGACAGTAGTCCTAGATTTTCTGGCCCTGGTTTCCAGTAGAATGGAGCAATATCTCCATCGACAGCATGGTGCAAGATTAATTTGTACAGTGCATCCGGAAAGTATTCACAGCGCTTGGCTTTTTCCACATTTTGTTACAGCCTTATTCCAAAATGGATTAAATTCATTATTTTCCTCAAAATTCTACAAACAATACCCCTATAATGACAACATGAAAGAAGTTTGTTTGAAATCTTTGCAAATTTATTAAAAATAAAAAACAAAAAAAACCCATGTACATACTGTAAGTATTCACAGCCTTTGCTCAATACTTTGTTAAACCACCATTGGCACCAATTACAGCCTCAAGTCTTAGTAGCATAATGCTACAAGTTTGGCACACCTATTTTTGGGCAGTTTCTCCCATTCTTCTTTGCATGACCACTCACGCTCCATCAGGTTGGATGGGGAGCATCGGTGCAGAGCCATTTTCACATCTCCCCAGAGATGTTCAATCGGGTTCAAGTCTGGGCTCTGGCTGGGCCACTCAAGGACATTCACAGAGTTGTCCCGTAGCCACTCTTTTGTTATCTTGGCTGTGTGCTTAGGGTCGTTGTCCTGTTGGAAGATGAATCCTCCCCCAGTCTGAGGTCCAGAGCGCTCTGGAGCAGGTTTTCATCAAGCATAATTGCTGAATTAATCGATCCCTCGACCCTGACTAGTCTTCCAGTTCCTCCCACTGAAAAACATCCCCACAGCATGATGTTGCCACCACCATGGTTCACTGTAGGGATGGTATTGGCCAGGTGATGAGCGATGCCTGGTTTCCACCAGACATGACGCTCAGGCCATCTTTGTTTTATCAGACCAATGAATTTTGTTTCTCATGGTCTGAGAGTCCTTCAGGTCCCTTTTGGCAAAACTCCAGGTGGGCTGTCATGTGCCTTTTACTGAGGAGTGGCTTTTGTCTGGCCACTCTACCATAAAGGCCTGATTGGTGGAGTGCTGCAGAGATGGTTATTCTTCTGGAAGGTTCTACTCTCTCCATAGAGAAACACTCAAGCTGAGTCACCATCGGGTTCTTGGCCACCTCCTTGACTAAGGCCCTTCTTCCCAGATCGCTCAGTTTGGCCAGGCAGCCCGCTGTAGGAAGAGTCCTGGTGGTTCCAAAAACGTCTTCCATTTACGGATGATGGTGGCCACTGTGCTCATTGGGACCTTCAATGTTGCAGAAAATTTTCTATACCCTTCCCCAGATCTGTGCCGCTATACAGTCCTGCCTCGGAGGTCTACAGACAATTCCTTGGACTCCATGGCTTGGTTTGTGCTCTGACATGCATGGTTAACTGTGGGACCTTATATAGACAGGTGTGTGCCTTTCTAAATCATGTCCAATCAACTGAATTTACCACAGGTAGACTCCTATCAAGTTGTAGAAACAACTCAAGAATGATCAGTAGAAACGGGATGCTCCTGAGCTAAATTTTGAGTGTCATGGCAAAGGCTGTGAATACTTATGTGCATGGGATTTTTTTCATTTTTTATTTTTAATAAGTTTGCAAAGATTTCAAACAAACTTTCAATCAATTTAATGCATTTTGGAATAAGGCTGTAACCATAACAAAATGTGGAAAAAGTGAAGCGCTGTGAATACTTTCCAGATCCACTGTACATCATGCAGTTTCACAGATCACTATAGTAATTAGAAGGTGGGCTGCTCTAGTTCATATAAATGATTTGTTGCTTTTCAAGATGAGGGTGACATTTGAATGGAGAATAAGAGAATAGCTAGTATTTTTTGACATTTTATTTGACACACTGGCTAAGCTTCTGAATGACTGATGCTTGCTTGAAGCATGTATAAATTATCTACATACCTTGCTTAATAAGCATTTAACACCCTACACTGCCCCAATGCCTCCTCCGCTGCATAAACCTATAGAACCCCATTCTTGACATTCCCCATTGTATAAATTCAAACAGTGGTCAAAATATGTTTGAGTGTTTGTTAATTTTTTACAATGTAAAATGTTAAAGCCCAAAGGAAGTCACAGAAATTGATAAACCGTCAGATAGACATTTTACTCACATCTATTTTTATTGACTTACATTCAATTTACTGTTAACTAAGTGCTCTTAGTAACAGTAAGTTGTCTAACACACCATCTCCCTTCCACTGTACTGTATGTCTAGTTAAAGCGGAATGAAAGTCAGATTAATTTTTTTTTTTTTTTTTAAAAGAGACAGGTAGGGTTTTTATGGAAGAAGGTACCCTATCTGTCTCTTCTGTTACAATCGCTTTCTCCTGCCTGTCAGAGGAAATGTACACCGTGCTGTGATGTTGTGACTCCCATGCACATGCGCGGAAGTAATGTTGTTGTGGCCTATCCATTCAAGCGGCGGAATAGACAGAGCCCAGAAGGAAGAATGGGAGAAGATGGGAGGACCTGGGACCAGCGGGAGCAGTGACAACAGAGCACTGGAGGGCATTGTTGGACAGGTATGTACAGTATGTCATAAAATGCTAATATGTGGTGCATACTAGCACATTATGGCATAAACCACTTGGGGCACTTAAAAAAAAAAAAAATCTGAGTTTAATTCCACTTTAAGGAAACTTGTAGTGAAAGGTGCAGCTGTAGACAGGATTTTCACTGAAATAAAAATTCATTTTAAGGCATTTATAAGCATAAATCAGTCACAAATCATGATAAGTGTGAGTTCAGGACTATAAAAAGATAAAAAGGTGCGAGACTTCAAATGGGCTTTAACCATAAAGTTCCATGATAGCTGTCACACACATTCTAATACTTGCCAGTAATGTGGGCCTTAGTTTGTCAAAGAATAAAAGATTTCATGTGTATATTTCTTTGCTGCTTGGTAGCTGTGACAAGGAGGGTATTTGATATGAAGCCCGTGTCCCCTCGTTTTAATTCTGGCATTTAATCAGGTCATAGGGATCTTCAGGAATAATTGTATAAAATATAGCCTACAGGGTTCCTAGAAGATAAGATGAAAAGAAGAGCAGAGAACCTGCAGCTTAAGTCAAGCAGTAAAAATTCTGTAACAAAAATAATTCAATACAAATAAGATTTGTCGGATTGGTGGCCCATTCAGACCTCAACTGCAATATCAGTGGCAGGTTTCAAGCAGTATATAGCCACCAGCTTCGTATTCAGATATGTGATCACAGTGCTGGTCACAGCAGTCTTCTAGCATTGACTTCCTTTTGCAAATCTGAGATGTCAGAGGCCGAGGGCTGCAAACAAATTCAATGCTGGGAAACTCCCCTTTGCCAGATGCTAAAAAACGCATGTCTGAATGGGGGGGCAGTCAGTTATTATTGACTGTGGACCCCTGATCAGGGTACGAATGGAAAAGCAAAAGCAATAGTGTTTATTTACTAAACCTGGAGAGTGTAAAATTAGTCTCACTTTTGCAGGGAAACCAATCAGCTTCTAACCTCAGCTTGTTTAATTAACCACTTGCCGACCAGCCGCCACAGTTGTACTGCGGCAGAATGGCACGGCTGGGCGAAACGACGTTATGTAACGTCGCTTTGCCTTGTGGCTACTAGGGGCGCGCGCCCCCCCCGAGCCGAGCGAGTGCCCGACGGTCACGATCATTGCTGAGCTCCCGCGATCGCCGCTGACACACGGAGAACCGGGATCTGTGTGTGCAAACACACAGTTTCCGGTTCTCTGAGGGGAGAACAGACAGATTGTCTGTTCATACAGAGTATGAACAGCGATCTGTCATCTCCCCTGCACAGTCCCCTCCCTCCTTCGGTTAGAACACATTAACCCCTTGATCGCCCCCTAGTTTTAACCCCTTCACTGCCAGTGACATTTTTACAGTAATCAATGCATTTTTACAGCATTGATCGCTGTATTAATGCCAGTGGTCCCAAAAATGTGTCAAAATTGTCCAATGTGTCCGCCAAAATGTCACAGTCACGATAAAAATCGCAGATCGCCGCCATTACTAGTAAAAAAAAAATAATTAATAATAAAAATGCCATAAAACTATCCCCTATTTTGTAGACGCTATAACTTTTGCGCAAACCAATCAATATACGCTTATTGCGATTTTTTTTTTTGCCAAAAATATGTAGAAGAATAAATTTCGGCCTTAACTGAGGAAAAAAATCGTTTTTTTATATATTTTTGGGGGATATTTATTATAGCAAAGAGTAAAAAATAATGCGTTTTTTTCAAAATTAGCACTCTTTTTTGTTTATAGCGCAAAAAATAAAAACCGCAGAGGTGACCAAATACCACCAAAAGAAAGCTCTATATGTGGGGAAAAAAAAGACGTCAATTTTGCTTGGGTGCAACGTCGCACGACCGCCGCAATTGTCAGTTAAAGCGACACAATGTTGAATCGCAAAAAGTCCTCTGGTCAGCAGTGTTAATTTAGTCGACTAAAACATTTTAGTCGACTAAAATAACTAAAACATTTTAGTCGACTAAATGAATACTATTTTAGTCGACTAAAATACGACTAAAACTAAAACAATTGAGATGACTAAAATACGACTAAAACTAAAAGCCATTTTAGTCAAAAGACTAAAATGAGACTAATGCCGTGTACACACGGGCGGACTTTTCAGCATCAAAGGTCCAACAGTATTTCCGATGGACTTTCGACGGACTTTTGACGGACTTTCGAACGAACGGACTTGCCTACACACGATCACACCAAAGTCCGACGGATTCGTACATGATGACATATGACCGGACTAAAATAAGGACATTTGTAGCCAGTAGCCAATAGCTGCCTAGTGTCGGTTTTTGTCTGTCGGACTAGCATACACACGAACGGATTTTTGTTTCAAATCTAAAGTCCGTCTGATTTTCGACCGAAAAAGTCCGCTGGAGGTCCGATGAAGCCCACACACAGATTGTCTGATGGATTCATTCCGTCGGACAAGTTCGGTCGAAAAGTCCTCCCGTGTGTACACGGCATAAAACTTAAATGCCATTTTAGTCAAAAGACTATGACTAAAACTAAATTGCAATTACTGAAATGTACTGGAGATTTAATCGACTAAATACGACTAAAACTAAAACAATTGCAGAAGACTAAATGGGACTAAAACTAAAATGCCATTTTAGTCCTAAGACTAAAATTACCACTGCTGGTCAGAAAGGGGGTAAAATCTTCCGGGGCTGCCCTCTATTATGCAAGAAGAGAAATCCTGTTGAAATGGAAGGGTACAGAGCTCCCCACAGTTGCCGCATGGCGAAATGCAATCAATAAAGTCCTTCCATTATACAAAATTACATATGAAAGTAGAAACTGCCCGGCAAAATTTGAAAAAATATGGTCGCACTGGTCGGATGCCTAAGCAGTGAATTCCTATTATACGCAACTGTTATGGTACTGCATCCATAAGTTACTGGAGAGCTGAGAGTGGCTGCGGGTCATCCTCTGATTTATCTCCCCCCCCCCTCATCCTCCCCCCCCCCCTGTTTTCTTCCCTTCCCCTTTTTCCTCCCTTCCCCTCCTTCCTTCCTCCCCCCTTTTCCCTGTTCACTCCCTTCCCTTCCCCCCCCCCCCTCGGTCCGAAGTGGTCTCCTTCTCGTTATATCTCTAGCAGGAGAATGTTAGGAACAAGCTAAGAATATCTCTGTTTGTATAAAGTGTATGTACCCCCCCTTATTTGTACTGAACCACTTGATATTGGTAGTTAAAAGTAGACATATTCTTTACTACAGACTGCTTTTCACCTTTGGTAACTTTGATTTTCCGTTTGCCTGGCAACAGATAAATCCCACTGAGTTATGATCTAGTGGCAAATACTGTACTGATTATGTTCATGCTATTTGTATTTTATAAATTTTAAAATAAATAAAAACTTTTACTGTCAAAAAAAAAAAAAAAAAAAAAATCTTCCGGGGCTGAAGCGTTTGTGCTGTGTAATCTGCACCCCTCTAAATGGTAAAAAACCTCCCTGATCCCTCTACTTCCTGTATCCCCCCTCTCTGTGCTGACCACAAAAATCATGGCTGCTGAACCCTGACTACCGTGATCAGAGTATATTCCTTCGTCATCCACAGGCTGGTCATGTGACTCTCGGCCAGTTTCTAGGAGGGAGATCTTGGCCCCTCCTGCAGAAGCCATCCATCGGAGCAGTACAGTGGCCACGAGTCATGTGACCAGCCTGAAGAAAGGTCTAAACATGTATTTACAAGCCTCGTTTTTAGAAAAGACAGGTACAGTGTGCTATGCCAGCTCTAATAGAGGGGCTGGCATAGACTTCATAATATGGATTAACAAGCACTTTAAGCTTTGGCAATGGTTTCAATGCAAAAGTGAGACTGATTTTGCACTCTTCAGCTTTAGTAAATAAACCCCAGTGTGTCTCTCATGTTGTATTGCAGATCAGAGATTTGCCTGTGCTGCCTTGTAGGAGTACAAAACCTGTCATACTAAATTACAAAGCCTTTGGCAAGTAAAACAGTTCTTAAATGTACATTAGTTCAACTACGTATTTAGCTATTGGCCAGAATCAATTATAATTTTAATTAAAAACACCAAATATAAGCAGAGCAGGTAGTGGTGATCCACTCTTTTTCTCAGGACTCTAAATCTTTCTGGCTTTTGGACTTGGGCAGTAGCTGAATGGGGGGCCCAAAAACTGTTCTTACGCAAGTGCCCTTTGGTAGGTACTCCATGTCCACCACTGCTTCCAAGAACATGGCCATATCTTCTCTCCCAGCTAGACAAGGCTGAACTTGGTGGCTCTCCCATTCATAATTTTTTTTGTACAGATAACACCCATTCATAAATTAGGTCTTCAGACACAGATCTTCAGTGAAGGAAAAAACTGGCAACATGCAGAACTTAAAGCAAGAACTCAAAATGCTGTAGTAAAAAAAATGCTGCTAAAGTGTCCCTATTAACTTTTGCTTAGTGTTTAGGAAAAATATCTCATGACTGTCTTATGTGTAGTTTGCTTATCACTGCAAAAGTACACTCACTGGCCACTTTATTAGGTACACCTTGCTAGTACTGGGTTGGACCCCCTTTTGCCTTCAGAACCGCTTTAATTCTATGTGGCATAGATTCAACAAGGTGTTGGATACATTCCTCAGAGATTTTGGTCCATATTGACATGATAGCATCACATCCATGATGAGAATCTCCCATTCCACCACATTGGAAAGGTGCTCTATTGGATTGAGATCTGGTGACTGTGGAGGTTGAGTACAGTGAACTCATTGTCATGTTCAAGAAACCAGCGGTGAGATGATTTGAGCTTTGTGACATTATCCTGCTGGAAGGAGCCATCAGAAGATGAGTACACTGTAGTCATAAAGGGACGGACATGGTCAGCAAAAATACTCAGGTAGGCCGTGACATTGTGCCAAGAAAATATCCCCCCACACCATTACACCACCACCACCAGCCTGAACTGTTGATACAAGGCAGGATGGATCCATGCTTTCACGTTGTTTACGCCAAATTCTGACTCTACTATCTGAATGTCGCAGCTGAAATCGAGACTCATTGGATCAGGCTCCATTTTTCCAATATTCTATTGTACAATTTTGGTGAGCATGTGCAATTGTACCCTCAGTTTCCTGTTCTTAGCTGACAGGAGTGGCACCCTGTGTGGTCTTCTGCTGCTGAAGCCCATCTGCTTCAAAGTTAGATGTGTTGTGCATTTAGAGATGGTATTCTGCATACCTTGGTTGTAGCGAGTGGTTATTTGAGTTACAGTACTGTTTCTATCATCTCGAACCAGTCTGCCCATTCTCCTCTGACCTCTGACATCAATAAGGCATTTTCATCCACACAACTGCCGCTCACTGGATATTTTCTCTTCTTTGGATGATTTTCTGTAAACCCTAGAGATGGTTGTGCGTGAAAATTCCAGTAGATCAGCAGTTTTTGAAATACTCAGACCAGCCCATCTGGCATCAACAACCTGGCCACGTGCAAAGTCACTTAAATCCCCTTTCTTACCCATTCTGATGCTCGGTTTCAAACTTCAGCAACTTGTCTTCACCACGTCTAGATGCCTAAATGCATTGAGTTTCTGCCATATGATTGGTTGATTAGCAATTTGTGTTCCCAAGCAATTGAACAGGTGTACCTAATAAAGTAGCTGGTGAGTATACAGTATATATGTATAGTATACTTATACTATGCTATATTTTAGATTTAAATGTGACATTAATGTATAATCGTTTATTCTTTTAAAGTTTATATATTAATATATTATTGTACCACAAACATTTAACTGGTTAATAGTGTGTGTACTGCCTCCTCCAGTATGTTGCTTCATGATGTGAGAGAACTGTAGGCACATGAAATGCCCTATCTCTCCACAACTGGAACAGCGTCTTACACTATCCATAAGGTACAGTGGCAGATCACTGTGAACAACTGCAGGAACTGAATTTGTTGTGCTGCATTTCTTATGACCATTTTTAAAAGTAAACTTTTGAGATACATTTGCTAGATCATGCTATGTGGATTCAACATCACGGGGAAAAATATTATCCAGAGCTACCAAAAACTTTGCTCGTCAGTGTGCAGACATAGCACACTCCATAATCTTCCTTCCCCTCCACTCAAACCAGGAAGAGTCTGGAAAAGTTGGCACTATTCATTAGTTGTTGTGTTGTATCTTTAGAGGTGAATATAAGTCACCAGCACACCATGAATTCATACCAAATAATGCAGATAGTCATTAAACCGATCACATCATATTTAGTGCAGATACCATGTTTTAGGGCCACGCAGGACCCCTTCGTTATGGCTCTGAAACATTGCACCTGCACTAAAATCAGCAAAAACCGCTCACAGGATACCAAACACTAAACCAGTCTGAAGATGATACTCCCACAGCCACACAGGTGCCGGCTCTGCACGATAAATGGATAATGAGTCAAGGAAGTCTGGATGGCCGCACTGCCGTGAAAAACAGCACCTTTATTCCATAAAATGTTGCAAGTCACATGAAAGTGGTTACAGAGGACAAAAAGCAGCTAACGCGTTTCACATCAATGGATGCTTACTCATAACTCTGAGTAAGCATCCATTGATGTGAAACGCGTTAGCTGCTTTTTGTCCTCTGTAACCACTTTCATGTGACTTGCAACATTTTATGGAATAAAGGTGCTTTTTTTCACGGCAGTGCGGCCATCCAGACTTCCTTGACTCATTATCCATTGCACCTGCACTAGTTGTGATGGAATAGCTTTTAAATTATAAGGATCCATGATGAACTGGCGACATATAGGGGTTGATTTACTAAAGGCAAATAGACTGTGCACTTTTGAAAGTGCAGTTGCACTCTGCAAGGGCAGTTGCTCCAGAGCTTAGTAAATAATGCAGAGCTCTGCTGACTTCTATCAACCAATCACGTGTAAGCAAAAATGCTGTTTTTGTAATTTTCCTTGCATGTGATTGGATGATGGAAGTCAGCAGAGCTCTCCATCATTTACTAAGCTCTGGAGCAACTGCCCTTGCAGAGTGCAACTGCACTTTCAAAAGTGCACAGTCTATTGGCCTTTAGTAAATCAACCCCATATTCTCTTCTGTGTTGATTCCAATTAATCAGCTGCTTGATGCAGCAGCACCCCCACACTCCAGGCTTTTCTCAGAAAGGAGTGTGAAGGAGGTATATCTATAAAATCTTTACACATATGATGAGAGACACTTACGTTTAATGTTTCTGGGCAATTTCAGGATACGGAACTACAAAAAAAAAAAAAAAAGGTGATTGCGCATACACATAAACACATTTAACGATAGTGGCTTAATGAAAGGAATCACTTTAGTTAAAGTATATCTAAATCCAAAACTTTTTACTTAGTTTTGCATACAGGAGGGAATTGTTAAGGCCTCTGTCATTTTGGTTGAGGGTGTCCCATTGAGGAGATTTCCTCTTCTACAAAAGGAATTAAGAGCAAATCTTTCTAAAGGGAGGGGAAATTGTAAGTGTCCCCACTGGAAGATTTTCCCTTACCTCCTGTTGCAGCAAAACTGTAAAACGTTCAGTAATCTATCATTTTCTGATCTAGTGGCAATGGTCACAAGGTACATTTTTCCAGGGCTGTCTTTATTATTATTTGGACCCTGGGCAAACATTGTCTTGCCCCTCCCCATGCAATTTCGCTCTCCACCCCAACATCCCAAAAAACAAAGCTGGCTAAGCATTGGGGCCCGGTAACTGTTGGTTCACTTTAAAGCAATCAATAAGATGTGCAGGGAGTATTAGAGCTAAAGGGAAGCTGGTAGGTGTTAACAAGTAGCAGCCACAAAGCTCTCTCGTCCAGACCCAGCAATGCAGCAGTGAACCATCCGATCAGGTGTCCGCTCACTCTGGGTTGCACATGGTGTCTATGGTAGGCAGGACACCAGGTCCTTATCCTGGCAGCAACTTTGTCCCTCTGCACTCAGATCATGCTCTGCGGTCTCTGGTCGTGCCACGCATGGCAGTGATCTTTCGCTGCCACAAGCTCTCTCTCAGATGGCATCCCTAGCATGGTCCTCTCACACACTCTGCCTGGGTAGTCAACGTGTGGAGCAAATTTTGCCCGGGAAAATCTGTTTCCCTTACTGTTGCAAAGCTTGGTGGGGGCTGTAATTCATCCTCCATTATTTTCAATGGGCATCCTTTTCTTGCCCACTGGTCACACAGCATCCTCTCCTCCTGCTTAGTATCATGTGCCCCAGTCAATCTCAATGCTCCAAGTTACTCATTGTACTCACATACTCCTAGTTACTCCAAATTACTCAGAGTACCCCTAGTTAATTCAGATTACTCACAAAGAGCCCAAGTTATTTGCAATATTCCAAGATACTTCAAAAATACTCACAATTCTCCAAGTTACTCCAAATTGCTTGCAGAACTCCAGGTCACTCCAGACGACTCACAGTGCTCTAGTTACGCACAATGCTCCAAGTTACTCACAATACTCCAAAAACACTTACAGTACTCCCAAGTTACTCCAAAATCATTCACATTACTCCATGTTACTCACAATGCCCCAAGTTACTCCCTATTCTCACAAAACTCCAAGTTATCCACAGCTATTCTAGATTACTCACAGTACTCCAAGTTACTCACAATACTCCAAGTTACTCCCAGTACTGAAAATTACTACTAGTACTCCAAGTTGCTCCAAATTGCTATTAGTACTCCAAATTACTCCAAGTCACTCCCAGTACTCCAAGTTACTCTCAATACTCCATATTACTCCCAGTACTCCAAATTACTTCCAGTACTCCAATTTACTCATAGTGCTCCAATAATACTCACTATACTCCCCGCTAATTACAGTGCCTCAGTTTCACCCCTGATTCAGTACTCACAGAGCCCTCACAGTACCCCAGCTCCCCTGTGGTCAGTCCTATCAATGTGTCCAGCTCCCTCACTTTCAGCATGCCTGCAGCTCCTCCTGCCAGTGTGTCCCACAGATCCTCCTGACAGTATATCCGACTCCCACACCCTCTCTCACAGTTTCCAGGCCTCTCCACCGGCCAGTGTACCTGCAGCTACTCCTCTCCTTGTGTCCCCACTCCTGCACCCTCAGGCATAGCTTTTGCAGGAAATACGGCCTCAAGTAGCAGCTTCTTTAGGCCCCACAACAATGACTGGGCCTGGGGCAGCTGACTCACATTAAAGACAGATCTGCAACACAATGAATAAGTGTTTTTAAGTGGCAAGTAGTTGAGAAGCTGCCCTGACAATTGGGCTCTCTCAAGGTCCTTTGGTAAATCTGTCCTCCATTTACCACATACCAGCTCTAGTCATTATTTTCTGACACCCTATAAGCTGGAGCTGACCTGACCTCCTTTTTCAAGAATCTGCATGTTCGAAGAGATGTTTGAAAAAGGAGGCCATGCCCCTGAAATGCACTGCATCCACGTCAATCCACACAGCTTCTCCAGGTGCACACCACTCCATTGAGTGACTGCCGGTCTCCCTCCCAACCTCGGCGCCTGTAAGTTTTATGACTTTAGTGAGGCCAGCACCCCGCTCTCCCTCCTCTCTGTATACACAGTGGCACAGGGAGAGGACACAAAAAGCCAAGTGAACAGCATTAAGTGGTGTCTTTACAGGGGTTTAATGGAGGTGGATTCCTACATCCAAGGGCTCAAGATTGAGTTTGATGTTCACGATGACACCTTTGGAGCATGTGAGTGCATAAGTATATCATTTTAACTCAATCAATAAAGAGGTTTATTGCGCTAGGGTATGCGCTTCCCTTTGCTTGCATTTCTTGCAAAGCCATGTGGCCATGGCATGTGTACAGCCCTGAACAGCTCCATGTCCTAGTCTAGGTGGGTGGCCAGCGTTGCAGTGAAACCGCACCTTAACAGCCTGCTTTTACCGCCCCTGGCTGCCCAAATCAAAAATTGAATATATTGCAAATTAACATTCCTTAGATGTGGTAGCTGCTATAGCTTTCTTTTTTTCAGGCTATTTTCCCTTTAGTTTCTAAAAATAACACACATCCTGTCCCTAGGTGGCTACACTCAATCTGAAAAAACCATGGCTCTATGATTAAATCTTTTTTCCTGCAATGAATTTGTATCTGGATGATTGACTTCTGGTGTGGAACTCAAGTCACAGACTTCAAACATGTCTTCCTTTGTTCGTCTCCATCACATGGGGGATATGGTGATTGTTAGTTTACAGAAAAAATATGATTTTTTTTCTTTTAAGTTTTGTCTGAGGACAAAGAGAAGGCATATTTATTAAATACCTTCTTCAGCTCTGTGTATACAAAGGAGCATGGGGAGCTCATGTCCATAATGGGGATGGTATTGACACAGCCCCAAATGAACCACAATGGCTCCAAATTGATATGGTCCAGAAATATTTAGACAGAATAAAGGTGAATAAAGCACCTGGACCAGATGGCATACACTCATGGATCCTAAAAGAATTGAGCTCTGTCATTTCAAAGCCATTGTTTCTAATATTTAGGGATTCATTTCAAAGCCATGGTTGCTAATTTTTAGGAAGAGTATTGGTTAATGATTCTTACTCTGAATGGTCATCAAAAAGGTTATCAGTGGTGTACCCCAGGGTTCAGTGTTGGGACCCTTACCTTTTAATATATTTACAAATGATATAGGGTCTGGGATTAAAAGTACCATTTCAGTGTTTTCAGATGACACCAAGCTATGCAGTGGAATAACGTCCCTACAGGATGTCTCCAACTTACAAGCCGACCTCTGTGCACTGTTTAATTGGGCAACTGTGTGGCAAATGAGGTTTAATTTTGATTAATGTAAAGTTATGCACTTGGGGGCTAGAAACATGCGTGCATCATACATACTAGGAGAAGAACAGCTGGGGGAGTCAATGGTGGAGAAGGATCTGGGTGTTCTGGTAGATCATAATAAGCAATGCCAAGCTGCAGTTTTCAAAGCGAGCAAAATATTTTCTTGTGTTAAGAGAGGCATAGACTAGAGAGAGAGAGAGAGAGAGAGAGAGAGAGAGAGAGAGAGAGAGAGAGAGAGAGAGATCATTTTGCCCCTGTACAAATCATTAGTAAGACCCCATGTGGAATATGCAGTTCAGTTTTGGGCACCAGTTCATAAAAAAGGATATCAGGGAACTGGAGAAAGTGCAGAGAAGGGCAACCAAACTGATAAGAGGCATAGAGGAGCTCAGCTATGACTCTATGAGGATAGATTGAAGGAACTGAATGTATTCTCTCTTAACAAAGAGGAGATTAAGGAGGTTATATGTATAATATTGTTTTTTCTTCTATTGGTTGAACTGGATGGACTTGTATTTTTTTCAGCCAGACTATGTAACTATGTAAGTTAGTTTACAGGAAGTGATTAGAACACTTAATTTTTGGCAAGGTCAATAGGTATTTTCTGTACTTGCCAAAAATGTTCTTAGCCTGAAAAAATAAAAATGAATGCAGGCATTTTAACTAAGTTGCGATATATTATGTTTTTTGTTCTTTCAGCTTGTAACATGTAAGCAATGTCCTTTGCATTGTTGGAATTTGCTTTAATGCAGTTTACAACAATTCATCCAATAAATAATTTTCTGGAAAAGTGGACGGTGAAAGTAACAAATGTAGTTTTCACTGGGCTGGGTGGTTTCTATTAACATATCACCATACCTGCAATAGTTTTTCCATTGGGATCCCACTACTGAAAATGCTTTTCTTCCAGTTCTTGGTGGCCTCTTTTCCTCCATATTTTTCAAACTTGGTCACAGTAAACCTTCGGCCATCGCATTCAATGCACATGTCATTCCTAGGATCTACATAATGGAAACAAAAAGACACACAGATAAGAAGGATGCTCTTCCCCCTGCTCTTCTCCTTCTCATTTCTGCAGGGCCTCCGAGATGGATCAGATCAACTTTGATTGGGCAATGCCAGCACAAAGAATCACTCTGTTACCGCTGCTTAAGAGTGAATTCCTTTTAGAGGGTGGTTACGCTTGTTCCCCATAGTCCCACTGTATGTAGGAACACAGCCACCATCTCTTGCTCACTCCTGAAAAGAACTATAAACTGTAGGATGTGTAGTTTGCATAGAGCAGTACACATGACCGCAACTAACGTGCACTGCTTGTTCCTAACAAACAGAAGTGATGGCGAAAATAGATTAGAAAGCTGCTAAGTGTTAGATGTATATGGATTATTTTTTGGAGAATAAGAATATTGTTTTCAATCAACTAATTTTTATTGTTTTTTTTTCACATTTTACAAAGATAGACACTTATGACATTACCATCACATTGCCCCACCCAACATCTGTGCAAAAAAATAAATAACAAAAAAAATTCCCCTCTCTATCTGCGTTCATCAAACCCTATTTCAATTCTTTCCTTCGCATTATTCCAAGACGGTAAGATGGTACCTATTTTATATATATTATATATTATATATATATATATATATATATATATATATATATATATATATATATATATATATATATATATATATATATATATATATATACATATACACACACACACACACACACTTTTTTCTTAATTCACTCCAGTATGGTACTTCTCACCTAATATCCCATATCATTAATGTACTCATCTGATTGCTCAACCAGATTAGACTAACCACCAATGCCAGATCTTTTCAAATTTCTTAGGATATCTCCTATGTTTATAGGTCAGTTCCTCTCGTCTTAAATTAAGATTAACTGCTTTAATCCATTGATCTGTCATTAGTGAAGAGTTTTATATCCATTTTTGCAAAATAAGTTAATGTGCCATGTACATAGTTCTCAGCCACATCACTTGCATTTCAACTGGCAGAGTCTTTTCCAGCATAACCCCTAACAATGCTATTTTTGGGTCAGGCTGTACTTCTGTGGAGCACAAGGAGTTCAAAGTATCAAATATGGACTCCCAGTAGCGGTGCGATTTGAGGCATCGCCACAACATATGTATAAGTGTACCTGTACCATTTATGCATCTTGGGCAGTTAGATGTAATTGCTTTACCCCAGGAATACAGTTTTAAAGGAGTATAGTGAGCTCTATGGATAATAAATAGTTGGGTCAAACACTGTGTGATGGATAAAGATACTTTAACCGGTTCCGGACCAGCTGCCGCAGTTAAACTGCGGCAGGTTGGCTCCCCTGGGCGCGGCGTCATAGCTGTACGTCGGGCGCGTGGCCGCCTAGGGGGTGCGCGTGCTCCCCACGCATTTGCTTCAGAACCGATCAGTCTCCAGGCCCAGACAATGATTTGTGGCCTGGACCTAGTGATCGGTTCTTGCGAATGGGAGACTGTCCCCTGCCTGTAAGTGTAAACACAGGCAGGGGAAGTGATGTCATCTCCCTCTCTGGAATTCTTTTCCGTTCCAGAGAGAGGACATCTAAACGTGAGTTGCACCAACACTACACTGACACAGTACACGTAGGCACAATTTTCACCCCCCGACCCCCCCCCCCAGTTAACCCCTTGACTCCCTGTCACAGTGTCACAAAGTGCAGTTTTCACATTTTTCTTTGATCACTGTACTGGTGTCATTTGTGACACTATTCAGCGTTAGGGTACTTAGTAGTAAGCCCAGATGGGGGGGTCCCTAGACCTAATAAAGGTTCAACCCCTTGATCACCCCCGTCAGTGTGTAGTTAGCCAGTTAGCTAGTCACTGTCAGCGTCAGGTTTTTATAGCGTCAGGGTACCCGCCATATATTGCTGAATAAAGGTTTAACCCCTTGATCGACTGGCGGGTGACATCAGTTAGGGTCTGCGCCGCCCCAGGCAGCATCAGATTAGTGCCAGTAGCGCCCACACACGCACCATACCTCTCCCTTAGTAGTATAGTGTCTGAATGAATTGATATCTTTGATCTGATCAGAACTATATTAGCGTCCCCAGCAGTTTAGGGTTCCCAAAAATGCAGCGTTAGCGGGATTAGCCCAGAAATCTGCTAGCACCTGCGTTTAGCTCCTCCGCCCAGCCCACCCAAGAGCAGTATCAATCGATCACTGTCACTTACAAAACACAACACACATAACTGCAGCTTTCGCAGAGTCAGGCCTGATCCATGTGAACGCTAACAGTTTTTTTGGTAGCGCTTGAAGCAGTCGCTGACAATCAGGTACTCTTTTTTTCTGTGAGTTTCACTAGTTGTACCAGTAAATTTAGAGGCCACAATGTCCAATCGAAGGTACACTAGTGAAGAGGCCTACACGTTTCTGAACATGACAGATGAGAGTGAAGAGGAAGTCACCCATCTGTCAGCTTCAGGCTCAGAATACGAACCGGTAAACAGCAGTGGCACCCTGACAGATAGCTCTGACAATGGAGTAGTGGTCCCTGCCAAGGTCAGGCGTACCCGAACCCGTTCTTCTGCTGTTGTTGAGATGCAAGAACTGCAGGGCTCTCGTATGGAGCAGAGAGCCAGTACTAGTGCCGCTCATCCTTCTGGTTAACTGGCAAGCACCAGTGGCCTAGTACATCCTGGTCATACATCCAGCACTGCAGTAACACTTGGTGACGTGGCGAGTCCCATAAGTGCAGTTCAAGCTGGTGAGGTGGCTAGCACAAGTAGTGTCCCACAGCCACCAAGACGACAAAGACAGGCCCTTCAAGCCCATAGTGCCCTTCCTGCTGCATTTGCCAATCCGAATTGGGAGCCCACCACTTCTGCAGTGCCCGTACTTCCCCCATTCACCGGCCAACCCGGAATTCAGATGGAAACAGTTGATTTTACGTCACTTGATTTTTATTCGCTGTTCTATAGATCGCTGATCTATAGATCTCTATAGATCTATTGTGGACCAAAGCAATTTGTATGCTGGTCAATTCATCGCCACTAATCCCCAATTGGCCCTTGCCAGAGATTGGAAACCTATTACCAGGGCTTTTTTTCAGGGGGAACTTGGTGGAACTCAGTTCCACCACCTCTGGCTCAGACCCTTTGGTGCCTGCTCACCACAATCACTTGTAAAACACAGAAGTCTGGTTTCTGTGTTTACAAGTGACAGCACTGCACTCTGTATGTAATGCAATCCTGGTATTTAATGCCCCTTTAAGACCCTCCTACTATTTTCGATAATTTGACTGAACACACCCACTATTTGATGTGATCTGGAGGGTGTGTGTAGGGGGAGGGGTTTTGTGGGGCCGTGGTTAAGTTCCAGCACCTATTGTTTGAGAAAAAAAGCCCTGCCTATTACTGTCTCCGAATTTAAGACCTTTCTAGGCCTATCCCTCCTCATGGGCATAACTAAAAAAAGTGAGTTGCGGTCATATTGGTCCACTGACCCAATTCATCATATGCCCGTGTTCTCTGCTTGCATGACCAGGACACGATATGAGCAGATCTTACGGTTCATGCATTTTAATGACAATGAACTCTGTCGTCCTCGGGGTGACCCTGGATTTGATCTGCTCTACAAAATTCGGCCCCTCCTAAACCACTTCAACCAATAGTTTGCAGCCTTGTTTACTCCCGATCAAGTTGTCTGCATTGAGGAGTCCCTGATTAAATTTTCTGGCCACTTGTCTATCAAACAGTATCTTCCCAGCAAGCGTGCCAGATATGGGGTCAAGTTGTATAAGCTCTGCGACAGGGCAACAGGCTATACATACAGTTTTATGGTTTACGAGGGTAGATAGTCACGTGGAGCCAGGGAACTGCCCAGACTACATAGGGAGCGCTGGTAAGATTGTGTGGGACATGGTGTCACCCTTATGCGGAAAGGGGTACCACTTGTACATGGACAATTATTACCGTGCAACGTTTTAGTCACCTTTTTGATTGTAGAATTGGCGCATATGGCACCATGCGATCTAATCACCGGGGCTTCCCCCAACGGCTTGTACAGTCCTGACTTATACGGGGGGGGGGGGGGGAGCCTGCTTGAGAAGTAATAATTTGCTTGCAGTATAGTGAAGGGATTCACTGAATGTTTTCGTTCTGTCTTCCCTTCACGCAGATACGGCAGTCCAAATTCCAATGGCGACTGGTGTTGTAGAGAAACCCCTCTGTGTCCACGAATACAACCTTAACATGGGAGGGGCGGACCTCAACGACCAGATGTTGGCGCTGTACTTAACTACCCGTAAGGCCAGATGCTGGTATAAAAAAGTGTCTGTATATTTATTCCAATTGGCTCTGCTCAATGCTTATGTGCTACACAAAGCTTCAGGATGAACTGGATCCTTCCTAAAATTCCAGGAAGAGATCATCACAGCCCTTCTGTTTCCAGATGGTGCTGTGGCCCAACTTCCCAATGCAAATGCAGTGACCCGGCTGCATGAGAGGCATTTTCTGTATGTCCTCCCTGATACCCCTGCCCAAAGAACACCCCAAAGAAGATGTCGTGTCTGCAGAAAACATGGATTTAGGCGTGACACCCGCTTTTATTGTCCTTCCTGTCCTGACCAACCTGGTCTCTGCATCGGTGACTGTTTCAGACGCTACCACATACTAGTGGAGTATTAGCGTAGGGTACAGCACTACACAGTCCTAGGGCACACTTACAAAAGGTCTTGAAAGATGAGATGGCCATCACATTTTGAGAGACTCTAATTATTATTATTATTATTATACAAGATTTATATAGCGCCAACAGTTTGCGCAGCACTTTACAACATGAGGGCAGACAGTACACTTACAATACAAATCAATACAGGAGGGTTCAGAGAGCCCCTGCTCATTAGAGCTTACAATCTAGAAGGGAGGGTCAAGTGGAAACAAAAGGTAATAACTGTGGGGGATGAGCTGATGGAAAAAATGAAAATACAGTTGTTAGGTGTGGGTAGGGTAGGCTTCTGTGAAGAGAAGGGTTTTCAGGGATCGTCTAGCAGCTAATAAAGTAGGAGATAAGCGGACAGATTGGGGTAGGGCATTCCATAGGATTGGAGAGGCTTTGGAAAAGTCCTGGAGGCGAGCATGGGAGGAGGTGACAAGGGAGCTAGAGAGCAGGGGGTCTTGAGAGGAACGAAGAGAACGAGTAGGTTGGTATTTAGAGACTAAGCTAGTGATGTAGCTGGGGGCAAAACTGTGGATGGCTTTGTACGTAGTTGTTAGTATTTTGAATTTAATTCTTTGGCCGAGCGGAAGCCAGTGGAGGGATTGACAGAGAGGGGTAGCAGAGACAAAGCGATTGGTAAGGTGGATGAGTCTGGCAGCAGCATTCATGATGGATTGAAGAGGTGATAGACTATGCAGAGGTAAGCCAATGAGAAGGGAGTTGCAGTAGTCAAGGAGAGAGATGACCAGCGAGTGAATTAAGAGCTTTGTTGTGTCATTGGTTAGAAAGGGGCGTATTTTGGAGACGTTGCGGAGGTTGAGGCGGCAGGATTTGGACAGTGATTGGATGTGTTGCTTGAAGGAGAGTTCAGAGTCCAGGACTACACCTAGAACCTTGGCATGTAGGGATGGGCTTATAGTTGTGCCATCGATTTTGACATAGAGATCAGGGGAAGGGGCATATGGGGGAGGAAAAATTATAAGTTCGGTTTTGGATAGATTGAGTTTGAGGAAGTGGTGTGACATCCAGACTGATATAGGAGTACAGAATAGTGTCAATTGGTTTTGGCCGTTAGTAGATCATTTGTTAGTTTTAGGAGAGCAGTTTCTGTGGAGTGTTGAGGACGAAATCCAGATTGAAGGGGATCAAGAAGGCTATTATCAGTGAGGTAGACGCTCAGTCGGTTGTAGACCAGACGTTTCAGGAGTTTGGATAAGAAGGGGAGCAAGGAGATGGGGCGTAGGTTGTTAAGATTGGATGGGTCCAGTGAGGGCTTTTTAAGTATGGGTCTGACAGGTGCATGTTTTAGAGAGTTGGGGAAGATGCCAGAAGAGAGGGAGAGATTGAAAATGTGGGTTAGAGAGTGTAGCATAGAGCCAAAGGGTGAATGTAGCATTTGTGAGGGAACAGGATCCAGAGGGCAGGTGGTAAGATGGACATTAGCAAGTAGTTTAGCAACTTTGTCTGTAGTGGTGGGGTTGAAAGAGGGAAGTAATGATTGTGCCTGTGGGCATGAAGTGTAGTGGGAGTGTCATGGTCTGGGGCTGCATGAGTGCTGCCGACACTGGGAAGCTCTAGTTCATTGCGGGAACCATGAATGCCAACATGTACTGTGACATACTGAAGCAGAGCATGATCCCCTCCCTTCGGAAACTGGGCCGCAGGGCAGTATTCCAACATGATAACGACCCCAAACACACCTCCAAGACGACCACTGCCTTGCTAAAGAAGCTGAGGGTAAAGGTGATGGACTGGCCAATCATGTCTCCAGACATAAACCCTAAGTGGGAATCTGTGGGGCATCCTCAAACGGAAGGTGGAGGAGCGCAAGGTCTCTAACTTCCACCAGCTCCATGATGTCAACATGGAGGAAGGGACGAGGACTCCAGTGGCAACCTGTGAAGCTCTGGTGAACTTCATGCCCAAGAGGGTAAGGAAGCGCTGGAAAATAATAGTGGCCACACAAAATATTGACATTTTGGGCCCACTTTGGACATTTTCACTTAGGGGTGTGCTCACTTTTGTTGCGTGCGGTTTAGACATTAATGGCTGTGTGTTGAGTTATTTTTAGGGGACAGCAAATTCACACTGTTATAGAAGCTGTACACTCACTGCTTTACAATGTAGCAAAGTGTCATTTCTTCAGTGTTGTTACATGAAAAGGATATAATAAAATATTTACAAAAATGTGAGGGGTGTACTCACTTCTGTGAGGTACTGTATATGCCAAAGCATGAGGGCATGGGTGTAGGGGCGATTTGCTCCTAACATTAGGGGCGGATTGCCCCCATGCTTTGGCATATATTTTTTAAGCACAGATTGCGATAAAAAAAATACGTTGTTTTATTGAGTTAATGTTTTATTGTTACCATTCTTTGCTTTTCAGTTACGCCATTCAGCTGCAGCACTGATTTATTTATCTTGACAGCAACTGCATTTGCTCTCATGAAACGTAAATCAGCGACTCCAGCGCTGTAGGAGGTGATTTCACCACCACAGTTAAAAAAAAAGGTGCATGTATGCCCATCATTAGAAGTGGGTGGATGAAGGGCGGTATTCTATACCCATCAATCAAACTCTTTTTTTCGTTCAGCCCACAGGCTGCATTAAAAAAAGAACATTACAATATATGCCCAACAAGGACCAGCAACGTACTGGTATGTTGCTGGAGTTTGAGTGGTTATACCAGGTATCATCTTGGTATCATTCTTTTCAGCCAGCGGTCGGCTTTCATGTAAAAGCAATCCTAGCAGCTAATTAGCCTCTAGACTGCTTTTACAAGCAGTGGGAGGGAACGTCCCCCCCTCCTGCTGTCTTTCATGGTTTTCTCAGGCTCTCCTGTCCCACCAGGGAACCCGAGAATGCAACCGGTGGTTCCGCCAGCTGACAATAGAGCAGATCGGAGACCAGAATGGCTCCAATCATTTCTATGGCCTAAGAAACCGGAAGCTATGAGCATTTTATGACTTAGGTTTCGCTGGATATAAAACAGTGTCGAAAGCATTTTATCACACTGATCTTGGTGTTGTCAGGTGCTTTGAGGGCAGAGAGATCTAGGGTCTAATAGACCTCATTTTTTTTCAAAAAAGAGTAACTGTCACTACCTATTGCTATCATAGGGGATATTTACATTCCTTGAGAAAACATTAAAAAAAATTAAAGGAACAGTTTAAAAATAAAATAAAAAAGCAAAATAAATAATAAAATAAATAAATAAATAAGCACCCCTGTCCCCCTGTGCTCATGCAAAAAGGCGAATGCAAGCGTCGGTCTTGTGTTGTATGTAAACAGCAATTGCACCATGCATGTGAGGTATCACCATGAACGTCAGATCGAGGGCAGTCATTTGAGCAATAGACCTCCTCTGTAAATCTAAAGTGGTAACCTGTAAAGGCTTTTAAAAATGTATGTAGTTTGTCGCCACTGCACATTGGTGCACAATTTTAAAGCATGTCGTGTTTGGTATCCATGTACTCGGCCTAAGATCATCTTTTTTATTTCATCAAACATTTGGGCAATATAGTGTGTTTTAGTGCATTAACATTAAAAAAAGTTTCTTTTTTTCAAAAAAATTGCGTTTGAAAAATTGCTGTGCAAATACTGTGTGAAAAAAAATTGCAACACCCACCATTTTAATCTGTAGGGCCTTTGCTTTAAAAAAAATATATAATGTTTAAGGGTTCAAAGTAATTTTCTAGCAAAAAAAAAAAATTTTCATGTAAACAAAAAGAGCCAGAAAGGGCTTTGTCTTCATGTGGTTGGAAGAGTGGGTGATGTGTGACATAAGCTTCTAATGTTGTGCATAAATGCCAGGACAGTTCAAACACCCCCCCCCCCCCCCCAAATTACCCCTTTTGGAAAGTAGACACCCCAAGCTATTTGCT
Source organism: Aquarana catesbeiana (assembly GCF_042186555.1). Taxonomy (NCBI): domain Eukaryota; kingdom Metazoa; phylum Chordata; class Amphibia; order Anura; family Ranidae; genus Aquarana; species Aquarana catesbeiana. Next base: position 880,421,415 of record NC_133324.1, read on the forward strand.
GAGAGGCATGCTGAGTACATGGAATATTTAAATTTTGCCACAAGTTTTGGGACAACTTGACAAACTTTTTTTTTTTTTTGCACAAAGTTGTCACAAAATGATATATTGCTCAAACGTGCCATGGGCATATGTGTAATTACACCCCAAAATACATTACGCTGCTTCTCCTGAGTACAGGGATACCACGTGTGAGATTTTTGGGAGTGTACAGGACCCCGAAAACCAATCACCACCTTCAGGCTTTCTAAGGGCGCAAAATGGTGATTTCACTTCCTCACTACCTATCACAGTTTTAGAGGCCATGAAATGTCAAGAAAATGAAGAAAGAAAGGGAAAATTTTTTTTTTTGTTCTTTTTTCAATTTTTAAAACTTTGTGACAAAAAGTGAGATCTGTAAAATACTCCACATGCCTCTCAGCACATAGCTTGGGGTGTCTATTAAAAATAAAGTAGTGGCGCGCTAATATGTAAAGATTTTGATAGAAAAGACAACCTAAAATTGATTAAAGTTGCTGCAGCCGTCACTAATGTGCGCCCACAGATAACAGTATAAAAAATTAAAAAGTGTGATAGCGCTGCAATAATACAATCTATATACAATATATCAACAATTCAACTAACAGCGCAATATATGAACTAATAAAAAATGGAAAAAAGTGTGACAAAGTCCAATAAACAATGAATGATATTTTCTTCAGTGATATAGAAAAAAACAAATGTGATGCTTCTTCTAAAGAACTCCTTATCCAGAGTGCTCCCACCATTTCATGCAATGGCCGCTCACCTCCTTAATACGACCCCAAGGGGTCAAACACGCTTTGCACTTAGTGCCAATAATCTCTCCAAAGAATCCTCTCTGATCTTTACTTTGCTCAAGGTATAGACAAACGGTCTATGGCCAGCATAGGTTCCATCCACTGTGCTGCTTTAAACCTCAATTCGTATTAGAGAGTAGATGCAGAAATACACAAAAAAAGACAAGAAAAAGTGCCTCATATAGTATCCGAGGGATTAGGAAATGAAACCGCTCCACCCCAGCTACAATAAACTCACATTTATGAAAACGATTAAAAGCATAGATACAAATCTGAACAATCTCACTCAGTAACGATCAGTCCTCTACTCCACCTCTACTAGTTTTGCCATCTCCCACGTGGCTTCATCTGGAGGAGTGCCATGTGGGAGGTGGCGAAGCTATTGTTTGTGATTGTTCAGATTTGTATCTATTCTTTTAATCGCCCTTAGAAAGCCTCAAGGTGGTGATTGGTTTTCAAAAAGTCCCACATATGTGGTATCCCCGTACTCAGGAGAAGCAGCATAATGTATTTTGGGGTGTCCAAGGAAGTCCGGGGCAAACAGCTCATAAGGTGAATGACATCATGGTGCACCAGACAAAGTCATTTTATGACGAAACACACGTCAGGTGGACAGGATGTGCTGACGTCATTGCGTTTGATCCTCTGAGCGAACGGGCGTTCGCAAGCCGGCAGGCTATCCATGCTGTTTTTAACTTCATTTTTTGTAAGTGTGTTTTTATTTCCTGTATTAAACGTTCATGCCAGTATTACACTATGGAAGCTCCCTCTCTTTCATTTCTGGGTAATATCTGATGTCCATTTGCGAGCCCCCTTTGAAACTCATCACCAGTTTAGTGGCTGCAGTTTGCCTCTGTGTCTGACACCTTATGAGCTGTTTGCCCTGGACTTCCTTGGACAGAGGCCCTGGCTGGGTGTACAGCCGCAAGCTCTTGTTACTTGCCTTTCGGGAAGCGCGCAATTTATATGGTGTTTGGCACTTATTGGTGGTGTAAGATTGCACTAATCTATCAACTCATCTAAGTTGTTTGTTCAACCATCAAGTTTATTATGGACATTTTTGACAAACATATATTTTTTACTGTTGGGACTCTATTATTTATGTTTTGTGACTTTCACTAATTCTTTTGTTATTCAGTATATATATATTTTTTGTCACATTTGTGTTCACATATTAATTGCAATTTAACACTGGTTCATCACTGGTTTTCTCAGTGTCAGCGCAGCTATTTTTTTCCTTTCTTTTTGTTATTTGTGTGTATCTCACAATTTTAGTTGCTGTTTTATTCTTTGTTTGCTTGTTTATTCCCTTGTTCCATTATTTTGGGGTGTAATTCCACATATGACCATGCCATGTTTTGAACAATATATCATTTAGCGACAACTTTTGTAAAAAATAAATAAATAAAATGTAATTTTCCTGAAACTTGTGGCAAAATATAAAACATTCCATGGACTCAACATGCCTCTCAGCAAATAGCTTGAAGTGTCTTCTTTCCAAATGGGGTCATTTGGGGGGGGTTGTGCTATCTTGACATTTCAGGGCCTCCAAAACTAATAGGTAGTGAGGAAGTGAAATCAGCATTTTACTCCCTTAAAAAGCCTGAAGGCAGTGCTTGGTTTTCGGGGCCCCGTACGCAGCTAGGCTCCCAAAAAGTCTCACACATGTGGTATCCCCGTACTCAGGAGAAGTAGTAGGATGTATTTTGGGGTGCAATTCCACATATAACCATGGCATGTGTGAGCAATGTATCATTTAGTGACAACTTTTTGTAAAAAAATTTTTTTTTTTGTCATTATTTAATCACTCGGGACAAAAAAATTAAATATTCAATGGGCTCAACATGCCTCTCAGCAATTTCCTTGGGGTGTCTACTTTCCAAAATGGGGTGATTTGGGGAGGGGGGGGGGGGGTTGTACTGCAAAATACTCACCATACCACTCAGCAAATAGCTTGGGGTGTCTACTTTCCAAAATGGGGTCATTTGGGGGGGGGGGGGGGGTTGTGCCATCTGGGCATTCCATGGGCTCCGAAACTGTGATAGGCAGTGAGGAGTGAAATAAAAAATTTACACCCTTAGAAAGCCTGAAGACGGTGCTTGGTTTTCGGGGTCCCGTACGCGGCTAGGCTCCCAAAAAGTCTCACACATGTGGTATCCCCGTACTCAGGAGAAGCAACAGAATGTATTTTGGGGGTGTAATTCCACATATGCCCATGGCATGTTTGAGCAATATATCATTTAGTGACAACTTTGTGCAAAAAAAAAAAAAAAATTGTCTTTTTCCCACAACTTTTCCCACTCAAATATAAAAATATTCCATGGACTCGACATGCCTCTCAGTAAATAGCTTGGGGTGTCTACTTTTCAAAATGGGGTCATTTGGGGGGGGGGGGGGGGGGGGGGTTGAACTGTCCTGGCATTTTATGCACAACATTTAGAAGCTTATGTCACACATCACCCACTCTTCTAACCATTTGAAGACAAAGCCCTTTCTGACACTTTTTGTATACATGAAAAAATTATTTTTTTTTGCAAGAAAATGACTCCCAAACATATATTTTTTTTTAAAGCAAAGGCCCTACAGATTAAAATGGTGGGTGTTTCATTTTTTTTTTCCACACAGTATTTGCGCAGCGATTTTTCAAACACATTTTTTTGGGAAAAGACACACTTTTTTTTAATTTTAATGCACTAAACACACTATATTGCACAAATGTTTGATGGAATAAAAAAAGATATCTTATGCCAAGTACATGGAAAACAAACACGACATGCTTTAAAATTGCACACAAACGTGCAGTGGCGACAAACTACATACATTTTTAAAAGCCTTTACAGGTTACCACTTTAGATTTACAGAGGAAGTCTACTGCAAAAATTACTGCTCTCGATCTGACCTTCGCAGTGATACCTCACATGCATGGTGGAATTGCTGTTTACATTTGATGCCAGACCGACGCTTGCGTTCGCCTTTGCTCGAGAGCAGGGGGGACAGGGGTGCTTTTTTTTAATTTTTTTTTTTTTTTTTGTTTTTTTATCTTATTTTTAATCTGTTCCTTTCATTTTTTTTTAATCATTTTTATTGTTATCACAGGGAATGTAAATATCCCCTATGATAGCAATAGGTAGTGACAGGTACTCTTTTTTGAAAAAATTGGGGTCTATTAGACCCTAAATCTCTCCTCTGCCCTCAAAGCATCTGATCACACCAAGATCGGTGTGATAAAATGCTTTCCCAATTTCCCAATGGCGCTGTTTACATCCGGCGAAATCCAAGTCATGAAATGCTCATAGCTTCCGGTTTCTTAGGCCATAGAGATGATTGGAGCCATTCTGATCTCTGATCAGCCTCTATTGTCAGCTGGCGGAACCACCGGCTGGATTCTCAGGTTCCCTGTTGGGACAGGAGAGCCAGAGAAAACCATGGAAGGTGGTGGTGGTGGGGGGGGGGGGACCATCCCTCCCACTGCTTGTAAAAGTAGTCTAGAGGCTAATTAGCCACTAGGATTGCTTTTACATGAAAGCCAACCGCTGGCTGAAAAGAATGATACCAAGATGATACCTAAACCCGCAGGCATCATTCTGGTATAACCACTCAAAGTAGAGCAACATGCCAGTACGTTGCTGGTCCTTGTTGGGCATATATTGTTTTGTTTTTTTTCCATGCAGCCTGTGGGCTGAACAAAAAAAAAAAAAAAGAGATTGATCGGTGGGTATGCCCACCATTAGAATACCTTCCTTCATCCACCCACTTCCAATGATGGCATACATGCACCATTTTGTTTTTAACTGTGGTGGTGAAATCACCTCCGACAGCGGTGGAGTCAGGGCTTTATGTATTGTGGGAGCAAACGCTGTTGCTGTCAAGATAAATAAATCCGCACTGCAACTGAATGGCGTACCTGTTAAGCAAATGATGGTTAACAATAAAACAAAGTAACATTACAGTATAACAGTAAGACATACCATACCTGCAAAGCAAATACAAAAAAATAGTATTTTTAATGCAATCTGTGCCTAAAATATATATATATGCCGAAGCATGGGGGCATCCGCCCGCAAAAGTTAGGAGCAAATCGCTCCTCCGCCCCTGCTGCCCCCATGCTTCGGCATATATGCTCTTTTTTTCAACTGTGGTGGTGAAATCATCTCCGACAGCGCTGGAGTCACGACTTTATATATCGTGGGAGCAAACGCTGTTGCTGTCAAGATAAATAAATCCGTGCTGCAGCTGAATGGCGTACCTGAAAACAAAAAAATGGTCAACAATAAAACACAGTAAATAGTAAAGTATAAAAAAATTACATACCTGAAAAGAAAACACGATAAAACACAATAATAATAAAACATTGCAGAATAGAATACAGTTAAAAAGAGCAGAACAATAGAGAGAGAGAACAATAAAATGAAAACTATTTTTTTTATAAATTTTTTTGTTTTGTTTTTTTTTTACAATTTTTTTTTGTAACTGTAACGGTTGTAACTGTAACGGTTCCAGGTTCGGGTCTCTCAAAATGCAATGGCATCTTGAGAGACCCTGTGAAAGTGTGTCCTAGTCTGTGCAGTGCTGTACCCTACGATAATACTCAACTAGTGTATGGTAGCGTTCAAACATTCACCAATGCAAAGACCAGGATTGTCAGGATAGGTGTCATGCCTATATCCACGCTTGCTGCAGACACGACATCTTCTTTGGGGGGCTTGTGGGTAGGGGTACTCGGGAGGACATAAGGAAAATGTCTCTCATGCAGCTGGCTTACTGCATTTGGATTGGGAAGGTGAGGTGGAGCACCGTCTGGAAACAGAAGGGCTCGGACGATCTCTTCCTGGAATTTAAGGAAGGATCCAGTCCGTCCTGAAGCTCTGTATAGCACATGAGCTTTCAGCAAAGCCAACTGAAATAAGTATACAGACACTTTTTTATACCAGCGTCTGGTCTTACGGGCAACTAGGTCCGGCGCCAACAACTGGTCGTTAAGGTCCACCCCTCCCATATTTTGGTTATATTCGTGGACACAGAGGGGTTTCTCTACAACACCAGTCGCAGTAGAAATTTGGACCGTCGTGTCTGCATGAAGGGAGGAAAGAACAAAAACATTTTTATTATCCCTCCACTTCACAATGAGCAAGTTATTACACTTCAAGCAGGCTCTCTCCCCCAGCCTAAGACGGGAATCTACAAGCCTCTGGGGTAAGCCCCGGCGATTAGATCGCACGGTGCCACATGAGCCAATCTGAAGATCAAACAAGTGACTAAAAAGTGGCACGCTCGTGTAATAATTGTCCCCATACAAATGGTACCCCTTTCCAAATAAGGGTGACACCAAGTCCCACCCAATCTTGCCAGTGCGCCCTATGTAATCTGGGCAGTTCGGCGGCTCTACGTGACTATCTCTTCCCTCGTAAACCATAAAACTACATGTATAGCCTATGTAGCTTATACATCTTGACTCCATATCTGGCACGCTTGCTGAGAAGATACTGTTTGAATGACAAGCGGCCAGAAAAATTAATCAGGGACTCATCAACGCAGACAACTCGATGGGGAGTAAACAAGTCTGCAAAATGTTGGATGAAGTGGTTTACGAGGGGCCAATTTTGTAGAGCCGATCGTATCCAGGGTCTCCACGAGGACGACAGAGTTAATTGTTGTTGAAATGCATGAACCGTAAGATCTGCTTATATCGTGCCCTGGCCATGGAGGCAGAGAACACGGGCATATGGTAAATTGGGTCAGTGGACCAATATGACCGCAACGTACTCATTTTAACTATGCCCATGTCAAGGGATAGGCCCAGAAAGATATTAAATTCGGAAATTGTAATTGGTTTCCAATCTCTGGCAAGGGAGGACTGGGGATTAGCGGCGATGTATTGACCATGTATTGACCAGCATACAAATTGCTTTGGTCCACAATAGATCTATAGAAATCTTCCGTGAAAATTAGCAAATAAAAATCAAGTGAGGTAAAATCAACTGTTTCCACCTGAATTCCGGGTTGGCCAGTAAATGGGGGAAGTACGGGTGCTGCAGAAGTGGTGGGTTCCCAATTAAGATTGGCGAATGCAGCAGGAAGGGCACTATGGGCTTGACGGGCCTGTCTTTGTCTTCTTGGTGGCAGCGGGACACTACTTGTGCTTGCCACCTCACCAGCTTGAACTGCACTTATGGGACTCGCCACGTCACCAAGTGTTACTGCAGTGCTGGATGTACGACCAGGGTGTACTAGGCCGCTGGTGCTTACCAGTTCACCAGAAGGATGAGCGGCACTAGTACTTCTCTGCTCCATACGAGAGCCCTGCGGTTCTTGCACCTCAACAGTAGAGGATCGGGGTCTGGTAAGCCTGACCTTGGCAGGGACCACAACTCTGTTGTCAGAGCTATCTGTCATGGAGCCGCTGTCGTCTACAGGATCTTATTCTGAGCCTGAATCTGACAGATGAGTGACTTTCTCTTCACTATCTGTCATGCTCAGAAACGTGTAGGCCTCTTCACTACTGTACCTTCGATTTGCCATTTTGGGCTCTAAATTTACTGGTACAGTAGTGAGATTCACAGGTAAAAAAGCTCCTAGGCTGTCAGCAACTGTAACAAACGCTACCAAAAAAACTGTTTCCAGGGATCAGGCCTGACTCTGCGAACGCTGCAGTTATGTGTGTTTAGTGTTTTGTAAGTGACAGTGATCAATCGATACTGCACTTGGGTGGGCTGGGCTGGACTGGGCGGAGGGGCAAAACGCAGGTGCTAGCAGGTATCTTGGCTGATCCTGCTAAGACTGCGTTTTTGGGAACCCTAGACTGCTGGGGACGCCAGTATAGATCTAATCAGATCAGATATCGATCCGTTAAGATACTATACCACTAAGGGAGGTGTATGCTGCGTGCAAGGTTGTTAGCGGTACTGGCATTAACCTGACGCTGCCTGGGGCGACGTAGACTCTAAAACCTGATATCACCCGCCGCGCGATCAGGGGGTTAAACCTTTTTTTTTTGTAACAAACAGCGGGTATAAAAAACAAGCTAACTAAACAGCGTCACCCGTAACACTTATACGGTGATCACTGGTGAAAGTGTTAACTAGGGGGCAATCAGGGGGTTAAAACCTTTATTAGGTAGTATATGGGGGTACCTGACGCTATAAAAAGCTGACGGTGAACCTAAATACTTATCTGGCTACCGAATCCACCAGTTCCGGTAAGAGTGTTTTATCTCTCTCCACTTCAAGAGTTCCATGTTAATGAATCACATACTAGAAGATTTCCCCACATACACTGGATTTTATTATTTATTATATTGTTGGACTTTATCATTGACTTTATTCACACCCACATTATGGTGGGCGGTCACTCATAAGTTATTGAATCACACTCATCCCAATATATGTTTCTGGCCCTACATGTTCACACCATCCTATTTTTTAATATTTGTCATATTTTTGTGTAGCAGCTTTATTTTCTTTCACTGGGTTAGCGCAGTTATATTTTTGTTTAATACCACAAAAAGTCCCACTCTATGCCATCAAAAGCTTTAGCCGCATCAAGCGACAATATAGCTCTATTACCCAAGTTTTCAGATAGAACCTGTAAATTAATAAATAAAAGCCTTATATTCACTGTCGTGGATCTATTTGGAATAAAGCCTGATTGATCCTTATGCACCATCTTGGAAATTACTTTAGTCAATCTGGTGGCTAACACTTTTGCCAATAGCTTCACGTCTGAGGTGAGTAATGAAATCTGTTGGTTTTGTGTTCATATCTGCTGTGTTTCTTGAGTAGGGTTTGCTATATATTGAAGTTCAGCCTTTAAGACATCTTCAGTCACTGAATATTCCCAGGCCCTAGATCTTTTTTTTATTCTTGAAATTTGAGAAATAAACAGACCTCTCATATAAGCCTTAAATGAATCCAAATAGATCTGTGAAGATACAGTAGACTTATTAATAGTTCCATAAGTCGGGGGGGCGTGGCCTGACACACCATAAAGTAGGACACATTTACACGGAGCTCCATCTATTGATCCTGAAACCCAGCTAACCCTGCGACTCATTGGCATCCTTTTAAACCCTGATTTATCTGGAGAAGCACCGTAGACTCCTAACATCGTGTCCCTGTCAAAGGCTCAAAAAGCCGCCGCAGCAAAACTCAAGCAATACCTCCGGCAAGACAGAGACAAATCAAAGGAAGATGGTGGCGCTGTGAAAGCCGGGGAGGAACAGGCGGGAGGAGACACTGACAGACTGTTGGAAGCGATCACGTTCTGCCGGTCCTCGCTAACCGCACAAATTGAGGAGCTCAAGGTGGACATTTCACTAACTAAGCAGGATTTCCAGAAACGCTGTGACCTGGTCAAGACCTCGGAGACCCGGCTGGGCTCCGTGGAGGACGCCATCCTACCACTACAGGCAGGGTCTAACCGCATGCAACAGTAGATCAACCAGCTCCTGACCAAGCAGGACGATATGGAGAACAGGCTCAGGGGGTGCAATCTACGCTTTATCGGGCTACCCGAGGGAGCAGAAGGTAAAGACCCGACCATGTTCCTGGAACAGCTACTTGTCGCATCCTATGGCAGAGAAGCCTTCTCCCCCATGCTGGGAGTTGAGAGGGCACACCGCATGCCGGCCAGACCTCCCCCTCATACATTCATAGCTAAATTCCTTAACTATAAGGATCATGATGCAGCCCTGAGACTTGCCAGAGAAAAGAGCAATATTCCCTTTGAGAATGTCAAAGTGGCCATCTTCCCTGATTTTTCAGCGGAGGTCCAGCGTCGCTGCCAGAGCTTCATGGAAGCTAAACGCAGACTGAGAAACCACCACCTTAAGTACTCCATGCTGTTCCCTGCACGGCTCAGGGATTAGGGTGATGGCCGTGTACCTGGGAGAGCTGAATAACTGAGTTCCAAGTCATGCTTGATCTGCTGCCTACTCACGTCCACACTTATCTTATTGCAGTACCTCCCTTGGTTGTTACACAGTCATACTGGATTTTGGCGCCACATTTTATGTTCTCTCGGCTCCCGCTGGCTATCATTCATTGCGGAGCAAACTGTGACCTACATCCTGGCTAAATACATCTCCGCAATCCTTGCTGAATACATGAGCAAGAGACAACCAGGAGTCCAGTTATCTTCTCTATATCACCCCCCCCCCCCGGGGTTCTTTATGTTTTCTTATAATATGCTGGACACAGTGGCTCTGAGGACATAGCAGTCCTACAAGACGCATGTAAAGTGCAGCGTAACTTTGCCCCACTTACCACTAGGAAACACAGTTATGTTGGTTGGGAAAGTTGCTGGGACTCGTTTGCTCTCTTAAGTATACTCAACATGGGTCACATAACTCTACTCACTGATGTCTTTTTACTATGGATGATGACCCAGTATCCCTCCATGTTTCAGTTGCTTCACCTATTCTTATTTTTCACTTATCGGGTGATCTATTTTTTCTTGGTTAACATTCACACTCTGTTATGGGATCATGCCCACACCAGTTGGGAAGGGTGTAGGGCGGGATGGGGGGGAAGGGTGTAGGGGGGGAAGGGTGTAGGGGGGGAAGGGTGTAGGGCGGGATGGGGGGGGAAGGGTGTAGGGGGGGAAGGGTGTAGGGCGGGATGGGGGGGAAGGGTGTAGGGCGGGATGGGGGGGAAGGGTGTAGGGCGGGATGGGGGGGAAGGGTGTAGGGCGGGATGGGGGGGGAAGGGTGTAGGGCGGGATGGGGGGGGAAGGGTGTAGGGCGGGATGGGGGGGGAGGGTGTAGGGTGGGGTGGGGGGGAGGGAATTGTTTTTCTTTTACTGCGTAACAATATGTCTAACATGCTCCAGATACAGGTAAATCTGCAATGTTTATTCCTTATTTGTTCTTTTTGTGCTCTTTCAAGCTTACTACTCTTATTACAATGTCCAGGTTATAAAGATCCCACTGGCCTGTTTGTAGGAAAACGACTGTTAAGTATAGCTGTACTACTTTATTATGCAAAATCTATCTCATGGCATCTATAAAATTTCTTACTTGGAATGTGAGAGGCCTGTGTGACAAGATTAAACACTTGGCAGCCCTCGTATTCCTTAAGAAGCAGCGCGGATGTGTTGGTGCTGGCTGAGACACATGTAAAGGGAAGGCTGCAGCTGGCTCTCTGACACCGATGGGTTGGTTGGGCCTTTCATTCTACCCACACATCCCATGCTCGATGAGTTTCAGTCCTTGTTGCCAAGTCAGTGCATTTCGAACTGTGCGAAGTATCCACTGACCCTAAACTATATGCCCGCACATCCCTAATCTCTCACATTAATAGACTGAAGGCTGATTCTGCTAGTGCCTATGATAAGGCGGTGGCGGAATTGTCCTCTACGGAACAGGAATATGCATCTAATCCATCCCCTGCCAAGGCAGATCTACTCAAACTACAAACTAGAGTGGTAAACCAGCTAAAGTTTGAGAGAGCCAGACAAAAATGAATTTTCTCTAGACAAAAGTTGTTCAAACATGGGGAAAGGGCTGGCAAACTGATGGCATACTTAATGCATAATGAGGATAGACCCCCGGTTGTTATTTCCCTACATGGCCCTGGGGGTCGACTGATCATGGACCCACACAGTGTAACCTCTATGTTCAGAGATTTTTTTGCAGGTCCGTACACATCGACCAGCTTCTACAGATGTAGAACCAATGAACCTTTTCCTTGAGAGTATCACTTTTCCACAATTGACAGATGACCAAGTGGACCTCCTAGAGTCACCTCTCACCACTGATGAAATAGTGACGGCAATAGCTAGTTTTGTCAGGTCCAAATCTCCGTGCTCAGATGGACTACCCATTGAATTCTATTCACAATAAAGTGAGATACTTGCCCCTAAATTGCCAACCTTATATAATCACCTTTTTGAGACCTTTACACTACCTACTTCCATGAGAGAGGCAACAATAGTCCTTATACCTAAGCCAGGAAAAGACTTAGGCTACCCCGAATCCTATCGCCCTATCTCCCTATTACAAGTGGACATTAAAATATTTGCCAAGCTTCTGTCCATTCGTCTTAATCACGTCATACTGACCTTTATACATGCGGATCAAGCAGGTTTTATGCCCGGCCGCAACACCTCATTCAACCTGAGGAAACTATACATTAATTTACAGGCTACACACGCTGACGTCTGCTCACGGGTTGTGGTGACTTTAGATACGGCAAAAGCATTTGACCCAGTGGAATGGAAGTATCTCTGGAGATGCTTGGAGGGATATGGCTTTGGGCCCAAGTTTTTCAAATGGATCCAGCTATTGTACCAGACTCCAACAGCTAAAGTGTTGGCTAATGGCTGGCCATCTCCAGTGTTTGACCTCACTAGGGGCATGAGACAGGGCTGCACGCTATCCCCACTATTATATGCCCTTGCGGCAGAACCCCTGGCCATGTCTATCTGAGCAAATCAAGAGATCCGAGGGCTGTGTTTGGGTTCCCTGACAGAAAAAATTTGTATGTATGCTGACGATACATTGTTGTACTTGACCGACTCGGGTCCCTCTCTTCACACCGTACTCCAGATGATAGAACAGTTTGGGTCATTCTCTAGGACTCAAGATCAATTGGGAAAACTCCCAAATCTTGATAGCTTCCCACCTTCTAAGTCCTAGGCCCAGCTCCCACTACAACGTGTCAACTATTAAATACCTAGGGATACACGTATCCAGATCCCCAGCCGACTACATCTCTCTAAACATCAAGCCTCTTTTCTCCCTTATTAAATCTAAAATACAAACATGGGCCCGCCTACCTTTGGGTGTATGGGGCCATATCAACCTCATAAAAATGGTTCTGTTGCCCAAAATACTATATATCTTATGGCATACTCCAATCTACCTAACTATGAAATACTTTAAATCTCTGGAAGCCCTCCTAAAGCCTTTTGTTTGGGGGACTAACAGACATAAACTTGCTTGGCAAACACTTAAGAACCCAACTGACCTGGGCGGCACAGACTTACCCGATTTTAACCTATATTACATAGCTTCCCAGCTATCCCAAATATTCCAAATAGACAAAACCAATAGGGACAGATTCGGTACTCTTTTGTGCCCGGCTGGGTGTGGCAAACCCGAGATCCACTCTGTGCAATAGCAGTGGGTTCCAAGGGTGCTGACTCACAGAAAGACAGAAAGACCTTACTATATCATTATAGGCGCATATGGGATCTCGCTTCTGACAAACTACTGATACCACAATATAATGGCTACACACCATTATGGCATAACAAACTCCTCTCCGAATTCCTTCAGATACAGAATGCAGAGGACTGGGGCACTCAGGGGATATACTATTTATACTGACGCACTTCACAAAGAATTCATTCTCCAGAAACACGTTTTTCAGATTTTTACATGTCCGACATGCTGTCCATTCACAATTTCCAAAATCCCTTCCACAACCTACCCCCAATGCTATTATGGCAGTAGGTAAAAGTACAGACCCCCAAAAATTGATATCGACCTTTTACATTATGCTTTCTACCCCTGCTTCTACCAAACTAGTATATGATCTTAAACCCCGCTGGGGGGGTGGGACCAATGGGGGATGAGGAGTGGGACGAGGCACTGGAGTCCTGCAAGGCTGCATCACCTAAGCTCTCGGATAGACTATCCCAACTTTATATACTACATCGAGCTTATCTTACCCCCTTGAGAGTGGCTAGATATAAACGTGAGCAGCCTATCTCTTACGTGATATGCAACCAGGAGGTGGGCACATTATTTCAGCTAATTTGGCCCTGCCCCAAGACACAGGGCCTTTGGACACCGATTGTGGCTTTTCTACACGATACCATGGGTTCCCCTCTTTCTCTGGACCCGAAACAGTGCATATTTCCCGACTTCATTGATAAATACACAAAGATATTCCTCCATGAAACACTATTCTCAGCCAGGAAAATTATTGCTAGATAATGGATGAGACCTCTATCTCCAAACTTTGTTGATTGGAAGGTAGACGTAAACACTACCCTACACGAAATTTTTATACATTAATAGGGGATGCCCCAGCTAAGTACAATAAAATCTGGGACCGCTGGCTACAAGAATCAGAAACCTGCACATGACAATAGTATGATTCCTTAGAAATATACCATTTGAAGTATGATTCCATTATATCTCCTCCACTATGAAGAGTTCAATGTTTGTACCCTAATAGGAATTTTTTTTTCTTACTACAAAATAGCTTAAATTAACACTGTATCTGCAAAGCATATGTTGTTTCTCATGTAATGGCTGTATTGTACACATAACATGCAAGCCTAAATTGTATGCACAATTTGTTTAATAAAAACTTTTTTTCAACAGAAAAAAAATAGTGCCATAAGTCAAAATATCAAGCTTTATTTTGTTTTTTAAGGGAAAAGGTCAAACCAATACTTTCCATAAAGTACTGGTATGAGTTAAATTTAAAGTAAACTTAAGAACTAATGGGGAGTGATCAGATAATCCTCTAGCTGCATATGTAGCTTCAGATATGACAGGTAACATCATAGATGTAGCCAATGCCATATCTGTTCTAGATAAAGTTCAGTGGATGCTAAAGAAGCTGGAAAACACTCTCTCTTTAGGATGTAGCAAAATTCTCCAAACATCCATAATCTCCCAGATATATCCAAAAAAAGGAGTACATGCAGATATTCCTGGAGTTGTATCCAGGCTAAATCTATCTAAGGAAGGATCAAGATAATTATTGAAATCTCCTATTATTAGCCAGGGAACTTCCATTTTGTCAGAAGTAAAATTCAATAGCTCTTTAAGTACCTCTGAGGAAGGGGGGGTATATATATGTTAGCTAGGACATTTGATTTTCTATACAATGTGCGATATAGGAAAATATAGCGGCCTTTTGTGTCAGTTTAAGCCTGCCTACAGGAGAAATCCACTTTATTTTCTAGCAATATTGATACTCCTCTAGAATATGTGGTATATGTAGAATTATATTGTCTTTTATATTCCCCAACAAGGATTAAATGTAATGTTTTGGCTTGCTATTTAAGAAAAATGTTTCCCTGCTTCTCTCTTGCTACCTATTTTCATTTTTACTCTAGGCTTCCCCAATATGGGGTTAAACTTGATTGATGAAAGCCAGCTGCAGATGAATTGTATGTGGTGTTGATGGTTAAGGTGGCCTCTAGTGGCGAAAGCAAATAATTGCTGTAACGACACCCCGAGTATGAAAGGGGTTAAAGCCTTTAGGACATTCCATTTCCGAACACAAAGGCAGCTACCGAACACCCCAATCAGCCGAACAAGAAACCCATATGAATAATTCTCCCCCCAAGTACGAGACGAGGTTCTGTCTTGAGGGTCAAACGGGAATGAATTTTATTTTGAAATCTCACACAAATATATACAGCAGGATGAAAATGCAACCTCTCACCAGAATCCTAATTAGCATGAGCTAATTATCTAATCCTTTAGACAGCCTAGGTGACTCAGAGACATGACCTTTAGGACAGACTTCACGTCTCCTAGCTCACCGACTATACAATACACATTATCATACATCTCAACACAGAACTCCTTCATACAATTGCAGGGTTAATTAGCCCAGACAACAAAGGCTGAAAAAGAAGCCACGCTAGACTCATTTACATTATAGAAGACAAAAGACAGGTGGCTGGAGTTGATGACATGAGCATCTAACAGTATGTGTCCCAACAGTATATATCAGTCACTATTTGTAATATGGCATATCCAGGGTTCCCAGAGTCTGTGCGTCTTGGGGGACATGGATCTGAATCTAAAGCAACGCCACCTCAAGGGTCCCCAGGCATACAGCTCACAAAGAGCACCGTTCCCCCAAATGCCAGGGCCCATAATCGGTAGGCAAGAGGCTAGCATTCAGTCCACTCCAAAAGCCTCTGTCCCGGCTAGGTCTGTCACATTTGCACTTCCTTCAATGCGCCTTTTGGAGAGTATAAATAAAAGCCTACCACTAGCCCCCCCCCCCCCCATCCCAGAAGAAGCTCAAGCTGATTGGGCCAAACTAGTCAGTTGTCACGACACTACGTGAATGACGCATTGACGTCACCATCGATGTTGGCTTGCTAGCCCGCACATGCCCACAGGAATCTGCGAGTACCACGGAATTCATTTTAACTAAGGGACGCTGGGACCGAATCTCATCAAACCGCACCCACCACTGACCTAGTGCCTGACCCTCAACACGACCACATCCTTGATCCAAATCCAACAGATGTGCAGGCGGGAAAGCTACAGCCAGTACCCACGCAAGTCCACACTGCTTCCAAGCTGGGTGAGCGGACCTGTTGGTCCATGCACTATACTCCTATACTGTGTCTTTTTGTACTGCAGTGAACACTGGTCACAATATCCCATGCTATACGCTGGACTGATATCCTAACCACTGTTACAGTGTTAATTATATATGACCTTACTGCATCACTACTTCTCAGCTTCAACCTCCTGTGGAAAACTTTGGACTTGGGATACATACTTGTACTACATACGGCACATTAATGCCTGGAGTTGCTATCCACGGTGGTCACAGGAAAAACTTGCTCCCCCCGCTTGCTGCACTCGCAGAGCCCCCATTTTTGCTCAACCATCCCTTACACTGTGGGAATATTCCTTATCTATGGTGTTTCAACAGTGATTTCACTTCACCATAGTGTTAGGTGCTTTATTACCCCAGGGATGTTATGTTGACATATGTATGTGTGTGGATTTTTATGACGCAGCTGCATCTTGAACAGACAACGTTCTCTATTTTTAATTTTTTACTAAGGTGCTGGTGATGGTCCCTAGTAATTACTGCAGGTGAGGTTCTCTTTTCACCTTTTCCTTTTGTCTTTTATATTGTGCTCGTTTCAGATAATTTAATTTATGTATGTTTAACCACTTGACAACTGGGCGCTTAAACCCCCTTCCAGACCAATTTTCAGTTTTCGGTGCGCTCTCACTTTGAATGACAATTACTCGGTCATGAAACACTGCACCTAAATGAAATTTTTGTCCTTTTTTTCACACAAATAGAGCTTTCTTTTTGTGGAATTTAATCACCGCTGGGTTTTTTATTCTTTGCGCTATAAATGAAAAAGGACCGAAAATTCTGTAAAAAAAAAAAAAAAAATGTTTCTTTGTTTCTGTTATAAAATTTTGCAAGTTAAAATTTTTTCTTCATTTTACACTGCTACAGTCCACAAGCTATGGTGCAAATGACTGAAAATTGATCACACCTGATGTACTGATGGCCTAGCTCATTTCTTGCGACCCTAACAAGCCAGGAAAGTACAAATACCCCCCAAATTACCCCTTTTTGCAATGTAGACATTCCAAGGTATTTAGAAAGGGGCATGATGAGTTTTTTGAAGTTGTAATTTTTTCCCACAATTCTTTGCAAAATCAAGATTTTTTTTTCTTTTTTTTTTAACAAAAGTGTCATATTATCAGGTTATTTCTCACACACAGCATATGCATACCACAAATTACACCCCAAAATACATTCTACTACTCCTCCTGAGTACGGCGATACCACATGTGTGAGACTTTTACACACCGTGGCCACATACAGAGGCCCAACATGCAGGGAGCACCATCAGTCATTGTTGGAGCATAAATTACACACCTAATTTCTTGACTACCTCTTACACTTTTAAAGGCCCTGGAGCACCAGGACACTGGAAACGCCCCAAAAATGATCCCATTTTGGACAGAAAACAACGTATAATCTATGAGGAAGTCTTTTGAACATGTCATTTTTTTCTACAAGTTTTTGGAAAATGTGTAAAGAAAATAAAAACGCATTTTTTTTTTTTTTACACAAAGTTGTCCATTTATACAATATTTCTAACACATAGCATGCACATACAAAAATTACACCCTAAAATAGATTCTCCCACTCCTCCCGAGTATAACGATACCACATGTGTGAGACTTTTACACAGCCTGTTCACATACAGAGGCCCAATATGCAGGGAGCACCATCAGGCGTTCTAGGAGCATAAATGTCAAATCCAACTTGACTACCTATTACACGTTGAGGCACTGTAGTGGCATGGATGTGAACTGATGTGGCATGGATAAGCCGTGGATGGGGATGGCTAAGCATGGTTGAGCCATGAATGTGGATGGCTGAGTATGGCTGGGTGGGTATGGCTGAGTGTGGATGGGATGGCTGGGTATGGCTGAGAATGGCTGGGTATGGATGGGATGGCTGGGTATGGCTGAGTATGGCTGGGTGGGTATGGCTGAGTTGGGTATGGCTGAGTATGGCTGGGTGGGTATGGCTGAATATGGATGGATGGATGAGTATTGCTGAGTATAGGTGGCTGAGCATGGATGGACGGATAAGTATTGCTGAGGATGGATGAGTATTGCTGAGTATGTATGGATGCATGGACGGATGGATGAGTATTGCTTAGCATGGATGAGTATTGTTGAGTATGGATGGATGAGTATTGCTGAGCATGGATGGATGGATGAGTATTGCTGAGCATGGATGGATGTGTATTGCTGAGCATGGATGGATGGATGTGTATTGCTGAGCATGGATGGATGGATGTGTATTGCTGAGCATGGATGGATGGATGTGTATTGCTGAGCATGGATGAGTATTGCCGAGTATGGATGGCTGAGCATGGATGGATGGATGAGTATTGCTGAGCATGGATGGATGAGTATTGCTGAGCATGGATGGATGCGTGGATGGATGAATATTGCGGAGTGTGGATGGCTGAGCATGGATGGATGGATGGATGAAGTATTGCTGAGCATGGATGAGTATTGCTAAGTATGGATGGCTGAGCATGGATGGATGGATGAGTATTGCTGAGTATGGATGGCTGAGCATGGATGGATGAGTACTGCTGGATGAGTATTGCTGAGCAAGGATGGATGAGTATTTCTGAGCATGGATGAGTTGAATGGATGAGTATTTTTGAGCATGGATGAGTATGGATGGGATGGATGGATGAGTATTTCTGAGCATGGATGAGTATGGATGGGATGGATAGATGAGCATTTCTGAGCATGGATGAGTATGGATGGGATGGATGGGAGAGTATTTCTGAGCATGGATGAGTATGGATGGGATGGATGGATGGGAGAGTATTTCTGAGCATGGATGAGTATGGATGGGATGGATGGATGGGAGAGTATTTCTGAGCATGGATGGATGGATGGCTGGAATGGGCACAGATAAGCGCTGTGGGCAGTACACATCCAGCCCACAGTGCTGCTGCACTCGATCTCTCCCCTCTCCCCTCACACTGTACCAATAGGTACGTGGAGGGGAGAGAGGAACCAGACATGACGCCGGTTTGTTTACAAGTGATCGCTCCGTCTTTTGGACTTTTGGAGCGGCCATTTCCCGTGATCCATGATGCGCCGGGTCCTCCGGACCCAGCGGTCACGGATATTCCCGGAGGGCGTAAGATTCTGGGAGGACGTCCATGAACGCCCTCCCAGAATAAGCTGATGGCGCTGTAGCCTTCTTTCGGCTATGGCCCAGTCGGCATGTGGTTAAGTGGGTCTCCTGTAGGCAGGTAATAGACGGAGACAATTGTTTCAATGTAGTGAACATAGCTTGTTTTTTTCTACTGGGTCACTAAGCCCCCTAATATTCCAAGATACTAATACTTGCGTTGAAACTGACATATTGCTCCTATGTTAAGGTTTTGGGTCATATCCCTGGAAGAAATAATTCTTATTAACAATTCAAGGGAGATTGTTTAAAATTCTTTGTGAGGAGCTGACTTCAATATTTAATTTAACTATCTGATGAACGTATGAAAGATATCTATGTAAGAATTAAAATAAAAAACAAACAGAAAAGACAAAAAAAATCCTCAGACTTGTACAAATCTCATATACTTTCCTGGTGAGCTGCCACCCCCCTCCATGGCCTTCCTCTAAAATATGGTTCTGTTTAAAAAACATCACAGTGCACACCTGATAAATTTTTTCCATCATTTTGCAAAAAAAAAAAAAGAAAAGAGCCCCCACAACCTAACAGATATCCATAAATACAAGGAATTAAAACCAGCAACCAAACATTTCCCCCAAGGAAAAAGTATAGGGAGTCCATCCAGTGATTAACACTGGACTCTCTCCTCCGACCCAAAAAAAAAAGGATCTGGCCAACTCCCGAAAATAGGAGAGAAAAAGGTGAGGAGACTGGGGAGGAGGGAGGGGAAAAAAAAGGCAGGGAGAAAAGAAAAAGAAAAGAAGTAAATCCTCCCCTCTCTCCTGTCCTCCCCTCTCCCATATTGCTCCCTCCCACTGCTCTATCCATAGTGCCTATCCTGCTATTTAACAGCTGTCTGTCAAAAAAATATACAGCCTCATTTGCCTCTATTCTTCATTTAGCAGGGTATTGTATTGAATAAGACAGCTGCAGGGTCTTCAGCCTCTTTTTTTACAGCATGAAATTTAGCCTGCTGTTTTTGAACTTCAGGAGAAAAATACAGAAATAACATAATTTTAGTTCCATTAACCACTTCAGCCCCGGACCATTTTGCTGCCCAAAGACCAGAGAACTTTTTGCGATTCGGGACTGCGTCGCTCTAACAATTGCGCGGTCGTGCGACGTGGCTCCCAAACAAAATTGACGTCCTTTTTTTCCCCACAAATAGAGCTTTCTTTTCTTGGTATTTGATCACCTCTGCGGTTTTTATTTTTTTGCACTATAGACAAAAATAGAGCGACAATTTTGAAAAAAAACGCATTATTTTTACTTTTTGCTATAATAAATATCCCCAAAAAATATATAAAAAAACATTTTTTTCCTCAGTTTAGGCCGATACGTATTCTTCTACATATTTTTGGTAAAAAATTAAAAAAAAAAAAAAAAAAAATCGCAATAAGCGTTTATTGATTGGTTTGCGCAAAAGTTATAGCGTCTACAAAATAGGGGTTAGTTTTATGGCATTTTTTTTAATAATTTTTTTTTTTTACTAGTAATGGCGGCGATCTGCAATTTTTATCGTGACTGCGACATTTTGGCAGACACATCGGAAAATTTTGACACATTTTTGGGACCACTTTCATTTTTACAGCGATCAGTGCTATAAAATTGCACTGACTACTGTAAAAATGACACTGGCAGTGAAGGGCTAGGGAGGGCTTAAGTGTGTCCTAGGGAGTGATTCTAACTGTAGGGGGGAGGGGCTGTGTGTGACACATCACTGATCATAGCTCCCGATCACAGGGAGCTATGATCAGTGACAGTGTCACTAGGCAGAACGCGGAGATAGAGTCCGCGGGACCCGCGATCCTACTCAAGGAGCTCGCGGCGGGAGCGCGTGCACGCTGGCAAATTCAAGGGGACGTACAGGTACGCCCATTTGCGCATCCGTGCCATTCTGCCAACGTATAAGTACATGCGGCGGTTGGCAAGCGGTTAAACATGACTCTCTTCAAAACTCTGGCTCTTCTGAGAATATGGTCTGTCTCGTTGATTAAGAAGTCGTATTAGGAATGACCGTGAAGGGGCTCCTGCAGGTAGTGGCCTACTTTGTACTCAATGTGCTCTTTCAACCGAGAAATACATAGATATTCTTTTCCAATCGTCTCCCAAAGCCATGTTTCCGCAAATTCTGTTGGGTGTGCTCCCTCAGATTGCTTTGGGAGACCCACCAGCCTTTTGTTGTTATGTCGAAAACGATTTTCGAGATCTTCCAGCTTATGAGCATTAGAATAGGATTT
Source organism: Aquarana catesbeiana (assembly GCF_042186555.1). Lineage (NCBI taxonomy): Eukaryota > Metazoa > Chordata > Amphibia > Anura > Ranidae > Aquarana > Aquarana catesbeiana. The sequence continues at coordinate 880,442,925 of NC_133324.1, forward strand.
TTTCATTGCTACTTTAATATCTTTGCCCAATGGCTGTGTTGAATCCTCAAATTCTTTGACACGGTTTTCCAAAACAGACATTTCCTTCCCTTATTTTCTGTACATCTTGGCGCAAAAAAATGAATTCTTCTTTGAGCTCCTGCACTTGTCCGGTCAGGTTACCTATGGAGCTCTGGCATTGTTGTATGGCTTTTAACATATCTAGTAGTGTAGGCCCTAATGGTATTATTGATTTTATTATTTGCATATCATTTGGCTGTTTGTTAGTGTGTAATTTTACACTTTTATCCATCTCTTCCATTTCACTTGTCTTGCATAGAGGCTTCAGCATTTAAAGTCCCCTGCCCCTCTTTCCATAATTTGGCTGCTTTATTACCGCCCCTTCTTTCCATTCCTCCTCTTTCTTCCTGTTGTGCCCTTCTTAATTAATTACTTATTTCTTAGTTTATTTTATTTTGTTTTTATATATGTTTTTTCTGCTTCTTTATATCACAGTTTTCCCCAAGTTTTTCTTTAATTACAATTTATTGTGATTACCTGCTCCTGCAGTCAAATTTAGCCAAGTTCCTCCGATTTTATTCCGAATTTTTCCGACTTCTGTCAACTTTTACTGATTATGACTGATCCTCTGCTCCGTCTTTAGGCAGAAGCCAGCACAGACACCAGCCTCTCTCCTCGGATCTATCTAAGGACTCCCGAAGCCAGGGCACTCCACAAGCACCACCCACTCCTGCAGGCAATAAAGGATCCGGCTGCCACCGAGGACCAAGACCGACCAGCACCACCACTGCAAGAAGCAGAGAGCGAGGAGGGGGCCCATTAACAGCCAAGCGTCAAGCACGAGACTCCACTCGAACATCTCTGAAGCCCCAAAAGGCAGCACGGACACAGCAGGTAACAGCTCTGTTACAGGTATAACAATTATACCGCTGATGTAAACTTTGATAGTCTTTCTTAGAGCAAGGGGAAATTCAGGGATACAACATCCATGAACAGAAGGGGCCAGCAAACAGCAGGCAATTTCAATGCGGCTATTCAACACAGCTGGTGTCTGCCTCCCAGACACTCATTCAGGGAGTTAGCCAGTGAAGAATGGAAGAGTCGGTGCATGCCCTACATATGTCCGCTCACTCTCACGTTCACATCAGACGCTGTTTCTTACCCTCCAAGGATAATGTTTAAGTGTCATTTTAAATATTAAAGCCAGTAGGGCAACATACTAGCCAGTCCACTAGTATTTAAAAAAATATGCTATACCTGGGAAATACCACAAAATGTAGGATTTATGATGCTAAATGATAGTACTGAAGGCAGCACTGCGCGTTTTTAGTCCATGTCACCTAAGAGTTGATAGATACCCATTCACTCCCACATGTCGTTTAGAGAGCGTTTTATAAAAGAAAGTCTCAAGTATTCACACAGCTGTCACAATTAAACCCCAAAATTTGCCTAATACACTTATTTCCTATAAACATCAGCTCCATCTAGTGATCATAATGCAGTATTTTCCTGAAATACCTCAATCAGGAAAATTCTACATTATGGCCACTAGATAGAGTTGACGATTATAGGTAATAAATGCATTAGGCAAACTATAGAGATTATTTGCAACAGCTGTGTGAATATTTGAGCCATTCTTAGAGCATTTTTTTTATTACTAGACCTCTTAGTGTGCTCTTTTTTAAATTATTTTCTTATCTCTCTGGACCTGTAGGTCTCTCTATAAACAGACCACTTCAAAACTGATTCTCTGCAGCTGAAATGCAGGAGGCGATGGGAAGGGGGGGGGGGGAGGGGAGGGAAGCCCAAGCAGCCCAGACCACCAGCTAGCACTAGCACCATTATCCTATCAAGGAACAAGCATTATTAACCCTACGCCGTCCAAGGTGACCAGATACCCTCAAACTTCTTGGGGCATTTCCTATTTAAGTACGTTATTTTATACAGTGGTAGAGCTTTGTTAATTGTATCTTCCCATAACTTCATGGTGGGGGGGGGGGATGTAGACGTCCATCTAAGCAGAATAGTCTTTTTTGCATAATACAGTAAAAAAACGATAAGAAGTTTAGTATACCTTGGCATCTGTTCATCTCCCAGCACTCCCAATAATGCCAACTCCGGTGTCTGTATCAATGACAACCCAAGGCGCTCATTAATGGCCTCAAACACTGCAGCCCAGAACCCAGTCACCACCGGACAAGTCCAGAACATATGAAGATATGTCCCTACATCTCTCCTACATCTACCGCATACAGGGTCCCTCGAGGGGTACAGTCTGTGCAATCGCTGAGGAGTGTAGTACACTCTGTGAAGAAACTTGGCCTGGATTACCTTATCTCTTGAAGAAATGACCAACCCAAAACCCTCCTCAAAGCAGTCGTTCCACTCCTCTCTCTCCAAGGTGGGAATGTCGGCTTTCCAGGACTCCCACAGCTTCTCCAAACCAGGAGATTCCAGACTAAGCAATGCCAGATAAATGGAGGAGAGAGGTTTGGAAAGAGATTCCTGAGCCAGTAGTTCCTCTATGGGGTCCATGGACAGGACAACAGGGCCCGAAAACTGTGCGCGCACAGCATGGCGTAACTGTTGGTACCTGAAGTACATCCACCCAGGTAATTTAAACTTGGTAGAGAGATCTTTGTATGTCAATAGATGCCCTGCAGGCATAATATCCCGAAGGGTCTTTATTTCAAATTTTTCCCAAACCTGCGGATCTGGAAAGGTTTATGTGCTTTAGTGAACCTAGCTGTAATTGGCCACATGATATCGGCAGCTGCCAGTACACTGATTTGGTGGACACAGCGGGTGACAGATCCCGCCAGAGCGCAGCCTGAACCTGAGAGGCCACTGTATGATGTTAAAGAGGAATAGTATTGTTTGCTCGAGACACAGTGCAAGCGCCTATGCATGACTTTGAAGGAACTTTATCTGGGCGCTCCAACACTAGATTTGGGCCCAGACATACTGGCCAGTAGGAAAGGGTTCGACAAAGACTGCTGGACCATTGTCATAGCATTGTCCCCTAGACAGCACCTTCACCAGGCCATTCAATGGTCCGCTTGTTTATTACTAATTGTACACATTAATTTACAACTGTTTCACATCCTTGAATTGTTTATTCCCGTTTTCCTTTTCATTAGTTGTGTCAGAGGGTTTGGCATTGCTGGGAAGCTCGTTAAGAATACGGAACCAAGGGACACAAGCATCAGTGTCTCCTTTGGGGGTAAGTGTTACATAAAGGAGTAATTGTCACCAGTGTGCACATTGCTCTAAAACATTTACCTCCTTTCCAGTGTTCTCTCATGAACGTCCCCTTCTTGTTACCACATGTAACGTGAAATTCATCATTGAAAACCTGTTTGGGGAACTCCAGTTTCACTTTAACATTCTTAGCATCTGTATTAAAGTAAGATATGAAATAACAATGGTTACCTATATTGGTATTATCATAACACCCCCTCACTCTAAATTACACTTATGCAAACTGCATATTTCTTATCAGAATGTCCTGTTTATACAGTTTATAAATGTGTTCCTAGTTAGGCCCTGCCCATCAGTTTTTTTATGGTCCCAACGATTTGATCAAGTTTTCTGTGTAAAGGGTCTTGACGTAAACCTTGAGTCAACACGTTACAGGACAGATGACAGGCTCTTAGTGCCGCATCTCCATCTCCTAGTTAGAGCCCAGTAAAACACCATTTCATGAAATTTCATGATTAGGAATCTTTATGGAAAGCTATATCATAAAACATACCAGCATTGTGTGACACCTTCATAAAGCCCTATTGAACAATGGTTAAGATTGGTACTCACAAACATTCTTCACAAATAGAGGAAGAGACCCACTTGACCCTTAAACCCCTTTCACACTGGGGCGGTGCGGGCGTTAGCGGTAAAGCGCCGCTAGTTTTAGCGGCGCTTTAGCGCTTTTATAGCAGCAATTTTTGGCCACTAGTGGGGTGCTTTTAATCACTACTAGCGGCCAAAGGGTTAACAGCATCCATTTTGCGGCGCTGCCAAAGCATTTTGCTGGCGCTTTGGCAGCTCTGCCCCTTCACTTCAATGGACAGGGTGTTTTGAGAGCGGTGTACCGCTCCCGCACAATCCCAAAGATGCTGTTTGCAGGACTTTTTTTCCCGTCCTGCAAGCACACTGCCCCAGTGTGAAAGTGCTCAGACTTTCACACTGGGGTGGCTTGAGAGGTGCTTTTCAGGTGCTATTTTTAGCGCTAAACGCCTGAAAAGCGCCATGTGCTTTAAACTATGGTTAGTTTAAAGTACATGACCCTACATCACACATGCTGGCCCCTGCCAGGACTTGTGCTGCTTCTGATACCCACAAGAGGACCTCTGCAGGGTATTCTAATGCTGATTTAGTGGTAGTGGGTTAAAAGAACAATCAGAGCTGGATTTATACTTATTTTTCCCCAAGGCCTTGTGCTTCCTCAGCCCCACTGACACACATACTCAGGGTATTTGGGACCTCTAGAGATGAAGTGGGCTACAAGTGCAATGAAAGGAGCTAGGAGGTTCTTCATGGGCCTAGGGGCTGTAAAAGGAGACACCCTCTGCCACTCTGCACCACTCAGAACAGCCCAATGGGATCCAAGACTCTTAGTAACAAAACAGCAATGGCACCCTAGGGCAAGGCATGTCCTAGTGACAAAACTGGCCCTGTGAACCATAGTGTTAGGGGAGGAAGGTATAGGGTGTACGATGTTGAGAAGGGAAGATAAATACAGGTTGAGGTGCTGTAGAGGTTGATAGCATTTGTAATTGTTGCAGGAGAGGGGTCATCATGGAAAGATTCCAAGGTGGGATATACATTTATGCTCAAGAGGAGGGGGTGAAACACCACTGATGTGTCCTAGAATGCTACTGAAGGAAGGGTAGCTAAGCAATGCAGTGAGGTCACCTCACTGCCCCAGTCTGAGATTTGAGCAGCAACAAGCTTATAAGGTTATCTCTCTCCTCCAATTAGCATGTCTCTTGTCAGCAAATGACAGGACACTTAATAGGCTCTTAGTGTTGCATCTCCTTCTCCTAGTCAGAGAACAGTAAAATAGATGTAACACCCTCCTAGATAGGTGCTAGGATTAGATAGATAGGTTTAGTGTTGGCTTACTGTATTTTGTGGAGCTGTGTTTTGATAGGTAAATTTAGTTGCCTCACTATAATCACTCAATGTTATCAGTGTAGCTGCATTCTACTAGTTATGTCTGCTCTGTGTGCCCAGTTGCTGCTAATCTAATATCTCCCTCTGTCAGACAGCTTGAGAAGTTTTTGGATCACAAGTGTGGAGTTATGCAGATGGCAGCATAAATATCGATACAACCCTGACCAATGCCAAGAAAGCAGGCTCTGAAGACATACTGGGAGACTGTATATATTCCTTGAGCACACTGAGCTCTGGGTCTTTTCCTGGAAAAGACTGGTCCAGCCTGGAGGGGCTTGGTGATCTCCAGGGTATTGCTGCCACATGTCTGCTGTTGCGAAGCTTCAGGTGGGTGACCTGAGGGCCTGGATGCTGAGACCCTGAAGCTAGAGAGCTGACTGAGGGGGGTTGACTGCTGAAGGTCTAGTCTGGTATCACGGAAAAAAGGTGTCACTTGGAAGGAGGCAATCAGCTGTCCATGGGCCTTGTGTGAGTACAGATGGTTCTGAGAGATCATGGGAACTTTTGGGATGCTGCCACCCCTCTGGTGCTACAGAGTCAGCTGTGGTTCTGTTTAAAGGGGACACCTTCATGAATTTTCATGATTAGGAATGTTTGTGGAACACCATGGGGTGGATTTACTAAAGGCAAATGGACTGTGCACTTTTAAAGTGCAGTTGCACTCATTTTCCTTAGTAAATGTATTTGTGGTAAAGATTCACTTTGTAAAGAATACCCCAGGTACAAGGAGAATAAAAAAACATGCTTGCACATGATTGGATGGTGGAAATCAGTACAGCTTCCCCTCATTTACTAAGCTCTGGAGAAAAGGAGTGCATCTACAGTTGCAAAGTGCACAGTCTAATCTTTAGTAATTTAACCCATATCAATCATAAAACGTATCAGCATTGTGTGACACCTTCATAAAACCTTTAATGAACAATGGTAAAGACTGGTACTCACAAACATTCTTCACAATTACAAGAAGAGAGCCACTTGACTCTTATGGCATAGAAGAAATTACTGTAGCTGATCTTGCTACAGCATGCAGCTGCTGTTTCTAGTGTGCTTTACATCATCAAGGGCAGACCATCTTCATCATGGCTGCCAGGTGAAGCTGTCACATGATGCTGGTGTGCTTTCTATTAGTACTATAGGGGTTGATTTACTAAAGGCAAATAGACTGAGCACTTTGCACGTGCAGTTGCTCCAGAACTTAGTAAATGAGGTGAAGTTTCACTTTACGAAGAATACCCAATTACATGCAAGGAAAATAAAAGGCAGCATTTTTGCTTGCATATGATTGGATGATGGAAGCCAGAAGAGCTTTACCACTTTTACTAAGCTCTTGAGCAACTGCACTTGCAAAATGCACAGTATATTTGCCTTTAGTAAATCCACCCCATAGTGTTTCTGAAACAAGAGTTACATGGCCATGGTATGAACAAACCTCTGATCTGTTTCTTGGTGATATTCCAGTTGCCATCTTTAAGGATGTGGACTTTGGTTTCCTGATGTTGCTCTTTTTTCAGTTTCTGATGGAGTGAAGATCTTACACCTTTTTCAGTGGGGAATGAAGCAGATTTGGATGATATAGAATGTAAATATATTTATACAAGGTAAATAATATACCAAAATAAGAAAAGAATGCATTTGTGGTCACTGGTATCACAAATTATTTTTTTTTCTCGTCAGATAGGTTTCCTGTCCTGACAGAAAGTGAAGGGAAATTTCCTCAACAGGAAATAAAACATGACAGCAATAAAACATGACAGAGGTTCTAACCCAACCCTGCTCCATCTAAAACAAAATTAAAGGTTATGGCTAGAGTTAAGCTTCAAACTAAAACCACCATCTGTGGTCTCTTGCACTTGCGAAAAAAAGATATGTTATTAAAAATGCAATTTTCTAGCTGGTGTAATAAGTCAGCAGCAGGTCAGTGCCAGCTTTGTTTTCAGGAGAAAGGAGATGTTTAGATGCCCTCAGAGTTTAGGGAGAATACAAGCATGTGTTTTTTGAGACTCCACAGGGAATTAGCAGCATACAGAAAGTGGAGCCTCAACATTTATGCATGGCATGGGTGACAGTGACACAGCCTAAATTAAGGACTATGACAGTGGATGTTGTAACTTTTTACATTTTTATGAGGGGCCTTTTTTAAATGAAATGCATTATGCTAAGCTCTTATTGTTCCTTTAACAATTGCAATGACATTTTACAAACCTGCATGTTTCTTCCTGTCACCAACAAATTCCCAGTCTTGATCTGACAGTTCAGTGTAGCATATGGGCTTTAACCTGCATTTTCGGGTTTCCTGCATTGTAATGTCCTCTATATCTGTAGAATGCACAGAGAGTATTATTATCCTTCTTAGTAATAAATATGTAATCATGCAACCAAAAGCTGAAAATGCTATTTGCCTGGCTGTCAAGAAGTGGAGAACCAAGTCATCTGCAAACCCTACGTGGGGAGTGCTACAAAAATACAGAAATAAAGACCCAGTGGGTCATGAACAACATCACAACAAGTGAGAGGAAAAAAAGGAAGGAAGGTACATTTTTCCAAACATACCATACAGAGCAGCATGTCAGTAAATTAAACAATACATTCAGGTTACTTACATAAGGCAACCAGGTATCCAGGTATATGCTAAGTAAGAACCAGGAGTGAGTAATCAGGGCCCACGTGCATGGGAAAAGCTTTCAGGGTATAGGGTGCCATGCAATGAGCTGAAGTCCCAATGCCGTAGGGGCCAGATATTCTAAAGGTACTCGAGGTATTCAAAGGAAATAGACTTCAGTGGATGTCAGTCAGGCATAGTACGTGTAAGACGGGGCAAGCTGAGAATCTAGTCATCAAATTCCCTGCAGGGGGTTCAACCAGAGGAGAGAGAGGGTCTCAGAGTAAATAAAAGGACCTAGAGAGGTGCAAAGGGTGAAGAGGAGCGGGTAAGGGAGTGAAAGAAGTGAGGGAGATGAAAAGAAAGGGGAGAAGGGAGGAAAAAAAAGAGAAGAAAAAAAAAGGGAGGGGGAAGCAGGTAGGGTGAGGGCAGGGACGGGGTTGGGGTGTGGCGGCTGGAAGAACATGAAAAACAGATGGGGTAGGACAGCAGCATTTTAGGGGGGGTGGAGGAAAGCAGTGAGGTGGGTCAGCGGTGAGAATTACAGGGTGGCCCAACCATCTAGGGGTGCCCTGGCTTCCTCTTCCTCCCCCGAGCCTCCGCCCCTCGGCGACAGACCGGATGCTGCACCACTCTTTTTTAAATTCCCCCCTTTGTATTTAAATTATCTCAAGGAATCACACCCTACTGACTTGGTGGTTTAATGGTGATATTGTCATCCACCTTGCCATCTAAGAGTTATAATACCTTAATTCACTGCACAGTGCATTAACCCGTCACTGTCAATAATTGAGCCTTCCACAATGCACAGAAGAAAGATAGCTGGCTATATATATATATATATATATATATATCCCAATATATTGTGAAGTCGTAGTGCCAAACAATGAAGCCATATATGCCAAGGGTGAAACACAGCCATAAGTATATACCTTTATGAAAATGAGGAATTATAAAAAAGAAATAAGACTGCATGTTAGGCCCATAGTTTCCCCAGCTTGATTCCCAGCAATGTCTTTAGCATGACCTACTGAATAAAGTCTTGAGAGCAGGGAAGCGGTTGATGTTGAATTCCCGAAACACATAATCAAAGAATACTTCTATGTTCCTTCTCTCCTGAATCAAACTCAGAGCATCATACAACACATCCCTAGCCGCTCTCTTGTCTGCCTGGAGCCTCTGTCAAATAAAAAGATCATGTAAAGAATTCAACAGAATAGACTTTTTATTTAAACATTTATTTTAAGTTCATAGGTTTATAGGAACAATTAATATTTACCAAGACCCACATCTCGTGTTTGAGTTTAACTCAAGTACCCCCAAAGCATGAAAACTTATTGCCTGTACCTTTGAATGTGCACTTCATTTATACCGAGATATGTTAGAACCAAGTACACCCATAATATAAATATCAAGTATTACTTTTAATGGAAGGAAAAATGCCTCCATGCATTCAACACCATAAACCTCTGTTCTAAACTGAGTCACAATATTGTTTTTATCAGTTAATTTACAGCCCTATGAGAGGGTCTGTGCATGTTTCCGCAGCCTTGAGCCATCTGTCCCAAATCTTGTTATACTTATCAGGGCACCCTCTGTTGATGTAAATGATCTTCTTGTAAAGTAACGTGTTATTGACTTCTATTTTCCAGTCTGCAAAGCTAGGAGGTATGGGTCTCATCCACTGTCTGGCTATTAGTTTCCTGGCTGTAAAATCGTTTTAGTAAACATGTCCATTTCGGAGTCTGGGAAGATCCCCAATAGGCATTGCTTAGGATCCAGAGTCAAGGGGGAGCCCATGTCGTCATGGAGAAAGTTAACAACCTGTTTCCTGAGATCCTGGAGTTTTGGGCAAGCCCAAATCAGGTGAAAAAAGGTGCCTGTCTCTTGGTTGCACTGCGTACATGAGGTGGGAGACCCTGGTCTAAAGTGGGAGTGAGATATGCACGGTGAAGAATTTATCGTTGAGAGTGTCTCTCCGAAAGTTTAGGGCAAACACTCTTGCAGGCATCAAGTGCCTCACTCCATTCTTCATCCTCCAGTGGTCCCACCTCCCTTTCTCATCTGGGTTTAAGACCGTATACCAGTGTAGTGGACGACAGAGTTATGCCCTGTACACACGGTCAGATTTTCCGACGGAAAATGTGTGATAGGACCTTGTTGTCAGAAAATCCGACCGTGTGTGGGCTCCATCACACATTTTCCATCGGAATTTCCGACACACAAAGTTTGAGAGCTTGCTATAAAATTTTCCGACAACAAAATCCGTTGTCGGAAATTTCGATCGTGTGTACACAAATCCGACGCACAAAGTGCCACGCATGCTCGCATAAAAGACGAAAGCTGTTGGCTACTGCCCCGTTTATAGTCCCGACGTACGTGTTTTACGTCACCGCGTTCAGAACGATCGGATTTTCTGACAACTTTGTGTGACCGTGTGTATGCAAGACAAGTTTGAGCCAACATCCGTCGGAAAAAATCCATGGATTTTGTTGTCGGAATGTCCGATCAATGTCTGACCGTGTGTACGGGGCATAAGAAGCATGTTGTAAAAGTCAGAGATCAACCTTCGTGGATCTGTACCCTTTATTACTGCCACTAAAACATTAGGGGTGGATTGTGGGAGAGGTCTGGGGAACTGCGAGCGGGTGGCATGCTGTAACTGAAGGAATCTTAAAAACATAGAGTTTGGTAGCATATGCACATGTTGGAGATCTTCAAATGTTTTAAGGGCACCGTCAGAGAGTACATGGTGTAAATAATATACCCCATATTTGTTTCACAACTCTGTGTCCGGGATCAAAAGAAATTCCTGGAGCGATTTATTGTGCCAAATGGGGGTGTAGTCATTATATTTGGGGATCTTCAGCACATTAGTAGCAATGTCCCATATGCGTCTATAATGGTGCAATAGGGACCCACAACCACCCTCCGACTCGTTTCCCCCACAACCCACCGCAATCGCTCTTAATGGATCATTGGTGTGCAGCGCCCATAATGGCAGAGGAGCACCCCAAATCTAAGTCTGTCAGTTTTATCTATGTGATAAAGCTGGGACTATTGGGAGGCGGGGTAATACAAGTTAAAATCCGGTAGGGCCGTGCCACCTAGATCAGTGGGGTTCTTAAGGACTCTCCAGGCTAGTTTGTGTCTATTGTTGCCCCAAACAAATGTTCTGAGCCGAGCTTCCATTGATTTAAAAATATTTTAAGGGTAAGTATACAGGTATATGCCAAAGTATGTATAGTATTTTAGGTAGCAGTATCATTTTAATGAGATTGATACGTCTCCACACCCCGAGAGGAAGACGGGCCCACACTTGAGTTTTGGATTTGATTAGATTATATAGGGGTTCTATATTGAGAGATATGTAATCAGATGGAGTCCTAGACATGAGTATCCCAAGGTACTTAATGGTTTTTACACGCTGTAATGGTAGTTGTTCCTGTAATTGGGGAGGGGGGAAACTATCTATGGGTAGAATTTGGGATTTTTCCCTGTTAATTTTAAGATCAGAAAAGGATCCAAAGTGTTCTATCATTTGCAATGCAGTTTGAAGGGATGAGGTAGAGTCAGCCAAATAGAGTAGAGTATTGTCAGCGTATAGGCTGATTTTCTCGGTTAGAGATCCGAGGCGTAGGCCATAGATTTCGGGGTTTTCTCTGATGGATATGGCTAGGGGTTCAGCTGTTAGGGCATACAACAGTGGGGACAGTGGGCAGCCCTGTCTAGTGCCCCTGGTGAGTTCAAACGTCTGAAGGCCATCCATTTGCCATAACCTTACCTTTCGGAGCCTGGTAGAGCAATTGGACCCACCTGATGAACCTAGGGTCGAATCCGAATCCCCTCAGACAGCCCCACAGATACTTCCACTCTACCGAATCAAAGGCCTTGGCTGTATCCAGGGCCACTATTACTCGGGAGCCTACGTTAGTGTGCACTGCCTGCAGGTTAAAAAAAGTTTTCTTAAGTTGAAGGAGGTGTTGCGGCCTGGCATAAATCCAGCCTGGTTCGCATGAACCAGACTTAGTATTACTTGGTTGAGGTGGAGTGCTAATGCCTTCCACTTTTAAAATAACCACGACTCAAAAGCTTTTGAGCACACTTTAGTATAGGGGTGTCCAGCCTTTTGACCTTTCTGGGCCTCATTGGAAGAAGAATTGTCTTGGGCCAAATATAAAATACACTAACAAAAAGGACAGATGATGAGCAAAAACAGTCAGGCAGATCACAAGTTAACAATCACCGATATAGATAATGTACATATCTGAGTAATAAAACTTCATTTTTTTTGTAATATTTTTTATTCTAACAGTAAAAGAGAGTAACATAAACTAGTGCAATATTTGACACTTCTTTTGATAAACTCATCAATATCTAGTTCAATGGATGGAGTAGCAATTCTCAATGAATTCTCAAGGTGCTCACCGGATATTTTGGTTCTAATTTTGCCCTTTGTGCGCTTGAAAATAGTTGCTGACAAATATAGGTGCTGCCGAAAACTGAGGACATGAATAAAGCCTGATTGTGAAGAGTGGGAGATTTTTCTTTGGGCAGATAAAACTTTTAAAAGTCGATTTTAGAAACTTTTAAACATGGCTGCATGTGTTCGCTAAGTGTAAACACATTTTTACAAAAAATTCAAAAATAAATCAACATTTTTAAGTACGGTAAGTTTGCGATTTTGTGTTGGGCAGCATTCATAGCCATCTTGGACTGCATGCGGCTGGTGGGCCTCAGGTTGGACACCTCTGCTTTGGTAAGTACTAAATCATTTTTGCCAATATCAGTGTCTCATTATATATGATTTCCTTAAAATACTTAACCCTTAGCTTACCAGTAGCTCTAATTTAGATAAGAGTCTCAAGTCATGCAATCCATTTAAAAAGGGGAAGCATTCATCAATGGCAGCACAGATGTCAGATTTGTTGTGTTCATAAAACTCCAGAAGACCACCTGGTTGGTTGAACTCAGGTTGATGTTTCCCATTGAACAGTTCATCTTGCTCCACATTGGACTCTGTGTAGCAAATGCAGGTGAGTAAGTACGCTTCTTTAGAAGTTAAACATTTAATAATGACATAAATATGTAACTGCTGAGCTATATCATTCTTTTCAATGATCTTAAAGAGGCCTATTGATAGAAGGAAAGAGAAATTACCTTGTAATATGGCCTGCAGGTCTGGATATAGAGTCTGGTAGCACTCCTGGAATATGTACTCAAAGACAACACTTAGTTTCATGTCTTTTTTCTCAATCAGTGACAGACATTCGTATATTACTCGAGAAACTGGCCTTCCATCTGCTTGAAGTTTCTGTAAAATAGCAATCTTATTAAAGACACCAACCTCATACACATTATTTTCTACTGAATTGCACAAAGCCTTTTTAAACAAACTACAGTTAAGTCTGTGAGTTACTAATTCCATTCCCCCCCCCCCCCCCCCCCCACACACACACACACACACACACACACACACCCTATCACTGGGAAGCTCAGTGTGCTGCAGTTGCTTCTCCCTTACTTCTCTAGGCTGCTGTGAATAGAGGCTAAGCGAAGGTTCGCTGTCTTATGAGGAACATTTAAAATAGTTAATTTAATTCTTCCTGAAAAATAGCAGTGCACATCCTGTGCCTTGAGCCCCACAGTTGTATATCTGCAATGTGAGCTCGTCTAAGACTCTGCTGTCTCTGACTGCTAGCCTCACAAGATTTTGGAGTGAGATTTGGTGATGTCACTACTTTGCTGCTTACTGTTCTACTTGCTGGAGAGGAAGCTGTACCTGAGGACCTGTAGTGCAAAGATTTCCTTGCTTCTACTTCATCAACTCCATCCTCCACCTCTCTTGCTGCTTTTCGACTACTCCCTCACCAATCATCACATGGCCAGTCATCAGGTGGGAAGCTTTGACATATGGATGTCCTGCCTCTACCAAGGTGAAAAAGGCTTGGTGTCAGGAACATGTAAACGTTCCATGACAGCTACTGGTCTCATTCCAGCATCCTGGTTTTGGCTATAATGCATTCTCCCTGTCTGCCTGTCCATCTGCAAGGTGATTGATGTAGCCAGTCTCTGGGTGGAGACCAAACCTGATTTAAGCCAGCCAAGCCTGCAGTTTCAGTGCTTGCGATAGTGTTTGTATCACAAGCTACAAGCTCCCTGTTTGTCTGCCCTACCTGCTAGTTTGAATATTCTTGTTGACGACCTGGGATCGGATATTATATAAGCTCAGAACTCTGCCTGCTCTGAATCTGCACTATCACTGACCACTCTGTCTGTCTGCCAACTGCAAGTACCAGTTCACTGTGTTCAGTTTGCACCTGCCCCAGCATGGTAGCCAGGCACTATAGCAAGATGGGTGTCCAGTACATTTTTTCTGCAAAGGTGAACTAACGCTTTAATTGTGAATGTTAGAGAAAGTTATATTTAGTAAAATAATAAAAAAGTTTGATCATTTTTTTTTCTCAGCAAAAAAAATCAAATCTCACCAGTGATTCTGTTTCAGAAAGAATAGTCAGATCTTGCAGTCCGTGTATAAATGGGAAAAGGTCTGTTACTGCCAAACAAATCTTTACTTTTTCCTCAGCAAAAATCATCTGGTCATAATCCTTCTCTGTAGTTGCCTGCATACCATTCTTGTATTTACCTAGTCTGTATTCTGGTAACAACAGCAAATATTAGGTTATTTGCAATACACACAGGCTTGCCTAAGGCAAAGATGATGATGAAAAATGCAGTGTCCCCAAACAATCAATCAGATTTTAGTTTACTGAAGTCACATCACTGAAAGAGACATCCTGATTGGTTTTATAGTTTTTGCTTCATTAAATAACCCCCCCCCCCCCCCCCCAAAAAAAAAAATGATTACAAATGCACATGCCAGGCATAATCACAGGGATTGAAAATATCACAATACAATACAGAAATATCCACAGAGTCCAAAATATTGGAACCCTGTCCCTGCTTATTTGTTCCATTCATTCTTGTGGAACTATACAATTAATTAATTTAGATTCAGAATACTTTATTAATCCCAAAGGGAAATTGGGAAACTTATTACGACATAGACACACTTAACAAAAGACAACACAAGATCCCAACGATAAACAGAACATGATGCAAAAACACAATAAAATTACCAATAACAGCCAAATAAACAAAATAAAAACTACACTACAAATAAGACATCCAATACAATTAAAATACAACATAGAATAAATAACAGATTAAAATAGACAAACTACCAAATACAAACAATACACCACCCCAAATAAAACAGTGAAGAAAACAATATGTATTGATATTTTAGGTAAATTATTTACCACACCTTCAGCAATAGGCTTCAGATTGGGATATATATTTAAGAAGGGTTTCCGGAACAAGTTGTCAAAGAAATTCTCTAAACATAAGTTCTTCTCTTCTATCCAGCACAAAGCTTCATAGATGACTCGATGGACAGACCTGGTATCTGCTTGTAACTCCTGTGAGAAAGATACACAGTGGCTGGATTTACTAAAGGCAAATAGACTGTGCACTTTGCAAGTAAAGTTGCACAAATCTTCCTTAATAAATGTAAATATGGTAAAACTTCACTTTGTAAAAAATAACCCAATCAGGTGCAAGGAAAATTTTTAGAAAAAGGCATTTTTACTTGCACAGATGGAAATCGGCAGAACTTTACCACATTTCTTATCCTTCTTAGACAGCTCCTGGCTCTTGTGCGCTAAACCTGGAAGATTAGTACATGAGCTCCCCAATCTCTTCCACAAATCCACTCAGAAAACTGCTGACTGAATCAAGCAGGCTGGAGTGGGGACCCCAGATGAAGCTTGCTTCCAGAGTCTGTATAGTTGGAAAATTGTGTTGGTGAAATCCAGGATACATGTCCAGTGAAATCCAAAATTTTAGATTGTCAGGAAAACAAAAGGCGAGCTAAAAATCTTCCAATGGGAACAAATGTTTTTACGACAACTGTTTAGAAAAAAAATTCCAGGAATACTACAGTGCCTTGAAAAAGTATTTATACCCCTTGAAATTTTCTACATTTTGTCATGTTACAACCAAAAACATAAATGTATTTTATTGGGATTTTATGTGATAGACCAACACAAAGTGGCACCTAGATGTGAAGTGGAAGGAAAATGATAAATGGTTTTCATTTTTTTTACAAATAAATATGTGAAAAGTGTGGGGTGCATTTGTATTCAGCCCCCCTGAGTCAATACTTTGTAGAACCACCTTTCACTGCAATTACAGCTGCAAGACTTTTTGGGGATGTCTCTACCAGTTTGCACATCTAGAGATTGACATTTTTGCCCATTCTTCTTTGCAAAATAGCTCAAGCTCTGTCAGATTGGATGGAGAGCTTCTGTGAGCAGCAATTTTCAAGTCTTGCCACAGATTCTCAATTGGATTTAGGTCTGGACTTTGACTGGGCTATTCTAACACATGAATATGCTTTGATATAAAGAATTCCATTGTAGCTCTGGCTGTATGTTTTGAATCATTGCCCTGCTGGAAGGTGAACCTCCACCCCAGTCTCAAGTCTTTTACAGGCTCTAACAGGTTTTCTTCTAAAGCCCCATACACACTATCAGTATTTCTGCTGATTTTTTTCCTTCAGATTTACCAAAACCATATAATATGAGGTCAAACCTTAGGAGTTTCTATTTGTATGCAATCAGGCAGGCCCTTGCACTACATGGTTTTGGTAAATCTGAAGACAAAAATCAGCAGAAAATCTGAGTGTGTATGGGGCTTTAGATTGCCCTGTATTTGGCTCCATCCATCTTCCCATTAACTCTGACCAGCTTCCCTGTCCCTGCTGAAAACAATTATCCCACAACATGATGCTGCCACCACCATGTTTCACAGTGGGGATGATGTGTTCAGGGTGATGTGTAGTGTTAGTTTTCCGCCACACATAGCGTCTTGCTTTTAGGCCAAAAAGTTACATTTTGGTCTCATCTGACCAGAGCACCTTCTTCCACGTGTTTTCTGTGTCCCCCACATGGCTTCTCACAAACTGCATTTGGGACTTCTTATGGCTTTCCTTCACTAATGGCTTTCTTCTTGCCACTCTTCTATAAAGACCAGATTTGTGGAGTGCACAACTAAATAGTTGTCCTGTGGACAGATTCTGCCACCTGAGCTGTGGATCTCTGCAGCTCCTCCAGAGTTACCATGGGCCTCTTGTCTGCTTCTCTGATTAATGCTCTCCTTGCCCCGCCTGTCAGTTCAGGTGGACGGCCATGTCTTGGGAGATTTGCAGTTGTGCCATACTCTTTCCATTTTCAGATGATGGATTGAACAGTGCTCTGTGAGATGTTCAAAGCTTGGGATATTTTTTTATAACCTAACCCTGCTTTAAACTTCTCCACAACTTCATCCCTGACCTGTCTGGTGTGTTCATTGGCCTTCATGATGCTGTTTGTTCACTAAGGTTCTCTAACAAACCTCTGAGAGCTTCACAGAACAGCTGTATTTATACTGAGATTAAGTTACAAACAGGGGGACTCTATTTACTAATTAGGCAACTTCTGAAGGCAATTTGTTCCATTAGATTTTAGTTATGGGTATCAGAGTAAAGGGGCTGAATATAAATGCACGCCACACTTTTCACATATTTATTTGTAAATATTTTTGAAAAACATTTATCATTTTGCTTCCCTTTCACAATTACATGCCACTTTTGTGTTGGTCTATCACATAAAACCCCAATAAAGTACAAATTTACGTATTTGGTTGTAACATGACAAAACGTGGAAAATTTCAAGGGGTACGAATACTTTTTCAAAGCACTGTATATTTTTAAATAGTTAAATTGGTCCAGTTTGGACCAATGTAAGCATGTATACACCAGACCTGGCCAATGTCCCTGGAAGCTGGAAATCACTGAAGGAGACACAGTTACTCCAGTGATCTCCATTTGCTTCCGGGACCAGCCCTACGGCATTCTGAACACAGGAGGTGGGCCGCTTGCCAAAGGCACCACTTCAGAGACTGCTTTGCATTTTGCATTGGACAATAGATACAGAGAGGCAAGGAGGTGACATTCTCTGAAAGGCTCCTGTGCTGATTGGCTGACCTATATTCACAATGCACAAGGCCGGCCACTCAGCATAGGACCCATAAGCAAGTGGAGATCTCAGGAACAGCATTGTCTACTACAGTGGTTTCCAGTTTCCAGGGGCATCAGCCAGGTATGGTAGATACATAGTTATTACAATAGTCCAAACTGGTCCAATGTAACTATGTAAAATTATACCATGCCTGCAATTCATCTTTAACCACTTGCCAACCAGCCCATGTACCTTTACTGCTACAGGGCAGCTGGTCTGCGCAGAATCACGTATATATATATATATATATATTAGACTTAATTCTGTATTTCCGGTTAGGGGGCACGTGCCACGGGTGTGCCGGCTGTGCTGTGATTAGTCACAGCATAAGCCGCTCAGCGGGGGCCAGCAATGGATGACCACCGGCAACCGCTGATCAGTGAGGAGAAAGACAGGACAGAGCTCTGTTTATGTAAACAATACAGAGCTCTTTCCTGTCAGCGAAGATGCTCCGGTTTTAGTTTAGATTTGATCACCTTAGATGGTAACCCCTTCTCAGAACAGTGACAGTGCATATTTTTAGCACTGATCACTGTATTAGTGTCACTGGTTCCCCCACAAAGTGTCAGTTAGTGTCAGATTGCCCGCCATACTACCATAGTCCCGCTATAAGTCGCTGATCGCCACCATTACTAGTATAAAAAAAAAAATGCAATATATATATATATATATATATATATATATATATATACACACACACACACATACATATATATATATATATATATATACATATATACACACACACACACACACACACACACACACACACTAGTTTTTAGACGCTATAACTTTAGTGTAAAATGATCAATATAAGCTTATTGGGATTTTTTTTAAACCAAAAATATGCAGCAGAATACATATTGGCCTAAATTTATGAAGAAATTTGATTTTTTTTTAAATTTTTATTGGAAATGTTTTATAGCAGAAAGTAAAAAATATTTTTTTTTTTTCAAAATTTTCAGTCTTTTTTCGTTTATAGCGCAAAAAATAAAAAAAAACCCCGTGGTGATCAAATACCACCAAAAGAAAGCGCTATTGATAGGAAAAAAATTGCATAAATTTAGTTTGAATACAGCGTTGCATGACCATACAATTGTCAGTTAGAAGATGGTTATATTCTTTATATTCTATTCTTTTCTATTCCAGTCTTGTTTATTCTTTTATTTTCTATTATATTCTAATCAATTTTTTTATATTCTTTTCAAATTACAAATTTATTCTGTTTAAATTAGATAGATAGATAGATAGATAGATAGATAGATAGATAGATAGATAGATAGATAGATAGATAGATATGTATATATTGTATTATTTCTATTCTATTGTTTTTTTAATTATATTCTATTCTTTTCTATTCCATTTGAATTTATTCTATTTGAAATTCCAATTTTTATTCTATTCTATTTGTTCTTTTCTATTCAATTCTTTTTTTTCTTTTCTATTGTATTCAAATTTGAATTTCAGAAGATGGTTATATTCTTTCTATTTTATTTTATTCTATTCTGTTCTTTTCTATTCTATTCTTTTCCTCTATTTTCTATTCTATTTTATTCTCTTCGAAAATTCGAATTCGATTCCAAAACCTTTTCGAACTAGATTAGAAAACTATTCAAATTTCATCCGAATACCGAATAATTTGTCCAGATTTCAATTCGGAACTAAACGAACTGCACATGTCTAATATTCAGTAACAGCGATGTGGAAAGTAGTTTTAATACTGCAATATTGAAAAAAAAATACTGACCAGGGACTCCTCCTCTGATAAAATATCCAACTTTGTAAACCTGTCCAGGAAAGGATAGCATTCAGTAATTGCTAGGCAAATGGGGACTTTTGATTTTCCATAAAACCAGTTCATATCTTCCAACGATATCTTTTCTTGATGCCTGATGTATCCTGTGCACACAAATAGTAGTATTACTGACTTTAGTAAAATTATACTTACATTACATACATTATGAACAGTGCAGGCAGATAGAGATATTTTTCTTGTATTTTGCTAATTGATGTATTTCATGATCAATGTGCATTTACAATTTTTTTTCAATAACACCTCTGCTTTTACTACATAGGGTGGAATTCAATAAAGCCTTTGCAACAGTTTTTGTAGGTATGACCCATTTGAAAGGGCTCGTGAAAAATTCAAGGAAGCCTTGCAACAGTTTTGGCTTTTTTTTTTTTTTTTTTTTTTTTTACACCCGCGCAAGATTCACGTAGCGCCACTTTAAGAATATGTCGCTATGTCTGCAACATATTCTTAAAGAATTACTGCTAGTTTGCAAAGTTAACAAAGTGTCAGTAATTAAGACCAATGCAGAACTGGCGTACAGAGGTATGACTGTGCGCAGAGTTGGGCAGGTCTGAGCGGGGAAGCTGTCATGATTATGACAGCTTCTCACTAAATGCTCATTGTTTCTAAGGAGCTGGTGCTCCCCCCCCCCCCTTCCCCGGCGTCTTAGCTGACTGTGATGTCACTCGACCCCATTCAGTTGCTGACCAAGAGATTCCCCAGAAAATATCTGAATGTAAACAAATAGGAGAGGATGTGATGACATTTTTGTCTAAGTATGCAGTGGCGTCGCTATGGAGGTGTGGATGGTACCCAAGTGACACCCGCCAGAGGGGTGACACCATCAAGTAGAAAGTTGGATGGTGTCACCCCATCTATGACAGCGCACGGATTGCAACAGGGGCTGGTGCGACCCACTGCAGGCCCGAAACTAGTCTGCATAGCTAGACAGGAGAGAGTCCGGTGGGGGGGGGGGTGTTTTACTGCACCAGGTGACATCAACCCTAGTAACGCCACTGGAAGTATATTTGGTCAATGACATCACCAGAATCCTTTGTTTATATTCAGACGCTGGCCTGGGAGTCTCCCAAGCTGCACCTGAATGTGCCTGGGGATACATCACCCATTGGTGGCCGACAGTGTCTCAACAATGAAAGATTCATATACATGTCTATAATAGGTATATGAATCTGCAGCACTCACAGACATTTGTCATGTGGGGGTGCACTGGAATTCTAAAGAGCACCTACGACATTCTTTATGAATTTCACAGCTAGTGTTTAAAGTAGAACTGAAGTCAAAAACATTTTTTTTTTCTTTCGTTTTGGATATTTTTTTTGCCATCTATGCCCCATTGGGAAGATTTCCCTTCATGTCCTGTCTCATAGTCACAACAGGTAAATAAATGGTAGTCACCAGAGCTAGGGTCCTAATTGGAAGATTTCCCCTCTATTCCTGTTCTGGGGGGGGGACTCAAAATATTAGAATTTCTTTCATTTTCACTTTTGGTGATAATGGTAAACAGGGCAAATAGAGAGGGTGAATCTCCTTGCTGGTGGTAGTAAACTCTTCAATTTTATTTTCACCTTATAACAAAGCTTAATAATAATTGGCCATGACGAAGGACTAACATCCGAAACGCGTAGGCTGTTTTAACAGCATTGTACATGTCTTTTCAATAAAGGAATACTATTTTTTTAATGTCATTCTGAGTGCCAACCATCCCTTTCCTTATTTTAATAAAGCTTACCTGTAGGTTAAATAAATATCTCCTTAGACCGCTTTCACACTGGCAGCACCCCGGCCGTTAGCGCTAAAGCACAGCTCGTTTTTTGCAGATCTTTAGCGCTGTTTTAGCATCAAAGTCAGACCAAAGTATTGCAGGAAATACTTTGAAGTCACTGCAACTTGAAGTTGCACAGATATGAACGGTACTCATTGGAAATCATGGGGTACGACTTGTCATGTGACTTTGTAGTCCTAAGTCACCGGACAAGTCGCATAATTATGAAAAGGGCCTAAAGTCTGAGAATAAAATCATAAAACAGACACACACTATATTACCAAAAGTAATGGGACACCCCTCCAGTTCCAATCACCTCCAAAGCCACAGGTGTATAAAATCAAGTACCTAAGGATGCAGACTGCTTCTACAAACGTTTGTGAAAGAATGGGTCGCTCTCAGGAGCTTAGTGAATTCAAGTGTGGTACCGTGATAGGTTGCCACCAGTGCAATAAGTCCATCCGTGAAATTTCCTTGCTACTAAATATTCCACAGTCAACTGTTAGTGGTATTATAACAAAGTGGAAGCAAATGGGAACAACAGCAACTCAGCCACGAAGTGGAAGGCCACGTAAAATGAGAGCGGGGTCAGTGCATGCTGAAGCTCACAGTGCACAGAAGTCACCAACTGTCTGCAGAGTCAATAATTACAGACCTCCAAGATGCCGTCCTCAGCTTCCTGGCGGTATAGGGGGCACGCGTGCGCCGCCGCGTCACCAAGGAGCGGTGCGCGTGCCCGGTGGCTGCGATGTCCGCCAGGCACCCGTGATCGCTCGTGACAGAGCAGAAACGTGGATCTGTGTGTGTAAACACAGATCCACGTCCTGTCAGGGGAGAGGAGACAGATCGTGTGTTCCTAGTATATAGGAACACCGATTGTTCTCCTCCCCCAGTCAGTATCACTTCCTAGGTAACAAATTTAACCCCTTGATGGCCCCCTAGTGTTAACTCCCAAAAAAGTGGCAAAAGTGGCCGATCTGTCTGCCGCAATATCTCAGTCCCGCTAAAAATCGCTACTCACCGCCATTACTAGTAAAAAAAACTAATTATAATAAAAATTCCATAAATATATCCCCTATTTTGTAGACACTATAACTTTTGTGCAAACCAATCAATATACGCTTATTGCAATTTTTTTATACCAAAAATATGTAGAATACATATTGGCCTAAACATTTTTTTTTTTTTTGATTTCTTTTTGATATTTATTACAGCAAAAAATAAAAACCACATAGGTGATCAAATACCACCAAAAGAAAGCTCTATTTGTGAGAAAAAACCTTCCGGGGCTGAAGTGGTTAGTCGACTAAAATCGAATGGGTTTAAATTGTAATGCATTATTTAAGCATTTCTCTACAATTTCAAAACTCATTATATACTGCTGGAGTGAAAAATCTAATGTGTTATTATTTATGGTATTAAGGTTTGAACATGCACTACAGACTAGTTTTACTTTTTACATCAAATTTAGTTTTAGTCATACTCTTTTGACTAAAATGCCATTTTAGTTTTAGCTGTATTTTAGTCATTCTTCTCAATTGTTTTAGTTGTATTTTAGTAGACTAAAATATTATTAATTTAGTCGAAGAACATGTTTTAGTTGACAAAATTTAGGCCCCTTTCACACGGGCAGATCAAGTTATCTACCGCAGCTAAACTCACACAATGCTTTCCTATGGCCCCATTCACAAACTGCATTTAGCACCGGTTTTGTTACACGGGGTTTGGAGCGGTTACAAAAAAAATTAATTTGACTGCGTTCAGGACCGATTTGTTGCAGCTATCTGCACATAACTGCAGGTAATCGCAGTGTACTATTTCACCTGCAGATAGCAGCGGCAACAAGGAAAGTAAAAACAACAGGAAGAACATCAGAAATGTCAAGAATGTTCCAACGCAGCCGCATGTAATCCCAAGTAAACGCAGCTAATCGCAATGTACAACTGCAAGTGATCGCTGTGCCTGGAGTTTTGGAATTTCAAAAATAACAAAACATGCTTTTAACAGCAGCAGAACAGCTGCCCGTGTAAAGGGGCCTAATGCCGCGTACACACAGGCGGACTTTTCGGCAATAAAGGTCCGACAGTCTTTCCAACGCACTTTCGAATGACTGGACTTGCCTACTACACGATCACACCAAAGTCCGACGGATTCGTACGTGATGACGTACACCGGACTAAAATAAGGAAGTTGATAGCCAGTAGCCAATAGTTGCCCTAGTGTCGGTTTTAGTCCGTCAGACTAGCATACAGACGAACTGATTTTTCGATAGGAACTGGGTCCGGCGGAATTCCGACATAAATATTTGAAACATGTTCCAAATCTAAAGTCCGTCGGACCAGTTCGGTCAAAAAGTCCACACGTGTGTACAGGGCATAACACTGACTTTCACTGATAATAGTAAACAGGACAAATAGGGGTTGATTTACTAAAGGCAAATAGAATGTGCACTTTACAAGTGCAGTGGCTCCAGACCTTAGTAAATTAGGTAAAGCTTCACTTTACAAAAAATACCCAATCATATGCAAACTTTTTTTTTTTTTTTAAATGCATTGTTGCTTGCACATGATTGGATAATGAAATTCAGCAGAGCTTCCTCTCCTTTTATTAAACTCTGGGGGTTATTTACTAAAGGCAAATCCACTTTGCACTACAAGTGCACTTGGAAGTGCAGTCGCTGTAGATCTGAGGGGGACATGCAAGGAAAATAAAAAACAGCATTTTGGCTTGGACATGATTGGATGATAAAATCAGCAGAGCTTCCCCTCATTTCAGATCTACCCCTCAGATTTACAGCGACTGCACTTCCAGTGCAATTTCAAGTGCACTTTGAGTAGTGCAAAGTGGATTTGCCTTTCGTAAATAACCCCCTTTGGAGCAACTGCACAGTCTGTTTTCCTTTCGTAAATCAACCCCATAGAGAGGGTGAACCTCCCTAACAGGGGCACAGACAGCAATCCAAATTAGAGGCCTTCTAATCCCCCTCCACTCTATCCAAAGTTTTAATGCGAGTTACACACAGTGGGGTTGATTTACTAAAACTGGAGAATGCTAAATCTGGAGCAGCTCTGCAGAGAAACCAATCAGCTTCCAGGTTTTATTGTCAAAGCTTAATTGAACAAGCTGAAGTTAGAAGCTGATTGGCCACCATCCTTAGCTGCACCAGAATTTGCACTCTCCAGTTTTAGTAAATCAACCCCCATTGTCATTACTGTATAAGATTACACCCAGTGTTATTGTACGACCCCCACATTAGTTACAAATTCTCACAGTGTAAGTAAATATTTACCAGTTTCTGATTAGACGTTTAAGTGTCAAAACTCCCCTTCTTTTGTTCCTTGTTCCTGTCGTCTGTAATGAGAAGAAGAGAGAGAAGTGCTACAGAAATATCTGTATTCATGTCATATCTCCAGGGCTTTCTGTGGATGATTCATCATAGCAGGAAGAAATACAAATGCTTCTTACTGTTTCCTCCAGAACTGACTGTGCCTTTAAGAGGAAGTGTGGAGCCTACTTCTGTGACCTCCGGAAGTGAATGCTCATGGTTGGTTTCACTTTGTCTACTTCATATGTCGTTACACATGTTCTCAGTGTATCCTTACTGTGGGGGAGTGTTGGGTGTAGCAAGAAGGCGGCGACGGAACGTCACTTCCGTTAAACATTCTAATGGGTCGCCTAATCTGATGAAACACTTGCTCTTCAATAGGGACAATTCAGCTGACAGCTCAGTGGGAGGAGGGCTCTGTCTGCAGGAATCACCCCTCCCTCTCCAAACTTCCTTCCTCTTTTTATCTCTGGTGTACAGAACTGTACTATTTACCTGCCAATTATATCTATTGCACTAAACTTTTCATCTATTGCACTGATCATATTTAGGCCTCGTGCAAACAGATGTAATAATTTACTGGGTCGCCAGTAAGTTACATTAAACGCTTTTTTTTGGAAAAAAAAAAACCTTCATGAATTAAAAAAAAACAAAACAGTAAAGTTAGCCCATTTTTTTTATATAATGTGAAAGCTGATGTTACGCCAAGTAAATAAATACCCAACATGTCACGCTTTAAAATGATGTTTAGGATTTATTCATACGGTCGTAAAAAAAACATCTAGGCAGGAAAGACTGAGATAAAAAAAAAAAAACGATCTCAGTCTTTCCAGCCAAGTAGATTGCAGTGTTTACATCTACCAGGCCGGATGTCATAACGTCGCACCCGGGCCTCCGCAGATCATAGAGTGCGTCGGGGATCATCTGGTCACCGGTATTCTCTATGGTAAACTTCCGCCGCTGGCGGATTCCTTCCCTGGCTTGCCGATCGCAGAAGCACCAGAGGGCAATGGAGGGGGGCCGCCTGTAAAAACGATCAAGCGGCTGAACTGCCACTAGGATTGTTCTTACGATGCAGGGAATCGCCGGCTGAAAAAAAATGATATCTGAATGATGTGTAAAAAAAAAACTTTTGTTTGTGTAGCTGCGCTGGCCCTTTAATATGTATAACAAACAGTGCATCAAATTCCAAATCTGTCATAGAAATATGCCTTATTAATATGTAGTAGTGATTTCCATCAAAGAACACATTAGTGCTGGACACAAAGTAACTTCCAATACAATCGTAATTCACCACCACCATCCAATCTATGCACTTACCAGAAAGCATATGGTATTTGATCACCTCTGCGGTTTTTATTTTTTTGCACTATAAACAAAAAAAAGACTGACAATTTTGGAAAAAAAAAAACTGATGGGCACTGATAGGTGGCACTGGATAGGCAGCACTGATGAGGAGCTACTGACAGACATTACTGAGTGGCATCTGAAGGGCACTTTTTATGGGCACTGATTGGCACTGTTGTGGGCACTGATTGGCACTTTTATGGGCACTGACAGGCGTTATTTGTGGGGCGCAGGCTGGCAGGGGATGGGCTCTGATTGGCAGCTGATGAGCACATCTTATTGGGGCTGCATTGATAGTCAATGTGCTGATTATGAGTGCAGACCCCCCCCCCCCTACAGGGGGAGCCGCTGATCGGCTCTCTGTCAGCGTGAACCGAGGAAAGCCGTTTACCGGCTTTATCGCTCCTCCGATCACCGTGCTACACGCCCCCGAGGGCCCGCGTCGCCTTGTTATCCTGATCATGTCACATGATGTCCGATCAGGATAACTAAACCACTTTGCCGACGTCATATTGCCAAATGGCAGGCGGCAAGTGATTAAAGAAAGGCATTACACAGGCTTGTTTATTATTGCTTTCTGGTAAGCGCATAGATTGGAGGGTGGTGGTGAATCAAGAATCACGATTGTTTTGGAAGTCACTTTTTGTCCAGCACGGTGGATCAACCTTTTCATTGATTTATACCATTGGGACTCTTTTATGATTTGCAATAATGTGTTCTTTGATGGAAATCGCTAGCACATGTTAATAAGGCATATTTAGTGCCCTTCCACACCGGGCCGCCCGCAGCCTCAGCGGTAAAACGCCGCTATTTTTAGCGGCGTTTTACCGTCGGATTAGCGGCGCATTTCGGCCGCTAGCGGGGTGCTTTTACCCCCAGCTAGCGGCAGAGAAAGGCTTAAAACCACCCGCAATGCGCCGCAATAGCGGCGTTTTGCCGGCGGTATCCCAGCGCTGCCCCATTGATTTCAATGGGGAGCAGCGGTGGAGGAGCGGTAAACACACCGCTCCTTCACCGCTCCAAAGAAGCTGCTGGCAGGACTTTTTTTCCCATCCTGCCAGCGCAGCGCTCCTGTGTGAAAGCCCTGCAGACAATGCTGCAGCTGTTTGATGGCGGATTGCAGGCGCTATTTTTAGCGCTATATCGCCTGCAAAGGGCCAGCGCAGCTACACAAACAAAAGTTTTTTTACACATTTTTCACTGACAATAGTGGTAATTATTAGCTCATTATATTAACTTATTATAGCCCACATTATAATTTATTGGTATTTTGTTTTGTGGCACATATTAAATTCAGCCTGCAGCTGCACCCATCATTTAGATATCCCTACTCAAAATCCAGGACGTCATATGATGGCCTTGGGCGGGAAGTGGTTAATTACGAATCTGAATTCAGCTGCATTGTTTTCCATGGAGCCCTTCCTACATGCACTGCATTCAGATCCATAACACAGAATCCAAAAGTTTGCGTCTAAGAACATGCGCTTTATCAGGGTCAGACTGGGCCGGGGGGCAGGGTGGCAACTGATGCCTCTGTGTTGGGGCCCCAAAAGGCCAGACTGTGGCTTCCCCAGTTTCTTTCTTCCTAAAATGTTTGTGTACATTTATTTATAAGGCCGGCCACAGACGGATCAAAATCTGTCTGGTTCAGTTGGAAACGGTGAAATTTCAATCCATCTATAGGCAGGTTGGTTGCACTGAAGTCGATCAACTTCAGTACAACCAACCTGTCGGGTTTTTCGGTGCGATCACTGTCGGTGACTATAGCTGACAGCAGTCATCATTGAATTCTGATGGTGCGGAACCTTCCCACTGTCAGAATACAATAGTGCAGTGGGAGGGGTTTACCCATCAACACTAAGGCCCCTTTCACGCGGTCTCCTCTGCTAAGCAGAATCCGCTTGCTCAGCAGGGGATCTCTTCGCTAATCCCCGATGTGCAGACGGATGACAGGTCCGTGTTCGCTCCGCTATACAAAGCAGACACAGACAGAGTCCTGCTCTCTTCTATGGGGCAATCAGGTGGAAACGGACCGCCTGTCTGTTTCCATCCAATCCGATCCGCCAGATGGATGGGGAATAGGTTCACCATCCGCCTGTTTTTGGCGGATCGGATGGCAGCAGGTGTCAGCGGACATGTGTCCACTGACATCCGCCGCTCCATAGAAGAGACTGGAGGGTCCAGTCAGCTCCACCTGAAAAACTGATAGGCTGACCTGATTTGACAGCCCATGTGAAAGAGGCCTAACTGTGATAATGGAGGAATGAAGTGATTTTCTTTCCGTCTACCTGTGGTGGAAGAAAATAAAATGATATGATCTATGGGCTGCTTAAGAAGTTCCGGACACGTACATACACTTTAGCAGGGAGGCCCGGCTGCGCAAAGTTGCGTACAGGTACGTGACACACGCCCACGGATCGGGGGCTTGTGCGGGCACACTCGCCATCACCGCGGCGATTGGATTTGTTTCAGAATCAATGATTTATGGCCTGGACCTGCTGATCAGTTCTGACCAATGAACAAGCCTCCTGTGCCTGTGTAATGTGAATACAGGCACAGGAAATGATGCAATCTTCCCTTATGGAGCCCTTTTTGGTTCCAGTGAGTGAGGAGAGAGCATCTACCGTGAGTACACCAACACTACACTAACACCAGGACACGTAGGCACATATTTCAACCCCTGATCGCCCCCCCCCCCCCCCCAGTTAACCATTTCACTCCCTGTCACAATGTCACCAAGTGCAGTGTTCATATTTTTTACTGATCACTGTATTGGTATCACTTGTGACGCTAAACAGCGTTAGGGCAGTTATTGGTAGTTAGTGTCAGTCCCAGATAGGGAATATATGGGGGTTACCGTAAACTAACAAAGGTTTAACCCCTTGATCACCCCCAGTTAACCTTTCACTCCCTGTCACAGTGCAATTAGTACAGTGTACAGATTTTTTTTTTCTGATCACTGTATTAGTGTCACGGGTGAAGCTAGTTAGTGTCAGCGTCAGTTAGGTGTTAGCATAAGTTAGCGACAATCCCAGACAGCGTCAGATTTTAACCCTTTGATTGCCAGTAACACTAACAAATATGCACACACCATACACCTCTATTACTAGAATAGTGTCTATACTAGCGTCCCCAATAGTATAGTGTTGCCAAAAAGCAGTGTTAGCAGGGAATGCCCAGACACCTGCCAGCACCTGCGTTTAGCCCCTCTGCCCAGCCCACCCAAGTGCAGCATCAGAAGATCACTGTCACTTCCAATACACAGCACGCAAAACCACGCAAGTCACGCCTGAATTTCTGCTAGTGCTAGCAGTTAATTTTTTTGTAGCGGTTCAAACAGTCCTCTGACAACCAGGTGCTTTTTTACCTGTGAGTCACACTAGTTACCTATAAATTTATTGGCCAAAATGTCAAACGAAAGGTACACTAGTGAAGAGGCCTACAGGATAATGAGCATGACAGATGAGAGCGGGGAGTCCTCACTATCAGATTCAGGCTCAGTATTTGAACCTGTAGAGACAGACACCCCGACAGATGGCTCTGAGTAGTGGTGTCGGTACTAGTGCCGCTCAACCTAGTGAAATGGCGAGCACCAGTGGCCTAGTATATCCTGGTCGTAGACAAACCAGCACTGCAGTATCACTTGGTGACATGGCAAGTCCCATAAGTGCAGTTTAAGCTGGTGCAGTGGCTAGCACAAGTAGTGTCCCGCAGCCATCAAGAATTTGAACACAAGCCCGTAGAGTCCATAATGCCCTTCCTGATGTGCTTGCAAATCCTGATTGGCAGCCCACAGATTCTGCAGCGCTCGTACTTACCCCATTCACTGGCCAACCCGGAATTCCAGTGGAAACAGAAGATTTAATGCCCCTTGAATTTTCTTAGCTGTTTTTCACGGAAGATCTGTACGGATCCATTGTGGACCAAAGCAATTTTATGCTGGTCAATTTATCGCCCAAAACTGAAATTTGCCCCTTGCCAGACAATTTGGCTGGAAACTATAACGGTTCCTGAAATTAGGACCTTTCTGGGCCTATCCCTCAACATGGGCATCACTAAAAAAAGTAAGTTGCGGTCATATTGGTCCACTGACCTAATTCATCATATGCCT
This sequence comes from Aquarana catesbeiana, assembly GCF_042186555.1. Classification (NCBI taxonomy): domain Eukaryota; kingdom Metazoa; phylum Chordata; class Amphibia; order Anura; family Ranidae; genus Aquarana; species Aquarana catesbeiana. Next base: position 880,473,178 of record NC_133324.1, read on the forward strand.
GTGTTCTCTGCTGCTATGGCCAGGGCTAGATACGAGCAGATATTGCGGTTCATGTGGCACCGTGCAATCTAATCGCCATGGTTTCCCCCAATGGCTTGTAAATGCCCCACTTAGTCAGGGAAAGCCTGCTGGAGGTCTACTTGCAGTGAGATGGAAGGACAAACAGAATGTCTTTGTTCTGTTTTCCATTCACCCAGATACGGCAATCCAAATTACTACGGCGAATGGTGTTGTTCAGAAGCCTCTCTGTGTCCACGACTAAAACCATAAAATGGGAGGGGTGGACTTCAATGACCAGATGATGGGGTCGTACTTAGTTGCCCGTAAGGCCAGATGCTGGTATAAAAAAAGTGTCTGTATACTTATTCCAATTGGCTCTGTACAACGCTTATGTACTATACAAAGCATCAGGAAGAACTGGATTCTTCCTAAAATTCCAGGAAGAGTTCATCGCAGTCCTTGTGTATCCAGGAGATCCTGTGGCCCAATCACAGTTAGCTGGCTGCATGAGAGGCATTTTCTGGATGTGTTTCCTGGTACCCTTACCTGAAAAAAGATGCCATGTTTGTAGCAAGCATGGATACAGGTGTGACAGATGCTATTTTTGTCCCTCCTGTCCTGGCAAACCTGGTCTCTGCATCAGGGACTGTTTCCGTCACTACCACACACTAGTATAGTATTAGTATAGGGTACAGCATGTTACAGTCCTAGGGCACATATTCACACAGGGTCTTGAAAGATGTTAGGTGGCTATCGCATTTTGAGAGACCCTAATCTGGAACATTAAATAATAAAGCCAAAAAAAGTTGTCGTTTTATTGTTTTTATTGGTTTACTGTATTTTATGCTATACTGTAATGTTTTATTGTTGCTGTGTTTTTCTGTGTTTGCTTTGCAGGTATGTCATTCTACTGTTTTACTGTACTGTTACTGTGATTTATTGTTAACCATTATTTGCTTTGCAGGTACGCCATTCAGCTGCAGCACAGATTTATTTACATTTAAAGAAAAACCATGCTAGCCACAATGATCTAATGCCTAAAGAGTAAAAAGTAAAAAAACACCTAGCTGCCTGCGTAGAACACGTCTCATATACCGTGCACCAATATAAGAAAAGAAAATACGCTGCGCTAAAGTGTAAATAATAACCAATTATATAAATTATATATTAAATGTATCAAATAATAATCTAAAGAGAGAATATTTTAAGCTATATATATATATATATATATATATATATATATATATATATATATATATATATATATATATATATATATATATATATAGTGTGCTGAAAATTACACAAAATAGTGATAATGCATCAGTGCAATATAGAAATTTGTAAACTATATCATCAAATACAAGTATAGCAATGATATAAGCAAACAATGTGCATGATATACCACAGTAAATATGTCTTATGTGCAATATGCAAAAAGTGCCCAGTGCCACACAGTAGTGTGATATACGATCCAAAAAACAATATTAAAAGTGATCCGTGAGTCCAATAATCAATAACATAAGTGTATTAAATAAATGTCCATAAATTAAAATCCAGCATGCTCCAAATGATCTCAGTGCTTATAAAACCATGCTCCAGTGTCATCCAGTGACCCCCCAGGAATGCCCCTCACCTCAGAGCGTGTGACTCAGCTGTGAAACTAAGTCTAAACACGCTTTGGAACCATCCCACGGCTCAATGATGATATCCAGATGCACAGTATGAACAGCAGCTCCAAAGATAATGAGAGAATGAGAGAAAAAAACTTGATGGTGTAATAACGTTTAAAAAGGTTTTATTGAAATATAAAATCACTCCCCACAATGGGGTACTCACAAATTTGAGGTGCGTAAGTGCACCAACCTAGCAATAGCCTCCAGATAATGCGTGTCGGAAAGGGTAAAGTGTGCGTCGCATCACAGCAAACTGACAGCTCCGTGCTGCATCCTGGCCCCTCCCCTACACGTGTTCGACACAGGGTCACATGTCTTCATCAGGGGGATATGATTGGACGGACGCTCCACAGCTTAAATATACCAGTCGCGGCCATCTTGCCATGAACCGCGGACACTCTATTGTTGGGTTCCAAATACCAAAGAGTGCTGCAAAGATCAGCAGCTTGTGGAGAACTATTAGTGACAAAACAACTTTCCACACAGTGGAAAGGCTGTTAAACATGACTTCTAAAATAGCCATAAGCAGGAATGATATAAAACATCAAAAATGTAGTTAGAATCAGGACGGAGACCGATGTTCAGCACACCTTACCATAATATTATTAACAATAAATATATAAAATTTTATAAAATAAAATAAAAATAAAAAGACAAAAAAATGAAAATAATATTGAAAATAAAAATAAGATAAAAAATTATAATATAAAATAAAATTTAAAAAAAGTAAATTAGAAATATACATAAAATATGTAATATATATCATTGTTAAATTAAAATACCCCTAACCTGTTGGTTCACCATCAGAACATACCCTTTTGCGAATGGGTACTAATATGACCCTAAGTATATGAGCAACTGAACTATATAGTAACCACAAATAATACTAAATATATACCCCAGCTCTAAAAATTAAGACTCAATAGAAGCCAGATATAGATGCAAATGAAATCATTAGGCATGGAGAGATGTTTGTACATGATCCCATACACGCACATAACTACATCAAGGGGAGGAGAAAAAGAGAGAGAAACAAAAAAGGAGGAAGGATTCCCCAAACAAAATATCAAGGGGTCAATAATTACCTAAAAAGCATCTGAGGTCGAACTCCTTGTTCAACCCCCAGGTGCCAGTGAACCAAGCTGGTGTTTGCTGATATCTCCAACGTAATTAGAACCCCTTCAATGGCGTTTGGGCGCCTCTATACCCCAAAATCGCTTTCCAGCTGTGCTCTGATTGTGCACGTCCCTAAAATGTACAGACAAATGATGCTTGTCGAAGCCTTTACGAATATTTCTGACATGTTCCTCCATCCGGTCTTTTAAGGCCCTAATAGTGCGACCAACATAGAAAAAATCACAGGGACACTTAATCACATATACGACCCCTACAGTGTCACACGAGATAAAATCCCTAATAGTATATAACTGGTTGGTGTGAGGATTACAAAATTCTCCCACTTTTCTAATATTAGATGGGACTCTTATGCAACTATAACATCTTCCACAACTATGGAAACCTTTTAAGTCCCAGAACATTTTGGGCTTAGGAGGGGGAGGTTCCACAACATTATGTACCAATAGATCACGTAGATTCGGTGCTCTCTTATAAATAATCCTAGGTGTGTCAGATAGATGGCCCCTAAGGTGGATGTCTTATTTTAACACATTACAATATTTCTTTATGATCCTCTCCACTTCTCGGCTGTAGATTACAATCAAGCACTATGCATGTACCCATATCCTCATTTGTTCTTCTAATATCAGCTCTTTCCATTAACAAATCTTCCCTATTTAGATTCCTGACTTTAGTTCTTTCTTTCTCAAGAAACTCATCTTGGTATCCATTGTCCCTAAACATCTTACTTAGCATATCGGCTTGGGCCTCAAAATCTCCATCTAGTGTACAATTTTTCCGCATTCTCATAAATTGACCTCGAGGGATGTTATCCAACCATGGTCTAAAGTGGCAACTTGTGGTGGGGATATTTGAGTTGCGATCAGTTGTCTTGAAAAAAGACTTGATTTCAATTAGGGTTGTCCCGATACCACTTTTTTAGGACCGAGTACAAGTACCGATACTTTTTTTCAAGTACTCGCCGATGCCGATTACCGATACTTTTTTTTTAATGTCACGTGACAGTTTTTTTTTTGCTATTTTTTTGGGGGGGGGGGGGGGGGGTGAACGTTGTATGTGTGTGTGGTTTTTTTTTGTTTTCTTTTACAATTTTTATTTTTTACAATAATATTTTTTTATTATTTATTGTTTTTTTTTTTTTTTTTTTTAAATCAGCCCTGTTGGGGGGCTTTGGTGAGATATCAGGGGTCTTAACAGACCTCTGATATCTCCCCCTTGAAACAGAGAAAGAGACAGAGGATAGAGATTCCCCAGTCCCTTTCTCTGCAGCGTCAGCTGCACTGAGAATGAATGGAGAGATGACAGCGGCTTCTCTCCATTCATAAACTGACACATCGTAATCACAGGAGATTACAATGTTTCAGTTATGTGAATGGACAGAGTCAGCTGACTCTATCCATACACAAAGGAAGGAGGGGGAGGACGGAGGAACTGAGGGGGAGAACGGAGGGAACAGATGAGAGAGGAATGCAGGGGACAGATAAGGATAGAGGAACGGAGGGGGAGAGATAAGGAGAGAGGAACGGAGGGGGACAGATAAGGAGAGAGGAACGAAGGGGGAGTACGGAGGGGACAGATAAGGATAGAGGAATGCAGGGGACAGCGGAGAGGCACAGAGGAACAGAGGGAGCATGGAGGAGGATGCAGTGACAGTCAGCTGTGAGCGATCACAGCTGTATGTCACTAAAGCTGGTGAAAGCCGCTGGGGGAGAATCCTGTAACTCCCCCACGCGCCGATCACAGCTGTCCTCCAGGTATCGGGGGAAGCATCGGGAGCATTTGCCCGAGTACAAGTACTTGGGCAAATGCTCGGTATCGGTGCCGATACCGATACTAGTATCGGTATCGGGACAACCCTAGTTTCAATACCCCTTATAGTATTACGTATTTCCAAATCTAAAAAATGTATGCTATCCCTGCTGATGTTCCAAGTAAGGGAGATGTTTTGGTTATTTTCGTTCATAGACTCCAATACTTCCATCAAGGATTCCATACTACCCTTCCAGATGATCAATACATCGTCTAAAAACCTTTTGTACAACATGATGTCCGCATACCCCTCACCCAGAACCCCTTCTACCTCCCACTTGGCCATATAAAGATTCACCACACTAGGGGCGAATTTAGCGCCCATAGCGACACCCGTTGTTTGTAAATAAAACTTATTGTCATACCAGAAAAAATTGTGCTGTAAGCAAGACTCCAAACATTTAACAATAAAATTACGTAAATTAACCTACATAGAATTGTCACCATTGTCTAGAGCCCACCTTACAGCATCCAAGGCCCCATCATGATCAATATTAGTGTAAAGTGAAGCTACATCACCCGTAGCCATAACAACATTAGTGTCCGTCACACATTCCCTCAACAAATGCAAAGTGTGTTTAGTATCTTTGAGAAAAGCTTGCGTATTTTTGTAAATCTTCCGTAAATAATATATCACCGGAATCTTACTAGCCATTGGAACCAAATATTTGGCTTCCTGCCTGCTAAGAAGCTTTTGATCTGCACCATTTTGTATGATAGATTCCAATTTCTTCCTAAAGACCTTTGAGGGGTTTGTACTTAACAATTGGTATGTGTCCCCATCGTTCAATATTCTGTTCATTTCCTCTTTGTATTGTTCTAACTAGGGTTGTCCCGATACCACTTTTTTAGGACCGAGTACAAGTACCGATACTTTTTTTCAAGTACTCGCCGATGCCGATTACCGATACTTTTTTTTTAATGTCACGTGACAGTTTTTTTTTTGCTATTTTTTGGGGGGGGGGGGGGTGAACGTTGTATGTGTGTGTGGTTTTTTTTTGTTTTCTTTTACAATTTTTATTTTTTACAATAATATTTTTTTATTATTTATTGTTTTTTTTTTTTTTTTTTTTAAATCAGCCCTGTTGGGGGGCTTTGGTGAGATATCAGGGGTCTTAACAGACCTCTGATATCTCCCCCTTGAAACAGAGAAAGAGACAGAGGATAGAGATTCCCCAGTCCCTTTCTCTGCAGCGTCAGCTGCACTGAGAATGAATGGAGAGATGACAGCGGCTTCTCTCCATTCATAAACTGACACATCGTAATCACAGGAGATTACAATGTTTCAGTTATGTGAATGGACAGAGTCAGCTGACTCTATCCATACACAAAGGAAGGAGGGGGAGGACGGAGGAACTGAGGGGGAGAACGGAGGGAACAGATGAGAGAGGAATGCAGGGGACAGATAAGGATAGAGGAACGGAGGGGGAGAGATAAGGAGAGAGGAACGGAGGGGGACAGATAAGGAGAGAGGAACGAAGGGGGAGTACGGAGGGGACAGATAAGGATAGAGGAATGCAGGGGACAGCGGAGAGGCACAGAGGAACAGAGGGAGCATGGAGGAGGATGCAGTGACAGTCAGCTGTGAGCGATCACAGCTGTATGTCACTAAAGCTGGTGAAAGCCGCTGGGGGAGAATCCTGTAACTCCCCCACGCGCCGATCACAGCTGTCCTCCAGGTATCGGGGGAAGCATCGGGAGCATTTGCCCGAGTACAAGTACTTGGGCAAATGCTCGGTATCGGTGCCGATACCGATACTAGTATCGGTATCGGGACAACCCTAGTTCTAACGACAATATCACTATGCCCCCTTTATCCGCTGGGCGGATCAATATATCACTACAGTTCTATTGCTCAACAATTCGATACCTTTTCTAAGGTTCCTATGTTCATATACCTTCTTGATGGGTAGTTGTTCTAGTTCAGTGGTAATCAATCTTTTAAAGAGGTCCACATACTGGTTGTTGGCTATATAGGGGTTGAACACAGAGTTATTTTTCAAACCAGTGGTATTGTTCTCCATAGCTGTTCTTTCAACAGGATTAAGAGCATAGTATTTTTTAATATTCAATTTTCTAATGAACTTCTACACACCGATATATGTTTCGAATTTGTTTAGCCCCTACTTGGGCGCAAATTTAATACCCTTGTCTAGGGTCAAAACTTCCTCCCTTGAAAGCTCCTTGCCACTTAAATTGTAAATACCCTCCCCTAGTCTTCCCTTCTTCTCTTTTTTTGCTGTATCCTTCGTCCTGCTCTTCTTCCTCTTTTTCTAGGTTTCTTACTCCATGGGCGGATTCCACCCGGCCTTTCCCTAAAAAAGATCCATTTGGGTAATGATCATCATCACCCTGCAGCGGTTGGTAACTGTTGTAGACAGGTACCCCATATTGGTCTTGTGGTGGTCTCTCATATCTAACCCTTTGGGGTTTGGGCGAATAATATACCCCATTACCTCGGGTATCCTCACCCAAAAGGGGAGTGTTCCCCTGGTGTCGAAATCCAGCCTGTTGGGGACCCCTATACGGTTGACGTGGGCCCCCCCTGTGGGGCGTTCCATATGGGTAACCTTTATTTGATGGACAACCATGTGAATTCTGGTCATAATGCTGTCTACCCCTGTGGTGGGGATTTTTATATTGGTAACCTCTTCCGTATTGATTGCCCCCTTGATGGCCTCTATTACCACTTCCCCGATATTGTGGTGCTCCAGAGCTCCAACTTCCATAGTTTGACGGCGGACCATACTGTGAGGGTCGATTATCATTCCCATAAGATCCAAAATTATCTTGGTGCTCATAATATGGTCTCCTGGGTGGTTGCCATTGTGGGCCACTTAATTGTCTTCCTTCCTGCTGGTATGAATGGTGCCCCCTATGTGGCTGTTTAATTTCTTGCTGTTGATACTGATGCTGCTTCTGTGATTGTGGTTGCAATGTCTTTACGCCGGCACTAGGATCCGACATAGTGTGTTCCTGGGGGTTCCCACCACTATTACCATAGATTGCCAGCGAAAAACCTGCTTTTTTTGGTAATCTTCAAGATCCCTCAAATATTTATTTTTCTTAATATTTCTAATCTCCAAATCCTTCTTCTGCATACTCTTCTGAAGTTCACCCATAAGTTTGGCATATTCGGGCGTGTCCTTAAATGGGTTGATTTTATCCCTAATTTCCTTAATCTGGACCTCCAATAATTTTAATTTTCGCTGTTTCCTCTTGATCAAAAAATCTATAACCTCTCTACCCTTTCCTTCAAAAAAGGCATACCACTTATCAATATCCTCTTCCCCCAATAAACCATCATTAATGGGTATATCCCATCTCAGTTTCCTAGGCATCATATTATCCTTTAAGTACTTTGCCATGGTGGATTGATCCCACCAAATGATGTAGTCATGTGCATGTATGGGTCATGTACAAACATCTCTCCATGCCTAATGATTTAATTTGCATCTATATCTGGCTTCTATTGAGTCTTTTTAGAGCTGGGGTATATATTTAGTATTATTTGTGGTTACTATATAGTTCAGTTGCTCATATACTTAGGGTCGTATTAGTACCCATTCGCAAAAGGGTATGTTCTGATGGTGAACCAACAGGTTAAGGGTATTTTAATTTAACAATGATATATATTACTTATTTTATGTATATTTCTATTTTACTTTTATTTTATATTATAATATTTTATCTTATTTTTATTTTCAATTTTATTTTCATTTTTTTTGTCTTTTTATTTTATTTAATTTTACTTTAGATTATACGTTTATATATATATATATATATATATATATATATATATATATATATATATATATATGATATATAGTGGATATACATGTATTTCATGTCCTATTATGGATTATGTATATGGCTGCTTCCCTTAATTTCTGTTAATTGTATACCAGTTATAACATATTTAATTATTGATATTGTAATAAAAGTTTATATACTTAGTGTTAATAATATTATGGTAAGGTGTGCTGAACATCGGTCTCCATCCTGATTAGAACTACATTTTGGATGTTTTATATCATTCTCCCTGCTTATGGCTATTTTAGAAGTCATGTTTAACAGCCTTTCCACTGTGTAGAAAGTTGTTTTGTCACTAATAGTTCTATGCAAGCTGCTGATCTTTGCAGCGCTCTTTGGTACATGGAGCCCAACACTAGTGTGTCCGCGGTCCATGGCAAGATGGCCGCGACTGGTATATTTAAGCTGTAGAGCGTCAGTCCAATCATATCCCCCTGATGAAGACACGTCACCCTGTGTCAAACACGCGTAGGGGAGGGGCCAGGACGGAGCGCGGAGCTGTCTGTTTGCTGTGATGCGACGCACACTTTACCCTTTCCGACACGCATTATCTGGAGGCTATTGCTAGGTTGGTGCACTTACGCACCTCAAATTTGTGAGTACCCCATTGTGGGGAGTGATTTTATATTTCAATAAAACCCTTTTAAATGTTATTACACCATCAAGTTTTTTTCTCTCATTATCTTTGGAGCTGCTATTCATACTGTGCACCTGGATATCATCATTGAGCCTTGGGATGGTTCCAAAGCGTGTTTAGACTTAGTTTCACAGCTGAGTCACACGCTCTGAGGTGAGCGGCATTCCTGGGGGGTCACTGGGTGACACTGGAGCATGGTTTTATAAGCACTGCGATCATTTGGAGCATGCTGGATTTTCATTTATGGACATTTATTTAATATACTTATGTAGTTTGTTGCCGCTGCACAGGTGTGTGTAATTTTAAAGCATGTCGTGTTTGGCATCTATGTACTTGGCATAAGATCTTTTTTTTTTTTTAACCAAACCTTTGGGCAATATAGTGTGTTTTTGTGCATTAAAATTCAAAAAAGTGTTTATTTTTTCCAAAAAAAAATGCGTTTGGAAAAACGCTGTGGCAATGTGAAAAAAAAGATTGCAACATCCACCATGTTAATATATACATAGATATAACAAAAAGTGCAGCGCTGGATATATGTACAAAAACCCAAAATTGGTATTATTATTGGAGGACCAACAACTTTCATATGTGATCCATAAATAATGAAAAAAAAAAAAAAATATATATATATATTAATAAAAAAATAAACAATAACATAAGTGAGTGCTTCACTGTAGTGATATATGTGCGTGATTAATACCGATTTTATATCCACATATTTTGAAAGAGTCCAGAAATACAAAAAAAAAACAAAAAAAGTGTCCAAAGGAGCGATTAGATGTGACTTTCTATATATATAAATCCGTGACTGTGACCGTGTTGAACTCCCGTCACCTGGTATAGATTGAAGGCTTACCAGACAGCCTCTGATCAGAGGCATAGAGCTAACAGCTTGGGGTTTTCACTCCACAGCGACTGGAACTTTATCTGGGATGATGGATGTAGATCAGCAAGCGATCACCACAGGCCTCCAGACAGCGGTACAATCAGGGAAAAGAACTCTCACCGATATGAAGGTATTCAAGAGGAAAGAGAAAACTCCAATAGTGTAGAGCGTTTTAACTCTTGTTTATTAAAAAACGCCACATTGGCATCCATAAAACACTTTTCCTTGCAAGGAACCAGTACAGCTTTAAAACGAAACTCCGCGCATGCGCCGTCGGTACGAGCGTGTCAACCCTACGGCCGTTTCGTCAGAAATGACATCATCAGGGGCACGCCCACACGTCTGCGCATGCGCCTTATATGTCCGAGCGGCAAAACGAAGAGGTTCAGCCATTGGTTATACTAGGAGGATGTTAAAGCTGCAAACAATTACCATTACAGGGGAATGGTAATTACACACGCCCCTGCTTTTTAACCATTACAGTTAAAACTCCATAGAGTCATCATGGTGCCATCTTGTGGACAAACATGATATTACTTCAGAGCAATGGATTATAATACATTACCCTTAATAATCATAAAAACTTTATTAAAAAAATCTTTAAAAAAAGGGGTGGAAAACCAATGACTAAAAAATCATTCGAATCAACCTTCATGATTTTTTAGTCATTGGTTTTCCACCCCTTTTTTTAAAGATTTTCCCGGACGGCTTAGGCATTCGTAGACATCGCTGGAGAGAGATGGGGCTCAGTTAAGTAATTAGGGGGTGCTGGGGTGGCACCTACACATAAAAGTTTTTTATGTTAATACATAAACCTTCTGCCTTTACAACTCCTTTAAGAGTGTATGTGTGTGTCTGTGTATGTATATATACTATACACACACACATAGGAATGAGCCGAACACCCCCCCGCCCCCCTGGTTCGGTTCGCATCAGAACATGTGTATGGGGACCCGGGTACTGCCCCAGGGAACATGTATCAATGCAAAAAAAATGACCGTTTTTTCAGGAGCAGTGATTTTAATAATGCTTAAATTAAAACAATAAAAATGAAATATTCCTTTAAATATCGTGCCTGGGGAGTCTCCTTAGTCTGCCTGTAAAGTAGCGCATTTTTCAGATAACAGTCCCGCAGCAAAATGACATTTCCAAAGGAAAGAATGTAATTTAAAATTGCTCTGGCTGTAATGTATTGCCGAATCCGGGCAATAAACATTAAAAATCATTGAAAAAAACATGCCAAAATTAAAAAAGAAATGGCGTGGGGTCCCCCCAAAATTCATACAAGACCCTTATATGAGCATGCAACCTAGGCAGGTCGCAGGAAAAGGGGGGGAGGGCGTCTCATCCCCACAACCCTTGCACAGTGGTCGTGGGGGTCTGCGGGCAGCTTATCGGAATCTGGAAGCCCCCTTTAACAAGTGGGCCCCCGGATCCCGGCCCCCTATGTGAATACCCCTACCCATTCACCCAAAAAATTGTCAAAAAAAGTAAAAATGACAGGAGACAGTTTTGAACAATTCCTTTATTAATTATTTATTATGTCCATCCATGTTCAATTAGGGCGCCGACAGTCCCAGAAAAAAAACAAAAATGGAAAAGCTCAGCCGTGGGAGGCCTCTCGCTGACTGCCGTCATGTTACTTTGACAGCTCTTATATAGCCAAGGGCCTGGCCACCCGCTGACATAACAGAGTGACCCCGCCCCTTCTCACATGTGACATCAGAGGGGGTAGGGTCACCTGTTTATGTCACCGGGTGGTCCCGCCCTTGACTATATAAGAGCTGTCAAAGCAAAAAGACAGCATTCGGCAGGATGTCTCCCATGGAGGCTGAGTTTTTCCGTTTTTTTTTCTGGGACCGTCTGCACCATGATTGAAGATGGATGGACACTTTTTTTTTTTTAATAAAGGAATTGTCCAAAACTGTCTCCTGTCATTTTTACTTTGACACTTTTTTTGAGAATACATTTTGGCCTAAGTTCATGAAGAAAGATTATTTACAGTGCCTTGAAAAAATAGTCATACCCCTTGAAATTTTCCACATCTTGTCATGTTACAACCAAAAAACATAAATGGATTTTCTTGGGATTTTATGTGATAAACCAACACAAAGTGGCACATAATTGTGAAGTGGAAGGAAAATTATGATGTTTTTCTAAAATGTTTTACAAATAAATATCTGAAAAGTGTGGTGTGCATTTGTATTCAGCCCCCTTTATTCTGATACCCCTAACTAAAATCTAGTGGAACCAATTGCCTTCAGAAGTCACCTAATTAGTAAATAGAGTCCACCTGTGTGGGTTGGATGGGGGGGTGTCGGTGCACAGCCATTTTCAGGTCTCTCCAGAGATGTTCAAGTCTGGGCCACTCAAGGACATTCACAGAGTTATCCCTCAGCCACTCCTTTGCTTTCTTGGCTGTATGCTTAGGTTAGACGATGAACCTTTGCCCCAGTCTGAGGGCCAGAGTGCTCTGGAGCAGGTTTTCATCAAGGATGTCTCTGCACATTGCTGCATTCATCTTTCCCTCGATCCTGACTAGTCTCCCAGTTCCTGCCACTGAAAAACATCCCCACAGCATGATGCTGCCACCACCATGCTTCACTGTAGGGATTGTATTGGCCAGGTGATAAGTGGTGCCTGGTTTCCTCCAGACATGGTGCTTTCCATTCAGGCCAAAGAGTTCAATCTTAGTTTCATCAGACCAGAGAATTTTGTTTCTCATGGTCTGCGAGTCCTTCAGGTGCCTTTTGGTAAACTCCAGACAGGCTGTCATGTGCCTTTTACTGGAGGAGTTTCCGTCCGGCCACTCTACCATACAGGCCTGATTGGTGGAGTGCTGCAGAGATGGTTATTATTCTGGAAGGTTCTCCTCTTTCCACAGAGAAATGCTGGAGCTCTCTGTCAGAGTGACCACTGGGTTCTTGGTAACCTCCCTGACTAAGGTCCTTCTACCCTGATCGCTCAGTTTGGCCAGGCGGCCCGCTCTAGGAAGAGTCCTGGTGGTTCCAAACGTCTTCCATTTACGGATGATGGAGGCCACTGTGCTCATTGCAAATATTTCTATACCCTTCCCCAGGTCTGAGAGTTGATACAATCCTGTATTGGAGGTCTACAGACAATTCTTTGGACTTCATTGCTTGGTTTGTGCACTGATATGCTCTGTTAACTGTGGGACCTTATATAGACGGTGTGTGCCTTTCCAAATTATATCCAATCAACAAAATTTACCACAGGTGGACTCCAATCAAGTCTCAGAAACATCTCAAGGATGACCAGTGGAAACAGGATGCACCTGAGCTCAATTTTGAGTCTCATGGCAAAGGCTGTGAATACTTATGTACATGTGAGGTTTTTTTTTATTTTTAATACATTTTCAAAGATTTCAAACAAACGTCTTTCATGTTGTTATTATGGGATATTGTTTGTAGAATTTTGAGGAAAATAATGAATTTAATCCATTTTGGAATAAGGCTGTGACATAACAAAATGTGGAAAAAAGTGAAGAGCTGTGAATACTTTCCAGATGCACTGTACATAGTATATCCAAGCTGGATCAATGTATGAAACTACTGTACAGTATGTATAAAGTATTCATGCCTGCAATTCCTCTGTAATGCAAAGGACTGGCGGCACAGTAAGATCTATAAAGAGTGCAATGCCGCGTACACTCGATCGGATTTTCCGACAACAAAACCATGGATTTTTTTCTGAAGGATGTTGGCTCAAACTTGTCTTGCATACACACGGTCAAACAAATGTTGTCAGAAATTCACGAACGTGAGAACACAGTGACGTACGACGAGCCAAGAAAAAGGAAGTTCAATAACCAGTGCGGCTCCTTCTGCTTGATTCACAGCATGCGCGAACTTTTGTGCGACGGACTTGTGCACACACAATCGGACTTTCCAACAACAAGTTTTGTTGGTGCAAAATTTGAGAACCTGCTCTCAAACATTTGTGGGCGGAAATTTCGACAGCAAATGTTCGATGGAGCATACACACGGTCGGACTTTCCGACAACAACTTCACACCGAACATTTCCCGTCGGAAAGTTCGACCGTGTGTACGCAGCATAAGGGTCTGTCTCAATAGGCTTTTGTGCTCTTCAAATTGGTTTAACCCATTTAGATAAATTAGTGCCACCATCCCTAAGTATAATTTGTAGAACATAATTTGTAGTCTAAACATGTCAGCAGAAATAACCGTGGTTTGCAAACCATGACCCCTCAACATCTGAAGAAAGGCAGGGTTGCCAATTGCCCATAAATGTATGGACAGTTTGTAAATATTGGTCAATTTACAAGCAGTCTGTAAATGTCCTTTACCCCCGTGTAAAATGGCTTTGTTGACTTTGGAACTGCGCATGGGCGGGGGCACATGGTGACGCTTGGTTCCTTTTACGATTCACCCAACAGTAGTCAGGACTGGGACTCGGGAGGACCGCCGGCTAGGAGTCAGAACTGTCTGTCTCAATGGAGAAGAGGACAGACTCTACAGATGTGGTGATGAGGAGCTGCCAGCGCCGACCTGTCCGGACCATCCATGTCTGACTGCCTGCCCCACCCGACCTGAGCGAGCAATGGAGGAGGCTACTTTCACACTGGGGCGGGGTGTGTGTGTGTGTGTGTGTTAGCGGTAAAGCGCCGCTAGTTTTAGCTGCGCTTTACCGCGGTTATAGCGGTGCTTTTGAGCTGCTAGCGGGGCGCTTTTAAGGAAAGGGTTAAAAGCTTCACTGCCAAAGTGATTCAGCAGTGCTTCCCATTGATTTCAATGGCAGGGGTGGTTTATAAGCAGTGTATACACTGATCCCGCACCGCCCCAAAGATGCTGCTTGCAGGAATTTTTTCCTGTCCTGCAAGCGCACCGCCCCAGTGGTAAAGCACTCGGGCTTTCACACTGGGGCTGCAGAAGAGGCAGTTTTCAGGCGCTTTGCAGGTGCTATTTTTAGCGCATAAACACCTGTAAAGCGCCTCAGTGTGAAAGTGGCCTTACAGTACTTATTTTACCCTCTGTATATGCAGGCAGGTCTCGGGAGCCTTTTAACAGGAATTTTAGAACTATGGGATGGATGGGGCAGGCTCCTTGCAGAATTTGACCGAGTCGCACTCGATCAATGGCTTGGGGGTAAATCCCTTTCTTTTGGATAATCTGATACAAGATCTTATCCACTCGTACAATTTCTCTTCTCTGCTGATAAAACGGGTAAAATAGGTATTGAACAGGTCACCATTTTTCTAGGTAAATATATTTCTAAAGGTGCTATTGACATGACATTTTTACCACAGGTTGGTAACAACCCATGCAATCCATATATACAAAGACACCAAAACAAATAGGTTTGGAAATTAAGCTATGTGTAATAAAATGGAACAACACAGGGAAAAAGGATTGAACACATAAAGAAAGGGTGGTGGAAAAAGGAATGGAAAGCCAAGACACCAGCTGAAAACTGGTGGTGAAAAATACATGTCACTAGCACTTTTTGAAATATATTTACCTAGAAAAATGGTGACATGTTCAATGCTCATTTTACCTGCTGTATATGTATTCAAACTTGTAGATTAAAACAGTTTTTCTACCATATACAGAGTATGATGCTTCAATTTAAAGCCATGCAGTCTTGCTTTTTCAGCTTTAGGTTGTGAATCACTTCTTCAGCAGGTCCTCTTGAACTTTCAGGGATTCTTTGCTTTGCCAGTATATACATACTATATGCATTATTATGGAATTAGCCACTCCTTTGCGGCTATAACAGTCCCAGCCCAACTGAGATGAATTTCCACAAGATGTAAATTGGCTGTTTGAATACAATAGCTAACGGAGAAAAATCGTCTATCTATATTGTTTAACATGGATGGAGAAATCTATGCGTGCATGGCTAGCCTAGTTCCATCCCAAACTATATGCATTTTTTAATCAAAACTTCAGTTACAAAGGTGAGGATAAACACAGTAATTGGAGGCGGATTCTTGGAAAGTGATGGCCAGAATATTGCATCTAGGAAGGTGATTGACTGGTTGGTCCATTCTCATTTGGGAGATGCCCCCTGAGGGGAAGAGACCCAGCTTACTGCCCACCTTTTTTAGTGCTCCTCCCCTTGTCCATTCACCACCACTTACAATCTTCCCCTTTACTCTTTCCTGTCCCTCCTATCTTTCCCTCTATTTCCCTTATATTTTTTTTTATTAATTTCACCCTGTTGGAAAGAATGGATCCAGGACTTCGGAAGTGCTGACTCCCATGATCTCCCACAGTTGTTACCTCTATAAGTAGGAATTATTCACCAGACTTCTTTGATTAACTCTGCAACTTTATTGTTTTCTTTTGTTTCTGTTCACTTATGGATGACATTCTAATACTGTCATGAATATTATTGTCAAACTATATCGCGATTACCATTCATCTGTAACTGGCAATTGTGAAAAGCGATTTAGAAACCGGAAGTTCTTTAAAATGTAAAAAAATAAAATTACAAAAGTTTTAAAAATGCTAACCCATTATTTACAAAGAAAACCTGTAACAATATAGGAGGTTTCCATTGCTGAACTCTCCTTTTGAACAGTCATGCTAATCCAAAGTTTCCAGTGCTTTCTTAGGCACTGACCCAGAGCAAGTACGCAGACTCAGGTTTTCGTTGCCATTCACTTGCCGCATGCTTGTTCTGGCACTAGGAAAGTACCGAGATCAGATGCAAATTCTGGCCATGGTCCTCACCATTCCTTCACTACCTTGTGAGTCACTGACACAAAACAAGGCTACAAGTAAAGAGTTCACTGGCTGTCCCTTCTCCATAACATAGAGGGTAGAGGTCTGGTAGTTTTCAGAGATAGCTGGGAACACTGTCATGGATAAGACTGCAGCAGAGGCAGTAAGTATAGGAAATGTTCTACTAAATAGTTTTGCTATTAAAAAACAGACCAAAAAGGGACCAAATAAATGAAGCTACTTTTTGGTTAGCTTACCATATAAACATTGTATATACAACCCTATCAACTTAGACTCCCTCCCAAACAACATGTAGTATATAGTAAAAATAAGCATAAAATCTATTCTGTCCGAATTGAAGTAGCATTTGTCACGTTTAAATGGCCTGTTGGATTCCAGCGTGTGTACAGAAACGACATGTCCGTTTTCATACTTCCCATATATGATGAGACTTTCTTGCCATAGAAGTTAAACTGGTGCACCATTTAAAATGTCTAAAAGGAAACTGGACCCTCTAATCAGATGTGACTGAAGGAACAGCTCTTCTTGTTGCTTGTAGAATCTTCTTGATTCTCAAATAAGTGGTTCTAGCGCTGTATAGTAGCAAAAAAAATGGAAGTCCCTGAAACAATCCAAATGAGTTTGCCCCACAATAGTGCACACAACTGTTAAGGTCTTGATACAGGTTGCCAGATGGGATCCTTGCCTTTATCTGGGTGATTAAACACAAAATAAAAATGAATCAATATTACTGCTGCCATTTCTTTATGCATATAGTGGATTTTAGCTGTGATCTGTCCTTTTGCCCCATCCTGTTTGTACATGGCTACTATAAAAAGGTTAGCTTGAGAAAGAGATGGATACCACCTACAATGGTGTTCTTAGATGATGATTGTCTACTGCCATGGAGGCCCACCAGACTAGAGAAGGCAATAAAGTATACCTATGCAAACCAACAAGTTCACTTTGAAGCTCACCCCCCAGCAGCTTATATTTATCTAACCAACTGGGAGCAGGGAGAAGAAGCACTGTGTAAGCGCCAAGTTGATTGTACTCAGAGTTTACTAGTGGCAGAGAACATCCTCTCCGCCCCTTTTGTGACAAAGATGGTGCCTAAAGGGTATGAGTCACATAATCTACCTATACGCAAGGTACCAGGTACGTCTCTGCTCCTGGTTGCAGACAGAGTTAAGTAGAGTAAAATGAAGCCAAGTACAAGCAGCTGGTGTGGGGGTTGGAATTAAAGTGAACCTGTTACTTTACCATGCGTAGGTAAAGCACTGGTATACATTTAGGCTACTTCCACACTAGCCTGCACAGTAATAGGGAGTGTTTTACCATGTGTACTAGTGCAGTGGTTCTCAACCTCAGTCCTCAAGTACCCCCCCAACAGGCCATGTTTGCAGGTTTTTCTTCATCTTGCACAGGTGCTTTAAAATCAGAGTCAATGGCTTGGTATTTTGGACAGCAATTGTATCTAAGAGAAATTGCCAAAACATGGCCTATTGGGGGTACTTGAGGACTGAGGTTGAGGACCACTGGACTAGTGCATTGACGGTTCCATCAGAGAGCAGTGCTTTGCGCATTTTAGTGCATTACACTTTTTTAATTTTATTTAGTTGAAGTGTAAAACAGTGGCATTTCATTCATATTCCTGCACAGCAATTATGACTTACCTGTAAATTTCATATCTTGGAGTACAGTACAGGACACAGGCTGGCTATTCATAGACCATGGGTTAAAGGCTGCTATCCTCAAGGGATAACACTGGCAAAGCTTTTGGATATTCAGTGGGAGGAATAGTGCCCCATAATTGGTGTCAGTGGGAGGAATAGTGTTCAGTCATTGGTATCAACGGAGGAATAGTGCCCCATTATTGGTGTCAGTGGGAGGAATAGTGTTCACTCATTGGTGTCAAAGAAGGAATAGTGCCCCGTCATTGGCATCACTGGGAGGAATAGTGCTCTGTCATTGGCGTAGCTGGGAAAAATAGTGCCCCAAAGGCCAGTTTGAAAATCACTGTTCTAGGACATCAACACAGAAAACTATGGTGAAACGTTTGCAAGTGCTCTGGCAGAAACCCAATCATCGTAACTAGCCAATTCTATTTACTCATGAATGGGAAATTTTCTTTTTTGACTTTGCTAGTCTCTCCGTACCCAAAGGGGCATGGCGAGACAGAGGATAATCAAATTCGACAATACAGAGGCTTTTGCACACAGCAGAAGTGAGTATATTGGCAAGTATATTGCATGAAGCCATAACATCAGGTGTATAGGAGAAATCTTTCATGGACTCCTCTAACTCTGCCTCTAGGTCTTCTTCAATGTCCTCTTTATTTACCACTTCTAAAGCAGGTATTTCTAGGACATGCCTCATTACCTTATAAGAACTCTGGGCAGAAGTGGTGATATTAGTGGTAGTAGTGTGACCTGTAGTGTGATGTAACCCTTCCACCTGAGAATAAGTTCTGAATGGTGGAACTTTTACCACCAAGTTTGAAAGTTTAACCACTTGCCGACCGCCTCACGCATATATACGTGAGCAGAGCGGCACGGGCAGGCAAAATCACGTACCTGGTACGTGATTGCCTTCCCGCGGGCGGGGGGTCCGATCGGACCCCCCCCCGGTGCCATCGGCGGTCGGCGTTTGGCTGGGAGAGTTGAGAGACGAGGGGGAGACCATCCGATCGTGGCCCCCCCCTCGCGATCGCTCCCAGCCAATGAGAAACATCCCCTGCCTCTGTATAGTACACAGAGGCAGAGGATGTGATGTCATCTCTCCTCGGCTGGCCAGTTTCCGTTCCAGCACCGAGGAGAGAAGACATGTAAGTGCACCAACACTCACACAACACAGTAGAACATGCCAGGCACACTAAACACCCCCGATCCCCCCCCGATCGCCCCCCGATCCCCCCCAATCACCCCCCCCCCCCTGTCACAAACTGACACCAAGCAGGTTTTTTTGTTTTGTTTTGTTTTTTTCCTGATTACTGCATGGTGTCAGTTTGTGACAGTTAGCAGTGGTAGGACAGTTAGTATTAGCCCCCTGTAGGTCTAGGGTACCCCCCTAACCCCCCCTAATAAAGTTTTAACCCCTTGATCACCCCCTGTCACCAGTGTCGCTAAGCGATCATTTTTCTGATCGCTGTATTAGTGTCGCTGGTGACGCTAGTTAGGAACGTAAATATTTAGGTTCGCTGTCAGCGTTTTATAGCGACAGGGACCCCCATATACTACCGAATAAATGTTTTAACCCCTTGATTGCCCCCTAGTTAACCCTTTCACCACTGATCACCGTATAACCGTTACGGGTGACGCAGGTTAGTTCGTTTATTTTTTTTAGTGTCAGGGCACCCGCCGTTTATTACCGAATAAAGGTTTAGCCCCCTGATCGCCCGGCGGTGATATGCGTCGCCCCAGGCAGCGTCAGATTAGCGCCAGTACCGCGAACACCCACGCACGCACCGTACACGCACCGTACACCTCCCTTAGTGGTATAGTATCTGAACACATCAATATCTGATCCGATCAGATCTATACTAGCGTCCCCAGCAGTTTAGGGTTCCCAAAAACGCAGTGTTAGCGGGATCAGCCCAGATACCTGCTAGCACCTGCGTTTTGCCCCTCCGCCCAGCCCACCCAAGTGCAGTATCGATCGATCACTGTCACTTACAAAACACTAAACGCATAACTGCAGCGTTCGCAGAGTCAGGCCTGATCCCTGCGATCGCTAACAGTTTTTTTGGTAGCATTTTGGTGAACTGGCAAGCACCAGCCCCAAGCAGCGTCAGATTAGCGCCAGTACCACTAACACCCACGCACGCACCGTACACCTCCCTTAGTGGTATAGTATCTGATCGGATCAATATCTGATCCGATCAGATCTATACTAGCGTCCCCAGCAGTTTAGGGTTCCCAAAAACGCAGTGTTAGTGGGATCAGCCCAGATACCTGCTAGCACCTGCGTTTTGCCCCTCCGCCCGGCCCAGCCCAGCCCACCCAAGTGCAGTATCGATCGATCACTGTCACTTTTTTTTGTAGCGTTTTGGTGAACTGGCAAGCGCCAGCGGCCTAGTACACCCCGGTCGTAGTCATACCAGCACTGCAGTAACACTTGGTGACGTGGCGAGTCCCATAAGTGCAGTTCAAGCTGGTGAGGTGGCAAGCACAAGTAGTGTCCCGCTGCCACCAAAAAGACAAACATAGGCCTGTCATGCCCATAATGCCCTTCCTGCTGCATTCGCCAATCCTAATTGGGAACCCACCACTTCTGCAGCGCCCGTACTTCCCCCATTCACATCCCCAACCAAATGCAGTCGGCTGCATGAGAGGCATTTATATGTCCTCCCGAGTACCCCTACCCAACGAACCCCCCCAAAAAAGATGTGTCTGCAGCAAGCGCGTATATAGACGTGACACCCGCTATTATTGTCCCTCCTGTCCTGATAATCCTGGTCTTTGCATTGGTGAATGTTTTGAACGCTACCATTCACTAGTTGAGTATTAGCGTAGGGTACAGCATTGCACAGACTAGGCACACTTTCACAGGGTCTCCCAAGATGCCATCGCATTTTGAGAGACCCGAACCTGGAACCGGTTACAGTTATAAAAGTTACAGTTACAAAAAAAAAGTGTAAAAAAAAAAAAAAAAACACAAACAAAAATAAAAAAAAATAGTTGTCGTTTTATTGTTCTCTCTCTCTCTATTCTCTCTCTGGTGTTCTGCTCTTTTTTTACTGTATTCTATTCTGCAATGTTTTATTGTTATTATGTTTTATCATGTTTGCTTTTCAGGTATGCAATTTTTTATACTTAACCGTTTACTGTGCTTTATTGTTAACCATTTTTTTGTCTTCAGGTACGCCATTCACGACTTTGAGTGGTTATACCAGAATGATGCCTGCAGGTTTAGGTATCATCTTGGTATCATTCTTTTCAGCCAGCGGTCGGCTTTCATGTAAAAGCAATCCTAGTGGCTAATTAGCCTCTAGACTGCTTTTACAAGCAGTGGGAGGGAATGCCCCCCCCCCCCACCGTCTTCCGTGTTTTTCTCTGGCTCTCCTGTCTCAACAGGGAACCTGAGAATGCAGCCGGTGATTCAGCCAGCTGACCATAGAGCTGATCAGAGACCAGAGTGGCTCCAAACATCTCTATGGCCTAAGAAACCGGAAGCTACGAGCATTTTAGGACTTAGATTTCGCCGGATGTAAACAGCGCCATTGGGAAATTGGGAAAGCATTTTATCACACCGATCTTGGTGTGGTCAGATGCTTTGAGGGCAGAGGAGAAATCTAGGGTCTAATAGACCCCAATTTTTTCAAAAAAGAGTACCTGTCACTACCTATTGCTATCATAGGGGATATTTACATTCCCTGAGATAACAATAAAAATGATTTAAAAAAAAATATGAAAGGAACAGTTTAAAAATAAGATAAAAAAGCAAAAAAATAATAAAGAAAAAAAAAAAAAAAAAAAAAAAAGCACCCCTGTCCCCCCTGCTCTCGCGCTAAGGCGAACGCAAGCGTCGGTCTGGCGTCAAATGTAAACAGCAATTGCACCATGCATGTGAGGTATCACCGCGAAGGTCAGATCGAGGGCAGTAATTTTAGCAGTAGACCTCCTCTGTAAATCTAAAGTGGTAACCTGTAAAGGCTTTTAAAGGCTTTTAAAAATGTATTAATTTTGTTGCCACTGCACGTTTGTGCGCAATTGTAAAGCATGTCATGTTTGGTATCCATGTACTCGGCCTAAGATCATCTTTTTTATTTCATCAAACATTTGGGCAATATAGTGTGTTTTAGTGCATTAAAATTTAAAAAAGTGTGTTTTTTCCACAAAAAATGCGTTTGAAAAATCGCTGCGCAATTACTGTGTGAAAAAAAAAAATGAAACACCCACCATTTTAATCTGTAGGGCATTTGCTTTAAAATAATATATAATGTTTGGGGGTTCAAAGTAATTTTCTTGCAAAAAAAAATAATTTTTTCATGTAATCAAAAAGTGTCAGAAAGGGCTTTGTCTTCAAGTGGTTAGAAGAGTGGGTGATGTGTGACATAAGCTTCTAAATGTTGTGCATAAAATGCCAGGACAGTTCAAACCCCCCCAAATGACCCCATTTTGGAAAGTAGACACCCCAAGCTATTTGCTGAGAGGCATGTCGAGTCCATGGAATATTTTATATTGTGACACAAGTTGCGGGAAAGAGACAAATTTTTTTTTTTTTTTTTTTTTTTTGCACAAAGTTGTCACTAAATGTTATATTGCTCAAACACGCCATGGGGATTTGTGAAATTACACCCCAAAATAAATTCTGTTGCTTCTCCTGAGTACGGGGATACCACATGTGTGGGACTTTTTGGGAGCCTAGCCGCGTACGGGACCCCGAAAACCAAGAACCGCCTTCAGGCTTTCTAAGGCCGTAAATTTTTGATTTCACTCTTCAATGCCTATCACAGTTTCGGAGGCCATGGAAAGCCCAGGTGGCACAAAACCCCCCCAAATGACCCCATTTTGGAAAGTAGACACCCCAAGCTATTTGCTGAGAGGTATAGTGAGTATTTTGCAGACCTCACTTTTTGTCACAAGGTTTTGAAAATTGAAAAAAGAAAAAAAAAAAATTTTTTTTCTGGTCTTTCTTCATTTTCAAAAACAAATGAGAGCTGCAAAATACTCACCATGCCTCTCAGCAAATAGCTTGGGGTGTCTACTTTCCAAAATGGGGTCATTTGGGGGGGGGTTGTGCCATCTTGGCATTTTATGGCCTTCAAAACTGTGATAGGTAGTGAGGAGTGAAATCAAAAATTTATGCCCTTAGAAATCCTGAAGGTGGTGCTGGGTTTTCGGGGCCCCGTACGTGGCTAGGCTCCCAAAAAGTGCCACACATGTGGTATCCCCGTACTCAGGAGAAGCAGCTGAATGTATTTTGGGGTGCAATTCCACATATGCCCATGGCCTATGTGAGCAATATATCATTTAGTGACAACTTTTTGTAAATTTTTTTTTTTTTTTTTTTTTTTGTCATTATTCAATCACTTGGGACAAAAAAAATAAATATTCAATGGGCTCAACATGCCTCTCAGCAATTTCCTTGGGGTGTCTACTTTCCAAAATGGGGTCATTTGGGGGGGGTTTGTACTGCCCTGCCATTTTAGCACCTCAAGAAATGACATAGGCAGTCATAAACTAAAAGCTGTGTAAATTCCAGAAAATGTACCCTAGTTTGTAGACGCTATAACTTTTGCGCAAACCAATAAATATACGCTTATTGACATTTTTTTTACCAAAGACATGTGGCCGAATACATTTTGGCCTAAATGTATGACTAAAATTTAGTTTATTGGATTTTTTTTATAACAAAAAGTAGAAAATATCATTTTTTTTCAAAATTTTCAGTCTTTTTCCGTTTATAGCGCAAAAAATAAAAACGGCAGAGGTGATCAAATACCATCAAAAGAAAGCTCTATTTGTGGGAAGAAAAGGACGCAAATTTCGTTTGGGTAGAGCATTGCATGACCGCGCAATTAGCAGTTAAAGCGACGCAGTGCCGAATTGTAAAAAGTGCTCTGGTCAGGAAGGGGGTAAATCCTTCCGGGGCTGAAGTGGTTAAACACTCAGTAAGTGAATAAAGTCAAAAGACATTCTTGGTTTCCCAATCATCAGTGGGGACCAAAGCTGTCAGGGGCAGCTGGTAAAATATTCCGGGGAAGGAAAAGGTTAAATAAGAAGCTTCCAAATGTACACTACAATCTTCATAAGTACTGGTAGCACTGACATCAAATTCTATGCCCCCTAGCGAGCAGTTAACGCTCGTAGTGCGGGCACAGCACCACTGCAAGGGAGGATTTTCATTATGCCTATAGTTGGGCTTTAAATCAATATTCATTTTCATAAATGGATCCTTCCTCAGTAATATGCACTAACCTTTATGTTTGCTTTTGTGGGCTTTAAATTTGGAAAGATTGCTGAAAGCCCTTCTGCAGTGGCCATAATCACATTTGTATATTTTTATTACAGTTTTGATCTCCGATGGTCCAGCCGCCAATGGCCTTTTCTCTGGAAGTCCTGTAACCGATGGCAGTCTATACAAGGAGACAAAAAGACAAAACAACTACTTAAGCATTCCTATTTTTGTGTGTGTTTTGCACTTCAACAGACTTCATAAATATCATAAAAGCAACAGCTAACTGGTGTTCTGCTTCAGATGCCAATATACAGTATGCAATGACATGCCTCCTTAGACCCAGTCTGTGTGGATAGTATAGCCACTTGTTGATTTGGCAGAAGCCACAGTCAACTTAACTATACAATAAGACACAGATGTTAAATCCAATGCATTTTTGCTTCAGATAAGTACAGCACAGAGAAATTTTTTTCAATATTGTAATGCCTGGTACACATGAATGATCGCCCGTTTTTATCTGCATGCTAATCTCATATCGAAAATGAAGAAGTTACTAAAGTTAGGAAAATTCTCGAACAACAGAACAAAAATTTGGAAGTAATATAATATGTGTTGTAGTGTATTTTCGGATGAAAATTGTACTGGTCAAACGAAAATCGGACAATCTCAAAAACTGTGTACTAACAATCAGAATTATCGGATTATCAAACGCTTTGAAAGCAGTATTTTTCATCCTATTTTCTGATCCTGTGTACGGGCCTTAAGGAGGCAAGGGGGTTAATTTACTAAAACTGGAGAGTGCAAAATCTGGTGTAGCTGTGCTTGGTAGTCAATCAGCTTCTAACTTCTGCTTGTACAATTAAAGTGGTTGTAACCCCCACCAAAAAAAAGGAAGTGCTTTAAAGCATGAACAGCAGCACAGTGCTTGTGCTGTGTAATTTGGCCCTTTGTATCATTTAAAATACCTGGCTGATCCTGCCCTCCCCTCTGTAAACTGACCACGGTTATCATGACTGCTGATCCATGATACTGTGGACAGTTTACGTGCCCCTGTCATCCTGCTGTCTGTCCTCTATCACCCTCCCTCCCTGACAGTGCCTCTCTGCTCCCTGCCCCTCCCCTTCTGCTGCTATCATAACTGTGTTATTCCTACAGTCCCCTGTGTTACATTACATTAAGTGCCCCAGTGTATGTGCTTTTTTTTTATAAAATATGCTCACGTGACCACAGTGGTGTATTTAGGTTTTGTGCTGCCCTAGGCCTGACTAAACTCATGCACCCCTAATTTAAATACGACCCACCCTTCCTGTCAAGGACACACCCCTTCCTATTTAAGACACGCCCTGTCATCTGTAAACCACACCCCTTCCTCTTTAGGCTCCACCTTTTCTTTTTAGAGCTCCACCTCTTCCTCTCTGTATTAGCAAAAAAAATGACACACCATTCACTCCATACTTGCATCAATCACTCCATCATGAAACTGAGATGATGATGTTTTTAATAACTTAGATAACTTTAATTAACCTAAAATATAGATATAAACTGAAATAAGTGCAAATTGCAATCAATCCATCATGAAACTGGCATGATGAGGTTTTTAATAACTTATGTAACTTTAAACTAATATAGAACTATTTTAAACTGAAATAAGTGCAAATTGTTGAATCAGAGGATGCCAAAATCAAACTAAAGTGGCTTTCGCCAAACTCTCTGTGTGGCAAAGCTGTTGATAAGCTCATCGTAGTCCAAAGATTTTGTGAGTTCTGACTCAATTGCCAACACAGCCAGTGAGTTCAATCTTTCCTCTCCCATTCTGGATCGCAAATAGTTCTTTACACGTTTCAAAGTTGAGAAAGAACGCTCAGCTGAGCAGTTAGTTGCTGCTGTGCATAAAAACATTCTGAGAGCAATGTCCACATTTGGATAATACTTTGCAATTCTCTCTCTCTTATCACTTGGGACATATCTAGAACAGAGGTATGTTCTACAGCAGAACTTAGGAGATAGGAACGATAGTGGAGGCACTCATCAAAAAAGCACTCCTGTTCCAAGTCTTTGCTGTAAGAAGTACAAAGCTCTGTAGCATTTTTTAATATTGCTGATGGCTCAATTTTTGTGAGGTCCGTAATAAATTTAAACTTTCCAAAGAAAGAGTCGTATGCAGTTTTTCTTCTCTCAAGTTCAGCAACCAAGTTGTCACAAATGACATAAAAGGTGTTGATTCGGAACTTTTCTTGAGCTTCCTCTTCTTGCGTCTTGCCGGAAGTTGCTGAGCTTTTCCTCGCTTGAATACCTTTCCTTTTAACCTCATAATCCTTCACACTTGATTTTTCTATTGCTGTAGCTTCGTAAGTAAGGAATATTTCTCTGGTGTCTCGAACAAATTGGATCAGTGACTCATATAGCTCCACCACAATTCCAACATCAATGGCAATACTTTGGATTTTTTTGCTAACTGCACCAAACCTTTCGAGGATAGTACCCCACAAACCACTCATAAGTGCAGTCTCCAGACGTTGCAGCTTATTCAGTAGACCTTCTGCTTCCTTGCACGTTCCTGGTGACTCTGCTGTATTTTCCTTAATTGTTGTTAAAGCTTGGATTACTTGAGTCCAGTTCCGATTTAAGCTCCGACAGGCATCTTCTCTGGCTGACCACCGTGTGTCAGATAGTCTCTTTAAAGCTAGAGTGTTAGGCACAGATGACAAGTGCTCTTGTAAAATCTCCCATCTGTGAGTAGAAGAAGTAAAAAAGGTATAAAGGTACTGTAGAAGACAAAAGAATGCACAGGCTTCTTTGCAACTTTCAGCAGCATGCTTTCCTACTAGGTTTAAAGAGTGTGCAGAGCATGGAATGTACACAGCAAGTGGGTTTCTTTCAAGAATTCTGGCCTGCAAGCCTGTATAATGACCCGACATATTGCTTGCGTTGTCATATGACTGACCACGACAGTTGGCAATATCAAGGCCATATGACTTAAGAGTGGCAAGGACCACTTCAGCCAGTTGTTCCGATTTATGTCCAGGATTTGGAATGAAGCGTAGAAAGCGCTCAATGGGTAAACCATCTTCCTTGACATACCTTAAGATGAAGGCCAGCTGATCCGTGTGGGAGCTATCAGGTGTTGAATCGATACTGATAGAAAAATATTTTGCAGTCTTTGCCTCTTGAACTATCTGCTTTGTAACATTATCAGCCATTAGCTGAATGAACTGCTCACATGTAGCAAATGAGAGATAGGATGTGACTCCTTTTCCTTGCATTGCCATAACGGGCAATATGTTCGGCTATAAATGGGTCGAATTCTGAAAGGAATTCAAACATCATCATATAGTTTCCGTTGTGTGTGGAACCAAAACGGTCATCTTTGCCTCTGAAAGCAAGCCCTCGAATGCCAAGTGCCTTAACGGCAGCAACAACCCTTTTTAAAACATTTCTCCAATATTGGATTTCATCAGAGAGCTGTTTTGTAAGTCTCTCATCAATTCTCCCCGATATACATGTTCTTGATTTTAAAGCGAGCATGCAGGATTTGTGTTCAGCTGAATGCTCATGTTCATTTAATCGTGCTGTGCCATTTTTCCAGTCATTGAAACCACTCTCTGCCAACTGGGATTTGCCACCAAACAAGCGGCATGGAGCACAAAACACTACTCCTTTGCTTTGGGAGTAAACCAAATAGCTCCTTTGTTGTTTCTCTCCATTAAAATTGTTTTTTTGAAACAGGTGTTTAGTTAGCACCCGAGCTTTGTCAGCATAGAGCCTTCTAGACTGTGTGAAGTCCAGATTCTCATTTTGTATTATTCCATGTTTAGCCACATGGTCTCGGGTAGAATCATTTAGAACCCATTCAGCAGGGTCAGAGCTCACGCCTAATAGTACAACAGGATCATCAAATTCTTTTGAACTTGAAGGTCGTTCTGCACCAGATTCATAAGCCTCAGTTTCACTGATAATACTGCTGGTTGCTTCTGAAGTATCATAACTGCATGTAGCTACTACATCATCAGTTACCTCTTCCTCCACCTCCTCACCCTGCTCAGTACTAGAAGGAGTCACAGGTTTTGTAAAAAATAGATCAATTTTTCCTGTCTGTTTAATCTCCTTGGTTTGTTTGTCACGCCTAATTTTTGCATTTTTTCTGTACTCTGCTCCGCTTAGCCTTTTTCTCCCATCACTCATGGCTGTTAAGGCCAAACTACACAGCAAGCCACTAATGGTGACAGGATCACTCCTTTTTTCCAGGCAAGATACCTGCGTAGCTCTCATCTACATATAAAAAGAAACATAGACATGGGTGGTACCATATAGCTACTATCAATATATTGTTAGCCAACCACTAAGGGTGGTAAAGTATAAATAAACACCTACTGCCTGCCTAAAACTCTCAGACTGTACATGCTGAGATCAGTGAGATCTCAGCATGTACAGATGCCCAGAGATTCTTATGGCTGTGACAGCAAGTCACAACCAAGCCTTAAAGTGATTGTAAAGTCTGTTTTTTTTTTTCTAAAAAAATAACAAACATGTTATACTTTCCTGCACAGAGCAGCCCGGATCCTCCTCTTCTCGGGTCCTTCTTCTGTGCTCCTGGCCCCTCCCTCCTGCTGGGTGCCCCCAACCAGGTTGCTATGGGGGCACTCAAGCCGAGTCACAGCTCCCTGTGTCCATTCAGACACGGAGCCATGGCCCGGCCCTGCCTCCTCTCTCTCTTGATTGGCTGACTGACTTTATTTGACAGCAGCAGCAGCCACTACTACTGTGTCTCAGCCAATCAGGAGGGAGAGTCTCGGACAGCCGAGACACTCGTGGACATTGCTGGATAGAGATGGGTTATAGTATGCATACTTGCATAGTATACATAGTATGCATTAAGATAAAGAAAATCTGCCTTTACAATCCCTTGAAGTGGTAGCTGACCCCAGTGCATGCTGGGATCAGCTGTCTCTGGGCTAACTGCCTATTACCTGGATGCTCCTGCAGTGGGACAGCCATTAATAGCCATAGATCAGATAGCCATTATGACATTTAATCACTTTCACTATCTAATATGAATGGCAAGCCAATTTTAAACTATGGCTTGCCATGTCCACTTCTGGCAGAGAAGTTTAAGACCCCTTTCACACTGATAGCACTCCATGTTAGCGGTAAAGAGCTGCTAGTTTTAGCGGCGCTTTACCGTCGTTTTAGCAGCGCTATTCGGCTGATAGTGGGGCGCTTTTAACCCCTCGCTAGCGGCCGAAGAAAGGGTTAAACGCACCCGAAAAGCGCCGCTGTCCATTGATTTCAATGGGCAGGGAGGTTAAGCAGAGGTGTATACACCTCTCCAGAGATGCTCCTTTCAGGACTTTTTCTAAGGTCCTGCAAGCGCACCGCCCCAGTGTGAAAGCACTCGGGCTCTCACACTGGGGCTGCACTGGAGCTCCAGGGGAGGCATTTTTCAGGCGCTTATTTTTTTCCTTTTAGCGCCTGAAAAACGCCCCAGTGTGAAAGGGGTCTTAATGAAAAAAATCAAGTAAAAATAAATAAATATATATTTTTGCTGTTACTGCTGTAAAATGGAATACCATATGGTCATTATCTGCAGCTGAGCTGCAGTTAAATTCAACTAAAAATCAATCAAGAAATTTGAGGATTTGCTGTCAGGAGTGGATCGCTCATTGCTGCCCATACATTTATTGTACGGATGATCTCATGGAGGATCTGATGTGCGATCTCTGAGATTAACAGATAAAGGTGGTATGGAGTAATCTGGTCATTTTGGAGCACATAGCTTACCCTGGAATACTTATAAGGATCGTATAAATTAGAGGAACAGCAGCACAACCGGAGTGATCATCAACCACCCTAAGGCACCCACTCTGTCGCTCGGTACCCCTGTAGGGGTGATTACTTCTGGTGAGTGGGGGAGCACTGGGGGGTGAGCACTTCAAGTCACTACCTGAATAAAACGCACAGAAGTCACTGGTGGAAGCCCTCAAGGGTGAAATATACAGTATATATACTGAACTTAATTCTCTCATCTGGTTAAAAACCCTTTTACATGGATTACATATATATATAAACAAAAATTTTTAGAAATGAACCATCACCTGCTATAATATACAAGAGACTGGAAATGATTTTATATGCATGATATTTTTGGGATTGTTATATGCATTGTATTTAATGCTCAGGGAGTGATTTATTTTATATTCTACTTTAATAAGTTTCTCACACAAATAATTAATTTATATCCAGCAGGCGCTCACTGTCACAATACTTTTGAACCTTGGGGTTAGTTTCTACCCAAGTTAACATTTTTCACAAAATATGGGATTGGCAAAACAGATAGTGCACTGACATTTTTACTCACTTGAGTTTTTTCACTTAATATTAACAAAATATTCTTTGTTTTTTGGCGCCATGATGTTCCAAAACTTTTGAACTTTGGGGTCAATTTCTAATTTATTCACAGCAAAGTTTATAGAACTACTTGTTTCACTTTAGTCAGCACAATTCTACATGGTAGACAATATTTTCTTACATGGGTGATTTAAACATAACCTATCAAGCACTAATTAATATTTTTTGAATCACAGGTGTTTTATTTTATTTTATTTCATTTATTTTATCAAAATTTTTCCGGCCTTCTCTATTTTGAGATCTTAATACAGCATCCAGTGATGGAGTTCTTACATGCCACAGTTATTTGAACTCAGTGTATAGTTTTTAACATCTGTATTGTTAACTAATTAACATAGAGGGCAGCGCCTTTTATATCTCCTTATTATCTATCTACTCTTGTAATTAGACCTCTAGGGGTACTAATTAGGGATAGGCAGCAGCTCTTAGACTGTCCTAAGCGCGGATTTATTTATATATATATATATATATATATATATATATATATATATATATATACACATACACACACACACACAATAAAAATATGCATATTATAAAACATTTAATAACTACAAGAATTAACAATGAGAAATTCAGTTTTGAGATCATATCGAGTTTTAGCATTATAATATGCATTGCACATTGTACAGTATGCTGTAGAGAAGAAATATACTACTGATCTTAGCCAATACGTAATATTATGTGGGAATTTGTTTTAGGGCTCTTTCACACGGGGGATCCGTATGTCCGTGTTTCATCCTTCCGTTTTCGGATGAAAAACGGACATACATGTATCCCTATGGAGCGTCGGATGTCAGCTGACATCCGACCAGCTCCGATCCGAAAAAGTGTAACGGAGGAAAACCCTACTTTTCCATCCGTTTTTGGATTGGGTGACGACGGACTCTACGGTCCGTCATCATCGGATCCCCCATAGGAGAGAGCGGCACTCTGACAGGTCCGTCGCTGCTGTCATTTTCCTGCTCAGCGGGGATCGGCGGAGCAATCCCCGCTGAGCAAGCGGGTGTTCACGGGGCGGATCATCACTGATCCGCCCAGTGTGAAAGAGCCCTAAGTTAACCACTTGCTGACAGATACTGTACATAAATACCTGTACGTGATTCTGCACTTCTGGGTCTGGGAAGCAGACACGCATGGCCCTGGCAACCCGCTCCCACTGTGATTGAGCGCAACGGGAGCCAATCAGCGAACTCAATGTCCGCCGGGCCCACCGATCGCTCAGGAGAGAAGCAGAACGACGGTCTGCCTATGTCTTCAGCATATCGCTGTTCTGTCAGTAGGGAAGGCATACCTCTGAACTTTTTACGATAGGAATGAGGGATACCTATCAGCACATGGAAACACTTTCTGAATGATAAAAAGTGCATTTTATATACAATTATAGAGATCAGATCAAAATGAGGGACAAATGAGGAGGACAGAGGGACATTGCTCCAAATCAGGGACAGTTGGGAGCCAGGGCTGGACTGAGATAAAAATGTGGCCCTGGATTTCATCCAGACCGGCCCATGGTACAACACATCAGGGTACAGTGCACATCAGGGCACGGTACAGAGCCCAGCACATCAGGGCACAACACATCAGGGCACGGGGCACATCAGGGCACGGGGCACATAGCACATCAGGGCACATAGCACAACAGGGCACATATCACATCAGGGCACATATCACATCAAGGCACATTGCACATCAAGGCACATAGAACATCAGGGCACATCGGGGCACATCAGGGCACATGGCACATAGAACATCAGGGCACATAGCACATCGGGGCACATAGCACATCAGGGAACATGACACATCAGCGCACGGGGCACATCAGGGCACATAGCACATCAGGGAACATGACACATCAGCGCACGGGGCACATCAGGGCACATAGCACATCGGGGCACATAGCACATCAGGGAACATGACACATCAGTGCACGGGGCACATCAGGGCACATTGGGGCACATCAGGGCACATTGGGGCACATCAGGGCACATGGCACATAGCACATCAGGGCACATAGCATATCAGGGCACATCGGGGCACATCAGGGCACATAGCACATCAGGGAACATCAGGGCACATCGGGGCACATCAGGGCACATAGCACATCAGGGAACATCAGGGCACATAGCACATCAGGGCACATAGCACATCAGGGCATGGGGCACATCAGGGCATGGGGCACATCAGGGCATGGGGCACATCAGGGCATGGGGCACATAGCACATCAGGGCACATTGGGGCACATCAGGGCACATAGCACATCAGGGCAAATTGGGGCACATCAGGGCACATAGCACATCAGGGCACATTGGGGCACATCAGGTCACATAGCACATCAGGGCACATTGGGGCACATCAGGGCACATAGCATATCAGGGCACATAGCACATCAGGGCACATCAGGGCACATCGGGGCACATCGGGGCACGGGGCACATCAGGGCACATAGCACATCAGGGCATGGGGCACATAGCACATCAGGGCACGGGGCACATAGCACATCAGGGCACGGGGCACATAGCACATCAGGGCACGGGGCACATCAGGGCACAGGGCATATAGCACATCAGGGCACATTGGGGCACATCAGGGCACATAGCACATCAGGGCACATAGCACATCAGGGCACATAGCACATCAGGGCACATTGGGGTACATCAGGGCACATCGGGGCACATAGCACAGTGGTGGCAATTGATGGGCACAATGGCTGCGTTTGATAGTACAGTGGCGGCAATTGATGGCACAGTGGTGGCAATTGATGGGCACAGTGGCTGCGTTTGATGGCACAGTGGTGGCAATTGATGGGCACAGTGACAGCATTTGATAGGACAGTGGTGGCAATTGATGGGCACAGTGGCGGCGTTTGATGGCACAGTGGTGGCAATTGATGGGCACAGTGGCGGTGTTTGATGGCACAGTGGTGGCAATTGATGGGCACAGTGGCGGCGTTTGATGGCACAGTGGTGGCAATTGATGGGCACAGTGGCGGCATTTAATGGCACAGTGGTGGCAATTGATGGGCACAGTGGCAGCGTTTGATGGCACAGTGGTGGCAATTGATGGGCACAGTGGTGGCGTTTGATAGGACAGTGGTGGCAATTGATGGGCACAGTGGCAGCGTTTGATAGGACAGTGGTGGCGTTTGATGGCACAGTGGTGGCAATTGATGGGCACAGTGGCGGCGTTTGATGGCACAGTGGTGGCAATTGATGGGCACAGTGGCGGCGTTTGATGGCACAGTGGTGGCAATTGATGGGCACAGTGGCGGCGTTTGATGGCACAGTGGTGGCAATTGATGGGCACAGTGGCGGCGTTTGATGGCACAGTGGCGGCAATTGATGGGCACAGTGGCGGCGTTTGATAGGACAGTGGTGGCAATTGATGGGCACAGTGGCGGCATTTGATGGCACAGTGGTGGCAATTGATGGGCACAGTGGCGGCGTTTAATAGGACAGTGGTGGCAATTGATGGGCACAGTGGCAGCATTTGATAGGACAGTGGTGGCAATTGATGGGCACAGTGGCGGCGTTTGATGGCACAGTGGTGGCAATTGATGGGCACAGTGGCGGCGTTTGATGGCACAGTGGTGGCAATTGATGGGCACAGTGGCGGCGTTTGATAGGACAGTGGTGGCAATTGATGGGCACAGTGGCGGCGTTTGATGGCACAGTGGTGGCAATTGATGGGCACAGTGGTGGCAATTGATGGGCACAGTGGCGGCAATTGATGGGCACAGTGGCGGCAATTGATGGGCACAGTGGTGGCAATTGATGGGCACAGTGGTGGCGTTTGATGGCACAGTGGTGGCAATTGATGGGCACAGTGGCGGCGTTTGATGGCACAGTGGTGGCAATTGATGGGCACAGTGGCGGCGTTTGATGGCACAGTGGTGGCAATTGATGGGCACAGTGGCGGCGTTTGATAGGACAGTGGTGGCAATTGATGGGCACAGTGGCAGCGTTTGATAGGACAGTGGTGGCAATTGATGGGCACAGTGGCGGCGTTTGATGGCACAGTGGTGGCAATTGATGGGCACAGTGGCGGCGTTTGATAGGACAGTGGTGGCAATTGATGGGCACAGTGGCAGCATTTGATAGGACAGTGGTGGCAATTGATGGGCACAGTGGCGGCGTTTGATGGCACAGTGGTGGCAATTGATGGGCACAGTGGTGGCAATTGATGGGCACAGTGGTGGCGTTTGATGGCACAGTGGTGGCAATTGATGGGCACAGTGGCGGCGTTTGATGGCACAGTGGTGGCAAATGATGGGCACAGTGGCGGCAATTGATGGGCACAGTGGTGGCAATTGATGGGCACAGTGGCAGCGTTTGATGGCACAGTGGTGGCGTTTGATAGGACAGTGGTGGCAATTGATGGGCACAGTGGCAGCGTTTGATGGCACAGTGGTGGCAATTGATGGGCACAGTGGCGGCGTTTGATGGGACAGTGGTGGCAATTGATGGGCACAGTGGCGGCGTTTGATGGCACAGTGGTGGCAATTGATGGGCACAGTGGCTGCTTTACTAAAGCTGACTGCTGACACTCAATTCAATTATAAATATCCAGGACTTAGGGTCCATTCACTCTCTGTCATCTTTACCTGAGTGAGCCGTTCCCGCCGCTGTCCTCCTCTCTCTCGCTCCTCCTCCTCTGGGCTCTGGCAGTGGTTACAGAGAGAGACCCGTCCCCGTCCGTCTCCCCGAGAACCTGTAATGATGCCGCGCGGAGGTGGGTAGGCGGAGCATTAGGCTCCGCCTCACCCTCTTGTCATTTAAGCTAGTAAGTGCATCGAGCACCACCAAGTATGGCCAGGCAGTGACACTGGCGGTCACTCATGGTCCATTGTATGGGGGCGGCAGACGCTCCCGCCCCCCCCGCCCTGCCAAGTACAAGCAAGTGCTGAGTTCAGGCATAGCATGGCAAGCTGCGGGAGGCTATATCTGTGAGGGAGCCGGCCGCGGTAGGCTTTACATGTGCGGGACTTGAGGAGTACGAGGGGGGGGGGGTTCGTGCGGGGGGGGGGGGCGGCAAAAAGCCGCCGCCCCCCGCAAAGTGCCGCCCTAGGCCTAGGCCTTGTCGGCCTAGGCCAAGACACAGCTCTGCGTGACCACCCGCAGCTCTCCTCCTCTTCGCCCCTCCTCCCGGCTGTCAGTGGGGGGATTCTCAGCCCCTCCCACTGAAGTTATCAGATCAGGAGAGGAGAGTCGCGGGCAGTCACATGAGCGCCGGTATGAAATAAGGTAAAAGTGGCATATTTTTTAAAAAGCACATACATCACATGTGCCCCAGTGTAACACCGGGGATTGTAGGAATAACACAGTGGCTTTACAACCACTTTAAGCTTTGACAAAAAAACTGGAAGCGGATTGGTTTCTAGTTAGAGCTGCAACAGATTTTGCACGCTCCAGCTTGAATAAATCAACCCCATGATTTGTTACTATGCTCCAGACCCCTGCACCCCCCCCCCCCCACAACTGACAGCAGGTGGGGGATCCTCTCCCCCACAGTTGCTGTCATATTTAGATTCAGCACACAGGAATCTGTGGATGAACAATCTACAAGTCCTGCCTGCCAGCACAGACAGCAGACAGACTTGTAGTTCTCAATGGATTATAAGGACACTGATTAGCCCCCTTGTAGTCCATTGATATTTTCTGCAGCTCAGTAACTGACAGTCTGTATGGAGGCATTGGCAGAGAGTTGTAGGCAGTGTCTGCAGATGCCTGACATTGCACCCGCAATCCACTGATCTCAAGTGCAATGCTGTGTAAGAAAACAATAAATGCACATTTTTGCCTGCAAAAACATGCATTTATTTATTTATTTTAACAAAGGCAAACTTGGGGGGCGTGGCCAGGATGTGAACAGAGCAGGACGTGCAGGCTGTGAGCTCTGCATTTCATCCATTTATTACATCCTATTTCCGGGTGCTGATTTGCCTCAAACTTGGTGGACAATGACTCCACAAGCCCAGGAACATTTGGTGGCCATAACTATGCCTTCAAAGTGGAAAAATAAGCAAAAATGGGACCCGAAACAACAGAGAGCCGAGAAGGGACGAGACACGTGCCCCTACCGGCGCCATCTTGCCTTCTCAAGCTGGGATAGCCACACGCAGTGCAGCAGCCGCCATGGAGCCCATAAGAGCTGTTTCCCAGGTTACTATTGATCCTGCTCTGTCGGTGGAGGATGCACCAGGTATGCATAGAGCAGTGGAAGCAGGAGCAGAGAATATTACCAAGGCGATCCTAGATGCTATTGCTGGATGCAAATCAGCTCTAATGCTTAGGATTGGCTGCCTGACCACTGAATGTACTCTCATAAGACATGACAAGGATAAGTTCAGGGGGAGATTGAATGAAGCAGAGGATCGCATTGGCACAGTGGAGGATGTGCAGGGCTTTCATGTAGCTCAATTGGCTGATCTGTAAACCCTGATTAAATCTCTGACTAATGAAGTGGAAGATGGAGAAAATAGGCAGAGAAGGAATATTATCCATGTCGTGGGTCTGCCGGAGGGAGCAGAGGGGCCCTAGAAAGTGATATTCGCTGAACAGTTCTTTAAAAAGCTGCTGGAAATGTCAGCAAATGCCACCTACATATGTGGTGGAAAGAGCTCACAGAGTCCCCATGTGTATTTGCCTTTCTGGGGCCCCACCTAGAGCCTTTCTGGACAGATTCCTCAATTTCAGAGACAGGGACTACATATTGGCCGAAGCAAGAAAAAGGTAGGAACTTGCATTTGAAAATGCGAAAGTGGTGCTGTTCCCGGACTTCTCTACTGAGACACAGAAACGCCATTGCTCATTTATTGATGTCCGCCGCAGACTCCGGGAGATGAAAATAACATAGCATATTATATCCCAGCCGGCTGAAAGTTCCCTACCAAAGTATTGTCCACTTCTTTGACACTCCAGAAGCAGCAAGCAACTGGATTGACACCATCTGAACATCCAAGTATGTCTGGCAGCGGTGCTTCTTCATGCTGTGCCTTTTGCTGATCTGTTCTTCATCCAACATATTTTTTCTTTTGGTTTTATCCTGTTTCCCATTTGTTCAAAAATGTGGGGGGAATCGGTTCACTTGAGTAGTGGCGCATATTTCTTTTTTTTTTTTTTTTTTAACAGAAAAGTTTTTATTTTCCTCCAGAAGGAGAGTATTTGAACATCTAAACATAACAATAAAAAACAACAGTGCTGCTACATAATATGCATATACACTTATGGTGAATAATTTCAAGTCAGACTAATTTAAGTCATCATAATACAGAGTTGTGTACAATTCTTGATAAATGAATAATAATACATTCATAAATACAAAATCTTTTTGGTTAATGCATTTTCAAGTATCTAGTGGAAGGTGACAATACCTTCAGCTGAGAATCAGGTGGTGATGCTAATCATTTTTTATTTTATTTTATTTTGGGGGGGGGGAGAGGAAGGAAGAAAGGTAGAGGGATAGGAAAGGAAAGGGAGGGGGAGAGACGGAGGAAGGGGACCAAGGGAAGGGAGGAGGGAAGAGGACACAGCGGATGGGGTATTCAGGACACATTAAATAAAGTATGTTGATCTTACTAGTGAGACCAAGCTCCCCAAACCTTTGAGAACTTTTTTGGGCATTTGCGGTTAATATGAGTGAGTTTGTAAAGTGGTAGTGTGGAATTTACTAAGGCTTTCCATTTAGAGACCTTGCCTGGGTCAGGTTGCTTCCAATTAAGCATTATAGTTTTCCTAGCATAGAACGAGGCATAGAACACAAACAATCTTTTATGGGTATTAGTTATGAGGTTATCACATACTCCCAAAAGTAAGACAATCGGGTTCACTACACTTCGGGCATATGTCGGATATATTTTAGATAATCTTTGTGGTGTATAGTACGCTCTGTGGAGAAATTTGAGCTGAATATAGCGATCTCTCGCCGAAAGCATGAGGGAAATGTACTGCTGTATTCCTTCCTCCCAATCGTCAACTGCGAGGGCAGGCAAATCCTCTTTCCATTTGTAAAAGAGCTTAGTCCCCCCAGACGATTCCTTGCTTCGTATCCGCAAATATAGGGAGGATAAAATGCGGTCCACGTTTCTGGAAACCAGGAAAGTCTCTACCCCATGTGAGTGTAAAGTGATCCCCGACGGGTATTGGGCCTGTATCGCATGTTGTAATTGCAAATATCGAAATATCATTCGTGAGGGGAATGAAAAAGTATTTTTTCAAGTTATCATAGGGAAGGATCCTCCCCCCTGACATTACATGTTGTAGTATTTTAACAAGGCCGGATCTGGAACTGTTTGAAGATGTTTCAATTTGAGATTACCCCATGATGGCGTGTATGGGGATACAGAATTTGGTTCAGTAAGTTTCCTTGACATTTGCTCCCAAACTCTAAGGGTCGGTTCACACTGGGGCAACACGACAGCCGTCCTACTTTGGATCCGACTTTGCCCTGCGACATGTGTCCGACTTTCAATGAACGGGGATCCGACTTGGATCCCCGCCACTGTGTTTGGTATGAATCTTTAGGGGGAACTCTGCGCCAAATTTTAAATAAAAAACCAGCATGGGTTCCCCCTCCAGGAGCATACCAGGCCCTTGGGTCTGGTATGGACCTTGAGGGGAGCCCCCTACGCCGAAAAAACGGCGTGGGGGGTCCCCCCCAATCCATACCAGACCCTTATCCGAGCACGCAGCCCGGCCAGACAGGAATGGGGGTGGGGACGAGCGAGCGCCCCCCCCCCCTCCTGAACCGTACCGGGCCGCATGCCCTCAACATGGGGGGTTGGTGCCTTGGGGGAAGGGGCGCTCTGCGCGCCCCCCCCCACAGCACCTTGTCCCCATGTTGATGAGGACAAGGGCCGTTGGTTGTCGGGGTCTGCGGGCGGAGGGCTTATCAGAATCCGGGAGCCCCCTTTAATAAGGGGGCCCCCAGATCCCGGCCCCCCACCCTATGTGAATGAGTATGGGGTACATCGTACCCCTACCCATTCACCTAGGGAAAAAGTGTCAATTTAAAAAAAAACACTACATAGATTTTTAAAGTATTTTATTAGACAGCTCCGGGGGTCTTCTTCCGACTTCGGGGGTCTCTCCGGTTCTTCTCCATGCTCTCCGGATCTTCCTCCGGGCTCCTCCGCTCTCTTCTGCCGCTCTTTTGCTAAAGCGGAGGAGCCCGGTCTTCCGTCTTCTGCCCTCTTCTCTTCTTCTGATGTTGACACGACGCTCTCTCCGGCTAGAATGCTCTCTGTGCGCTCTGCTCTCACTTATATAGGCGGTGACCCCGCCCCCTTATGCCGTCACAGTCCCTGGGCATGCTGGGACTATGACTGCATAAGGGGGCGTGGTCATTGGGTGATGACCACGCCCCCTAAAACGTCACAGTCCCAGCATGCCCAGGGACTGTGACGGCATAAGGGGGCATGGTCACCACCTATATAAGTCAGAGCGGAGCGCTCAGAGTGCATTCCAGCCCCAGAGAGCGTCGTGTCAACATCAGGAGAAGAGGGCAGAAGGCAGAAGATTGAAGACCGGGCTCCTTCGCTATAGCAAAAGAGCGGCAAAAGAGCAGAAAATAGCGGAGGAGCCCGGCAGAAGACCCGGAGAGCGCGGAGAAGAACCGGAGAGACCCCGAAGTCGGAAGAAGACCCCCGGAGCTGTCTAATAAATTACTTTAAAAATCTGTGTAGTGTTTTTTTTGAATTGACACTTTCCCTAGGTGAATGGGTAGGGGTTCGATGTACCCCATACTCATTCACATAGGGTGGGGGGCCGGGATCTGGGGGCCCTCTTATTAAAGGGGGCTCCCGGATTCCGATAAGCCCACAGACCCCGACAACCAACGGCCAGGGTTGTCGGGAAGAGGCCCTTGTCCTCATCAACATGGGGACAAGGTGCTTTGGGGTGGGGGGGCCGCAGCGCGCCCCCCTTCCCCAAGGCACCAACCCCCCCATGTTGAGGGCATGCAGCCTGGTACGGTTCAGGATGGGGGGGGGGGGGGCGCTCGCTCGTCCCCCACCCCCATTCCTGTCCGGCCGGGCTGCGTGCTCGGATAAGGGTCTGGTATGGATTGGGGGACCCCCCACGCCGCCTTTTCGGTGTAGGGGGTTCCCCTCAAGGTCCATACCAGACCCAAGGGCCTGGTATGCTCTTGGAGGGGGAACCCATGCCGGATTTTTATTTAAAATTTGTCGCGGAGTTCCCCCTCAAGATCATCTGAGCACAAGTCGCATGCCGAAGTCGGATCATGCGAGACGGCGATCCGACTTTGATCCGACTTCAATGCTAGTCAATAGGCTGAAGTCGGATCAAAGTCGGAGCGACTTCAGTAGTGTCTATTAAGACGCTCCCATTCACTTAAATGTGAATCTCTTTCTGGGGCGACTTGAGGGCGTACAAGTCGGATCCCAAGTCGTCCCAGTGTGAACCGACCCTAACTGTCGTGTGCATTGAAGATGTCATATCTGGTTGTGCTTTAGGGCCCCTAAACACCAAATTACTCAACGCCGAATAGGATCCCAATACAGCAACCTCCAAGTTGACCACTGGATTGGACTTTGGCTGGGAGAACCACCAACGAACAGTTACAACAACCGCTGCCCAGTAATATTTTTTGAAACAGGGGAGTGCCAGTCAGACCCCCCCAACGACAAGGGAAGCTGTAAGGTGGTCCGGGCAACTCTAGGGGTTCGTCCTCCCCACACAATTGTGTGAACTATTTGACCCAGCTTAGCAAAGAAGGAATTAGGGATGGGAACAGGGGTATTACGAAAAACATAAAAGGAACTTGGGGAGGAACGTCATCTTAAGAAGATTAATCCTTCCTACAGGTGAAAGGGGGAGAGATTTCCAAGTCTGACATCTGGTGACAAGTTGCTGTAGGATCGCATAAACATTATCTGTTAGATATTAAGATGGATCTCGTATTTCAATCCCCAAGTACCTGAACTTGGACACCATGGCCAGTGGTACCCCCGGGTCCACAGGGGTTGGGGTACGAGATAATGAGAATAGAGTCGATTTGGTCCAGTTGATCCGAATGCCTGAGAAAGATCCATAGCTGTTAATAAGTTCCAATGCCGCCTCCAATGAAGCATCAGGAAGATACAACAGTGCATCATCAGCGTATAATGAAAGTCTCTCAGTCAATGTACCAACCGCTATGCCCTTGGGGTCAGAGCAGAGCTCTCCCTTATCGTCCTTTATGTGGGCAATATGTGACAGGGAGGAGCGTTCCTTAGCCAACCATGCTAATAGTCTACCCGTCTTCTCGCCCTGTTCAAAAATTCTCTGTGACTGAGCAAGCAACTGTTTCTTGGTGGTCTCAACCCTCATCAGGGAAATTTCCCTATGTAGGGATTGCAGAGCGTCATATGTCAGTATATCTTTAGTATGCACATATCTGTCTTCTAGTAGGAGAGCCTTCCTCTCTGCCTCCTCCAATGCCAGTCTTGTGTCCTTTCTGACCCTCCCGATCGCAGTTTGATATTGGCCCCTAGTATATGCCTTGAAGGCATCCCAAAGTGTTGGTGGGGGGACTGTACCCTCGTTAATTGCCCAGTAGATTCCCAGCTCTCCCTCCACCAGGGGGGTTATTCATCTGTAATCCACAAGCCGGAGAGCCACCACAGTGCGGTGCCTGCCAGTGAGTCTGTTTGTAGTTTAAGCAGGAGAGGTGTGTGGTCCGAAATGCCACGTGGTAGGATCTCAACCTCCTGTATCCAGGAGAGCAGGGAGTCAGTGGCATAAATAAAATCTATTCTGGAGAAAGAGGCAAACGTAGCCGAGTGACAGGTATATTGTTTCGTATTTGGGTGCCTCAGTTTCCACACATCATTGAAACCAAAATTTTCTGCCCAGTGAGAGAGAGGGCAGACACAAGGGGGTCCCACAGTAAATCTGTCTAGAGCAGCATTCGGGGCCATGTTAAAGTCTCCAGTTAAAGGGGTTGTAAAGGTAAAAATTTTTTCACCTTAATGCATTCTATGCATTAAGGTGAAAAAACTTTTGACAGTACCGCCGCCCCCAGGCCCCCCGTTTTACTTACCTGACGCCTCGAATCTTCGCTGCTCGTCCTCGTCATCTTCATTGCAGCTCAGCCTGGTCGCTGATTGGCTGCAGTGGATGGATTGAAAGCAGCGCAGCCATTGGCTCGCGCTGCTGTCAATCACATCCGATGACGCGGCGCGCCGGGGGGCGGGGCCGAGTGATACAGCGAGCGGCTATAGCCGCCAGCTGTATCACGGGAGCGCGCCCGCAAGCACTCACCACCGTGCGAGGGAGCTCGCATTAAGGTGGTAAATGCTTGCGGGGAGGAGCTGAAACAGCCGCCGAGGGACCCCAGAAGACCAGGTTCGGGGCCACTCTGTGCAGAACGAGCTGCACAGTGAAGGTAAGTATAACATGTTTGTTATTTTAAAAAAAAAAAAAAAAATTAACTTTACAACCCCTTTAATATAACTCCAGCCGACGGGTATAATGCTATTA
This sequence comes from Aquarana catesbeiana, assembly GCF_042186555.1. Classification (NCBI taxonomy): domain Eukaryota; kingdom Metazoa; phylum Chordata; class Amphibia; order Anura; family Ranidae; genus Aquarana; species Aquarana catesbeiana. Next base: position 880,516,630 of record NC_133324.1, read on the forward strand.
TTGGAGTAAGCTTCCCAAGTATATCCACCGTGGCAGGAGGGGGAATATATATGCCCACAATTAACAGCTCCAGTCTGTCACACATCGTGTGAAGAGCCACGGCTCTTTTTCCACGGATTTTCCATAACAGACTGTATATGAAGATACACAAGAATAACAGAACCTTATTCAGCATTGTGAGAACATTATCAGGGAGAGTATCCCTGCCATCTAGTGGAAAAAGATCAGAACTGCACTGACCCTTAATATAGGAAACATGAACATAAAGTTGAACACACATGTAGCAGCAAAAAAGTCCCAACAAGGAGCAAAAACCTGTGCTCCAACTCCACTCCCCATCCCCCCACCCCGCACCACCCCCCAAACCTCGGTGTGCTTCCTTCGCAAAAACTGTCATGGCAACTGCCAGTGGGGGAAATGAGCAGAAGGACACCTGAGTGTCACAGTACGTGCAGCATGTCTTCCAGCAAATTTTGAAAGCATCAACGGTCCCTGCAGATTGTAGAATCTGGATCACCCGGAAAAAAAAAGACAAAAGCTCCTCCGGGGGCACAATTCTTGAACAGTTACAAACTCTTCTAGGAAGTGCAAAAAGCAAGGCATCCCTCCCCCCTCCACCCCCAAGTGCACGGCAGCTACCCTGTTTCCCCGAAAATAAGACCTAGCGTGATTGTTAGTGATGGCTGCAATATAAGCTTAGTTAAAGTCCTTGTAGGTCTTATTTTCAGGGTAGGGCTTATTTTCGGGGAAACAGGGTAGGGCTTATTTGGGGGGTAGGTCTTATATTGCAGCCATCACCGACAATCATACTAGGTCTTATTTTCGGGGAAACAGGGTATGTAGGAGTAGTGTATGATCCACATGTGGTCAGTCACACAATGCATAAAGATCTTCAGCCGGGAACTTAGGAGGTCTGTTAGGTTATGTCTCACTGTCCCACACCAGAAGAAGGGGAGGGGGGGATAAGTCAGCACCCCAACCTCGTATTTAACGACAGTGGGAGGGGAAGTCCCACAAACCACGGGTAGTAGGTAGGATAATGCAAACATACCATGTGTCCCTTAGCAGTCATCAATTCCTGGGTAGGGTCTCCAGCCAGTGCGATGCGTCTTTAGGGGAGGTAAAAAAGCGCACCGTCTCTCACCATCTTGGACTCTCAGCCTGGCTGCAAACAGCATGCTGTATTTTATCTTCCTGTCACGCAGATTGCGCTTCACCTGGTCAAATGAGCGTCGTAACTTCTGTGTGTCCTCCGAGAAGTCTGGAAAAATCATTAATTTCGCTCCTTCATACCGTAACTGATCGATCTTTCTTAATTCACGCAGGACTACGTCCCGATCTCTAAAATTGAGTAGCTTCAGAATAAACGAGTGTGGAGGAGCTCCCGGGGGCCCCCGGGCAGCAGGCATCCGATGTGCCCTCTCCACCACAAAGAAGTCAGAAAATGGCGCTTGGGGTAAAAGTGTGCGCAGGAGGTGTTCCGTGAAGGCCGTAGGATTGGTTATTCCTCCTATTCCTATTTTCTGTGTCCTCTGCGCGGGTTTCCAGGGATTTAATTTTAGTTTGCAGCGTGCGGAGTGAGACTGCGTGGTCCTGCAGCGTGTCCTCTGTGTCCCCCACACGGCGCTCAGCTTCAGTAAGACGAGAGCGGAAAGTGTCCATATCTCTCCTAATGAGGCTAATGTCTAGCTGCATCTGTTCGTGGCGCATATTTCTTATCCAGCTATGGAGCTATATATTTTTTTTCTTTTTAATGAACGGTCAATTTTTGTGGGAGAAATATATGTTCAGTACTATCCTGTCGTATCTCTCAGTTGTGGAGATGTGGGAGGTGAGTCCTCTTAATCCTACTCATAGGCCCAGTGTCGTGCCGAAAAAGGTCCCCCGGCGCATAATGCCCCTCCTGTACTGCGCAGGCGCAGCGCTTGCGCAGTACAAAACACAACGGAGCCGCCGAAAATAGCCGAAGATGAACAGCTGTGAGTCAGCTGTACACAGCGCCTGCGCAATGACCACGACATTGTGCCGGACGCTGCCGCGCACTCCCGATGCTCGTGCTACTCTGCAAGGGGAGGGTGTATTACTGTTATATCATGTAAGGGGCGGATCTGGCTACAGAAGAGGTCGAATTTTAAATTGATGGGCAGAGCTGATAACTTAGGGGTGGTTTTAACAATAAACTACATGTCTTTGCGGCGCGTTTTTAAACAAATGAAGGGCAGGTTTTGCAATGTTGATCCCAGCTTATCAGCTCTGCCCATCAATTTAAAATTCGCCGTCTTCTGTAGCCATCAGTCCCTTACACGACATAACAGTAATACACCCGCTCCATAGTGCAAAATCTCCTCTGCTGCCACTTCCAGCAATGCGTCCCATCTGGGGTGCTCGAGATCTTGCTCGTCTCTTTCACAGCTCTTTCTAGGCACATCCTAAAGCAAGGCTTTAAAATAAAACCTTAGGGAGACATTGCTGGAAGTGGCAGCACAGGAGATTTTACACTATGGAGCGTTTACATTTTCTATGCACTGCGGGACCCTTGTGATGACCCGATCGGTTGGGAGGGGACCGTTTGGCACCTGTGACTGTGTCTGATGCCCTTGGAGCCGTACAGTGTTTTCTTGCACGCATTCCCTGATGCTCTGTTATGGGGGATCATGGAACTCTGGTAAGAGTTCATTTCTGCTGATCTGGTGGTGGATTCAACACAGCTCTTCATTCATTAGTTTTGAGGAAGGCCTACTCGCAATTTATGGATTGTTAAATCTTTTTTGCACTGGTGGCTTTTTATGGATCAGCTCACTCATTTATTTTCCTTATTCACATTAAGCTATGGACTTATGATTTTTTACATTGATGTGTATTTTTTCAAATAATTACTCACGGACTAATTCATTTTTTGGTTTCACTGATCAAGATGTTTATGTACTTTTTAGTTTTTGGTTTTATATATTCATTAATTGTGCACTATTAGATGTACACATGAGATCAGTCTGAATTTTGGTCAATAATTTATGGATAGCGCGATTCTAATTTTCCAAACCTTTTCACTTGTACTAATGTTATACATGAGAATTGCAGCTTCTGAGGGATCAGTTTTGGAATCATTTTTTAAATCTAAATTTTTAATTTGTATAATTATTTATCTTAGCGCAGTTTTTCTATTATTTTTTTTGTTTCTTTTGGTGGTATTTGATCGCCTCAAAAAAAAAAAGAGCGAAATTAAAAAAAAAAAAAAAAAAACACACAGTATTTTTTACTTTTTGCTATAATAAATATCCCCCAAAAATATATAAAAAAACTATTTTTTTCCCTCAGTTTAGGCCGATATGTATTCTTCTACATATTTTTGATAAAAAAAAAAAAAAACTATTATTTATAGCATCTACAAAATAGGGGATAGTTTTATGGCATTTTTATCTTTAATTTTTTTTTTTATTAGTAATGGCAGCAATCTGCGATTTTTATCGAGACTGCAACATTATGGTGGACACATCGGACATTTTTGATACATTTTTGGGACCATTGTCATTTATTAAGCGACCAGTGCGATTAAAAATGCATTGACCGCAACATACAGGGATATATAATGTAATACTGACATATAATCACACACATAGGTTGGACTTGATGGACTTGTGTCTTTTTTCAACCTCACCTACTATGTAACTATGTAACTATGATTACTGTGTAAATGACACTGGCAGTGAAGGGGTTAACCACTAGGGGGCAGTGAAGGGGTTAAGTGTGTCCTAGGGAGTGATGCTAACTGTGGGGGGGAGTGGCTTCAACACACAGGACAGTGATCACTGCTCTCGATCACAGAGAGCAGTAGATCACTGTCCTGTCACTAGGCAGAACAGGGAATGCTTTGTTTACATAAGCATCTCCCCGTTCTTCCTCTCCGTGACACGATCGCGGGCACCCGACGGACATAGAGTCCGCGGGACCCGTGGTCATGGAGGCGGCGCCCACGTCCTTGCGACAACGCTTCTTAAAGGGGACTTACCTGTACGCCCTTTTGCCTGCCAGTGCCATTCTGCTGACGTACACTGGCGTGTACTGGTCGGCAAGCGGTTAAAGTGGTTGTAAACCCTTACATATACCCAGTGAAGTTACAAGCCTCATGTGATACACAGAGATAAAACTAATCCTACTACATAAGTTGTATCTGTTTATCTACAGTCTTCTCTTCTCTACATCCCTTCAATGTCCAGAATTTATAAAGCTTGTCTCAGCTGTCAGAAAACAGGGGGTGGAGAGCTGAAGTTACACTCTGTAGAGCTCAGTAAGGAGAGCTCTGAGTGCTGATAGGAGGGAAGGAACACAACCCCTCCACACAGCTCACAGGAACAGAGCTGAGGTTGTCAATCAGCCGGAGTTCCCTCCCCCGTCACCTTTTTTCTCTTGGTGTCAGCAAAGAAACAGCCAACAGATGCCCCATAGTATGCTTCTATGGGTGACGTCATTGCCTAGGCTCTGCAGTCATTGTCAGTGATCTCTACTCTACACTGAAGCCGGTGCTGGAGACTGGACTGGGGCGACTTCACCATAAGTATAGACATCTTTCCTTTTACAAGATACAGTAGATAGAATGGTGGGAATAAATTTAAGCTTAGTTTTGACTTGCCTTTCACTTTAAATGGCAGACTGTGTTCCAGATCTGGACCGAGTAACAGCTCAGACAACCATGGTCACACCATTTAAAGGCCTTGGTGTCCCCTCCTAGGTCTATACAATGTGAGGCAGTCCTAGCTTCCTAGTCTTAGTCCTCTCTAAATACGTTCAAAGTCCAGAAGTTATAAAGCTTGTATGAGCTGTCAAAGAAAAGGGGGCGAGGAGCTTACATCACACTGCAGAGCTCAACGAGGAGAGCTCTAAGAGCTGATTGGAGGAAGGGACACACCCACCTCCACACAGCACACAGGAACAGAGCCGAGGCTGTCAATCAGCAGGACCTCCCTCCCCGTCATCATTTTTCTCTCCGTGTCAAGAGAACTTGTCAGAAGTGATTCATGCTGATAGCAGAGGAACGAAGCAGTAGACAGAAATGACACTTAGTGCTCTTAATTGAGAAAAGTACACACTATAGAGGGATATGCTTTGTTCATATTTTATGTCTGAGGTTTACAACAGCGCTACACTAAGATCTATATACTGTATCTGTTCCGTGGACTGACAACTAAATTACTTACTTATGGAGTGCTCTCTTTGGAGCTGGGCCATTCTGTGACAATGGCTTTGAGTTATCGGCTGTCCTGTCTTTTGACTTTTTAATATGTCCATGAGGTGCTATAGAACCTGAAAAAAAAGACATGGTGTTTATGTAGCATGACTTTACTATATTCACACAACACATTATAGTGTTATTAAACCGATTAAACCTACATTGATGTTAGAAACACACAGGCTAAAAGTGTATGCACACCCCAACCATGAACTTCCTTTTATTTGCTCAATTATGGTCTATAGAATATAGTTACAATCTAAAGTGTCTTGTTATATTTGCTAGAGAAGTACCAAAAAATAGCTAATGATCCTAAAAGAGCTTTCCTGTTCACGGTATTATCTCAAGGAGTCTAATCAGCCCTCCTGATTTCTCCCTTGGACTAAAAACATCTACTCCTATATGAAGATGAGAAGGGGTGGAGGTGTTCCATAGCTCAGCAAAACAAAGCTGGGCAGGGGTGACACCATTCATTATGATTTCAGTCCACAGCAGGAAATTAGGAGTATATTATAGACAGAATCAACTGCTATTTTGGTGTACCTGCAGCTTTTGCTACTAGAGCAATTTTTTATTTTTCGTATATGGTAAACTCATTTTGTCTAATTTCTAATAGGAAAGGACCTGTAGAATGAAAGGATGGTAGTTGCAATATATTTGCACAACTGTTTATCAAATCTATATTTTCAGTCAAAAATACATTAAAATGAAGTGTACATAAACACAAATATAAGCCCCAATTTGCACCTGCAAAGAGGTGATACATTATGTTACCCATAATTATCAATAGGCAATGCATTAACCACTTCAGCCCCGGAAGCATTTACCCCCTTCCTGACCAGAGCGTTTTTTGCGATTCGGCACTGCGTCGCTTTGACAATTGCGCGGTCGTGCGACGTGGCTCCGAAACAAAATTGACCTCCTTTTTTTCCCACAAATAGAGCTGTCTTTTGGTGGTATTTGATCATCTCTGTGATTTTTATTTTTTGCACCATAAACAAAATAAGAGCGACAATTTTGAAAAAAAAAAACACATTATTTTTTACATTTTGCTAAAATAATTATCCCCCAAAAATATATAAAAAAACATTTTTTTTCCTCAGTTTAGGCCGATACGTATTCTTCTACATATTTTTGGTAAAAAAAAAAAAAAAAAAAAAAAAAAAAAAAAAAAAAAATCGCAATAAGCGTTTATTGATTTGTTTGCGCAAAATTTATAGCGTTTACAAAATAGGGGATAGTTTTATGGCATTTTTATTAATCATTTTTTTTTTACTAGTAATGGCGGCGATCAGCGATTTTTATTGTGACTGCGACGTTATGGCGGACATTTTTTTTTTACACGTTTTTGGGACCATTGTCATTTATACAGCAATCAGTGCTATAAAAATGCATTGATTCCTGTGTAAATGACACTGGCAGTGAAGGGGTTAACCACTAGGGGGCGGGGAAGTGTTAAATCAGTACTAGGGAGGTGTTTCTAACTGTAGGGGGATGGGCTGGTGTGTGACGTCACTGATCTCTGCTCCGATGACAGGGAGCAGAGATCGAGTGACACTTGTCACTAGGCAGAACGGGGAGATGCGGTTTACAACGGCATCTCCCCGTTCATCCTCTCCGTATGCCCGCGACTCACGGAGATCGCGGCAGGCGCGCGCGAATGCGGCGGCAAATTCAAAGTAATGTACGGGTACGTTACTTTGCGCAGCTGTGCCATTCTGCCGACGTATAAGTACAGGAGCCGGTCGGGAACCGGTTAAAGAGGAAGTAAATCCTGGTGGGTTTTACTTTCTCTTTTGTTCCCTGCAAAATAAAATCATAATGGACTAGTACGCATCGCATGTGCCACTTACCTGCAAACAAAGCCTGCGATGTCCCCGCTGGTTAGCCGCGTCCATCTTCACCCCTCTTCCTTCCAGGGCCGTGGAAGGCTCTGTGACTGGCCAGAGTCACGGGAGCCGACGACACGAGCCCTTTAGAAACGGCACGATTGTGCCCTTTCTTCAGTGCGCATGCGCCGATGACGCTGGCACAAGCGTATATGGTACATATTTCCTAAACCGTTTAGGTTTAGGAGATATTTCCAGTACCTAAGCCTCATTACAGGCTTACCTGTAGGTAAAACTGGTGTGTAAGGGTTTACAACCACTTTAAATGCCTTTACGGCTCATAAGTTTAGAGTTAACCATAAATGAGGGACCTAGAATTATTTCTTTCACTCCAGCTTGCAGGGTGATATCCAATATAAAGGGAAGTAGGGATGGGCTCAGGCATGTTCGGATCGTAGTCCCAAACCACCTGAGCAAACCCACCAGGAAGCCCTCACTGCACACTGCCAATTATAGGCAATGAGGCATTTCCCGGCCGGCAGCAGCACATACACACGCCACCTATGATTTAGGTTCATGTTCAGGTGGGTTGGGACTACAATCCGATCACGCGTAAGCCCATCCCTATAGGCAAGTAATACAACGCTTCACTACTGACCATGTGCCCACTCCAAACTACAGGTGCTCACTCAGAGATCCATCGTCCGCTTGAAATATAAACCATAAGGAGGAGAGAAGACCCCTCTGGAGTAAGGCCCCATTCACATTTTGAATGGGGCCATTACTGATTACATGCAAGAGACCCAGCAGGGGTTGTTGGAGATTAGCTGCAGGTAGCAGCCCCATTAAAAGTAATAGGAGGCCGATAGCTGCTCACATGTATTAGCTCATGAAACGATTACCTGTGAGCACCTGCAATTAGCTGTATTGGCATTGGCCCCATTCACATGTGTGATTAAGGCCTAAAAAATGGTATAGCTATAAAAAACGTTAAAAATAGGGTGCCTATACTGTTTAGAATCCAGAAATAAACTGTCTCACCCTACTCTGCACATGATATCTAAAAACTCACAAGCAAAAGCCAGTGGGTGAAGGAAGAGGAGGTGGGACTTTAAATGAAGCCGTTGGCGGACCTCCCCGCGGCGGCGCCTATATATGGGCGCTCTTGTTTACCTGGGGCGGTGCGGCGTTCGAGGTACACTACAGGTACACTACAATGCGGTGGTGGTTCCTTCTCCACACCACCCGGTCACACAGGTAATGCCACTTTACTTATTGGTCGATCACATGTTATCTTCCAGCCTCACTCACTCCTCTCTCCCTCACTCCCTTCCTCACTTCATCCACTCACCTACAGATTTCCACACCATGCTCACTTTCCCCCCCCCCTCCCCTACTATTCCTCCTCTCTCCCTCCCTTTTCCTCCCTTCCCCCCCCCCCTCCTCCCACTTTCCCCCCTTATTTTTATCCAGCTCACACACCCCCCCTTTGTACCAATACCCCCTGCATCATCACTCATCTATCACTCTTTACTCTAGGGTGCCTCGTGGCTCTGCATCGCCCTTGGGGGGGTGCCTGTTTTGGTCGCCGCGGCGGGGGGGCCCGCCTCAGCTCCCGGCCCGGCATCAGTCCCGGACGGTTGCCGTACCTGGCCATTCACCATCTACCCATGCCTGCTGTGAGTACTTTTATTTTTGGGGGATTATTTGGCCCCTTGTACCCACTGTAACTTTGACCCATGATACTATTATTATTATCTTTAATTTCCAGAAACTTGACATGTCTGCTCCTGATGAGTGGTCCTGAACCACGAAACGCGTCGAGCTACCGGTTGCCCTTTATTGTTCCAATCCATGCTACACAGAGTTTTACCCTTTAACAGGAATTTGAGGCCAGTTATCAGGCAGTTATTACCTTGTTTTAACTATCTACGCTTTCTGACACCTGGTGATCCCTTGTCCATCTTCAGTAATATTGCTCATACCCATGTTATTACTCATGTTATCCCTTTTATCTTTGATAACTATACTAATGGTCCTTATGTTGATCCCTGGTTATCATTGTTAACATTTTACCAAGTGTTAAATTGATATTGTCTGATACCATTGTTTGTATGAACATGCAATAAAAGAATTTTATTGACCCACCGTTATGTGTCGGCTTGCAAATCATTGGCTTCATTTAAAGTCCCACCTCCTCTTCCTTCACCCACTGGCTTTTGCTTGTGAGTTTTTAGATATTGTGTCATAGGGATGGAAACTTGCGGCCTTTACCCGGCGCAGTTTCATATAAAGTCCCAATTTCCCTCCCCCTTTGTTGTTCCTACTCTGCACATGCTCAGTTGCTCTTTTTTTTAGCACTGTGCCAAGAATGTAGAGGCCGATCTGCTGACAACCTAAAGATTTACTGCTGCTCAGGTGCTCTGGGCTTTAGCAAAATGGCAGCCTCCAGCAAGAGGAAAGAGGAACCGTGCTGGAGGCAATTTACAGCACACACTCATTTTGGTAGCATAATTATTAATGTGGAATGTATGTTCCTTGCTGAAGAACATTACCTTTTATCAAGTTGTTATGGGTAAAGTTCTGTTTTAATACATCTGAACAATGCGATTCACTGAAACAATGAGCTTATTTGTAGACTCTGCTTTTGCTGTAACAGAGGGCAGGGGGGAAAAGGGGCTTTCCATTTTTTCTTTTATTTATTGTATTATTTTTACATTTTTTGGATTGGCTGGTCCAGATCACTTTGACTAAATAGCCCTGAGCCTTCACCCTTTCAAAGCCAAGACACACAGGATGCATTCAGTATAGCGAAGAGGTTAAAACCTGGGTAAAATGCACATGTACTGTAGAGATGCACTATATATGTTTTTTTTTTTTTTAATTTTGTTCTGGTATACTCTTTGACCTATTGTTGGTATGTTTTTGAGTCTATTTCTTATGTGTTCTTCTCTTCATTTAAAAGACACAATTCCACACGTGGATCTGTAGTAGATTACCTGCTGAGGGTAGACTCTTATCCAGCATTATTGCTTCATTTAACCCTGCAAGAAACAAGAACATTTTTCAGGTAGATTCCAGAGCCATTTTCACATTCATCTGTGAACCTATTAATTTGGCCATAACGTTATCATTACTTATCATACAGAGATGATACATATTGTTCTTTATTTGAGGAGGAAAATGAACAAGGCTTTCTCCTAGTAGTATTAAATGATTTAATACCTATATATTGTAAAGGGAGCAAAATAAAGTGTTTTTTTTTTTTTTTTTGAGTATAGCCAGTGATCGTTTTTTAAAGTAATTAATATATATATAGATAGATAGATAGATAGATAGATAGATAGATAGATAGATAGATAGATAGATAGATAGATAGATAGATCTATATCTATATCTATAGATAGTATTCTATTTTCCAATTTGTTTAATTTATCACAACACTAAGGCTCCCTTCACATATATGGCCAGGAAGGCGGTAAGACCAGGCAGCCGAGCTATGGTTTTTCCACCCCCTAACTGCCCACCTGAACTCTGACATGCAACCGCTTAGGGCTGTACACACATGGTTCGGCAGACAAACAGCATGTCACATTTGCAGGAATTTACTGCCAAGCAAATTTACTGGGCCATGCTGCAACCGCCAACCGCGTGTAATGCACGTGATTTTGGCACAGTAGTGAACCATTTATGGGGTTAAACACCTCTGCAAAGCAGTCCACCACAGATCGCTTTTCAGAGGGGCAGCAAAGGGTCTGCCGCACGTGACCAAGCTCTACATTTAGGTTTCTGATAGAAAGTCTGGCATAGTTATTTACGAATGAAATAAAAGCTTTAAGTCATCATTGAGGGGCACAGAAAGTCTTGAACTAGAACTCTAGAGGTAAAGGCAATATGTTTTTTTCCCCTTTTGGATAGCATAAGGGAGGGTTACAACTCCTGTCAGGTTTTTTTGCCATCTTTGTCACATTGGGGAGATTTCCCAGTCCCATAGCCAAGACAGGCCGTGAGAGGAAATCTCTCAGAGTGAGGGAATCCCTGGTTATCGCCAGAACTAGTGTCCTCATTGGAAGATTTCCCCTCTATTAAAGGTTCTGGGTACAACCCATAATTTGGGGTTTTCTATTATTTTGAAGATGATGGTAAACATGACAATAAGGGGGGGGGGGAATCTCTCTAACAGAGGCACAGACCGCAATAAAAACCTGACAGGTGTTCTATTCCATCTCCACTCTATTCACAACTAAAAACTTTTTTCTTTAGTTATAATTACACCTTTTGGGTTATACTGCTGCCTACAGAAGGGTTGGACACTGGCAAACAAATCTTGAAAACTGTATGCCAACCCATGCTAATCCCTCCAATTACCAGCATGCCTCAGTTGCTTAGCTAGCGTCCCAGCAGGAAGGACACCTTTTCTGTGCTGATTTAATAAAGACCAACTTTTGTATTCATTAATTTTTAATTCAAACAAGACTTCTCTACATTGCAGTTATATTTGTCACTCCAATTGCAGCTATCTGGTGCAGTTGTCTCTAGCATGGCTTTTGGAATACCATGCCCCGATCTGCTGGATTTTGCGCGGAAAGCCTGGATCTTTGATTCGTTCCTGCTTCCTGTCTACAGTGACTTAGGTCACCTCTAGCCATCAATCCCACATTTGCTACCTGCTGTCCTAGTTTTGTGAGGATTTGAGGCCTCATACGCTGCCTTATTGGCAAATGGTCTGATTTTAGACACAGGGAAATCCCAGTGTACCCAACTCACTCTCTATTAATGGTTCTGGGAATTTTTGTAGCGTACCTACTGGTGGTGCCACATCTGCATCCTGCAGTCCTATGGCCCTCTGCTCTTGAGCTGTGAGTGCTTCTTGGATATTTCGGCATCAAGTGACCATTTCCCAGGTTTGCAGGGCTGCCACCTGGTCTTCTGTTCACATTTCATCTAAGCTATAAAAGGTGAATGTTTCATCCTCATCTGGTGCCACCTTCAGGGGTAAGATCCCTCAGGGACCTCTTTGAGCTGCAGGCAGTCCTCTCTTGTTTTCCTTGGCCTACTGGCATTTCCTTGCTGTGTTGCCCACCTCTCATTTAGACTAATTTTGGTTGTCCCTAAGAACTTCCTTTGTCCCTCATTGGAAAAAAAAAAAACAGTATTTTTGTACTCACCTAAATATACTTTTCTTGGAGTCTACTGAGGAACACAGGTCCCAACCTGCTGTGTTTATGATCATGCTCTCAGCACTTCTTTCTTATCAAACTGAGTTGTGCTAGTAGTAGAAGGAAGGGCTATGTTGGGCTGGCCTACAGGTTTTTTTTTTTGTTTGCTAGTGTCCAATACTCTTGTAGGTGGCAGTATAACACTAAACTAAATTACTTTCCGTGTCCCTCAATGTACTCCAAGAAAAAGATTTTTAAGTGAGTACAAAAACATGAAAATACAAACAATCCAGGAAATTAAGTGCAATTTCTCTCCGCTGCCTCCTTATTCTGCTATCAGCATGTGTCATTTATGACATGCTTTCCTGACACCAAAAGAAAAAAGGTGCCAGGGGAGGGAGCTACATCACACCGCCTGTGATTGACAGCCTCAGCTCTATTCCTGTGTGCAGTGTGAAGGGGGGGGGGTGTCCCTTCCCTCCAATCAGCTCTCACTGAGCTCTGCAGTGTGTAACTTCAGCTCCTCACCCCCTTCTTTTCAGGACTGAGAGATCCTGTATTCATTCTGCACTTTGAATTACTGTAGAGGAGAGAGTGGGCTGCAGATAAACAGGAACCATTTATGTAGGAGGAATTGTTTAATCTCTGTGTATCACCTGAGGGCAGTCAGTGCACTGCGTATAGGTAGGGGTTTACAACCACTTTAAGATTAGTGTTAGAATAACATCTATGAAACTTACTCTGCAGGATGACCTTGAGAGGAGGAAACAGCTTTATGTAGAACTCACAAAACACATAGGCACACAGTGCTTCTGTGTCATTCTTCTGCTCAATGAGACACAGAGCTTTGTACAATACTTCCTTTGTAGGTCTCTTGTCAGCCTGCAGCGTCTGTCAAACAAACAGTTCTCTAAATACAATTATAATGACAGTGTGCATGTTAAAAAAATCACTTGTTAGATACAAGACAAGGTGAAATACAATAAGTGACAAAAACAAAAAACTATGATCAATCAACCTATACTGTTGGCCGGATGCAAATTTCTTTTGTATAATCTGTTTCTTAGTATTTTTCTTTGTAAGGAAAATGGCTTCAAAACTTCAGAAAATCCCACTTCTGACACCACTGAAAGGCTAGTGGTCAACTGGTCAAGTGCGCCCCAAACCTTTTCCTTGCTTGCTCAAGCTGAACTCAGACACCAAGAAGATCTTTTTCAATCGATTGGGTAAACAAGACACCACACAGCATGTTGGATATCGAGAATACAAATGTATTATATCTTTTCACATGTTATATAGGGCAACAATTCATTGTACATCATTAGGGGCAAAACAAAGGGGCGGTCCCTTAGTTTATCCAATCACAAGAGTACAAGTATCACAAATTACATGTTATATGACATATGCATAATATTTCTGCTAAATGACGTGCTTAAAAAAAGCACCTAACAAAAGTACCCAAAATGTCCTTTATGAAAATATATTTTCTTAGCTTAAATTCCGAGAAAATGAATAATATAGAAATAACCTTTTAAGATACTTTCGATATGGTGCCTTTTGGCTTTAGGCCCAGGTTTGCAGTGGGATGTTCTAACTTGTTCCCGTACATATATTCAAAAGAATTGTCACCGCAAGTATTTGTTTTTGCAGATAGCTTAGCTAGGAAATTTCCACTTAACATTTCAAAAGCCTTGTGTTAGCATTTCATCTATCATGTAAAAAAAAAAAATTCAGGCCTCTTATCTAAAGTATATAGTAAAGTGCAGCCATTTTCCTTACATTCTTCATCACAGATACATTATAAAACAAAACAAACATGGAAAACAAAAAAATAGGATTTTTATAACAGCTTACCTATAAAATCCTTTTCTTGGAGTACATCACGGGACACAGAGCCATAGTTATTAACTTAATGGGTATATAGGCACCTTCAGGTGATGGACACTGGCACACTCAAGACAGGAAGTTCACTCCCTATATAACCCCACCTCCTACCAGGAGTACCTCAGTTTTGTAGCAAAGCAATATACACAAATCCCAAAAGAGGGGAGGGACCTCTGTGTCCCATGATGTACTCCAAGAAAAGGATTTTACAGGTAAGCTGTTATAAAAATCCTATAAAAATCCTATTTTCTTTATCGTACATCACGGGACACAGAGCCATAGTTATTAACTATATGGGATGTCCCATAGCAATGTTATTTGAGGGGAGGGAGACACAACCCGCAGGGCGCCCACAGACTTGAGGACCTATACTGCTGCCTGCAGCACACTGTGCCCAAAGGCGATATCCTCATGTCTTTTAACATCCACCTGATAAAACCTGGTAAATTTATGTACTGAAGACCAAGTTGTGGCCTTACAGACCTGAGCCATGGAGGCATGGTGATGCACTGCCCAAGAAGGACTAACTGCTCTGGTAGAGTGCACCTTGACTTGAAAAGGCGGAATCTTACCTTTTAAACCATAAGCCTGAATTATAACTTGCCAAATCCACTTAGAAATAGCGGATTTCGACGACGCCTGTCCTTTCCTAGGACCTTCCGGCAGTACAAATAAGACATTAGTCTTCTGGAGCTGAACAGTCGTCCCTAAACAGACCTTGACCGCTCTCAGCACATCAAGACAACGTAGTGACTTCTCTACCCTAGAACATGGTTTTGGAAAAAACGTTGTCAGGACAATATCTTGTTTCAGGTGAAACCCTGAGACCATTTTCGGCAGAAAACTTGGACGAGAACGCAACAGACCCTTTCCTCGTGAATAATCAAATATGGCTCTTTACAAGAAAGAGCAGCCAATTCCGAAACCCTCCTTGCTGAGGATATAGCAACCAAGAACACTAACTTCCTTGTCAGAAGGACTAAGGGTGTCTGCTGTATCGGTTCAAAGGGCTGTTTTTGCAACACTGACAAAACTAAGTTCAAGTCCCAAGGGTTCAAAGGTGATCTAACTGGCGGATTAAGCATTACCCCGATAAAGCCGAGACTTGGCCCTTAATAGTACTCAAGGCCAGCTTCATCTCTACCCCCAATTGTAGAAAAGCAAGAATTCTGCCTATGCTAAATTTCCGAGGGTGCCAACCCTTGGATTCACACCAGGAAACATAAGCCCTCCAGACTCTATAATATATGATTCTGGAAGCTGGCTTCCTTGCATTAATCAAGGTAGAGATAACTGACCCGGATAGCCCACATTCTTCAGAATGTGGGTTTCAATAGCCAAGCCGTTAAATTTAGAGTTTGTAAGGTAGGGTGGAACATCGGCCCCTGTGAGTGTAGGTCTGGACGTAGTTGAAGGGACCATGGATCCCCCACCGGCAGCTTTACGATTTCTGCATACCATGACCTTCTGGGCCATGCTGGGGCTACAAGAATTACCAGCTTTCTTTCCAGTTTGATCCTGCAAAGAAGTCGTGGCAGCAACTGAATAGGAGGGAATGCATAAATCAGTGAGAACTGATCCCACGGGGTCACCAACGCATCTGTTCTGCATGTGAGTGGATCCCTTGTCCTGGACACAAAGTTGACCAACTTCATGTTGAACCTGGACGCCAGAAGATCTACGTCCGGAGTTCCCAATTTTTGGCAAACAGCCAGAAAAATTTTGGGGTGAAGGGACCATTCCCCCAGGAGCAACTGTTGGCGGTTCAAGTAATCCGCTCTCCAATTCTCTACTCCCGGAATGAAAATTGCCGATAGGCATGGAACATTCCTTTCTGCCCAAGTTAGAATATGGTTCACCTTCCTCTGTGCTGCGAGACTCTTGGTGCCCCCTTGGTGATTGATATAAGCCACAGCTGTGGCATTGTCGGATTGGATCCTGACAGGACAACCCCGTAACCTGAATGTCCAGGCTCTCAGAGCCAGATGCACTGCCCGAATCTCTAGGATGGTGATGGGCAAATTTCTCTCGGTTCTTGATCACTGTCCCTGGACAGTTGTCTTTCCTAGTACTGCTCTCCAACCTGAAAGGCTGGCATCTGTCGTTACCACTTTCCAGATAACTGGTCTGAAGGATTTTCCGTTCAGCAGATTCCGGGTTACCAACCACCAACTGAGGCTCTGGGATACCCTTGGGGACAGCCGCATTGGCAAATCTAGAGCTTGAACCATTTTGTTCCAAGCAGACAGGATACTGTTTTGCAACAGTCTCGAATGGAATTGGGCATAGGGAACCACTTCGAATGAAGCCACCATCTTTCCTAATAACCTCATGCAAAGGCAAATAGAGGGATCTCCTTTCGACCTGACCATCTGCACCAGCTCTCTTATGGCGTTGATCTTTACCTGAGGCAAGAACACCTTTTTCTGGGCTGTGTCTATGATCAGACCCAAGTACTCCAGCCTTTTTAGCGGTTTTAAGGAAGATTTCTCTAGGTTGAGGTTGAGAATCCAGCCTAGATTTTCCAGGTATTTGGTTGTAATGAGCACGCTTTGCTCCAAATGGGCCACCGACTGATCTATTAGCAATAGATCGTCCAGGTACGCCAAGACTGTTATGCCCTGCTCCCTTAGCCTGGCTCGAGGTGGAGCCAGAACCTTTGTAAATACCTGGGGTGCTGTAGCCAGTCCGAAGGGCAAGGCTACAAACTGAAAGTGATGCTGTTCTACCTCCAACCGCAAAAACCTTTGGTGAGCGGGGAATATAGGAACATTCAGGTATGCATCCCTGATGTTGATAGACACCAGAAGTTCTCCTCCTTGTAGGATAGAAACCACCGACCTGATCGACTCCATGCAAAAAGAGCGGACCTTCAGGAACTGATTTAGATTCTTTAGATCTAGAATGGGCCTGACATCTCCATTCGGTTTTGGTACCGTAAAGAGGTTTGAATAGAATCCCAAATTTAACTCTTCTGTGGGGATTTGCATGATCACCCCCTGAGCCAGTAATCGGTCTAATGCCGAAACAGAGATTGCCTTTTCCCTGGATCTTTGGGAACATCTGACCTCAGAAAACAAGGCAGTGGAAACTCCCGAAATTCCAGTTTGTACCCTATAGTTATCGTGGAGTTGACCTTTTTGTCCTGAATTTCCTCCTGCCAGACTTCTGAGAACTGCAGAAGTCTTTCCCCCACCCTGGCGAGCGGGAGCGCCCCTGCATAACGAGGTTTTAGAATTCTGCTTTGCAGGTTTCTGCCCCCAGGACTTCTTTTGTGCCTGGGCCTGACCATGAGGCTTTTCTCTAGACTCTGACGGCGGAGGCTGTCGCAACTGCCTAGAGGCAGATGCCCCTGGTGCTGGAGAAAGAGCCCATTTAAATTAAGGGCATTTATTCCTTCTTTTGACTGGCAAAAGAGTACTCTTCCCACTTGAAATCTTTTGGATGTACTTGTCCAAATCATCCCCAAATAGCCGACCCCCATGAAAAGGAAAACCAGTCGGGAGCCTTTTGCATGGTGCTTCGGCTGACCAATTTTTCAAACACAGGATCCTACGCATGTATACTAGCACAAGCATAGGGCGGGACGCCTGGTGAATAGAATCTTTAATGGCGTCTATAGCAAAACATAATGCTCTTGGCAGTTCGGCAAAATCCTGGGCTTGTTGTACAGGAACCTCCTTAAGGGCCTGCTAAACTGGTCCTTTAGGGATTGACAGATGCCTATTGTAGCGACTGCAGGCTGAGTAACTGCACCTGCCAAAGAAAAAGGATTTTAACAGGAATTCAAACCTTTTATCTGTTGGATCCTTAAGCATTTGAGCATTGTCTACTGGACAAGTTAGACTCTTATTCACACTGCATATAGCAGCGTCAACTGCTGGTACCTTCCATCTTTTGGTGTATTTCTCCTCCATGGGATAGAGCACTGCGAATCTCTTTGGATGGAGAAAATGCTGATCTGAATGGTCCCATTCAGCATAAATAAGCTGTTCTAGTAATGCATGGACAAGAAACGCATGCAAAGCCTGTGGAGGTTTTAAGGAACCCAAAGTAGAAACGGAACTTTCAGCTAACTCAGTTAGGGGCAGCTTGAAAGCAGAACGAACCATTTCCGTAAGAGATTGTACCAGCAATTTCTCAGATTGCGAGCCTGAAAAGGGTTCATCCACCGTTGTTTCCTCCGCAGAAGAGTCATTGGATTGTCTTTCCTCCTGATCGCCTGAGAGTAACACCTCATCCTCTACCCACTGTTCCCTTGGTAAAGGGTCTGAGGTGGGGGAGGGTAATCTACCACGCTTCCTATCCCTTTAAAAATGGAGGATGCGATTAAAGCCGCCAGTCTTTCCTCTAACCCCAACAGGGCAGAGGAAAAGGCATCTATAGTCAGGTATACAGGGGCTGAGATGTGAGAAGCATCTGCAACACCAACTGGTTCCAATGACTCACTCTGGCTAGCCACTTCTGGTATTTCAGGAGAAGATGACAGTGTGGAGGCACAACTGGAGTCCTCAGCGCCTGGGGGTAATATCTTTGGTACCTTTTTTGAGGTGTTTGTACCGGCCTTTTTGGGAGGCATAGTCCTAAGCACAAAGTAGAGGATCTATATAAATGCACCAATTGCTGAACAAAAGTCTAACAATAGAATGCCGCTAATAAAAGTTCGGCCTAGCGCTGGGAAAAAATGTCTTTTCCTCTATTGGGAATGCCGGCCGGAGGCCCTTACGTGCCCCACCGCTCCTGTGTCCCGGGTGATCAGCCAGCTTGCCCTCCTCGCTATCCAGCTGAGTAGTCTCTACTCTTTGTACACAGTTTCCACCCTAAGCTTGCGTCGTGTATCCTCGTGGATGCTACGTCACGCACCCGTGCCGCGCCTAGGAGAAATGCAGAATGGCAGATCTCTTACCTACATCAGGAATCCCTTCTGTGACCAGCTGCTGCTGAATCCACACACATACTGACACTGAGTTAAAGTGAAGACAACAAACTAAGGTATGTGCATTTAACCCCCTCTAGTGGACATTTAGGGCATGACAACATTTTTCCCCAAGGAAGAAAACCATAGGTGGACTTTTCACAGCTCCTAGGCTTCTTCTCTTACCTTATCCTTGCCGCAGGATACTGCTGATGACAGACAGATCCAACCTTCACCCATCACAGCAGGCTGCGTTTAGCAAACCTTCAAGGACCGGGTCCCCTTTTTATCGGAGTTCCACTCCCTTGGACCTGTATAGCACCCCACCAGGAAAAACTTTAGGTAATGTAAGCATGACCAAAGCACTGGGTCCTGGGGTCCAGCCCTGCAAGAAGAGGCGTTACAGGCAAAACCTTGTTCTTCCTATACGAGGCCCGGGTACCATCCACTTTGGCCTCAGTGGCACTTTGGATGGATCTGGTCTGTGGAGGCTATTCAAATCCAGCAAGGATCCCTCCAGTGGAGCTCTTCAGAGCACATCTTTACTCGTGACCAACACCTTAGACACTGGAGGTACTCCTGGTAGGAGGAGAGGTTATATAGGGAGTGAACTTCCTGTCTTGGGTGTGCCAGTGTCCATCACCTGAATGTGCCTATATACCCATATAGTTAATAACTATGGCTCTGTGTCCCGTGATTTACGACAGAGAAAAAACATATTTCCAGAATTCATACAACACAAACATATTACATACCAAACATATTAATACATGAGAGAAAAAAATAAATTAAAAAAAAAAAAACCCTCTCCCCCAACCCCAATTTTCTCTCCTCTCTCCCTATCCCCCCCCCCCCCCCATCCCCAATCCTCCTCCATCCATAAGCTCCCCTCACCATTCCTTCTTTCTTGAGTCATCATACCTTAATTATTCTATAACTGGTAAATGATCTATTTACCCCTATGCTTCCCTCTAGTATTAAAATAAATGGTGTCAATCCTGGTAACAACAGCCAGGGTCCCCACATTTCACCAAATGTATTTGTTAAACCCCTATTCTTATACACCTGCCATTCTTTTAACAATACATCATTTACCTGTATCTGCCATTCCTCATATGTTGGGATATCCATTTCATTGCTATTAATTTTCTTGCAATAAAGAGTATCCTATTAATGATTAATCTAGTTGCCGGAGTATATACTTCTTTTTCTAAGTATCCTAACAAGCATATTTGTGGATCTATCTGTATCTGGGTTTGGTACACCTGGTTAAATCGTTTCTATCACAGTCTTCCGATATCTAAATAATTTAGGGAAATTCCAAAGCATATGCATTAAGTCAGCAGATACTCTTGAACATCTTGGACATTCTGATGTTTCCCGTCTACCCCACTGATATGGTTTGGCTGGTGTCCTATAAGCTCTATATATTATGTATAATTGGATTAAACATTGCCGTGAAGATATTGATACAGTTTGTATGGATTCCAATATACCCTGCCATGTTTCATCTGTCATTTTTCCAAGGTCTTTTTCCCATCCTTTTCTAGCTAAGCAGCTATTTGTTTCTCTTGTCCGCTCAGATAGTCGACCATAAAGAGTGGAGATCAAACCCTTCTTAACCTGTTTTTTTGCTAGGGTATCCATAAGTGGCATATTTTGTATCTTAACTTTTTTATCTTTAAACTGACTCTGTAGCGCATGGCGCAATTGTAAATATGGAAAAAAAAAAGTATGAGAAGGCAGTATGTATATATGTTTTCTCTAAATCTTGAAATGTTTTTAATAAATTGTCGGTATAAAGATGTGCAATATATTTTATCCCCTTTTCTCTCCATACTCCAAATCCTTTTAATTTGTCTAGTTCCTTATAATTTTTATTAGCCCACAAGGGGGAGTATACTGATATGTAATTATATTGCATAATTTGTTTCATTTCCTGCTAGACCCTATGTACAAGTCCAATAGTTGGGCATTGCCCATCAACCAGGCTACCAGATTCCATTTGTGCTATCAAATGGTATTGTGAAGATCTACTCAGAATTATTGATTGAATAGGGTCTGTCCAATCTATTACTTCCCATCCTGCAACCTGTTGTAGTTGTGATGCTAAAAAATAAATTTTAGCATTTGGAACAGCAAGGCCACCCTTATCTTTGGGAAGTTGTAATGTATTAAAGTTTAATTCTAGCGTTTTGCCCCTTCCATAGCAAGATTCAAAACAGGGAGTCTATTTTCTTAAACTATTTAAGTGGTATCCAGATCGGTGAATTGTGTAAGACAGAGTAAGTGTGGGGCCCACACCATTTTCATTAAATGTGCTCGCCCTACAACCAACAACGCTTAATTTGGACCATACTTTACTGTTCTTAAACTTATCTAATATGGGAGCTAGGTTATAATTAATATATTCCTTTAAATTTGAAGAGACCCTTATCCCTAAATATTTAAAAGGATGTAACAACCTGTATTTTATGCTCTATTTGTGGTAAAGCCACTGTTAACTCATCAATGGGTAGTACTGATTTTTACCAATTTATAACAAACTCTGAGAATCTACCAAAATTTTCAATCAACTTTATCACATATGTTAGGGATTAATCTGTGTCTCCCAAAAATAATAACGCATCATCTGCGTATGACATTTTATCAACTCTTCATCCTCTCTCAAAGCCCCTAATAGCTGTTGTCTGTCTGATTGCTATTGCCAATGGTTCTATAGCCAAAGCGAATACCAACGGTGACAGCGGGCACCCCTGCCTGGTACTTCTAGTCAGAAAAAAATGCTTTGATATTCCTCCATTTATCTGTATACATGCTCATGGGGCTGTGTATAATAATTTGATCCACTTTACAAATCCTTTACCCAACCCAAATTTCTCCATCGCCTACCATAGATATGCCCACTCAATGCAATCAAATGCTTTGGCTGCGTCTAGTGATAATATGGCTCTCTTCCCTATATTATCTAATGGTATCTGTAGGTTTAAAAAGAGTCTTTTCAAGTTCGTTGTTGTGGACCTACTCGGTATTAAACCCGATTGGTCCACATGCACCAACTTATATATAACCCTATTTAGAATAAATGCCAAGACCCTTGCCAGGATCTTGGCATCAGAATTAACGGTATTTATCGTCGTATAACACGCACAGGCTTATAACACGCACAGGCGTATAACACGCACCCTAATTTTAAGAGGGAAGTTTCAGGGAAAAAAAATATTTTTTAAATAAACAACTTTGAATTAAAATAAGGGTCAGTGCCCATCAATGCAGCCTGTTTAGTGCCCATCTGCAGACTCATCTCCCATCAATGCAGCCTGAACAATGCCCATCTGCAGCCTCAATGCAGCCTGATCAATGCCCATCCATCTGCAGCACATCTCATCAATGCCGCCTGATCAATGCCCATCTGCAGCACATCTCATCAATGCCCCAACTGCAGCACATCTCATCAATGCAGCCTGATCAATGCCCATCTGCAGTACATTTTATGAATGCAGCCTGATCAATGCCCATCTGCAGCAAACCTCATGCCTGATCAATGCCCATCTGCAGCACATCTCATCAATGCAGCCTGATCAATGCCCATCTGCAGCCCATCTCATCAATGCAGCCTGATCAATGCCCCTTTTTAGCCTCAATGCTTATCTGCAGCCTCACCATCGATGCAGCCTGGACAGTGCAGTAAATCACAGAGCTGTCATCTCCCATTTCCTCCTGGCTCTCACACACACACACACAACACACACACACACAGTCCCGCCTCCGTCTTCGGCATTGGACTAGCTCCTGTGATAGACAGAACACTGGTCCAGTGGCGGAGGCAGGACTGTGTGTGTGACGTGGGAGCAAAGTGAGAGCTGAGTAAACAGGAGATGGCGGCTCGTGAATTCGGGTGGCGATAGTCTCCCTCCTTCCCCTCCGAGGTACGCTGTCGGCGTATAACACGCACCTGTGATTTTCCCCCTATTTTCAGGGGGAAAAAGTGCGTGTTATACACCGCTAAATACGTTAATATTGAAATTGGACGATAAGATTCTGGCAATAGATGGTCCTTATCTGGCTTGGGTATTACTATGATGCAAGCATCATTCATGGTTTTTGGTAACTTAGATGATGCATGTGCATGATTCAGTACTTTCAGCAGTTCTGGCAGCAAGATGTCTCCATAGCTTTTATAGATTTCTGATGGTAAGCCATCTAAACCAGGTGCTTTCCCATTAGGGGAATCTGAAACTGCCCTAATTATTAATTCATCTAATGTTAAAGGTGCATCCATATATTCTTTCCTCATTTGAAATAGATGGCATTATAAAAGGGTGCAAAAAATCTTTTAGTTCATTCGGATGATAAACGGCCTTACTCTGATATAGATCTCTATAAAAAGTAGTAAATGAGGATAATATATCCTCTTGGCTATGGGAGATATTACCATAAGATATGCGTATACGGGGGATGAAGTTAGAGTTAGCCTGGGATTTAGTAATAAATGCTAACATTTTCCTATTTTTCTCACCCTCCTCAAAATATTTACTCCTTACTAAAGATTGTTCCCTTTCAGCTTTTTCCATAGCTGTTCTTTTATATAGAAGTTGTACATCCTTCCATATAGCTTGGTTTGCAGGTGTAGGATTCGGAACATATTGAAATTCTTTTTGTTGTACTTCTACTGCCAGTAAAGTTTGCCATTCCCTACTTGTCTTTTTAAACCTACTTATAGCTTGTATCATTAACCCCCTGAGAAAGGCTTTCATAGTATCCCATACCACCTGAGAAGTTGTTGATTTTATATTTTCAAGAAAAAAGTTAATAATTGTCACATGGACTCCCCCTGGATCACCTGTAGCCATGAGGCATCCATGTGCCAATAACTTTTCTTATGTGGTTTAATTCTTCTTATGGTCATCAAAACTGGAGAATGATCCAAGATCCCCCTTGCCAAATACCGTATAGCAGAAACCAGGGGAAAAGCTAATTCTGTGCCCAGAGCCAAGTTAATCCTGGATAATGTACCATGAGTAGAGGAGCAACAAGTATAATCATATACTCCAGGATTGAAAAGGCGCCACATATCACACAGTCCCATCTCCCGCAGATGGATTGCAAAGGGGGTCTCCAATTTTAGGCCCGCCAGGGTATCGATCCATACTCGCATCACATACATTATTAAAATCCCCCATTATCATTGTTGGGATACCAGGATGTTCAGCCAGAAATATGCTATTCCTCCACAATATTTCTGAGTTATAAGATGGTGGTATATATACTGATCCTATTATACATTTAGTACTAAATAAAGAGCATACCAATAGGACATATCTACCCTGGGGATCTATCAAAGTCTGTCTGCAGGAAAATTGTATCTTAGTTGAATATGAAGAGAACACTGAGTGGTATTGAGTAGAAAACGTTGCGTTTTGTAATAGGGAGACAGTGTCTTTTGTGAGATGAGTTTCCTCCAGACAGACTATTGATGAATTATATTGTTCCAGAATGGAGAAAAATAGCCCTTTTTTTAACCGTATCCTTTGTTACAGTACGGATCCCTGTTCTAGTGATTGTCGCCCAGGATTCTCAAATAGGCAGGTTGAGAGGCTCCAGGAGGATTATTTAATTTGGAGGAAGGAAAAAAAAAAACCCCCACAGACCCTCCGACACCCATCCTCACACCCTCATTCTAAAACATTTTCCCCCCCAAGGAAAAAAACAGGAGTTAGAAAAGAAAAAAAAATCCTGGGCCTGAATGTGAACATCCACCTAGCTGCATCACCCCCCCCCCCTACTTTTAGCTTATAATGTTTAGGGCAGGAAAGAGAAAAAAAAAATAAAAGGAAAAAAAAAAAGCAAGTGACTTTTTCTCAGCTGGGTCTATCTCTGCAATCAGAAGACATTTTTGTCCAGCCATACTGTGGCCTTTTTAGAGTTATCAAGAAAAATTGTCTCGTCTTTAACAATAATCCTCATTTTAGCGGGATATAACATTCCATACATTATTTGGAGTTTACGAAGACCATTTCTGAATATTCTGCCCTCACTTTTTGTATTTCAATAGAGTAATCTGGGTAAAAGGAAATTTTTGACCCAACTTCTATAATGCCCTTTGTTCGTGCCAAGGCCATTATTTTATCTCTGTCACCAAAATGCATCATTTTGACAATAAATGGGCGTGGAAACTTTCCTGGAGGGGGGGGGTCTTGATGGCATCCTATGAGCACGCTCGACAGAGAAGAAAGGGGAAAAACAGCCAATGTTCAATAAATTCTTCCATCTGTTCCGGGAGGTCCGATATCCTGACATTATTGCTGCGTAACCTGTTTTCTAAAGTGTCTATGTAATTAGCATGGTGTTTGGACTGTAAACCCACTGCTTTTAGATCCTGTTGCATAAAGGCAAAGTATCTTCAACATTGATAATTCTATCCTCCACAGCAGTTGTGCGTTCTCAAACTTTTTCCATATCATGGCATATAATGGTAACTTCCTCCCGTAAATACTGAAATTGGCTTGATAATGTGATTAATGTAACATTGCATATCTGTACTGCTTCAAATATATCTTTAAATATATATTCCCTGTGCATTTTGTATGCTCTCTTTGATAACGGATTTACTTCCAGATCTCTTTTCCTCCTCCTTGTTTCCCATTTCTTCCTCTGTATAAGCTTCCTTTCTCTATACCTCTATTGGTATGTATTCCGGGGTCTGCTCCTGATGATCTTGCTTTTCCATTATCTGTACCGGTGAATGCTGTGTGTGTTGTATTGCTGAAGCTTCAGTAGTAATGTTTCCTAGAGGATTTTTCAGCTTCTCCCCTGAATTTTTATCTTTTGGCAATATTTTTTGGGAGGAAGACTCATAACTGTCCTTGATATTCTGGAACGTCATTATTCCCTCCCCTCTATTCCTTCTGTGCATATCGCTATTATGCCTAGCCTAACGGCTCGAAAATTTCAGATACTGCAAATAATTCAAAAATATAGATATTATAGGTATTTCAGATATTTCAAATTACTATGATATTTTCAGAACTTTCATATATTTCAGATATATCTGATATTTCAAATATTTCAGGAATTTTAGATATCTCCCTTCTTTCAAATATTTTCACACTTTTCAGGTATTTCCTGTACTTCAAATATCAAACATTTCATATATTCCTGATACCTTCAGATACTTCCAGCATTTCAATTACTTCAAGCACTGTGACTAACTTAAATGCTCCAAAACTCTTTTTTTTTTTGCTTGCAAAAAAAATACAGTCGCAATGTTCCTGTATATAAATCAGCACAGTCCCATCAGCACATTCCCACAGCACAGTTCCACAGAGTTCTTTTCAAACAGGTCAAGAAAAGGATCTCCAATCATTCACCGCACCTCCTCTTTCTACACTCTCTCTCGGCTCCAAATCATGCGTTTTACCAGCGTTGCTGCGCTCTAATGGCTCTCTGCTCCTCCTGTAGTGTAGTCCAGCAGACAACTGACTAATGCTTCAGTATCCAGGGATATAAAATGTCCAGTGACACTCCGGGGGCTCAGTACAGTCCAATAGAGCAGTAAAACAGAGGGGTAACAGATGATCAGGTGAACAAATAAGCAGGTATGTCCGAGCCACTTCTGTCAGTCAGAGTTTTACCGACCCAATCCAACCAGATCTGTCCAGCCTTGTATGGGAGTGGAGGACCCGGTACACAAATCGCCAAGCGCAAAAATCATAGAGCTCAGGGCACGGGGTACAGAGCATGGGGTTCGGGTGTGGGAGACCCGCTGAATATTCATGCTGGGATTTACGACTTACTATGGCTAACCTTGGTCTCCCTCCGACTCGGCTCAGCACAGCACATCACATCATCTCACTGCTCTTTCTCCCCTCTCTCCACTCTATCTTTCTCCCTCTATCCCCACAGCAATCACGCTCCACGTCCCGGCTTCCAGCCACCTGCACTGATATGGTATACCTGCCCTCAGCTGATATCAGGCTAGCAATCGGCAGGTCAGGTCAGGAGCTAATCCAGCACACGTCCGCTCACATTAAAGCCCAGGCCAAACACCCTGGATGCAAATTCCAACCATTAATCTACCACTAGAGCTCGTAGAATGGTACATGTTATGCAAAACATATTTTTATACAATTAGTTTGATAGCATGTTTTCCAATTTAAACAAAACCCCCATAATTAATCGATTTGTTGAGTTTAAACTATAAGGAGGCAAAAAAATTATGTTTTCTTTGCTTACTTTTACTAATCAGTGTGCTGCCACTATGTTCCTATGACCTGTTTGGTGTTAGGATGTGGTGTTTGCCACTTCCACCCTCACCATGACAGCTAGCTCAGCCTCAGCCTTTGCAGAGCACACAAGAACAGGGGATGGAAGTCATTTTACCTTAAAGAAAGCCAGAAAAACATAATTGTACATGCCAAGTTGGATTAAAACCCATCCCAGCTTTTGGCATCTCTCAAACTTAAACCCAGCCCCCCCCAATAATTTTTTATTCCCTTTATAGACACATTAAATCCACCTGTCTTCTAGCAGATTATTTGACATCATGGTTCTTTCCCCTTCTTGTATACAGTGTCAGAAGTTGGCAGTTCTTATTCCTGCCCAAAACAGCGGCAGTAACAGCAGGTCAGTACCATTTTGTACAGCAATAATATGAGCCTAGGCTAGCCTAGTGAATAATGGAACAGAAAGAAGGCACTATTAAGTGTAGTAAAAACAAAACTTTAAATTGCCCAAAACAGTTAAAAACACTTACAAGAGGGAATGTGTAAAAAGGTTATTAAAATAATATGGGACGCCCAGTGAGAGGTTCTCCCCAGGTTATGCAATCGGCGTGTCTCCTAGCCGGCCAGAGGTGTGCAGGTGCGTGTCAGACACCCTGGAAGATCTGCCACGCTGCCAGAACCAGCGTGGAACGCAGTACCCGGATGTGATGTCACATCCGGGTACTGCGGTCTACGCTGTAGAGATAAGAAGCAGGGTAAGTATTACAGCCTTTTCCTCTACCCCTAGAAGTAATGAGCATGTTTGACTGTGTTGCATTCTCCTTGTCTGTTTGTCCACCTGCAAGGCGATTGTGGCCAGTCTCTGGGTGGAGACCAAACCTGATTTAGGCCAGCCAATCCTACAGTCTAATGCTTGCGATATTGTGTTTAACAAGTGATCCAAGCTCCACGTTTGTCTGCTCTGTCTGCTAGTTTGGATTCCCTTGTTGACGACCTCAGATAAGATATTGAATTGCTTAGAACTCAGCCTACCTTTTTTTGACTATGGATTTGACCCTGACTATTCTGAACCTTGCCTGCCTTGTACTGTGCCTGGATTGTCATTGAACCACCCTGCCTGTCTGCCAACTGCAAGTACCTGTTTGCTGTATTTAGTTTGCGCCTGCCCTGGAGTGGTAGCCAAGCACTATAGGTGAAGGACACAGAAGCTAGCTATAGTGCCAAACCACTTGTAGTAGGGGTAAGCGTGACATTAATTTTATTGAAGTGTATGTAATCCTCCTTTTCCCACAATCTGCTTTTGAAAACTGCCAGCAACTTTCATTGACACCCTGCTACCCAGGAAGGCACAAAAACACACCGACTGCAACCTTAAAACACTCAAGTGGCGAAAGTGCTAGACTAAAGGTGAGCTGTAGAATATATCATTAATCCTTAAGAAAGATATACCTCAGTTGTGCTTTAAGGGACCTTGTGATCCATTTTGTGGTTAATACTTCATTTATTTAATGCTATTACTTCAGTGTAGTCATTGGAAGACATTTTTCTATAAAACGTCTGGCATTGCCTTGCCTTACAATATCAAATACTATAAAAACTTTAGGGTTAAACTCACAATAGACTTGCTTGCATGCTTCTTACCAGTAATTCTATCCTTGATAGCAGTCCAATATCATGCAGGCCATATAGGAATGGAAACCGTTCATTTATAGCTTGGCAGATGCCAGTTTTGGTAACCTGAAAAAGGTTCTGCATATATTCAGAACAGTTTTTCCACCCAGTGAACAGCTCCACTTGTTCTTCACCGGGTTCTGCATGGTGAAAACAAAGAAGAGTAAATGAGCAAGTACAAAATCTGGGGAGAAATCCCTTCTCTCCAGGTCGGGTCTCCCTCTTGCTGTTTGCCTGAGCTATGATTATAGAATAACTGCTACAAGATGTAAAGTAATAAGGGTCGCAGAGTAGGTCTGGACCAACCAACAGTGACTTTCTGCTTATAGTATAAGCATCTCATGTAACAATAAATAGGCCTCTCAGGCTCCAGACACTGCATTATGGCATAAAAGTGGGAGCATGTATATTCTCTACACTGACCAATGATTGGAGCCTCCAGGTGATATTGGAGGCTAAAATGTCCTGAAACGTGATATTTTCTGTTAGTAGTGCGGCCCTGCTGGTAGTATTTTTTCCACTTTTCCCTGGTGGTTTACCAGCAAGTTTTTACATCACTCTGACAGACTGACAAAAATACAAAAAATACAGGAAAACCTTGCAATTGTGAGACGAAACAAACTGCATGCAGACGGCCCTCTGTTGTGGTGCTGATGATCATTTGTAACATCTTTCTATACCAGGGATATGCAATTAGCGGACCTCCAGCTGTTGCAGAACTACAAGTCCCATGAGGCATAGCAAGACTCTGACAGCTACAAGCATGACACCTAGAGGCAGAGACATGATGGGACTTGTAGTTTTGCAACAGCTGGAGGTCCACTAATTGCATATCCCTGCTCTATACTGTCTGGATTATGTGGATTCTAGTCAACCAAGGCAAGAGGAGACAGAGAGTGTGGTTTAATTGCTTCCCACCCAGCCTATATATGACAGCTGGGTGGGAGCTCCCTGGTTTCAGGAGGACAACATATGACTTCCTTCTAGTCACGCGCCTCCTGTGCGCGCTGGCACCCGCACTGCAGCTCCATTTGTCACCCACTGTGCTCAGTGTACTGGGACATGACAGTTGTACACAATGAATGGCTTTCATTAATTTATTATATACTCAGGGCAGCCATCAGAAATTTTGGGGCCCCTTACACAGCTTTAGGCCTGCCCCCCCCCGCTAGTTTTAGCGGCGCTTTACCGTCGTTTTAGCTGCACTTTTTGGCCGCTAGTGGGGCGCTTTTAACCCGGGCTTTCACAGTGGGGCTGCAGAGAAGGCAGTTTACAGATGCTATTTTTAGCACAAAAAACGCCTTTAAAACTCCTCAGTGTGAAAGTAGCCTAACAGGACAGATTCTATAATTAGACCCACATGAAAAGTTACCTGGGGGGGAGATACATAAATTGTGAGATCAAAGTAATTCAGACACTACCTTTCACACTGAGGCGCTTTGCAGGCGACACTAAAAATAGCGCCTGTAAAGCGCCCTGAAAGTGCTGCTGCTGTCTCTCCAATGTGAAAGCACCGAGGACTTTCACACTGGAGAGGTGCGCTAGCAAGACGGAAAAAAAGTCCTGCCAGCAGCATCTTTGCAGCGCATTAGGAGTGGTGAATACATCTTTCCTAGAGCGCCCCTGCCCATTGAAATTAATGGGCAGTGCAGCCGAACCACCAACAAACCACTGCTGCAGTGGCGCTTTGCGGGTTATTTTAACCCTTTCTCGGCCACTAGTGGGGGTTAAAAGCACCCCGCTAGCGGCCGAATAGCGCCGCAAAATTGACTGTAAAGCACCGGCCCAGTGTGAAAGGGGCCTAACATTAACATTCCACTTGTGTGTACAGACACAGCTACTCACCAGCATCTGTAGAGGGGAGGAGCCAGGACATTGATGAAGAAAGGAGCCGTGTCATTGCATGTTGATGACTGGAGGGGCGTGTCAGGGAGAGCTCTTCCTGCCAATCACCTCTGATCCCTCCTCAGCACTCTGCTCCCCATCTCCTCCATCTGCTGCAGGGATGAGCTCCGTGGAATGTAAGCAGCAAAATCTGTCTTCTCCTCCTGCCGCTCGATCTCCTCAATGTCTGCAGACTGCAGCTCTACCACTTGTGATGTGAATGAAATCAGGCACTGGGGGGGGGGGGGGGGGGGGGGGAGAGCGGCAGGAGGAGAACATCAGATGAGATCAGCAGGAGCCCCCCCATCTTTCAGTCCTCTTCCTGTGAGACCCTCCATACTTTCGGTCACTCCGCCACACTCCCTGGTTGCCGGGGTAATGCCAAGCTCACTCCTCTCAGGTGCCACAGATTAGAAGACTCCGGATGCACTTCTGCTGCGATTGGTGGAGGGGGAGGTGGGCGGAAACTTTTCCACCCACCTCCCCCTCCACCAATCCCAGCAGAAGTGCATCTCAAGGCGTCTAACTGGCGGCGCTGTGAGGAGTGAGCTTGGCATTACCGCGGCAACAAGGGAGTGTGGCGGAGTGACCGAAAGTGGCTGTCAGGCAGTGGAAATACCTTGGGGGCCCGAGTCGCTCGGGACATCCGGGCCCCTTACATGTGTGTGGGCTGTACACCCCTGATGGCGGCCCTGTGTATACTAAATGTGATGATCTCTAACTGGTCACAGACAGGGCCAAACACAGCGCACTGTACCATGTGATAGCTGTGGTCAATCACAGCTATCCCAATAGTACATAATGGCTATGAATGGATGCCATTCGTAAAACTGATTGCTTCTAACAAGTGATCATCACTGTTAGAAGCAATCATAGTGTCAAAAAAAAAAATCCTGATCACCTGCCCAGAGTAGTACAGTAATACTATGGTAACACTGCACTGCTTTGGTCACAGTATGTAAAATGCAGAAGACACTATGAAACTGGAAACATGTTACATGAGGCTAGTAGAGATCAATGCGATTACCTTAATCAATGTTCCTACTACAGACTGCTGAGGTCCAAGGGCCATGTACCAAAGGGCCGCACGTGGCGCTCAGGCCACAGGTTGGGCACCGGGGCTCTATACTGTTTGCAGGGAGGGGGAGATGTGTGTATTGTGTGTGTGTGTGTGTGTAGTCCCTTCCATCCTCCAACAAGCAAATTGTTTGTCATAGGTCCAACCGTGCCCATTCTGGAACTGACACACCCTTGCTAGTTTAAAAAAAAATGGCAAAAAGAACCTTGTAATATTTCCTGGAGACCCGGGTATAACTTCAGGTAACATTCCTGGAATATATATTCAAAGACAATGCTTAACTTCATATCCTTCTTCTCAATCAGAGAGAGGCACTCATATATGACCCGTGACACTGGCCTCCGATCAGCCTGCAGTTTCTGTAAAACATGCCAAATCAGATTTGCAGGGTTAATGTGAATTATCATTACACCGACAGGGCAATTAGCAATTTTAAACCAATCTATTTTCACATTTTACTCTACAATAATGTAAGAAAACTGGTTGCTAGACGTTATACATCATCTAACATTTGCCCTGCGTTGTTTCTTGGCTGAAGACATTAAATAGCATATAGATGTGCAGGCACGATCTGATCCCCAAACAACTGTTTTTCCATTGCCTGTTCCACTAATAAGGACACACATATAGTCAAGTGTGCATTTTCAGTTTTTTTTGGAAAAGAGCTGGTAGTCATCCATGGCAACCCTCATCCAAACTAAGCATATGTTCCCCTAAAAAGGTTTACCCGTGAATAGTGATTTCAGGCCAATTTGGTAACAATCATCTCTTGCTTCTATATACAGTATCTCACAAAAATGAGTACACCCCTCACATTTTTGTAAATTTATAATGTAAAATATTTTATTATATCTTTTCATGTGAAAACACTTAAGAAATGACACTTTGCTACAATATAAAGTAGTGGGTGTACAGCTTGTATAACAGTGTAAATTTGCTGTCCCCTCAAAATAACTCAACACACAGCCACTAATGTCTAAACCGCTGGCAACAAAAGTGAGTACACCCCTAAGTGAAAATGTACAAATTGGGCCCAAAGTTTCAATATTTTGTGTGGCCACCATTATTTTCCAGCACTGCCTTAACCCTCTTGGGCATGGAGTTCACCAGAGCTTCACAGGTTGCCACTGGAGTCCTCTTCCACTCCTCCATGACGACATCACGGAGTTGGTGGATGACAGAGACCTTGCGCTCCTCCACCTTCCATTTGAGGATGCCTCACAGATGCTCAATAGAGTTTAGGTCTATAGACATGCTTGGCCAGTCCATCACCTTCACCCTCAGCTTCTTAAGCAAGGCAGTGGTTGTCTTGGAGGTGTGTTTGGGGTCGTTATGTTGGAATACTGCCCTGTGGCCCAGTCTCAGAAGGGAGGGGATCATGCTCTGCTTCAGTATGTCACAGTACATGTTGGCATTCATGATTCCCTCAACGAACTGTAGCTCCCCAGTGCTGGCAGCACTCATGCAGCCCCAGACCATGACACTCTCACCACCATGCTTGAGTGTAGGCAAGACACACTTGTCTTTGTAATCCTCACCTGATTACTGCCACACACGATTGACACCATCTGAACCAGATACGTTTACCTTGGTCTCATCAAACCACTGGACATGGTTCCAGTAATCCATGTCCTTAGTCTGCTTGTCTTCAGCAAACGGTTTGCGAGCTTTCTTGTGCATCATCTTTAGAAGAGGCTTCCTTCTGGGACGACAGCAATGCAGACCAATATGATGCAGTGTGGGGCGTGTGGTCTGAGCACTGACAGGCTGACCCCCCACCCCTTCAACTTCTGCAGCAATGCTGGCAGCACTCAAGTATTGTATTGTGAGTACCTATGTATTGTGAGGATTGTGAGTACCTGTGTATTGTGAGTACCTGAGTAGAGTGCTGTGAGTGCCCAGGTGCTGCGAATACCCGATTGCTGTGAGTACCTGTGTACCTCTGTATTGTATTGTTGAGCATTAGTGTCAGGAAGCTAGTTGTTAGTTAATTTGGACAGGGTATAATCCTCAATCCCTATTAAATTAGCAGGTACGATGCCCAGCGGGTGTGGAGATGCGACTCGGTGTACATCTTGCGGCATGTATGCATTCCTTGATCACCCGATCAAGGGCAAATTCTGCTGTGCAAAATGTAAGCACATTATTTCCCTGGAAGCCCAGGTTCTGAATCTAGGGAAGCAACTGTCAACTGAAAGAATCTCCATCCCAAAGGAGAGCTGCAAATGTACCTGGCAGGGGCCAGCACAGAGGCAGGTGGAGACAAAGTTGTCAAGGCACCAGAGAAGAGTAGATGGGTGACAGTCAGGAAGTATATAGGGGAAAGAGTCAGGGAGGCAGATCCTGAGCTGGAACATCCCAATAAGTACGCCCGTTGTGAGACATTGATGAAACTAGTCAGAGACCAGCATTGCTGGAGCAGAGTGACTCCCCTAGCTGCCATGGGAAGAACTCCTCCAGTGAGAGTGGGGGGGTGGAGGAAGATTTTGGTGGTAGGGGACTCAATTCTCAAAAGGACAGAGAGGGCAATCTGTCACTAGGACATGAAACGCCAAACTGTATGTTGTCTACCGGGCGCTCGGGTTCGGCACATCACGGATCTGGTGGACAGATTACTGGGGGGGGCTGGGGAAGACCTGGCTGTCATGGTGCATGTTGGCACCAACGACATAGTCAGAGGAAGATGGAGTGTCCTAAAAAACGATTTTAGGGATTAAGGAGCTCAATTGAGAAATAGGACCTCCAAGGTAGTATTTTCAGAAATACTACCGGTACCTCGAGCCACACCAGAAAGGCAGAGGGAGATTAGGGAAGTAAACCAGTGGCTGAGGAGCTGGTGTAGAAAGGAGGGGTTTAGGTTTCTGGAGAACTGGGTCGGTTACCAGCTCTAATGAAGGGACAGACTGCACCTAAATGAGGAGGGTGCAGATCTGCTGTAAAAGAAGATGGACGAAAAGTTAGTGGGGCTTTTTGGGGGTTCAGCAGTGGGGCCAGGTGAGCAGGAGGGTTCGACAGTTGGGCCAGGTGAGCAGGGGGGGTTCGGCAGTTGGGCCAGGTGAGCAGGGGGGGTTCGGCAGTTGGGCCAGGTGAGCAGGGGGGGTTCGGCAGTTGGGCCAGGTGAGCAGGGGGGGTTCGGCAGTTGGGCCAGGTGAGCAGGGGGGGTTCGGCAGTTGGGCCAGGTGAGCAGGGGGGGTTCGGCAGTTGGGCCAGGTGAGCAGGGGGGGTTCGGCAGTTGGGCCAGGTGAGCAGGGGGGGTTCGGCAGTTGGGCCAGGTGAGCAGGGGGGGTTCGGCAGTTGGGCCAGGTGAGCAGGGGGGGTTCGGCAGTTGGGCCAGGTGAGCAGGGGGGGTTCGGCAGTTGGGCCAGGTGAGCAGGGGGGGTTCGGCAGTTGGGCCAGGTGAGCAGGGGGGGTTCGGCAGTTGGGCCAGGTGAGCAGGGGGGGTTCGGCAGTTGGGCCAGGTGAGCAGGGGGGGTTCGGCAGTTGGGCCAGGTGAGCAGGGGGGGTTCGGCAGTTGGGCCAGGTGAGCAGGGGGGGTTCGGCAGTTGGGCCAGGTGAGCAGGGGGGTTCGGCAGTTGGGCCAGGTGAGCAGGGGGGTTCGGCAGTTGGGCCAGGTGAGCAGGGGGGGTTCGGCAGTTGGGCCAGGTGAGCAGGGGGGTTCGGCAGTTGGGCCAGGTGAGCAGGGGGGTTCGGCAGTTGGGCCAGGTGAGCAGGGGGGTTCGGCAGTTGGGCCAGGTGAGCAGGGGGGTTCGGCAGTTGGGCCAGGTGAGCAGGGGGGTTCGGCAGTTGGGCCAGGTGAGCACGGGGGTTTAGTGTTGGGACAGATGAGAAGGGGGTCCAGGGGTGGGATGGAAAAGCAGGGGGGTAGAGCATTGAGGCAGATGTGAAAGGAGGTGTATTGGTGGGACAGATAAGCAGGGGGTTACAGTGGTGGGACAGGAGTGCAGGTGGGGCAGAAGAACAGGGGGTACAGAGGTGAGACAGATGTGCAGGAGGTACATTGGTGGGGAAGATGAGAAAGTGGGTTACAGTGGTGGGGCAAATGAGCAGATGGGTTCAGTGTTAGGACAGATGAGAAGGTGATTCAGTAGTGAGACAGAAGAGCATGGGGATACAGTGGTGGAGCAGATGTGCAGGGAGGTACAGTGATGGGGCAGATGAGAAAAGGGGGTACATTGATGGGGCAGATGAGCAGGGGGGGTTACAGTGGTGGGACAGAAGAGCAAGGGGGTACAGTGATGGGGTAGATGTGCAGGAGGTACAGTAGTGGGAGGAATGAGAAGGGGGTTACAGCAGTGGGGCAGAGGAGCAGGGGGGTACAGAGGTGGGGCAGAGGAGCAGGGGGGTACAGAGGTGGGGCAGATGTGCAGGGGGGTACAGAGGTGGGGCAGATGTGCAGGGGGGTACAGAGGTGGGGCAGATGTGCATGGGGGTTACAGTGGTGGGGAAGATGAGAAAGGGGGTACATTGGATGGGGCAGATGAGAAAGGGGGTACATTGGACGGGGCAGATGAGAAAGGGGGTACATTGGACGGGGCAGATGAGAAAGGGGGTACATTGGACGGGGCAGATGAGAAAGGGGGTACATTGGACGGGGCAGATGAGCAGGCGGTTACAGTGGCGGGGCAGATGAGCAGGGGGTTACAGCGGCGGGGCAGATGAGCAGGGAGTTACAGCGGTGGGGCAGATGAGCAGGGAGTTACAGCGGCGGGGCAGATGAGCAGGGAGTTACAGCGGCGGGGCAGATGAGCAGGGGGTTACAGCGGCGGGGCAGATGAGCAGGGGGTTACAGCGGCGGGGCAGATGAGCAGGGGGTTACAGCGGTGGGGCAGATGAGCAGGGGGTTACAGCGGTGGGGCAGATGAGCAGGGGGGTTACAACGGTGGGGCAAATGAGCAGGGGGGTACAGTGGTGAAAAAGATTTGCATGGGGTACAGTGAACTGAGATGTGAAGGTGCATGAATTAGGTCTGATCTGAGGTGTGAGAGTGCAGGATGTTAATTTCTCACTACTAAAGTAGTTTACAGCATTTACTTTATAAAAAATGCTTTTCGTGATTGAGAGTGTGAAGGTGACATTTTTTTGTTATAAAATGGGCACGCTCAATTTCTTTGAAAACATTTTTCGGCACACTGTGCTCAAAAGGTTTCCTACCCCTGCATTAGAGTGTCACTCTGGGAAGAAAAGGTGTATTTGGTTCTGTAAATAATGTCACACGAGTTAGTTGTCAGGTCTTCTTGCTCGGTAATCACTGGGAAATGCAAGATACCCAATTGCTCATTTTCTACAGTGCCAGGGGTCAGCAACCTTTTTCCACTTAAGGGCCGGATTCAATGTATGTAAAATGCATAGAGGGCTGCATTAACCTGCTAATAAATGAAGACAATAATAATCCTAACACAGTAATAACAGTACAGCTTTACCTCACTTTAAAAAGGTGCTTCACTAATACGAAGCCAGTTCACCCGGAGGGCTGGGGATTCGAATTTTACTGCCCCCTCCTCCATCCTGGCACCCAAGGGTGGCTGAAAACAGCCAGCATGGTCTGGAGATGGGGTTTCTGTCCCTAGGAAAAATGGGGTCCCCGTAGCCAGAGAAAATGTGACATGGGGTCCCATGGAGTTCCTGTCCCCAAGTGAGATGGGGTCCCTGTCCCCAGGGGTGATGAGGTCCCTAATAGGGCCCCCCCATTGCAGTGTCCTCTGTACCCCCATAACAATGTCCTCTGCCCCCCTTCACATCGCTCCCATAGTGTCCTCTGCTCCCCTCCCCCCATAGCAGTGTCCTCTGCTCCCCTCCCCCCATAACAGTGTCCTTTGTCCCCTGTACCCCCATAGTGTCCTCTGCCCCCCTGCACCCCACACAAAACACACACTGTGTAGGTAGAACTCTCCTACCTTAAACAGGTGTACAGCAGAGCAGAGATCGGCCAGTATCACAGGGCTGGACGGGGGCAAGAACTACTAAAGTTAACTTTTCACATTAACAGGCTGGCGATTGGTTGCTAGACAACCAATCACCTGCTGTTTAATGTGAAAAGTTAACTCCAGCAGTTCCCTCCCTCATCCAGTCCTGTGATACTGGCCGCTGTCCAATGAATAAGAAAGCGGCCAAAATGCAGTATGCATGTGAACTGATCACGGGCACTGACGGGCCAGACATTTAGCGGTGGCGGACTGGGTGCGGCCCGCAGGTTGCTGACCCCTGTTCTACAGTAAAGACTGATGTGGAATAATGTGTACTTTAACCACTTGCCAACCAGCTGCCGTCATTATACCGCGGCAGGTCGGCACGATCCTGCGAGCCATCGTGGCTATACGTCGGCTCTTTTAAGCGGGATAGCAGGCGTGCGCATGGGCCCGCTGCACTGTGGGGGTGCCGATGCTCATGGCCGAAGGTCGCGATGACCTCCGGCCACGAGAGGAAGAACAGGGACATGTGTGTGTAAGCACACAAATCCCTGTTCTGAGAGGAGATGCAGATCGTGAGTTCCTAATAGCTAGGAACCACGATCTGTCATCTTCTATAGTCAGTCACCTCCCCCTACAGTTAGAACACACAGTCAGGGAACACAGTTAACCCCATGATCGCCCCCTAGTGTTAACCGCTTCCCTGCCAGTGAAATTTATACAGTAATTAGTGCATTTTTATAGCACTGATCGCTGTAAAATTGTCAATCGCCCCAAAAATGTGTCAAAAGTGTCTAATGTGTCCGCTATAATGTCGCCGTCACGATATAAAAATTGCAGATCGCCACCATTACTATAAAAAAAAAAAAAAAAAAAAATAATAAAAATGCCATAAATCTATCCCCCATTTAGCAGACGCTATAACTTTTGCGCAAACCAATCAATATACGCTTATTGTGATTTTTATTACCAAAAATATGTAGAAGAATACATATTGGCCTAAACTGAAAAAAAAAAAAAAATGGGGATATTTATTATAGCAAAAAGTACAAAATATTGTGTTTTCTTTCAAAATTGTCGCTCTTTTTTTGTTTATAGCGCAAAAAATAAAAACCGAAGAGATGATCAAATACCATCAAAAGAAAGCTCTATTTGTGGGAAAAAAAAGGACGTCAATTTTGTTTGGGTACATCGTCACACGACCGCTCAATTGTCAGTTAAAGCGAC
Source organism: Aquarana catesbeiana (assembly GCF_042186555.1). Taxonomy (NCBI): domain Eukaryota; kingdom Metazoa; phylum Chordata; class Amphibia; order Anura; family Ranidae; genus Aquarana; species Aquarana catesbeiana. The sequence goes on from NC_133324.1 coordinate 880,555,632, forward strand.
GCAGTGCCATATCGCGAAAAATGCCCTGGTCATTGAGCAGCCAAATCTTCCGGGGCTGAAGTATTTAAAGTGGTTCTAAAGGTAGATGGTTTTATGCATTCAGGTAAAAAAACCTTCTGTGCGCAGCTCTCCTAATACTTACCTGAGTCTGATATCGATCCAGCGCTGTGCAGGAGAGCAGCGTCGCTGTTCTCTCCTCACTGGCTCAGAGGCGGGAGCCATTGGCTGCCATCAATCACAACCAGTGAGAAGGGAGAGAGGGTGCTGCAATGCTGCTCTCGTGAACAGCGCTGGATTGACATCCGGCTTAGGGAAAATGGACATACAGCACAGTTTGGGATTAAGCCCGCATGAGTACCCCCATTGCAAGTGGCTTGCTATGGAGGCACTCGGCAGGGGGAGGAGCCAGAAGCACCAAAGGGGGGCCAGAGAACAGGAGGATCGGGGCTTTTCTGTGCAAAACCACTGCACAGAGCATAAGAAGAAAAAAGTGGCTGGATGGCCGCACTGTAATGCGATCTTTTATTGGTATTACAATGGTGGTGAACTACAAAGATCACTGACGCGTTTCACACCCAAAAGTGGTGCTTAATCATAGCTATGGAGCTATGATTAAGCACCACTTTTGGGTATGAAACACATCAGAGGATCTTTGTCGTTCACCACCACAGCTGTATGGTCTATGTTTTTATCTACCGATAAAAGAGATTGCATTGCAATGCGGCCATCCAGTCACTTTTTTCTTCTTACGTTCCGGTTTGCAGCAGGGCCTGCACCCATTTACGTGTAGTGGTAGCGGAGCAGCAGGGCAGGTGATGTTGTCCTTGAGCGGTGCTATATACATTTATGTGTCTGCACTGCACAGAGCAGGTAAGTATATATTTAACCTTACAATCACTTTAACCAGGTAAGGTAAGACTGGAAATTCTGCTGAACTGGCCAAAGTTTGGTCCATGTGTACCACGGTCTGTTCAACACCGGCTCAATCAGCTTCCAGGTCTTTTTGTCAAAACTTCATTGAACAAGCTGAAGTTAGCAGCTGATTGGTTACTATGCACAGCTGCACCAGATTTTGCACTTTCCAGGTTTAGTAAATCAACCCCGTTGTATTCTGACCGGGGGGGGGGAGAGCCCCTGCTGTCAGAATACAACAGAACAGTGGGACAGATCCCTACATCAACATCGTTTGTGTTGATGGCAGGAATCTGACAGTTATTTTTTTTAATTCAACCCGCTGATTGAACGGAAAAAAAAAAAAATCGGTATACCCCGCTTTAGTTATCTGATTATATGTTTAAATAATCTGTATAAATGGCTCAGTAAATACTGATTGGAAAAGCACTGATGAACCAGAGAAATGCCAACATATATAAGAGCGGGTAGTGCTAGTGTGTGCTCAGAAAATCCTGAAAGCAGTATTAAACCCAAAAACAAAAAACTTGAATATATTGCAACTTACCAATCCTTAACTGTGGTGTTTGCATTAGTTTACTTTTCATTAGGATTTTTGTTTTAATTTTCACCTTGTGGGTCTGTCAGTAATATAGTTAGGGTGTCTCAGCTCTGGATGGAGGAGCAACGGAGACACCTTTGGACAGCAACATTGTTAATCTGTGGAGAAGGGAGTGTTAGATGCGCTAGAAGATTCAGACGGACTTGACTAACAAATTAAAGCTGAACGCCAGCTAACACTTTCGAGCAATTACGTCAATATTTTTTTTTTCATTTTTGGGTAACATTTTTACATAAATAAAGAGCTGACCATTGTAGGCACCCCTGTCAGTGGTAAATGGTTTCTCCCAATCCTTTAACTGCTACTTTGTCTGCACAGCTTGGTAAAGGAAGTTGAACAATAACAGACTTACTAGCTGGATCACCAGGTTAAAAATAAAAGGAAAAAAAAAAAAGAAAACGCAGACATCACATCGAAGAATTGGTAAGCTGCAATATAATAAATGCTTGTTTTGTGGTTTAATACTGCTTAAAGAGGAGTTCCACCCAGGGGGTCGGGTAAAAAAAAATAAAAAATTAAAAGTCAGCAGCTACAAATACTGCAGCTGCTGACTTTTAATTGGACACTTACCTGTCCCTGGGTCCAGCGATGCGGGGGATCGAAGCCCCGCTCGTCTCCCCCTCCGTTCAGCGGCGCCGGCATTGCAACTGTGGGCGCCGGGCTGTGGCTTCACAGCCTGGCACCCACTGCGCATGCGCGAGCAGCGCCGCGCGCCGTGATTGGCCGCTCAGTCACCTGGGACCTGTAATGGGTCCCAGATGATTGACAGCGGTGAAGGAGCAGAGCGGAGCCCTTCCTGTGCCGAGGGGGAAGTGATGTCACCAGCCCAGGCACTGGAAGGGGCAGACTACGAGGGACCCCCTAGCAACAGGCATTTAGAGGTAAGTGTAAAAAAAAAAAAATATCCAAATTTTTTTTGTTTTGTTTTTTAGGATTTTTAATGTATTTTTGTTTTTTGAGGTGGAACCCCACTTTAAGGATTCTGCTTTCCATAGTGTCAGTAAGCAAAATATTGCTTAGTAAACTAACAGAAATAAATACAAATACTTACCAGGGATTCTATTTCAGAGAGAATAGTCAGATCCTGCAATCCATGTACAAATGGGAAAAGATCTGTTACTGCCAAACATATCTTTACTTTATCCTGAGTAAATATTATCAGGTCTTTATCTATGTCATCAGCAGTGACCAGGGCACTTTTCCTGTATTTTCCTTCTTTGTATTCTGCAAAAAGAACAGAAAGCCATTAACAAAAGGATAAAAAAAAAAAAAAAAAAAAAAAACAGAAAACATACTGTAGATACAAACTTTGTATGGTTAAAACAGATACTAAACAAATATTGCAACTGTATATGTAAAAGCAGCTAAAAAAGTTAGGAGCCAGTTTTTTAAATCAGCTGCCCAGCGCCCAGAACTGCATGTCCGGGGCATCAGGCAATAAGAATTGCTCATGCCTGGTGCCAAGCAAACGAAAAAAAAAAAAAAAAAGGTGGCACCGATAGGCTGCACTGATGGGCACTGAGGCTGCGCTGATAAGCACTTATAGGCTGCGCCGATTAGGTGGCACTGATAAGGCTGCGCTAATAAGCACCGATAGGCAGCACCTTTGGACACTGATGAGGTGGCACTGATAAGCACTGATAGGCTGCACTGATGAGATGGCACTCCCCGTCCACTCAGCAGCGGGCGACCGATCAAACCTGTCCAGACGAAGCTACGCTAATCAGTTAGCGAAACGCGTTGACGTCACAGCAGTCACATGACGCTGGCTGACGATATGCCCTATTCAAACTGTACCGCGGGGTAGGAGACGCCAGCTCCACATCCACCCGAGGAGGTCCGTGCGCACAAGTGCACACGGCACGAGTGACACCACAAATTGTGAAAACCCAGCGGCCCAGCTTTAAAGGACATTTTTGTCCCACTGCACAAGAGGCATTACGGAGGCACCAACACGGTAGGACCCCAGCCTGTGTAAGGACCGAATGGGAGAGAACAGTATGGACTCTGAACGGTGTGGTAACATATGGAAGCACGTTCTCCTATTTCCCCTGAATCATAGGTCTGTGATTGCTGGAAAAGACTGTATGATGCCAAAGTTGCCTGATTACTTAATCTGAAAGCGATTAGAACTATGCACAACAGCATTGGATAAGTTTGACCAAGCAGCACTTTGAAATCGCTACGAGCTTGCAGCTGGTTATATGCAGAGTCATTATTGTCACATTCCTGGATATGGAACAGTGCCCCATTAACCCCTTGTTGGTCATCTGTTAACTAGCTGAGATATTTTTGATTGTCAAAATCACTCTGTTTATTCCCCCCCCCTTTTTTGGAAACGGTAATACTTCAATGATTAACTTCATATCACCTGGAACTATTATGCCCAAGGAAAATGTGAAGGCTATTTATCCAAGACTGCCCTGATCCATAAGCCAAGGAGATACTACTCAACTAAATTCAGCAATAAATTGCCAACTGGCAAGTGTCATTTCTTTTGCCATTTCCACCCTGACCAATAGAGTTTCTTTATGATTTAGGGGTATTATCAATATTGTTCCCTCGGGGGCCATTCACCATGAAACTAACATATATCTTGTGGAAATTAGGTATTTAGTGCCTTGTTTTTTCCTTTATGTGCCGCATGTGCATTGATGCGATTTTGTCGCATGTCAGTTTCATCGTGAATGGTTGGCTGGCATCCGGACTATTTGTGTTTTGGTGTGTTGTGTTTTTTTGTATTGTTCTTAGATGTGTGTCCTTCCTGTTTTTGAATGTTTTTGCATCATCATTCTTCCCAAGCAATCCTAATTTTTCAGGAGAACCCTGGAGAAGAATGTTGTATGAAACTGTACCTACATTGAAATTCACATTTTAAATTTATGTAGTCTGTGCCTATCATGGGACCAATAAATTTTGTAATTTTATAGAACTTAGACCCTGATTCTTTGTTGCAGAAGTAGCCGCTTGTGGATTCTGGTAGCAATACCAGGGAATCCTTTCCCCACTTTTTTGAAAGACCGATCAAAACCTGCAACCTCAACCCCTGTCAACCTGGGAAGATGTCGTCAGAGGTGGGCGGGCAGTGAGAGCAAGCCATGCTCTTCACAGCACCGTCCACCAGAGGGTGCTGGTTCGCACATAGGAGCGTGTATCATGCTCCAGCAGGCCGTAAAGCTGTAGCCTCAATTATCGGCCAGCCCGACGCTAGTCCGCACACCCGCGGGTAGGCCATATGTGAGGATCCTGACCACTGCTGCGGTGCAACCCAGGCGCCAGGACACAATTTCCAGTCGCCATTGGTGCCTGGGTTTTGTTGAGCCAGTTCATATATCAGTTCACAAGATGGGTTGACATTTATGTATCTTTACTGTCCGGCCTATTCTTTAATTTTGACATTTATTAAAAGCTAATGGAGACTTAAGCTGCCCATAGACGAAACAAAATTTTGCCAGTTCAGGAACTGGACGAATTTCGATCCGTCTATGGGCAGGCTGATTGTACTTAAGTTGATGGACTTCAGTACAACCAGTCTGTCCGTTTTTTACCCTCAATCAGCTATAGCCGCCAGCAGTGATCATTGTGTTTTGCTGGGTGGGGAAGGCTCCCTGCCAGCAGAATACATTAGCACTGCAGGAGGCATTCCTCCATTAACACTGTGTTGATGCGGAAATCAACTTGAAAAGTGCAATCAGTCTCTGTGCAAGGCTCGGTCTGCAGAGGAGATGGAATCAGTTGCCGCTGGTGTATGGCTATACCCTGGGGCAGGATGCTGGAAAGGCCTGCTCTCATTCGTGCTGCAATCGCCGCTTGGATCTCAATGAAGACTTCAAGTCCGATGAAGAGGAGGGTTTTCTCCTTGAAGCGTGTATCCCACCCCATCTATTTCAACCTGTTACTGATGGGAGGAGATCCAAGTGGTGATTGCAGCGGCAGCACAGACAAGAGCGGGCCTTTCCAACATCCGGCCCCAGGCTATTGTCATACACCAGCGACAGCCGATTCCCTCTCCTCTGCAGACCGAGCCTTGCACAGAGAGCGATTGCACTTTTCTAACCTGCTACCTCCCCTCCCTCTGTGAGTGCAATACTTATTTATGTTGTGATTTTATTTCCAATAAAGATAGGACTATGCGATGAGGCTTTTGGCACCTCTCTCTCTCTCTCTCTCTCGTTTTTCCAATCTAGTTAGAATTAATAATGAAGATCTGCCTGCAGAGTACAGACAGGGTTAACTATGGCAAACACAGCTGCCCACCCCCCTCATAAACAAAGTGGAGTAGAATATTTCCATGGTGGAAGGTCCAGAGAACATCTACAAAAGTTAAGCTGCAACATAATATTTCAGTGAATGGGGACATGTAACAAATATAAAAGTATGTATAAATCTAAATTTGACCAGGCCATTTTTTGCGATACGGCACTGCATCGCTTTAACTGACAATTGCGCGGTGTTGTACCCAAACAAAATTGATGTCCTTTTTTACCCACAAATTGAGCTTTCTTTTGGTGGTATTTGATCACCTCTGCGGTTTTTATACTTTGCGCTTTAAACAAAAAATCAGCGTCAATTTTGAAAAAAAAAAAAAACAATAAAAAAAAACATTTTTTGTAGTTTTTGCTATAATAAATATCCCATTTTTTTTAAACTAATTTTTTCCTCAGTTTAGGCCGATATGTATTCTTCTACATACTTTTTGAAAAAATAAATAAATAAATCGCAATAAGCGTATATTGATTGGTTTGCGCAAAAATAGGATTTTTCCTACAGCTTACCTGTAAAATTCTTTTCATGGAGTACGCAGCTATAGTAATTACTATCTGGTTTATATGCCACCTATTAGGTGAATGGACACTGGCACACCCAAAAGACAGGAAGTCCCCCCTCTATATAACATCTCCTTTACAGGAAGTACCTCTGTTTTCTAGCAAACAATTCCCAAAAGAGGGGAGGGGCCTCTGTGTCCGATGATGTACTCCAAGAAAAGAAAATAGGCCATACTGAGTGAGCCTGCACCCTCTAGTGGCTGGAGGAGAAACAGCAGCCTACATGAGTAAGAGTACATAGCATGATTAAATAGCACACTTCCCCCAGTGGCCACCGGGAGGACAGACAGTCAGATCTCAAAGAGAAACTGCAAACAAATGCAGACTTACCATTCCTGCTGCAGGACTCTGAACATAACAGGAGTCCAATCTTCACCCATCATGGCGAGCTTTGTCAAAAAAGACCTTCAGGGACTCGGTCCCCTTTAATGTGGGGTCTACTCCCCTGGACCTGTATAGCACCCTGCAGGAATGCACCTTGCTCAGAACAAACACTGCACAGGGCTCCATTACGCAGGGTCCAGTGCCGAAAGGCTGCATTACAGGCAAACTTCAAGGAATCTTCTTTCCTTCCAATGAGGCTCGGGTATCATCCATGTTGGCTGACAGCTTTTTCGAATAGATCCGCTTGAAATCCATGATCCTTAATAGTTCTAACTGTAGGGGGGATGGCACTGACTAGGGGAGGAGAGAGATTGGTGTTCATACTTAGTATGAACACACGATCCGTCTCCTCATGCCTGAAACACACAGATCCGGTTCTCGCGCTGTCACAAGCTATTGTGGGTGCCCGGCGGTCATTGCGCCCGCTCGGCACACCCATTGGCTCCGCACGCCTGCTGTGGCATCATAAAGAAACGACGTACAGCTACGGCGATTTGCGCAGCCATGCCAACCTGCCGCAAATTTTAAAAATATGATGTCCCTTTTCCCCACAAATAGAGCATTCTTTTGGTGGTATTTGATCACCTCTGCAGTGTTTGTTGTTTGTGCTATAAACAAAAAAGGCCATCAATTTTGAAAAAAAATAAATACATTTTTTTACTAGTAATGGCGGAGATCAACGACTTATAGCGGGACTGCGATATTGCAGCGGACAAATCGGACACTAAGTGACACTTTTGGGGGACCAGTGATACCCAATACAGTGATCAGTGCTAAAAAAATATGCACTGTCACTGTACTAATGACACTGACAGGGAAGGGGTTAACATCACGGGGGAGCAAAGGGTTAAACGTCTCCTGACGTGTTAACCTCTGCTGTACACTTATATTTTTTATGGAGATACAATAAATTTGGACTGATTTAAAGAGCATGTATGGAGTTGTGGATTGTCTTTCATCTACTCATCACATTGGCAGCTAAGCAACTGCACATCCTGAACCTGACAGCTCAGGAGGCGTTTCATTATTTCGAAGGTGCTTCAACTGTGGGAAGACAGATCCAGGTTTCTGCTTAGCAGAAACACAGGATCTCTGTCTTGCTACTAACAGAGTGGCGATCTGCCTTGTTTACATAGGCAAACAGCTGTTCTGCCTCTGTTGGCAACGATCGGCGGGTCCCGGCGGACATCAGGTCCACTGGACCCACCGATTGGCTCCCGCTGTGTCCAATCACAGTGGGAGCGGGTTGCCGGTGGCTTGTGTGTGTGCCGCGGACCTGAAAGTGCAGAATCACGTACCTGTACAGGATTCTGCGCACAGGAGCCACCGCCCCACAGTATATGTACTTGGGGTGTTCGGCAAGGGGTTAATGAATACAAGGCGTTCTCTGATTGGACAAGGTGGAGATGAGGGGTGGTGCCAGCATGATCTCCACCTTGTCTAATCAGAAAATGCTTTGTACTCATTGAAAAATGTACAAAGCCATATCTGAATGATGGCAGTGCCGAGTAAGCAACCCCCTGCAGTCAGGTGACAGGGGAGCAATCTCCAGCACACAGTCTGTGATTCACAGCCTCAGCTCTGTTCCTGTGTGCAGGGTAGTGTGTCCTTTCCCTCCAATCAGCTCTTAGTGTTCTCCTCACTGAGAACTGCAGTGTGTAATTTCAGCTCCCCGCCCCCTGTTTTCTGAAAGTTTAGACAAGCTTTATAAATTCTGCATTTTGAATGGCTGGCGAGAAGAGAAGATAAACAGGTACAACTTATGTAGAATAGATTGTTTTTTTTTCTCTGTGTATCTCCTGAAGACTAGTCACTTCACTGGGTATAGGTAAGGGTTTACAACCACTTTGATGGTAAAGGAGTGGATTTCTTTTTTAACCTACCTTTATAAATGGGTTTTAGATCAGGATATTTCTTCCTCATGGGTTTCTGCAATAAGTGCCAAAAGAAATTTTGCAACAGCAAGTGTTTTTCTTCTATGCAGCATAGACAGTCGTATACAATTCGATGGACAGATTTCGTATCGGCCTGCAGCTCCTAGATGAGAGATCACTTTGTAAAATCCATCAGCTTGACATATCTCTAATTGTATCAATATGTGTTCATGTTTCTGTGTATAATTTATATACAGTGGATCCTTGGTTTATGAGTAACGCCTGTGTTGTCTCGCAAAACAAGCAGAATTCAAGCTAATGGGGTGTGCAGTACCGCATTTGGCCAGAGGTGCGGGGGGAGCCGGTGACACTCGGCGATTCGGAGCCGTTCGGAAATACTCGCAAACACTCAGAAATACTCCATTGCCGAGTGTTTCCGAGCCTTTCCGAGTTCAGCCGAGCTGTCACTGAGTATTTCCGAGGCTCTCCAGCGTCCCCCCCAACCTCTGGCCACATGAAGTATTGCATGCAATAGAAGTCAATGCGGAACAAATTATTTATATTTCCATTGACTTCTATGGGGAAAGTCACTTTGATATGCGAGTGCTTTGGATTACAAGCATTCTTCTGGAACGGATTATGCTCGTAATCCGAGGTTCCACTGTATTTACATGTGGAACAGCCATATTCACACTCTGATTACACAACCTCTGCTACACAGTAATTTTTTACTGTTCCTCTTTAACCACTAGGTTCACATCGCTGCATGTTTGCGGGCCATGTTGTGCATGCACCTTTTCAAAAACGTGGCCGCAGGTAAATCGCATGGTCTTTTTGAACCATGGGATTTCCCTCACCGCAATTTTACATGCGTGGGGGTGCCATTCAGAATTTCCACAGAGCAGTGCATTTTCAGTGAATAGCTGCGATTCCCGCACCCGCAACCACATGCAGAAGTGTAAACCAAGGGTAAAAAGTTATTAAACCCCAAACCAAAAATGTAAAATATAGCAGCTTACCCATCATTAGATTTGGTGGCTGCACTCGTTTTCTTTCTTTAGGCTTTTTTTCCCCCGTTTTCACCCGGTGATCTGGCCAGTAACGCACCTCCTGTATTAGCGTGCCCTCACTCTGGATGAAGAAGCACAGGGGGTACCTTTGGACAGTAGCATTGTTAGTTTTGGGGGAGGGGAGTGTTAAATATACTAGCAGATTTAAATACACTAACAAATTGAAGCCAAACTCCAGCTCACAGTTTATAAGCAGTTACAGCAAACAGTTTCTTTCTTTTTGGGATAAAGGTTTTACATGAATAAATAAAAGCTGATCATCGTAAGCATGCCTGTCTGTGGTAAATGGTTTGTCTCGTCTCTATAATTGACACATTTGCAGGAGAGCATGTTCTTTTGAAAAACAAGAGTCTTATTGGCAGGATCACCAGGTGAAAATAAAAAAAATAAAAAACAGCCATAAAAGGAAAAAACAAAAAAACAAATGCATCCACGACTACTAAGAATTAGTAAGCAGCAATATAATAATGGTTTGCTTTTGGGTTTATTACTACTTTAAAATGCAAGTCAGTTAACTTAGAGCTTATATGTACGGGATTTTGTTTGGGCCTAAGCTGCTTTTCTTGTCAGTACAAGTCAATGTGAATGCAAAAGCAACTTCAAAGAAGCTTGAATCAATTCCTTGGCTAAAGAAAGGCAAATCAAAACACGGCATTGACTCACTTTTAAAGCATATCTTAGAAGAAGAAAAAAAAAAAAAAAAAAGCTTACCAGTTCTTAGATATGGTGGCTGCATTAGTTTTCAGACTAAGAACATTTTCAGCAAGTGCAGAAATGACCTGTTGATCTTGCCAGAAATGCAGGGTTCTTGTCACTTGCTGTGGGCTGATAAGAGGTCTCTTTCAGATGGGCGGTAAAAATGTGCAGTTGAGCAGCGCTTTTACCAGCCCCTGGCTGCCCACATGAGTTGGGAAGGTACAGCTGGATGGGGCTGTACACATGTAACTGCCAAAATGATGGGACTCACGGTCGCAGCATTTTTAACATGGGGTGTGGAGTTTGACTGGTGGTACCAATGGTCATACTCAGCCGCTGAGTTCACTGGGGCCGCACTGCAACTGTGTGCAATGCATGTAACTGCAACACAACACGGTAGTGCGGCATTTCAGGGTAAATCTGACAGTGAGAAGAGATGACAGTTTTGCTCATGAGAGGGCAGTCCACCGCAAACGTGAAAAAGTCCATGTTGTGCAAACTACTAATCCCATCAATCCAAATAACCATGTAATGGAGATGAACAAAGGCAGACATGTTTGTAGTCCAGCCTGTGTGACAACCATGGCTCCTTCTATAGATACAGTTTATAAATAAGTTTATCCATGAAGGAACAGAAAGTGTTGAATTCATGGTATTACCAGATAAAAAATGGGGGAAAAAAAGCCTAAGAAAACAAAAAACAAATGCAGCCACCACATCTACGGACTAGTAAGCTGCAATATAATATATTTTTGTTTTTGGGTTTAGACACGTATTCATAATATGATATGTACATATTTCCTTGCTCATTGAAAAAAAATGCACTTGCTGCGTGGCTGAATATCACAGCTCAACATACGTTATATCCTATAGGTCAGCTGTCACTAAACGGCGGACCGCGGTTCGGAACCAGACCGAGCGACAGTCCTGTCCAGACCGTGGCCCTGTCACTGCCACAGCTGGGTGTCCTCTCCCAGGCCTCGGTGCTGCAGATCAGGACAGAGCACAGGAGTCTTCAAATTACCAAGTAGAGCCCTTGCACACTGGGGCGGTTTGCAGGCGCTATTGCGCTAATAATAGCGCCTGCAAACCACCCCGAAAGTGCCGCTACTTTCATTCCAGTGTGCAAGCCCCGAGGGCTTGCACACTGGAGCGATGCGCTGGCAGGACGGTAAAAAAAGTCCTGCCAGCAGCATCTTCGGAGCGGTGAAGGAGCGGTGTGTATACCGCTCCTTTACCGCTTCTGCCCATTGAAATCAATGGGACAGCGCGGCTATACCGCCGGCAAAGCGCCTCTGCAGAGGCGCTTTGCGGTGATATTTAACCCTTTCTCGGCCGCTAGCAGGGGGTAAAACCCCCCCGCTAGCGGCCGCATACCGACGGTAAAACGCCGCTAATAATAGCGGCGTTTTACCACCGACGCCGCCCCCCGCCCCAGTGTGCAAGGGCTCTTAGGGTAATCACCCACTTGTTAACATATAACTTGAGCAGCTCCTGCCCCTCAGTCCAAATCTGCAGCTCTTCGAGCCTCCGCCCCCCTGCGAGGAGGACACCGGTGGCTGGGCTGGAGCCCCGGGAGACAACACCCCAGGATGATTAGTGCCTCTGCCCTGCCAAAAGGTACTGTAGGGCTGTGCAAGGGAGGCCTGAATAAAAGGGGGTCTGTGTTGTGTAAAGGGGCTCTGTGTTGTGTAATGGGGCTCTGTGTTGTGTAATGGGGCTCTGTGTTGTGTAATGGGGCTCTGTGTTGTGTAATGGGGCTCTGTGATGTAAAGTCAGAGCCGATCCGCCCTATACGCTCACTACGCAAGCTGCGTAGGGCCCCCAAGACCCAGCATCCCCCCTGCACCTCTGGCTGGCCGTTTGGAGTGTAGTAGGGAGAGGTGGGACGAGTTGGAAGGCGGCGATCGGCAGCTCTATGGTGCCTGTGTGGCCGGCGGGATGTCCCTGGGGCTTGTAGTACTCTCTCGAGTGTCAGTGTATACAGTGGAAAGGAGAAGGGAGGGGCCTGACCCGGGCAGGTATCAGTTTCACTTTCACTCTGCTTGAATCTTGTTGCTGATGCCCGGGTCAGAGGCCCCTCCCCTCTCTATACATTCAGAGATAGAACTACTAGCCCCAGGGAGATCCCCCTGCCTGTGGACACCATAGAGCTGCCGATCGCTGCCTCCCACCTCCACCAGCCAGTTACAGGGGAACCTCTGCAGGGGGAGGGGGGGATGGGGGGAGTCGGCCCTCTGGGGACACCGATGTAAGCGGGGGCCCTCTGGGGACACCGATGTAAGGGGAGGATCTCTGGGGACCCTGATGTAAGGGGAGGATCTCTGGGGACCCTGATGTAAGGGGAGGATCTCTGGGGACCCTGATGTAAGGGGAGGATCTCTGGGGACCCTGATGTAAGGGGAGGATCTCTGGGGACCCTGATGTAAGGGGAGGATCTCTGGGGACCCTGATGTAAGGGGGGGCTCTCTGGGGACCCTGATGTAAGGGGAGGCTCTCTGGGGACCCTGATGTAAGGGGAGGATCTCTGGGGAGGGAGGATTGTATTGGAAGCACTGAAGTGTCAGGTGTGGCAATGGCAAATGGTTTGCATAGCTCACGGCATCATGGGTCAGGTAGAGGGCCCCTTAGCAGAATTTTGCTTAGGGCCCCAGGGAGGTCAGGACAACACTGTGTAAAGTGCACTGCAATGTAAAGGGGGGCAGTGATGTGAAGGGCAATTGAGGACACTGTGCGACTGCTTTAAAGAGGGGACTGTGATGTAAAGGGGACTAAGATATGAAAGGTACACTGAAGACGATAATGTACACGGGGGACCGTGATGTGTTCTAGCGCTAACGACATTCAGACCTCTAACGGAAGTAGAGCTGCACGATTCTGGATAAACGACTCTTGCAGCGCAACATCATCTTTCACATTATCCAAAAAAATTGGGCTAACTTTACTGTTTAGTTTTTTTTTATTGCATAGATGTGTATTTTTTCCCAAAAAATTGTGTTTAAAAGACCGCTACGCAAATACCGTGTGACAAAATATTGCAATGACAGCCATTTTATTCTCTAGGTTCCCTGCTAAAAAACATATATAAAAAGTTTGGAGGTTCTAGGTAATTTTCTAGCAAAAAATACTGATTTTAACTTGTAAGCAACAAGTGTAAAAAAAAAAAAAAAAAAAAAAAAAAAAAGGTTTAGTCTTTTAGGCTTAATGTACACGGGATGGTATACAACCTCTCCTGAATGACAGATAGTAACCAACGTTTAAAAACGCCCGTTTTGCCATGTTTACATGCCGCGTTTTTTTTAGTTTTTTTTTTAATAGTCAAAAACTCCTGTAAACGAAACGCGGCTTAAGGCGAGTTACCACATTTACAAGCCATTACAGGCGTTTGCCATTTCAAATGCCTCTGAACATCCATTCGTGAACGCATTTTTTTCCTTTCCAAAACCTGCTTCTAAAATCAACTGCCTAGAAAGGATTATAAACAACCCTGTGTACATGTACTGATAAGATAACAGAGGAGAGTTCAGGGGCAGCTGGAAAAAAAAAAAAATGCCCAACTGCTCCTAAGGCCCCTTTCATACGGGTGGATAGAATTCAGCTTTTAGCTGCGGATAGATCAAGTTATCTACCGCAGCCCAACTCATACAATGCTTTCCTATAGCCCCATTCACACACTGCATTTAGCAATGGTTTTGTTACATGGGGTTTTGTGCGGTTAGAAAAAATAAACTTGACTGCGTCCAGGACCGATTTATTGCAGCTATCTGCACATAACTGCAGGTAATCGCAGTGTAATATTTCACCTGCAGATAGCAGCGGCAACAAGGAAAGAAAAACAACAGGAAGCACATCAGAAATGGCAAGAATGTTCCAAAGCAGCCGCATGTAAACGCACATACAGTGGGGATGGAAAGTATTCCGACTCCCTTAAATTTTTCACTCTTTGTTATATTGCAGCCATTTGCTAAAATCATTTAAGTTCATTTTTTTCCTCATTAATGTACACACAGCACCCCATATTGACAGAAAAACACAGAATTGTTGACATTTTTGCAGATTTATTAAAAAAGAAAAACTGAAATATCACATGGTCCTAAGTATTCAGACCCCTTGCTCAGTATTTAGTAAAAGCACCCTTTTGATCTAATACAGCCAAGAGTCTTTTTGGGAAAGATGCAACAAGTTTTTCACACCTGGATTTGAGGATCTTCTGCCATTCCTCCTTGCAGATCCTCTCCAGTTCTGTCAGGTTGGATGGTAAACGTTGGTGGACAGCCATTTTTAGGTCTCTCCAGAGATGCTCAATTGGGTTTAAGTCAGGGCTCTGGCTGGGCCATTCAAGAACAGTCACGGAGTTGTTGTGAAGCCACTCCTTCATTATTTTAGCTGTGTTCTTAGGGTCATTGTCTTGTTGGAAGGTAAACCTTCGGCCCAGTCTGAGGTCCGGAGCACTCTGGAGAAGGTTTTCGTCCAGGATATCCCTGTACTTGGCCGCATTCATCTTTCCCTCGATTGCAACCAGTCGTCCTGTCCCTGCAGCTGAAAAACACCCCCGCAGCATGATGCTGCCACCACCATGCTTAACTGTTGGGACTGTATTGGACAGGTGATGAGCAGTGCCTGGTTTTCTCCACACATACCGCTTAGAATTAAGGCCAAAAAGTTCTATCTTGGTCTCATCAGACCAGAGAATCTTGTTCCTTACCATCTTGGAGTCCTTCAGGTGTTTTTTTAGCAAACTCCATGCAGGTTTTCATGTGTCTTGCACTGAGGAGAGGCTTCCGTCAGGCCACTCTGCCATAAAGCCCCGACTGGTGGAGGGCTGCAGTGATGGTTGACTTTCTACAACTTTCTCCCATCACCCGACTGCATCTCTGGAGCTCAGCCACAGTGATCTTTGGGTTCTTCTTTACCTCTCTCACCAAGGCTCTTCTCCCCTAATAGCTCAGTTTGGCCGGACGGCCAGTTCTAGGAAGGGTTCTGGTCATCCCAAACATCTTCCATTTAAGGATTATGGAGGCCACTGTGCTCTTAGGAACCTTAAGTGCAGCAGAAATTTTTTTTGTAACCTTGGCCAGATCTGTGCCTTGCCATAATTCTGTCTCTGAGCTCTTCAGACAGTTCCTTTGACCTCATGACTCATTTGCTCTGACATGCACTGTGAGCTGTAAGGTCTTATATAGACAGGTGTGTGGCTTTTCTAATCAAGACCAATCAGTATAATCAAACATAGCTGGACTCAAATGAAGGTGTAGAACCATCTCAAGGATGATCAGAAGAAATGGACAGCCTCTGAGTTAAATATATGAGCGTCACAGCAAAGGGTCTGAATACTTAGGACCATGTGATATTTCAGTTTTTCTTTTTTAATAAATCTGCAAAAATGTCAACAATTCTGTGTTTTTCTGTCAATATGGGGTGCTGTGTGTACATTAACGAGAAAAAAAAAATAACTTAAATGATTTTAGCAAATGGCTGCAATATAACAAAGAGTGAAAAATTTAAGGGGGTCTGAATACTTTCCGTTCCCACTGTAAACGCAGCTAATTGCAATGTACAACTGCAAGTGAATGCTATGCCAGGATTCTCTGAATTTCAAAATAACAAAACATGCTTTTAACTGTGAAACTGGTCTAAAAGTCCGTTTACCAGCAGCAGTGTACATGAAGCCTGAGTGGTTAAACTGACCTCATTTACAGACCGAAGTTTATCCCTCTGATCTCAAAGAACCAAATGATACTTTGTATCTCTTCTCTATCTTTCTGTGCTGACCAATGTTGATAAACATTTGCCTGCTTTTTTTTTTTTTTTTTTTCTCTTTTTGACAGCTCTGAGCAGAGAAATTGTTACACAGAATCCAGGTAATGCCGCATTAGGATCGTGAGGGCGGTTTCAATCGAGATCATGATTTTTTTTTTAACGATTAAGCATACCGCTCTAGCCGGGAATTTTTCTGACCGGACCTCCATAAAATTCAAGACCCCCTGCTATAGGTATTATTTTATCTGTACTCGAGGGCCCTCTTGTGGGCATAGAAGGTATTTCCTGTAGCTGACATTTCTTCCAGCTGTGAAGTATAATGAATAAAAGCACTTTACCAGTGACTCCTCTTCAGACAGAAAACTTTCCTCCTTTAAACTATCCAAAAAAGAAGAGTATTCGGTAACCGCCAGACTGATAGAGACTTTTGACTTTGCAAAAAACCACCGCAGATCCTCCAGGGATACCTTCTGGCCATTGTGCCCTGTGTAGAAAACAATGTTTAATGGTTAGCAGCATTGCCTGTGCTCTGGTTCAGTTTTTTAATTTATACATTCATTCATAGATAATCAAGGAACTTGTGTTGTGTACTTTATTCTCTAGAAAGTGATGAGAGCATGCAACTGTCAGAAACACTTGAAACCCATTTACACAGTTGCATTTTAACACACATGCTCCAACGAGCTAAAACGCATGTGTCACAACCACAGTTCTCTATAATAAAGATAATGTCTGTTCCCATCACAGCACTGCAGGAAAATATGACATCTGTTTGTTTTTTTTGTTTTTTTGTTTGTGGTTTAGTGCGTTGTGAGACCCAATGGGCTAAAACGCAATGTCAGAGCATTACAACAGATATAATCTGTGTTTTGATACACTGAAAACAATTATTAGCAAGACTGTCAATGGCAGCTAAACCTATCCACTGCAAATTAAAAACACATTAAAAATGGATGTGAAAATGCGTTTGAATGCACAAAGGAAAAACGCACATTGATGCATGACAACACACTTGCCTAACGCTACAACAAAAGATTGCGCACACACACACACACACACACACACACACACACACACACATATATAGATCAGGCAGGAGGGAGGAAAGTCCACCCAACAACTTCTGATCTGCAAGTGACTCTACACCACTCCTTCCCAATAACTACCCTCCCAATCACCCCATCTGTTCCACCAATCAGGTAAGCATCACGACCATCTACACAACTTTAACCACTTCAGGACTGCCCACCACACTTTTACTGTGGCAGGGCAGCCCCGTTGTGCCAAATCACGTACATGTAAGTGATTTGGTTTATCTGAGTAGGAGGTGCACATGCACCCGCCACCCCGGCTGTACTGTCATTCTCTACAGCACAAGCCGATCAGCGGGTCCCAGCCAATGATTTATGCCCGCAACCCATTGATCGGCTGAGCAAATTACAGATGAGAGTTCTGTTTGGTAAACCACACAGGGCTCTCTACTGACAGCAGTGATGTGACTTTTTTTTTTCTCCCTGCGAAGGGAGTAAAAACCAGCACATTGCTTAGTAAAAATAGCACACAGTAACCATTGTTCGGCACACATTTAACCCTTGATTCCCGAGATGTTAACCCCTTCCCAGGCAGTGTCATTAGTACAGTGACAGTGTATATTATTAGCACTGATCACTGTATTAGCATCAGAGGCAGTCAGTTCGTGTCAGATTGACCGCCGCACTATTGCAGTCCCATTACAAGTCACTGACTGGTAGTACTCCAGTCAGGCTTCAGGAGGTATGTAAATGGCCTACACCCACAGCAAGGGCAATATTCAACTTTAGTCTGAGTTGTAATGTTTTATTTTTAATTTTTTTTAATCTACAAACACCCCTTATCTGCATAAACAGTTTTTTTGCAAAGGTGAACTAACCCTTTCATTCTCTTCCTTTATAGCTCTGGGTATACCTTTATTCCCATTTCAAGTTTGATAGACCCTTTAAGAAACACAACTATTTGTGTATTTGCAGTGAAATAGCCAGAGAGAACACATACAGTATAAATGGCATTGTTAAAACAGACTTCGGGGTATTTGACAAAAATGAATCACGTACCATATACTATTTCCATTGTCTAGGCCAGGTCACAATTCTTGTTGCAGTTTCATGCCTGAAAAACAGGGACAGCTTGGTAATTAAGTTTATTATGTAGTTCACAGATATTTGATAAAATACCAATAAAACCAATGTAGAAGATCTTTTTCATACATTTACAGAGTTGCCCTCTGACTATAGGGGCTTCTCTTGAACACCCCTCTAGCTACAAAAATGGGCGGACAGGGTTATACACAAGGCAAAAAAGGCAACATGTTTCCCTATGTTGTGTTTGAATGGGGCCAAGCTGCAGCCATCCTGCAATTGCGTGATGTGGGGGTGCAGACCTTTCTGGGTTAAAACAGGAGGTGAGAAGGCGACATAACCCTTCCCAGCCGCCCGTCAACCACCTGGGTGGCAGGGGATGCCACAAGTGTGGTGAGTCCTAAAACGCCATGACTATTATGTAATATTGTCACTAATCACAGAGGTAAATATTACTTTACTGAACATTAACCTATTGCCACTGAAGTAATGCACACATGTGTGGCAGCAAAGAGGGTGGGCTGGAACACTGGAGTTGGGTAGGAAGGGGTCAAGTCCAACTGATTCAATTAAAGTCGTATATAAAAAAGGTAAAAAAATAAAAAGCACCGACAGGCAGGGTTTTTATAACAGAGGAGATCCTAGTGGTCTCTTCTATCATAAAAGCTTCTCTGTAAGGCCCCATTCACACCTGAGCGTAGCGTTTTCAGACAGAAAGTTGCACAATATTGTTGCAATTTTTGCCTTGATTTTGTACAGGTCAAAAGGTCACCAATGTAAAAAGCAGAAAAACACCCAAATCTGCCTAAAAAAAAAAAAAAAAAAAAACTTGTTCGAGCTTCAGGCGTTTTGGAGTGGAGATGTGAACCATCCCCATACAGAATAATTGATTTTTTTTCCCCTCCAGCGTTTTGTAGCTTCAGGCTTTCCACCATACAGGGTTATAATGGTAGCTGAGGCAGATTTTGGGCACAGCTCAGGGCTCCAGCCCGGAGATGGGTGTGCCCTGTTGACGGGACAGGTGATCCACGCAGGGACAGGAGGCTGCAGGGACAGCATGTGTGTGTTGGGGTCGGTCCAGTGTCATGGGTGCTTTGTCAACCAGACATCTGACAAAGACAGTGTGGTGCAGTGCGGCGCGGGTCAGTGTGGTACAGTGTAGTGGCGTGCGGGTCAGTGTGGTACAGTGTAGTGGCGTGCGGGTCAGTGTGGTACAGTGTAGTGGCGTGCGGGTCAGTGTGGTACAGTGTAGTGGCGTGCGGGTCAGTGTGGTACAGTGTAGTGGCGTGCGGGTCAGTGTGGTACAGTGTAGTGGCGTGCGGGTCAGTGTGGTACAGTGTAGTGGCGTGCGGGTCAGTGTGGTACAGTGTAGTGGCGTGCGGGTCAGTGTGGTACAGTGTAGTGGAGTGCGGGTCAGTGTGGTACAGTGTAGTGGCGTGCGGGTCAGTGTGGTACAGTGTAGTGGCGTGCGGGTCAGTGTGGTACAGTGTAGTGGCGTGCGGGTCAGTGTGGTACAGTGTAGTGGCGTGCGGGTCAGTGTGGTACAGTGTAGTGGCGTGCGGGTCAGTGTGGTACAGTGTAGTGGCGTGCGGGTCAGTGTGGTACAGTGTAGTGGCGTGCGGGTCAGTGTGGTACAGTGTAGTGGAGTGCGGGTCAGTGTGGTACAGTGTAGTGGCGTGCGGGTCAGTGTGGTACAGTGTAGTGGAGTGCGGGTCAGTGTGGTACAGTGTAGTGGAGTGCGGGTCAGTGTGGTACAGTGTAGTGGAGTGCGGGTCAGTGTGGTACAGTGTAGTGGAGTGCGGGTCAGTGTGGTACAGTGTAGTGGAGTGCGGGTCAGTGTGGTACAGTGTAGTGGCGTGCGGGTCAGTGTGGTACAGTGTAGTGGAGTGCGGGTCAGTGTGGTACAGTGTAGTGGAGTGCGGGTCAGTGTGGTACAGTGTAGTGGCGTGCGGGTCAGTGTGGTACAGTGTAGTGGCGTGCGGGTCAGTGTGGTACAGTGTAGTGGAGTGCGGGTCAGTGTGGTACAGTGTAGTGGCGTGCGGGTCAGTGTGGTACAGTGTAGTGGAGTGCGGGTCAGTGTGGTACAGTGTAGTGGAGTGCGGGTCAGTGTGGTACAGTGTAGTGGAGTGCGGGTCAGTGTGGTACAGTGTAGTGGAGTGCGGGTCAGTGTGGTACAGTGTAGTGGAGTGCGGGTCAGTGTGGTACAGTGTAGTGGCGTGCGGGTCAGTGTGGTACAGTGTAGTGGAGTGCGGGTCAGTGTGGTACAGTGTAGTGGAGTGCGGGTCAGTGTGGTACAGTGTAGTGGCGTGCGGGTCAGTGTGGTACAGTGTAGTGTAGTGGAGTGTGGGTCAGTGGACACTAGCTGAGTGAAGGAGAGGCATTATAACAAACCTGGGGGCCGGAGAGAAACAGCCAGGAGGATGAACAATTTTTGTGGAATTGATGCTGTGTGAAGCTGAAACCCCTGTGCGGGAATCCTGAGGCAAAGATTTACTTTTTCATTTCAATAAAAGTAGGCCGCAAGTCCTAAAACTGTACTTCTCAGCTGGAGTGGGCTTACTTCCGAGAACTACAGTTAAGCTAAGAACCCCCCAAACATCACAAAATATGTTAAAGATTAATTTCAAGTATGGAAATTGTATACAGTTACATTGATCCAGCTTGAACCAGTGTAACTATGTACAGTATCTCACAAAAGTGAGTGCACCCCTCACATTTTCGTAAATATTTTATTATATCTTTTCATGTGACATCACTTTTGTTTCCAGCGGTTTAGACATTAATGGCTGTGTGTTGAGTTATTTTGAGTGGACAGCAAATTTACACTGTTATACAGGCTTTACACTCACTACTTTACATTGTAGCAAAGTGTCATTTCTTCAGTGTTGTCACATGAAAAGATAGAAGAAAATATTTCCAAAAATGTGAGGGGTGTACTGACTTTTGTGAGCTACTGTATAGTGAAGTTGTCCCGGTCCGGTCTCCAGCAGCGGCAGTGTAGAGGAGAGATCTGAGAGCTTGGGAGATGATGTCACCCATAGATTTACTATGAGGCATCCATTGTTGGCTGTCTCTTTCCTGACACCAAGAGGAAAAAAAAGATGACAGGGGGAGGGAGCTCAAGCCAATTGACAGCCTCAGCTCTGTTCCTGTGTGTTGTGCCGTTTTCTTCATTTTGGATAGTGTATTTGAGGGTTATAACCCCCATTAGGTTTTTTTGGTTTTTTTAATCGGTGTCCCATTGAGATTTCCCTTCATTTCCTGTCCCAGAGCCAAAACAGGAAGTGGGAGGAAATCCCTCCAAGGTGAGGGAATCCCA
Source organism: Aquarana catesbeiana (assembly GCF_042186555.1). Taxonomy (NCBI): domain Eukaryota; kingdom Metazoa; phylum Chordata; class Amphibia; order Anura; family Ranidae; genus Aquarana; species Aquarana catesbeiana. Next base: position 880,577,188 of record NC_133324.1, read on the forward strand.
GGTTGACACCAGAACTAGTGTGCCCATTGGAAGATTTTTCCTCTGTTCCTGTTCCAGGGACAACCCAAAATGTGGGATTTTCTTTTACTTTCACTTTTAAGTATATTCAAAAAAGAAAACTGCATTAACTGTGACCTGGAAAGAAGAGAAGATCCCAGGCCACAGTTTCTTTTCCATACATGGGGTGAAATTGAAGGCTTGGTTGGTTGAATTTCAAAATCAATCTTGGCACCATCAGATTCCAAAAAACTTTGGATTTTTGATTTTCTATAGACAAACCGTTCAAAATTCATCCCATGTATGGCCTGCATTAGGCTTTCTTTCTTCTATTTTCATCTAGTAATCCTGCCAATAAGCCTGTTTTTAAAAAGAATGAGATCTCTTGCAGATGTAGCAGTTAAAGTGTTACTAACCCAGGACCCTGCATTCTATATCTGACCCTCTGTCTGGACAGTGCTGATTGGCTCTGTGCTGATCACATGCCCCCCCTCCCCTAAGAAAAAAAATAAAACCCCACTCCCTAGCAATACACACCAAACTGAGCATGTGCAGAGTGCCTCCAAAGGCTCTGTACTATCAGCAGATGGATTGGGGACAGTAGAAGGGAAGGATCAGAGGGGACAGGATCAAACAGCCTGTTTATACAATGCAGAGGATTAACCCCTTAGGCTCCACAGTGAGTATAACAAGCATGCTTTACTGCGTATACAGACTGATTTTACTGTTGTGGGTTTACTAACACTTTAACCACTTGACTGCGCTATAGACGAATGACGGCTACAGCACGGTCGTCTAGTTCTGGGATGCCGTCATATGATGGCTGCTGGGCGCGCTCTTTGATTTCAGTGTCTCCAGACACTGCTGATCACAGATTGAGGTAAGGAGCCAATCAGCAGCTCTTTACCACATGATCAGCTGTGTCCAATCACAGCTGATCACGGTTATCGGCACTTCTTTCCTCATGTTGACAGCTAACCGGCTTCTCCAAAATGGACATCTACACCGATTATCAGTGCAGTCCCACCAGTGCCGCCTATCAGTGCAGCCTTATCAGCCCACATTAGTGAAGGAGAAAAATTACTTGTTTGCACAATTTTATAACAAACTATAAAAAGGTTTTTGGGTCTTTTTCCGTTAATTTAGCCAAAAATAAAAACCCAGTGGCGATTAACCGCTTGCCGACCAGCCGCCGCAGTTATACTGCGACAGGTTGGCTCAGCTGCGCAAATCGCGGTAGGTGTACGTTGGTCCCTTTAATGGTTATAGCAGGCGCACGTCGCCTGAGCCGATGTGCTTGGCCGGTGGCTGCGATGTCCGCCGGCCACCCGCGATCACTCCACAGAGAGGCAGAATGGGCATCTCTCAATGTAAACAAACAGAACCCGTTCTGTCTGGGGAGTAGAGTGAGATCGTCTGTTCCTAGTGATCAGGAGCAGCGATCTCTCTCTACTCCCAGTCAGTCCCCTCCCCCCACACACTTAACCTCTTAATCGCCCCCTAGTGTTAACCCCTTTTCTGTCATTGTCATTTATAGAGTGATCACTGTAATAATGTCACCGATCCCAAAAAAAAAAAAGTGTCAAAAGTGTCCGATCTGTCTGCCACAACGTCACAGTCCCGCTAAAAATCGCTGATCACCACCATTACTAGTAAAAAAAAAAAAAAAAGAAGAATAAAAATGCCATAAAACTATCCCCTATTTTGTAGACGTTATAACTTTTGCGCAAACCAATCAATATACGCTTATTGCGTTTTTTTTTACCCAAAATATGTAGAAGAATACATATTGGCATATTGACCTTAACTGATGAAGACATTTGTTTTGTTTTTTTTCATTTGGGATATTTATTATAGCAAAAAAGTAAAAAATTGTTTTTTCTTTCAAAATTGACGCTCTTTCTTTGTTTATAGCGCAAAAAAATAAAAACATCAATTTTGTTTGGGTACAGCGACGCACGAGCGCGCAATTGTCAGTTAAAGTGACGCAGTGCAGTATAGCAAAAATTGGCCTGGTCACTAAGGGGGTAAATCCTTCCGGGGTTAAATACCACCAAAAGAAAGCTCTATTTGTGTGAAAATAATGAGAAAAATGTTGTTTGGGTACAGTGTTGCATGACCTCGCAATTGTCATTCAAAGTGCGACAGCGCTAAAAGCTGAAAATTGGCCTGGGCAGGATGGGGGTGAAAGTGGCCAGTAGGCAAGTGGTTAAAGGGTTGAGATAAACCATTCACCACTGACAGGGGGTGCTTACAATAATCAGCTTTTATTCATTTATGTTTAAACCTTAATCCCAAAAAGGAAAGAAACCATTTTGACTGCTTATAAAGTGTTAGCTGGAGTTTGGCTTCAGTCTATTAGTGTACCTACCCTATTAGATTGTAAGCTCTTCTGAGCAGGGCCCTCTTAATCCTCTTGTATTTTATTGTATTATAACTGTATTGTCTCCCTTTTATATTATAAAGCACTACATAAACTGTTGGCGCTATATAAATCCTGAATAATAATAATAATAATAATAATAATAATATTTAACCACTTCTCATATGACGTCCTTGACTTTCAGTGGGAATACCTGATTGATGCCTGCAGCTACAGCAGGCGATTCTGTGCACCATAAGAATGATCATAGTGACAGTTCAGTCGCTAGATCGTTCTTACAGGCGACGGGAGGGGTCACCACCCCCACTCCCGCCGCCCTCCGGTGCTTCTCTGGGCTCTCCCGTGCCATCTGGGACCCGGAGAAAAAAAAAATTTTTAATTTTTTTTTTTAAAAAATCGGCCGCCATGGATAACGATCATAGAGATTTCCGGTGACCAGATGGTTACCGGTCATCTCTATGACTGTCGGAGGCCCGCGCACGACATTATGACTTCACGTCCGGGCCACACTTGTAAACAAAGCCGCGATCGTGGCTGGAAAGCATGGGATCGTGAATATTTTTTTTTTTGATCTCATGCTTTCTAGCCTGGAGGAGAGATGTGGGGTCTTATAGACCCCACATCTCTCCATAAAGAGGACCTGTCACACACCATTCCTATTACAAGGGATGTTTACATTTCTTGTAATAGGAATAAAAGTGATTAAAAAAAATATATAAGAGAAAGTGTAAAAATAAAAAAAGAGAGTAAAATGAGCAATGAAAAGCAAAAAAAAAAAAAATTTAAAGCGCCCCTGTCCCCGGTAGCTCACGCACACGCCTACATATGTAAACCCCGTTCAAACCACACATGTGAGGTATTGCCACGTGCGTTAGAGCGAGAGAAATAACTCTGGCACTAGACCTTCTCTGTAACTCTAAACTGGTAACCTGTAAAAAAATTAAAAGTGCCGCCTATGGAGATTTTTAAGTTTGGCACTATTCCATATGTGTGCGCAATTTTAAAACGTGACATGTTGGGTATCTATTTACTCAGCGTAACGCGTTTCAAAAATTGTTGCGCAAATACCATGCGATATAAAAAGTTGCAATGACCGCCATTTTATTCCCTAGGGTGTCTGCTAAAAAAAAAAAAACATAATGTTTGGGGGTTTCTGAGTAATTTTCTAGAAAAAAAAAAGAATGATTTAGAAAAATTGTTGCGCAAATACCGTGCGACATAAAAAGTTGCAACGACCGCCATTTTATTCCCTAGGGCAGTGATGGCGAACCTTGGCACCCCAGATGCTTTGGAACTACATTTCCCATGATGCTCAACTACACTGCAGAGTGCCAGAGCATCATGGGAAATGTAGTTCCAAAACATCTGGGGTGCCAAGGTTCGCCATCACTGCCCTAGGGTGTCTGCTAAAAAAAAACATATATAATGTTTGGGGGGGGTTCTGAGTAATTTTCTAGCAAAAAAATAATGATTTAGAAAAATTGTTGCGCAAATACCGTGCCACATAAAAAGTTGCAACGACCGCCATTTTATTCCCTAGGGTGTCTGCTAAAAAAAAAAAAAAAACAAACACACATATAATGTTTGGGGGTTCTGAGTAATTTTCTAGCAAAAAAAAAAATGATTTGTAGATGTAGGAGAGGCGTGCCAGAATAGGCCCAGTATGGAAGTGGTTAAATCTGATAGTACATCTAAACACCCCCCCCCCCCCCCCCCTCCCTTCAGACTGACAATGTTGCTGTCCAAAGGTCATCTAGAGTGGGGGCACTGTAATAAAAGAAGCTGTGTTACTGCCCAGATTACCAACAGAGGGGAAAATGTCAAAAAAAAAAAAAAAAAAGGAAAAGAAATAAAAGGAAAAGAAAAGAAAAAAAAAAAAGGGAAAAGAAAAAAAAAAAAAAAAAGCTGCAATCTAATAAATGTTTAATTTGGGGTTTAATAGCGCTTTAATGTCACACAAAATATTCAAGAAGGATCTAAATTCATATGAGATAAAATAAAACACATATCAGATCGGTGTGCTGGGTCCATACAAATGTTGGTGCCGCCTGTCACACCCAAGCTGGCCAAGTTAAAGTTGCATGTCCTCCTCCTATCATTACCTCATCCCCTTGTAAAGGTAGAATATATGGGAGGTGGGGGGGAGAGAAGTTAAAACTGCACCTCCTGTTTTTACCCTCCCCCAGCTGCCCATGTGACTTTACTTACTTCTATTGCTTTAGTAAATCAGCCCCAATGTATCCAATAGAAGGAGCCAAGTCTTGTCCTGATAGCAGTATATCAATCATAGAGATACACAGAGTTCTGATCATTCTGTGGCCATGTACAGAGGGGTGTTGGCAGACATCATGTGAGCTGCACTCTATACAACAAAGAGGAAGCATGCACTACAACCCACATCCCATTACTCACTGTGCTCTCCATGCAGCCTGTGTGCTGTGATAGAAGGAGGAAGGAGGACTGCAGCTCCCCCGGAAACCAGAGCCAGCAATACACAGATCTATGGGGCAGTCCCCATCCCCCTCCTCTATAATGGCCTGCCTCCCATTGAAAGAAAACATTGCAGCTATCAGGATTCCTATTACATCACAATGCCAAACTTTCCCCTGCTGGCTGTACAGAACTACAACTCCCAGCATTCCCTCTGCCTGCACTGCGGGTCACATCCTGTACCATAGCAACCTACTTCATATTCACCACATCACTAACACACACCCCTACAATTCTATCATTTATTATGGCTCCGTTCACACCCAGTTCTTTTTTTTTTTTTTTTTTTTTTTTTTTTAGCTTGAAGCTCCAAAACACTGGAGGAGAAAAAAAAAATCTATTATTCTGTATGGAAACGATTCACATCTCTTGTTCCAAGTCATGGGAAGCCAAACGCCTGAAGCTCAAAAAAGTTCTGGGGCTTTTTTTTTTTTTGTAACTCAAATCAGGCAGATTTGTGCATTTTTAAGCGCGTTTTTACTCCCAGTTTTTGTGCGCATTCACGCATTTTTTCACATGTATTTGCATGATTTGCTGCTGAAATGAAAAAATAAATAAAATAAAAATAGTCATAATATATGAATAAATAAATGTAAAATAAAGACACAAATAACCAAAAATCATCATAAATAAAATAAATATGTAATAATATATAAATAAACAATAATTAACCCCCAACCTAAAATATTTTAAATAAATTATCAATAATTATAAATATAATAATAAACATAATAATAGACACTCAAACAAAACAAACATTTATAATTCTAAAAATGTATTTATTTATTTTGTGTTAGGGTGTTCAGTTATTTATAAGTATTTTGTTATCATTCTACATCACCCACGTCATCTGCAGATATCGCCCAAATCCCTTGTTACCTCCTCTCATGCTCACCTTCAGGACTTCTCCAGAGCCTCTCCCATCCTCTGGAACTCCCTGCCCCGGTATGTCCAATCAGCCCCTAACTTGTCCACCTTAAGGCCCCTTTCACACTGGGGCGGTGGGGGCGTCGGCGGTACAACAGCGCTATTTTTAGCGCTGCTGTACCGTCTTTCTTGCAGCGGTATTCGGCCGCTAGCGGTGCGGTTTTAACCCCCGCTGGCGGCCGAAAAAGGGTTAAAATCCCTCGTACAGCGCGGCTATAGCCGCGGTATTGCCGCGGTATAGCCGCGCTGTCCCATTGATTTCAATGGGCAGGAGCGGTGAAGGAGCGGTGAATACACCGCTCCTTCACCGCTCCAAAAAAGCGGTTTGCAGGACTTTTTTCACCGCCCTGCCTGCGCACCGCTTCAGTGTGAAAGCCCTCGGGCTTTCACACTAAACAAACAGCGGAGGCTGTTTAGGGGCGGTTTTCAGGCGGTATTTTTAGCGCAATACCGCCTGAAAACCGCTCCAGTGTGAAAGGGGCCTTAGGAGATCCCTGAAAACTAATTTATTCAGGGAAGCCTATCCCACACCCACCTAACAATTGTCCCCGAGCCACCCCCATCAAATCATTCTCTGCAGCTATTACCTTTTGTACCACCACCCCCTCCCTTTAGAATGTAAGCTCTATGAGCAAGGCCCTCCTGTCCCTTCTGTACTGAACTGTACTGTAATTGTGCTGTCCCCCCTATACATTGTAAAGCGCTGCGTAAACTGTTGTCACTATATAAATTGCGTATATTAATAATAATTTTTTTTTTTTTTTTTTTTAAGGGTTAGGGGTTAAGGTTATGGATTTAATTATTTATGATTACATAGTATTCATTTATTTATGATTATTTTTATTTATTTGTGTATTTATTTTACATTTATTTAGTAGTAGTAGTAGTAGTAGTGTTATTAACACCCTAACCAAATAAATAAATAACCCTAAACCCTAATTTTAACCCTAACCTAACCTTAAGCCTCGGTTCACACTGGGGCGACTTGTCAGGCGACCTAGTCGCCTGACAAGTCGCCTCCCGTTCTGTGCTATGGAACCGTTCTAATCGGAGCGACGCAAGTCGCTCCGACTTAGAAAAAGGTTCCTGTATTACTTTGGGGGCGACTTGGGGCGACTTGCATAGACTTCTATGCAGAAGTCGTCTCGCAAGTCGCCCCGGCAGTCGTTTGCAGGTCGCCTCGCTGAGGCGACCTGCAAGTCGTGCCGCCCATGTGTGAACCGAGCCTTACTCTAATGCCGCCTACAGACGATTGGATTTTCTGACAACAAAAACCATGGAATGTTCTACGACGGATGTTGGCTCAAACTTGTCTTGCATACACACAGTCACACAAATGTTGTCGGAAATTCTGAACGTCAAGAACGCGGTGACGTACAACACGTATGACGAGCCGAGAAAAATGAAGTTCAATAGCCAGTGCGGCTCTTCTGCTTGATTGCGAGCATGCGTGGAACTTTGTGTGTCGGAATTGTCTACTTACGATCGGAATTTACTTGTTGTCGGAAAATTTGAGATCCAGTTCTCAAACATCTGTTGTTGGAAATTCCGACAGCAAATATCCGATGGAGCCTACACACGGCCGGAATTTCCGACAACAAGCTCACATCGAACATTTGTTGTCGGAAATTGCTCGGAAATTGTTTGGGTAAGGGGCATAACCCCTTACCCGAACAAAGAAAAAATTATATTAATAATAAATGAATAAGAAGAAGAAAAAGTAAAGAAATAAAAGCTAATGGAAAAGCTAAAAAAGCTGAAATGCCTAGCAACAAAAGATGCAACAGGTGATAGTTTTCTCTATTGGATAATAAAAATGGCAAAGCTCAAAAACGCTGTCTAAAAACACGCAGATCGCGCATAAAAACGCCGGATAAACGCTCAAAGACGCTACATTTGAATGCAGCGAGAATGAGTGTTCCCACTCGTGAATATTTAAGTGCAATCTACGTGCGTTTCCACAGGACATGCATAGGGCAGCCCATTCACTTCGATGTGCGTTTGTTGCCCAAAAGAATCTCTTGTTCTAGTTTGGTTGACAAGCTTTGCGCCTTTTAAACACCTGATTTCTGCACGATTATTTCACGTGACAATCGCAGCAAAATTGCACCGCATTTGGGATTGCCATTAAAAATGATCGGCACCCAAACGCGTGCCATGCGTTTTTGTCGCAAACAGGGCAGCCCATTGAAGTGAATGGCTGCCCTATGCATGATATGTGGAAAAGCGTGTAAATCACGCTTTAAAAAATCACGCGTGGGAGCGCTCATTCCAGCTACGGGGGCCTGAACGGGGCCTTAGGCTGGCCATACACGTGTTGAATTCTAAATGGTTTTCTATTCAATTCTGACACGTGACAATCACAGCAAAATTGCACCGCGTTTGGGATGCCATTCAAAATGCACGCCGTGCGTTTTCGCCACGATTGATGAGCGATTTGGGATTGATTCCACATCGCCAAGTTTGAATGGAAAAAACCCTGTTTTAGGAATTGGAATCGCCTGCAGAAACACCTTGATTCTAGGCGATTGCAAATTGGGTGGCATTTGCAGCAAAACACATAATTTAATGCTATTCATTCTTATTGGCACCTCAAACGCGATTGTCGCACAAGTAAATCACGCTGTAGTTGCAGCAAAACGAGCGTTTAAAAATTGCGTAGGAGCTTCTTTTGGGTGACAAACGCACAAAGGGCAGTATGTGCCTTTGGCACATATTTGTCAGCATATTGAAGTGAATGGCTGCCCTATGCGTGACATGTGCAAAAGCGTGTAAATTGCGATTAAAAAAAATCACACTACATGAGGTCTGAATGGGGCCTGAGTCCAGCCAACACACGATTTTGATTTGAAAATTGTACCTTTGAATAATTGTTTGCTTTTGGACCATTAGTGGGTCTGCAGCAACGGGTGATTTTTGTGCAGCAATCGAATTTGAGTGATTGGGCATGTTTAAATTTTGTTGGAAAAACAAAACTAATTTCTATGAAGGGAGAATTGTGAGAGAAATCTAATTGAAAAAGAAATGCGCATGAGCTGTGACCTGGAAAAAAATAGAAGATTCTCGGCCACAAATTTTCTTTTCTGTAACATGAGGTGACATTGATGGCTTGGTTGGTTGAATCATCGGATTACAGAACGCACTAAATTTTCAAAAAATCGTTCAGAATTCGACTCAGTGGTGTATTTAGGTTTTGTGCTGCCCTAGACCTGACTAAATTCGTGCACCCCCTAATTTAACCGCTTCAGCCCCGGAAGATTTTACCCCCTTCCTGACCAGAGCACTTTTTGCGATTTGGCACTGCATTGCTTTAACTGACAATTGCGCGGTTGTGCAACGTTTCATACAAAATTGGCGTACTTTTTTCCCACAAATAGAGCTTTCTTTTGGTGGTATTTGATCACCTCTGCGAATTTAATTTTTTGTGCTATAAACAAAAAAAGAGCAACAATTTCGAAAAAAAAACATTATTTTTTTGCTATAATAAATATCCTCCAAAAATATATAAAGAAAAAAATGTTTTCCTCAGTTTAGGCCGATATGTATTCTTCTACATATTTTTGGTAAAAAAAAATAACCGTATATTGATTGGTTTGCACAAAAGTTATAGCGTCTACAAAATAGGGGATAGATTTATAGCATTTCTATTATAATTTTTTTTTACTAGTAATGGCGGTGATCTGCGATTTTTATCATGACTGCGACATTATGGCGGACATGTCGGACAATTTTGACACATTTTTGGGACCATTGTCATTAATACAGCGATCAGTGTGATTAAAAATGCATTGATTACTGAAAAAATGTCACTGGCAGTGAAGGGGTTAACACTAGGGGGCAGTGAAGGTATTAAGTGTGTCCTAGTTTGTGTTCTAACTGAAGGGGGGAGGGGACTGTGCAGGGAAGCTAATAGATCGCTGTTCATACTGTGTATGAACAGACAATCTGTCAGTTCTCCCCTCAGAGAACCAGTGTCTTGCCGAGAAAGTTCCCCCCGGCGGATAAGGACCCCCCTGTACTGCGCAGGCGCAGCGGTTGCGCAGTACGAACGACTAAGTAGCCGCCGCAGATAGCCGAAGCTGAAAAACCTTCAATCAGCTGTACACGGCGCCTGCGCCCTGAGTCCAGGTTCAAGCCCCACCATCCAAGTGGACCTAGAGGCAGAATAAAAAAGTGGCGAGCGCAGCGAGGCCGTGCCCGAAGCGTGGTGAGCGAAGCGTGGCGAGCGAAGCGAGCCCGCGAGGGGCCCTCTTACAGGCGCCGTGTACAGCTGATTTACAACTATTCGGCTTCGGCTATTTCCACCGGCTCGTACTGCGCAAGTGCTGCGCCTGCGCAGTACAGGGGGGTCGTTATCCGCGTGTTTCTCGGCAGAACACCGGAAACTGTGTGTTTACACACACAGTTCCGGGTTCTCCTGTCTCAGCGGCGATCGCGGGAGCCCGGCGGTGATCGAGACCGCCGGGCACTCACATTGGCTTGGGGGGCACGCATGCGTGCCTCCGGCAGCGTGCCTGTGCCCGCTAGTGGCCACAGGGCGAAGCGACATTACATAACGTTGTTTCGCCCAGCCGTGCCATTCTGCCGCAGTACAACTGTGGCGGCTGGTTGGCATGTGGTTAAATATGACCCAACCCCTCCTGTCAAGACCACACCCCTTCCTGTTTAAGACCTGCCCTATCATCTGTAAACCACACCCCTTCCTCTTTAGGCTCCACCTTGATGGCCCTATAAAAGTACCTGAAATAAATAAATGAATAATAAATTAGTACAGTGGCAGTGCATATTTTTAGCATTTATCACTGTATTAATGCCACTGGTCCCCAAAAAAGTGTCACTTAGTGTTCGATTTGTCTGCTGCAATGGCGCAGTCCCAACATGTACATGTTGAAAGAGTGAAGCCCGAGCATCCATAGTGTAAATCCATAGGGTAGGAAGTGCTTGTAGCTTGGGAACAAGCAGTTTTATATGTAAATAGCTACTTGTAATGTATGTTTAATTGAATAAAATGGATTTACACTATGGATGCCCATGCCTGGTCTTTACTCCTTCAACATGTACATGGAGTGGAGAAGTAAAAATGAGACACAATCTCCTAACTTTGACAAGGCACAGATATTTTATTGTTCTGGTGAGTGAGGACTAGAGATAGGCTCAGGAGTGTTCGAAGCCCCACACGCCCGATCCAAATAACTAACTATAAACTTTTAATTAGGTGGTACCTTACTCCTCACCTTTTACACAAATACTATCCGTTGTGGGTATTATTAAAAGTTATATTTGAAAAAAAATGTAAAAATTCAAGTATATATCCCATAGATTGTAGACACTATAACTTTTGCGCAAACCAACCAATATACGCCTATTGGGATTTTATTTACCAAGAATATGTAGCAGAATACATATTGGTCTAAATTTATCAAGAAATTCGATTTTTTGCTGGATATGTTTTATAGCAGAAAGTAAAGAATATTTTTTTTTTTTTTAAATGGTCAGTGATTTTTTTGTTTATAGTGCAAAAAATAAAATTAAAAAAAAAACACAGTGGTGATCAAATACCAACAAAATAAAGCTCTATTTGTGGGGAAAAAAAGGACATGAATTTTATTTGGGTACAGTGTCGCACGACCGAGCAATTGTCAGTTAAAGTAACGCAGTGCCGTATCGCAAATGGCCTGGTCATGAAGGGGGGTAAATCTTTTGGAGGTCAAATGGTTAATGCAGAAAATACATTAGGGTAAAAAACATTTAGCCTTTCGAACCACTGTAAAGAAGAATTCCAGGTATCGATATTTTATACATGGTCTAGCTTTGACCAATGTACAGTAACTATGTATTTACCATAGAAGAGGTTGAACCGCTCCAGATAATGAACTGGGAGTGACGCCCTCCCCGGTGTGGAAATAACAGGTGCTGGCTCAGCACAAACAATAATGAAGAAAAGGAATCTGGACAGCTGCACTCCAATATAAGCCTTTATTGTAGCAGATAGTCAAAGTTCATGTAACAGTAGAAGCAGGGTAAGACAGCTGATGCGTTTCACAACATCATCGTTGCTTAATCATAGCTTAGGTGATGGGAGGAATAGTGCCCCATCATTGGTGTCAGTGGGAGGAATAGTGTCCCATCATTGGGGTCAGTGGAAGGAATAGTGCCTCATCATTGGTGGCAGTGGGAGGAGTAGTGCCCCATCATTGGTGGCAGTGGGAGGAGTAGTGCCCCATCATTGGTGGCAGTGGGAGGTGTAGTGCCCCATCATTGGTGGCAGTGGGAGGAATAGTCCCCCATCATTGGTGGCAGTGGGAGGAATAGTCCCCCACATTGGTGGCATTGGGAGGATTAGTGCCCCATCATTGGTGTCAGTGGGAGGAGTAATGCCCCATCATTGGTGGCAGTGGGAGGAGTAGTGCTCCATCATTGGTGGCAGTGGGAGGAATAAACGCCCCATCATTGGTGTCAGTGAGACTAAAGGGGAGTTGGGACTTTAAATGAAGCAATTGGATAGTGGAGGTGAATTACAATATAGAAATTTTATTAAATAACATTTGGGGTTATGTCCTCGGCCAACCCTGTGCCGGCTGCCCCGCGCTGCATTTACTGTCTGGGTTGGTGAGTGTGGTTGGTTAACCATCTTTACATATAAAATATTCTTGATAATTCTTCTCTAGAGTACGGTTTACTACATCCTTATATATATCCCATAGGTATGTCTATCTCATCTGCTCCTGACGAGTGTGATTACCCACGAAACGCGTCGAACTATACTTGATGCTACAGCTACACCCTATACGGACTGACATTTACTCGTTTACAAGCATTTTACTTTATGATGTTGTTTATATATCATTTGGTGGATGTACATATACCATGTGGGCACATGTGCCTGCATTGGGCATATTGCTATTGGCACCTGCATGCCATATTTATCTATACGTCCACTACTTTGATCATATGTTGCTAAGCATGTACTCTCTTATACATCATGTTCAGGCCTTGTGCACGCTCCATGTATATATATGAGATGAACTATGTTTTAAATGTTATTTAATAAAATTTATATATTGTAATTCACCTCCACTATCCAATTGCTTCATTTAAAGTCCCAACTCCCCTTTAGTCTCTATTCATTACCGGGATGGAGGCACCTTTGGGTGCTTCATTTAAAGTCCCAACTCCTCTTTATTTACTCATTGGAGACAGTGAGAGGAATAGTGTTCCATCATTGGTGTCAGTGGGAGGAATAGTGCCCCAATATTAGTGTCAGTGGGAAGAATAATGCCCCATCATAGGTGTCAGTGAAAGGAATAATGCCCCATCATAGGTGTCAGTGAGAGGAATAATGCCCCATCATTGGGGTCAGTGGGAGGAATAGTGCTCCATCATTGGGGTCAGTGGGAGGAATAGTGCCCCATCATAGGTGTCAGTGGGAGGAATAATGCCCCATCATAGGTGTCAGTGGGAGGAATAATGCCCCATCATTGGGGTCAGTGAGAGGAATAGTGCTCCATCATTGGGGTCAGTGAGAGGAATAATGCCCCATCATTGGGGTCAGTGGGAGGAATAGTGCTCCATCATTGGGGTCAGTGGGAGGAATAATGCCCCATCATTGGGGTCAGTTGGAGGAATAATGCCCCATCATTGGGGTCAGTGGGAGGAATAATGCCCCATCATTGGGGTCAATGGGAGGAATAACGCTCCATCATTGGGGTCAGTGGGAGGAATAGTGCCCCATCACCGGGGTCAGTGGGAGTAAAAGTGCCCCATCATTGGTATCAATAGAAGGGATAGAGCCCCATCGTAGGTGCCAGTGAGAGTAATAGTACACCATTGTCAGTGTAACTGGCAAAAACTAATGTCCCACTGTTTCTGACAGTGGGGGGGGGATAATACCTCTAGGGGCAGATAAAAGCAAGTAAAGGGGCGCATCCAGTCCCCGGGCCACAGTTTGGAGACCACAGATTTAGAAAATGCAAAGCATTCTCTGATTGGCGTCCATGCCGAGCAGCCAACCTCCTATGTTCAGAATGCAGCAGGGCAGCTGCTTGGTGCAGGACCCAGAACTAAGTTGAGTAGCGATGTCTACCTCAATGATTTCCAGTCTCCAGGGTAATCAGCCAGGGGAATCTGTGCATGCCACCAGGGGGCTAGCTGCCTATTTGTGGTTTTTGCAGCCCCACCCCTGATGATATATTGAATACACATCATGACAGGGGCACTACACAACCCAGAACAGACAGCCGCTTCCTGGGGGACAGGACCGGGAGTGCTGTGGATTCCTAGGGAACACTGCCAGGGCACACTAAAGGCCCGTACACACGATCCGAATATCGTACGACAGATTGTACGACCTTTTTCACCTAATAGTCGCAAGTAGAAATTGAATAGGTAAATAAAGTCACAAATTCTCGTACGGCAGAAAAAAAATCAGAAGTGATGTCATGTGTTGTAATGTATTTGTATTGTATTTTCGGATGATAACTGTACTAACTAAAAATCGTACGATCTGGAATCGTACAAGCAAAATTTTCGTGCTTGTCCAATCGAATAATATCGGATGAACTGTCGTGATCGGCTCTCGGAAGTAGTATACACAGCATCCGAAAATCGTACGATTCTTCCTCGGACGACAGTTTTCGTATGATATTCGGATCGTGTGTGCGGGCCATAAGTCATTAGGACTAATGGACAAGCACGTAATGTAACTTGCAGTAAAACTTATTCTAGACAAAGGTATACATTAAAGTGTAACTTCACACTCTCAATCAACATTGACTATTTGTAATCCTTATGCTGCTAGCCTTAGTAAATCTATATAAATATTGTATACCTTTCTATGTTTTACCTTTTTTTTTAACATCTCTTCAGTTACTTCCTGGTTTCCATGCCTAAGCAAATGATGTCATATATCCCAGGATACTTCAGGAGGGGAGGACGGGTTTTCTCAGCTAAGAACACCCTCATACCTGCATGTCTAAAGTAAGGGCAGATGGAATCCAGGAAGTAAATGCTACATGAATCATTTGCCCTTAATCAAGATGGCCACAGCCAGAAATGCTAGGGGGGTATTTTTCAAAATGATTTCTCAGCAACATAAAGCATGGAGACATGGATGGATGGGGGAGTTTGCTTTGAATATTAAAAATGAATAAAAGAGTGTTTTCGGTTTGTGGTACTCAGATACAGTGTAGTTCCATTTTAAAGTGGTTGTAAAGGCACACAGTTTTTTTACTTTCATGCATATGCATGAAGGTAAAAAACCTTCTGTGTGCAGCAACCACCCCCCTCCCCAGGCCTCCTAATACTTACCCGAGCCCCCTCTCGATCTAGCAATGTCCACAAGAGCCTTGCCTCTCTGGGGACTCGCACTCCTGATTGGCTCCCCCTGCTGTCAATCACAGCCAGCGAGCCAGTCGGGACAGAGCTGAACCGTGGTTCTGTGTATGAATGGACACACAGAGAAGCAGCTCAGCTCAGGTGCCCCAAGAGCAAGCTGCTTGTTGTGGAGGCACCCAGCAGAAGGGAGGAGACAGGAGTGCCGGCGTGGGACCCAAAAAAAGGAGGATCCGGGCTTTTATTCAATTTTAATATTCAAAGCAAACTCCCCCATGTTTGTTATTTTTAACAAAAAAAAAAAAAAAAACAAGACTTTACAATCACTTAAAATGGGCAGCTAGATGCTGCTATGTAATTTTTTCTGCATGAACACAGCGAGTGATCGGTACCAATCACTAACTGTGTTCATTCATAACTGAAGCATAGTAAACTATGCTTGCTATGCTTCAGTCTATGAATGAACAGGAGTCTCTGTTTCCTGTTCATTCATCTGCAGTGCAGCTGAGGCTGCAGAGAAAGTGACTGGGGTATGCATTTCCTCGGTCCCTTTCTCTGTCTCAAAAGTGATACTTTAGGTCTCTGTCACAGTGTTGTGAAAAATAAAATGTAAAAAATGATGTTTAACCACTTCAATACCGGGCACTTTCACCCCTTTCCTGCCCAGTCCAATTTTCAGCTTTCAGCACGGTCACACTTTGAATGATAATTACGCGGTCATGCAACACTGTACCCAAATGACATTTTTATAATTTTTTTGAGACAGTTTTCTTTTGGAGGTATTTAATCATGACTTAGGTTTTTTATGTTTTGCTACACATAAAAAAGAGACTGAAAATGTTAAAAAAAAAAACAACATAATTTTTCTTCTTCACTGATGTGCGCTGATAAGGTTGCACTGATAAGCTGCATGCTGGACACTGATGAGGAGGCCGTGTTGGGGCTGCACTGATTATCTGTAAAGAATGTACTCACTGTGCCCTGTCAGAAATTCCCTGTGTGTGAGGAAAACAATGCATATAACCAGCAAGTCTTTTTACATGTGACCAGCAGGGATATGGAGGCAGGGGAGGCGATCTGGGGTCACAGAGACTACAAGTTTGGGGGGTAGGTAGCTGAAGTCCTACCCCACCAAATTGGGGCTCCTATCAGCTATGGTTCCGGAGATACGGGGCTCCTTGCAAAGCCTGTCAGAAGCGAAATACCGAGTGGCCAGTTTAAATACAAGCTGGCACACTCTGTTTGCAGCAGACTGAGAGGATGAGCTCACAGTGCCTCTCACTTTTTGTCACAGGCACTGAGCTCAATAGATAGCTTGGAGTCTTGGACCAATGGTAAAGCACCATTGGCCCAAGTTGTCCAATAAAACTGCTGCAGTGGAGGCACGCCTCTCACTGCAGTGACATAGAAGGGGGCATGCGTCGAAAAGACATGAATTAAAAAAAAAAAAAAAAAACACATTAAAGTTAGCCCGATTTTTATAATGTGAAAGTTGATGTTTATGCAGAGTAAATAGATACCTAACATGTCACGCTTTAAAATTGTGCACACTTGTGGAATGGCGCCAAACTTCAGTACTTAAGAATCTCCATAGATAACACTTTAAAAAACATTACAGGTTACACGTTTAAAGTTACAGAGGAGATCTGGCACTAGAATTATTGCTCTCTCTCTCTAACAATCGTGGCGTATGTAACCTGTGTGTATCTGGCTCTGATACTAGCCAGTGCCTCACCAGCCACTGAGATCACCGCACGTCCCTGGTGACCAGCGGTGATTACATGGGAAAGGGCCAAAGGACATAGTGGTCACAAAGCCCGCCCAATGTGCGGCACATGAGAGCTGCTCTGTAGCCGCCTTTCAGCTATAGCGCAGTACGGAAGCAGTTCAAATTGTTAAAATCAGACAAAAATTTCTAACCAGACTAAAAAGCCATGCCCAATATGTGGCATAATTTAGCCACACCCACTGTTTGCTGCTATGTATGCGTGCTGCAGGTCACCATCTCCTTGGTAGGGGCTAAGTGCATGACTTTGCTCAGGGGCCCATGATGTTATTAGGATGGCACTGGGTACAGGACCTGAGCCACAACATCATTTTTTTTTTCCAGAAGATTTTTTTTAATATAAAGTACCCAGGGAATTCAGAGCAAAAACAAATGAACATCTAAACAAAGGGTATTCTAAGAGGGCAGGACAAAAACCAGGTGCAGGTATAGAAATATGCCATACTCTCTTTCCATTGCTTCAAAGTCCCTCTAATCCCCTTCTAGGTATAAAGATTTCAGCAATTGGATGCATTCCCAATGATAATCATCCAACATTTCCGATGTTTATATTCTCATCTGTCATACAGCATTCCCAGCTTAGTGTCTCTTCAAGGTTAGGTTTCAAAAACATGTTTAGGTTCCTGAAGAGACTAAACAAGTTAGAAATACAGAGCTGAATGCAAAGTTTAACCCATTTTTTAAAGCGTAACTAAACGCTTCCAATCAGAAGTAACTATTTTTTTTAATTTAAATTTATTCTTTTTTATTATGAGAAAAATAAAAAATAAATAGATACAAAAAACAGAGCCTATTGGGCATACCCAGGCTCAATACATTTTCCCATTTAATTTCAATTCTCCTCTTTATTAAACACATCATTTTCCTATTACAACCTATGAAAACAAACAACACCGAGTAAAAACAAAACATAAAAAAAACCAAGAAAACATTATTATTCCCAAGCATATCTCATCATAGCAACATTTCATTATTACCTAATTTTTACTTTCTATTTCCCTATCTTTCACTTTGCTTTCACCATACATCTATACATTACATCAATTTATATTCAGCTTTAAAGAATTTTTATTGTACGTAAGAATGTATACAGAGTAAAGAAAATTTTAACAGAACAACGTACAGTTTATCAGAGTCTAAAATAGTACAGTTACACATTCGAATTGAGTCCTGATAACGATGTCTATTAATAGATGTCAGAGTAAATAAGAAAACATACTGGTTAACCAATCATTAGTGAACTCAAAATCTAATGCCGCGTACACACGGTCGGACTTTTCGTCTACAAAAGTCCGACGGACGCCGACGGACTAAAGCTGGCTGACAATCCGATCGTGTGTGGGCTTCCCCGGGCTTTCAGCGGACTTTCAGCGGACTTTTCCAGCCGCAAATCTGACGGACTTTAGATTTGAAACATGCTTCAAATCTTTACGTCGTAACTACGCCGGACCCAGAAATCTGCTCGTCTGTGTGCTAGTCCGACGGAAAAAAACCCACGCTAGGGCGGTGTACATCATCACGTACGAATCCGTCGGACTTTTGTGTGATCGTATGTAGGCAAGTCCGTTCGTAAGAAAGTCTGCCGCAAGTCCGCCAAAAGTCTGACAAAAGTCCATCGAAAGTCTGTCGGACAGGCTGTCGGACTTTTGTAGCCGAAAAGTCCGACCGTGTGTACGCGGCATAAGATCAGGCATGTGAAGGTGGTCAAAGCCTAATGCCGCGTACACACGGTCGGACTTTTCGGCTACAAAAGTCCGATAGCCTGTCCGACAGACTTTAGACGGACTTTTGTCGGACTTTTGGCGGACTTTTGGCGGACTTGCGGCAGGCTTGCGGCAGACTTTCTTACGAACGGACTTGCCTACATACGATCACACAAAAGTTCGACGGATTCGTACGTGATGACGTACACCGGACTAAAATAAGGAAGTTGATAGCCAGTAGCCAATAGCTGCCCTAGCGTGGGTTTTTGCCCGTCGGACTAGCACACAGACGAGCGGATTTCTGGGTCCGGCGGAGTTACGACGTAAAGATTTGAAGCATGTTTCAAATCTAAAGTCCGTCAGATTTGCGACTGGAAAAGTCCGCTGAAAGTCCGCTGAAAGTCCGGGGAAGCCCACACACGATCAGATTGTCAGCCAGCTTTAGTCCGTCGGCGTCCGTCAGACTTTTGTAGACGAAAAGTCCGACCGTGTGTACACGGCATTAGTGTTTATTAGCCAGGTGAGTAAATCAACAAAAGGAGAAGAGAAATAGGAAAAAAAAAAAATAAAGAAATAAAAAAAAATAAGTGAAGATGTATACCCCGGGGGATGGCCGCCAGATGACCCGCGAGACTCCAAACTCACCACCCCTTTGGGAACTATCTGTGGACAAGCACAGAGCCCCCCCGGAGCCAACGGCCATTCCCCTCACCGGGGTCTCTCCTGGCTGGATGGCCATGCTGTACCAGCGGAGCCCTCCGTATCCAAGAGTAAAGCTAGATCAGTTGATTATCACCTGAGTAACAATGAGAACTGGTCCACTCGGACCACCTGACCTGCAACTGCTGAAAAATCCCCTGTAGGGGCAACTGCAGGTCTTACTGTACATGTAGTGATGGTGAGACTAGGTCGTCCCGAAGAGAGGAGGAAAGAAATGTGAGAAAGGGAAGGAATAGGGAAGTCAGTCCAGGCACTGCGTCATTGCGACAATAAAGTCCGGATCTGCCAGGTGCCTGGACTGACACCCAGCTCAGCCTCTCAGCGAGCCACTGAGAGCCCAAGAAGGCCACCGCAGCTCAGCACTCCAAAGGAGAGAGAAGAGCAGAGAGCTGTGACTGACAGTCTACAGCTCTCTGCTCACGGAGCTCTGAAAACCAAGCGATCGGCGATGTTCAATTACTTGGTTCTCAGTGCAAAGGTGTCAGGGGACAGATGCAGCATCCACTGAGGTAAGTACAATTCTAAAAAAGAGGAGGGGGAGAGGAGCGAGGCTTTGTGCGCCCGCATCGCTGGACCGTGGGACAGGTGAGTGTCTGATTATTGAAAGTCAGCAGCTACACTTTTTGTAGCTGCTGACTTTTAAATGGGTGGAACTCCGCTTTAAGCCATCGCAGAAATCTATCCCCAAATCCATACATCTCCAGAACCTCCCACAAATATATCCGATCAACGCTGTCAAATAACCTGGCAGCATCAAAGGACAGTACCCCCCCCCCCCCCCCCGCCTATTCCCCACACTATCCAATGGTATTTGCAGATTTAAAAACAAGCCTTCTCAGATTCATTGGTGTAGATCTTCCATGGATAAAGCCTGACTGGTCCGGGTGAATTATCTTTTGTATAACGCTGCTTAGTCTGGTAGCCAAGACTGTTAGGATCTTGACGTCAGAGTTCAGCAATGATATCATCCGGTAAGACTCAGGTAATGTATGGTCTTTATCTGGTTTAGGTATCACTATAATATTAGCGTCTGTCATGGATTCCGGAAGCTCAAGCGATGTAAACGTTTGGTTGAGCATCGTCAGCAACTCAGGTAATAATATATTGTCACATATTTCTGACGTTAAACCGTCAATACCTGGTGCCTTCCCATTGGGAGATTCCGATACTGCTACTTAGCTATCTCTACTAATGTTAGGGGTGCATCTAGACTTTCTCTATCCCCACCAGAGATAGAAGGTATCTCCAGGGGGTCAAGAAATCTCTAAGCTGCTTTAAAGCGGAGGTTCACACAAAAATTGAACCTCCGCTTTTGGAACCCTCCCCCCCTCCGGTGTCATATTTGGCACCTTTCACGGGGGAGGGGGGTGCAGATACCTGTCTAAGACAGGTATTTGCACCCACTTCTGGCATAGACTACCACGGGAGTCTATGCCCCCTCCCGTCCCCACCGCGCTGTCTGCTGGGACACACACGGGTCTCAGAGACAGCGGGGACCAGTTAGGAAGCGCAGCGCGACTTGCGCATGCGCAGTAGGGAACCGGGAAGTGAAGCCGCAGCGCTTCACTTCCTTATTCCCTTACAGAGAATGGCGGCAGCAGCACCCGAGGACCGAGGGACGATTTGGCCTCGGGTGCCGACATCGCTGGACCCTGGGACAGGTAAGTGTCCTTATTTTAAAAGTCAGCAGCTGCAGTATTTGTAGCTGCTGACTTTTAAATTTTTTTTTTTCGCGGGACTCCCTCTTTAATTGATAGGTGACCTTACTTTGGTATAAATCCTTTTTTAAAAAAAAAAGTGCAAAACGAGGATACAATATCCTCTTGCTTATAAGAAATATTACCCGTTGGCATAACGATTATAGAATCAAAGTTGGTTTGAGTCTGGGATTTAGCAATCACTGCCAGCATTTGCCCATTTCTCTCTCCTTCCTCAAAATATCTACATCTTGTAAAGAACTGTGCTCCTTTAGCTTTATCCATAGCTGTTCTTTTATATAATACCTGTATATCTTTCCATGCAGAGTGATTTTGGGGCGCATTAAAAATTTTTGTTGCACCTCCACTGCAAGGGTTGTCTCCCATTCTGCGCTAGATTTTAACATTAACTATTTTAATTCTTATGCCGCTAGCATTAGTAAATAGATAAGAAGGTATATTATATTTACTTGTTTTAAACTTTTTTTTTTATACCTTTCTTCATCTGCTTCTTAGTTTCTGGCCTAGGCCAAATGATGTCATACATCCCAGAAGTCTTCATGGGAATTTTTTTTTCTTCTTTCATCTGGAGGAAGGAAGGAGGGGTTTTCTCAGCTAAGCACACCCTTCTTCCTGCATGCCTGAGCTAAGGGCAGATGGATTCCAAGAAGTAAATTCTGCATGAATCATCTGTCTTTACTCAATAGGGCCACGGCTAGAAATGCCAAAAGGGATGTTTTTCAAATTGATTTCTCATTAAAATAATGCATGGAGAAATGAGGATGGGTGGGTTTTCCTTCAATAATAAAAATGAACTAAATAGTACTTTCAGTTTGTGGTGCTGAGATACAGTTTAGTTGCATTCCGGAATGCATTTTTGCTTACAGTCCACACCACAAAAAACTCATTCCAAATGCATTCTTGCATGCACATTTTTAATATGTTTTTGCATTTTTTTCCCCTCTTGTTTTTTCTTTATTGTTTCCTAGGTTACCGGGATTTTTTCATATGATGCATTTCACTGTGTTCCAGTACAGTTCTATGCAGAAAAATTGCTGCATGTTCTACTTTTTTTTTTGCTGCACTGGAACTGTCTACACTGGAATGAACTAGGCCATTGAAGCCTGTATAATCTACTGTCCATGCGTTTTTGATGCAGAAAAAAAAAACGCATTGGCCTGTATCTGGTGTAAACTGGCCCTAATACAGAAAGTTCCTTGGGTAATAATGACCTAGAAGATAAATTAAAAATCTTTATTGTAGACATGCTTGAAATTTCTTTACATCTCCCCTGTGCTAAAAGATGCACTATTTTTATTTGTATGTTTAATGTCTTTCTACTAGTTATGTCGCGTACACACTATCGGAATTTCGGCCCGCAAAAGACCGATGAGAGTTTTTCGTGGGAAAATGCGACCGTGTGTATGCTCCACTGGACTTTTGCTAGCACGAATTCCAGCCAGCAAAAGATTGAGAGCATGCTCTCAATTTTTCGGTCGGGAAAAGTTCCTATCCGAAAATGCGATCGTCGGTGGCAATTCCAAAGCGCAAAATTCCTACGCATGCTCGGAAGCATTGAACTTAATTTTCTCGGCTCGTTGTAGTGTTGTACGTCACCGCGTTCTCGATGGTCGTAAGTTCAGGGAACTTTTGCGTGACTGTGTGTATGCAAGGCAAACTTAAGGGGAATCCCGTCGGAAAAGCTGTCATATCTTTTTCCGACAAGAAGTCCGATCGTGTGTACGCGGCATTAGAATTATTACCACTATACCCCTCTTTATCTTTATCATAGACTTCCGGATGTTTTATTATTTTTGCAAGATCTATATATATATGTTTATTGCTTTTAGAAATGGGAGACTAATTATCCTGATGATCTTTGTTACCAAAAAAGTTAGAAAAAAAGTTAGGCCATTTAAAATGTACCTTCCTTATAATCTGTGATATTCGTTTCCAGTTTACTTGTTTCCTTTTTCTATCGTCTGTTCCTTTAGTTTTAGTACAATCATGAATAATATGTTCCCATTTTTTTTGTACAATCATGAATAATGTTTTCCCATTTTTTTGTACAATCATGAATAATGTGTTCCCATTTTTTTGTACAATCATGGATAATGTTTTCCTATTTCTTAAATGATTTAAGCAATTTAAAAGGATTCAATTGCTCCATAACCTGCTCTATACTTTTACTCTTTTTTTCATGCTGTTGTAGGATGAAACAAACAATTTCTCCAGTGCTCAAAAGGATAGCCACCAGTCTGGGAGACACACGGTCTATGTAACCTCAAGGACAATGCTTCAGTGGCGCAGCCCTTCTCAGACAGAGGTATCCAACCAAAAACTGCAAAAGAACACACAGGGGGCGCAGGCGCCTAGTGCATTACCCAAGGTTTATTAAAGGAAACCAAAATACCAAATAAATACTCACAAACAGAAGTAATATGCAAGACACTCTCTGATCGCCAATCAAAAAAAAAAATTGGTGATGTCAGCAGGCTAACACATTTGAAGGGCACTCTGAGGAAGGGGATGCGTCCCCAAAATGCGTTAACCTGCTGACATCACCAATTGTTTGGTCATCAGTGGCCATGTTGATTGACCATCAGAGAGTGTCTTTTTTTTTTCACAAGAAAGACCATCAGAGAGTGTCTTGCACATTACTTCTCTTTGTGAGTATTAATTTGGCTATTTGGATTCCTTTAACCACTTCAACCCTGGAAGGTTTTACCTCCTTAATGACCAGGCCATCGTTTGCGATACGGCACTGCGTTATTTTAACTGACAATTGCGTGGTTTTGCGATGCTGTACCCAAATAAAATTGATGTCCTTTTTTTCCCACATATAGAGCTTTCTTTTGGTCATATTTTATCACCTCTGTGATTTTTATTTTTTGCGCTATAAACAAAGAAAGACTGACAATTTTGAAAAGTAAACAACATTTTTAACTTATTTGCTATAATACATATCCAAAAAAAAATAAAAAAAATTAATAATGTAAAAAATCTAATTTCTTCATCAATTTAGGCCAATATGTATTCTTTTACATATTTTTGATAAAAAAAAATAAAAAATCCCAAAAAGCGTATATTGATTGGTTTGCACAAAAGTTATAGCGTCTACAAACTACGGGATAGATTTATGGACTTTTAATTTTTTTCATTGTTTTTACTGCTAATGGCGGTGATCTGCGATTTTTAGCAGGACTGCGACATAGCGGCGGACAAATCTGACACTAAGTGACACTTTTTGGGGACCAGTGGTACCAATACAGTGATAAGTGCTAAAAAAATGCACTATTACTGTATAAATGACACTGGCAGGGAAGGTGTTAACATCAGGGGAGTTCAAAGGGTTAAGTGGACTGACAGGAAGAAAAGAGATCTGTGTTCCTGCTTACTAGGAACAGAAGATCTCTGTGTACTTCCCTGTCAAAACGGGGATCTGCCTTGTTTACATAGGTGGCTGGCGGACATTGGGTCCGTCGGACCCACTGATTGGCTCCCCCTCCGTGCAGCAGGCGCACGCCCCCACACTATCTATTGCACAAAATGGTGTACAGGTACATTGTTTCACGCAATAGAGCCGCCCTGCCACAGTATACTGTATATGCCGTGGGCGGTCTTTAACTACTTATGGACCGCCGCACGCCGATATACGTTCTAACTTTGAAGAGGAATATTGTTGTTATGGCAGCAGCTAGCTGCCATAACCCCAGTATCCTCTTCTTCGACCAGCGGTCCGCTTTCAGATGAAAGTGGTCTCTGCGGCGAGAGGGGGAGATGCCCCCCCTCCCGCCGCGCTCCTGTGTCTCCAGTGCCCTCCGCCGCTTACCGGAGTCGTCGACAATGGCGGAGGCGATTGGATCTTCTCCCTTGCTGGGTATGGAGACGAGTGAGGGGTAGATAGCCCCCACCCGTCTCCATACCATTGCAGGGAGGAAGCGACGTCAAAACGTCACTTCGGCCCATAGCTCTTAATGGGCCTTTTTTTTTTTTTAAATGACATTTTTTTTTTTTTTATTATTGCATTTTAGTGTAAATATGAGATCTGAAGTCTTTTTGACCCCAGATCTCATATGTAAGAGGTCCTGTCATGCTTTTTTTTCTATTACAAGGGATGTTTACATTCCTTGTAATAGGAATAAAAGTGACACATTTTTTTAAAAAAAGAACAGTGTAAAAATAAAAAATAAAAGGTAAAATAAATAAGAAATAATTTAAAAATGTTTTAAACTCGCCCCTTCCCGCCGAGCTCCTGTGCAGAAGCGAATGCATACACGAGTAGCGCCCGCATACGAAAACGGTGTTTAGACCACACATGTGAGGTATCGCTGCGATCGGTAGAGCGAGAGCAATAATTTTAGCCCTAGACCTCCTCTGTAACTCAAAACATCCAACCTGTAGAATTTTTTAAACATCGCCTATGGAGATTTTTAAGGGTAAAAGTTTGTCGCCATTCCACGAGCGGGAGCAATTTTGAAGCGTGACATGTTGGGTATCAATTTACTCAGTGTAACATTATCTTTCACAATATAAAAAAAAAATTGGGCTAACTTTACTTTTGTCTTATTTTTTAATTAAAAAAGTGTATTTTTTCCAAACAAAATGCACTTGTAAGACCGTTGCGCAAATACGGTGTGACAGAAAGTATTGCAACGACTGCCATTTTATTCTCTAGGGTGTTAGAAAAAAAATGTATAATGTTTGGGAGTTCTAAGTAATTTTTTAGCAAAAAAAAATGTTTTTAACTTGTAAACAACAAATATCAAAAAGAGGCTCGGTCCTTAAGTGGTTAAGTGGGTAATAAACCTTGGATAATGCACTAGGCGTTTGCGCTTCGTCTGTAATAGGATGAATAACATATATTCAGCAGGGCATTTAGTACAGGGCTCAAAATTTCAAGTCCTGAGCCACTAACCAGGCCTTAAGTGTAATGCCCCATACACACGGTCGGACTTCGTTCGGACATTCCGACAACAAAATCCTAGGATTTTTTCCGACGGATGTTGGCTCAAACTTGTCTTGCATACACACGGTCACACAAAGTTGTCGGAAAATCTGATCATTCTGAACGCGGTGACGTAAAACACGCACGTCGGGACTATAAACGGGGCAGTGGCCAATAGCTTTCATCTCTTTATTTATTCTGAGCATGCGTGGCACTTGTGCGTCGAATTTGTGTACACACGATCGGAATTTCCAACAACGGATTTTGTTGTCGGAAAATTTTATATCCTGCTCTCAAGCTTTGTGTGTCGGAAAATCCGATGGAAAATGTGTGATGGAGCCTACACACGGTCGGAATTTCTGACAACAAGGTCCTATCACACATTTTCCGTCGGAAAATCCGACCGTGTGTACGGGGCATTACTCGCCACCAGCCACCCAACCCCTACCCTGCCCCGACCCTAAGTCCGCCCCTAAACAAGCCTTCAAAATGATCTCATGAAATTACACTGTTAAATGTTTTATGCAGAATTAAGTTTCAAAAATAAGCATTAACAACAACTTTAACAATATTAGCATAAAGCATATCAGTGCCCATCAGTGCAGCCTAATCCGTGCCCATCAGTGCAGCGTATCTGTGCCCATCAGAGCAGCGTATCAGTGCTCATCAGTGTAGCCTATCAGTGCCCACCAGTGCAGCCTATCATTGCCCACCAGTGCAGCATACCAGTGCCCATTAGTGCAACCTATCAGTGCCCACCAGTGCAGCCTATCATGCAGCCTCATCATTGCCCATATGTGCAGCCTATCATTGCCCAAAAGTGCAGCCTCATCAGTAATCCGTGCCCAGCAGTGCACCAGGGAGGAATTGTGAGGATTGGGTGGCCGGATGACACAGAGCGGGATCTCCCGCTGAGACGTGGCTTATATATGAATAGACGCGCTGTCAAACGAAGTCCCGCCTTCTGGAATCTAATAGACAGCATACTGGTCCAATGCTGGTCCGGAGGCGGGACTTTGTTTGACATCGGCCGGCTATTCATATACAAGCCGCGTCTCAGTGGGAGATCCCCTCTCTATGTCCTCCGGCTGCATAATCCTTCTGACCGTTTCCTGACTGATCGCTTCTGCCAGAAGTGGTGCAGGCTTTTTTTACAGGACGTTAAAACGGCTGGGGGGGGGGGGGCAGGAGACCCCCCCCTCCAGGCCGCTCTGATGGCCCTACTGCTTCTGCCAGAAGTGATCAACCAGGAAACTGCCAGCCTGGTCCATCCTTGCCCTCCGCTAAATTCCACTCGCAAAATGCAAACAGGAGAGTGGAATTTTTGGAGGGTTGATTTAGTGGATGCTTTTTCATAAGAATTTTAAGGCCTCATGCACACTGAGCGTTTTGCTATGTCTCTTGGCAGGAAAAACGCTTGAAACTTGTAAACGCGCATAGCAC
This sequence comes from Aquarana catesbeiana, assembly GCF_042186555.1. NCBI lineage: Eukaryota > Metazoa > Chordata > Amphibia > Anura > Ranidae > Aquarana > Aquarana catesbeiana. The sequence continues at coordinate 880,604,612 of NC_133324.1, forward strand.
GTTTAGGCGCGGCAATCGCTTGAGTGTTAATTTGTTTAATTGGCCAGAATTATAATTTGTTCTGGCCATTAAAATGAATTAACACTCAAGCGCTAAGCTTGCCTAGCGTTAACGCATGTTTAGACATTTTTTTTTCTGCCAAAATGCTCTTGGATGTGCTGGCAGTGTTTTTTTTCTGCCTCAAAAATCTTATGTGTGCATGGAAATATATGCTAACGTAGTTTTCCTTCATGATAACAGACACCTCATCCTAGCAAAATATGCCAAACCCAAAGCGCATTAAAAAGTATGAAAAACACACATGAAAAATGCAAAATACGCTGGAAAATGGTCCTCAAAAACGCATCAACCGCATCTGCATAGATGTGACCCTAGCCTAAATCTTCCTCCATAAAAGAACATTACTTGGTTACTAAGATGTCATTTTCAAAATCAACATGTATATATTTACTATATTTATTAAGGGAATAAATGTTGTTTTGCATAGAATCTTCAAGATTCCAAAGTGCTTCAATCATAATAGCATATTTTGTGTCTTTTAGCTTTTTTTTTTTTTTCGCTTCTGAAATTCCTTTCTGGAATATTACCTATCACTGCTTTAACTTAGATTGTGACAAGTTGTATCAACTAGAGTTTCATGTTAATATACGATTAAGAACACTTATCTAAGAGCACAGAACAGACAGTCTATCACAGTGGTTCTCAACCTTCCTAGTGCCGTGACCCCTTGATAAAATTTCCCAAGTTGTGGGGACCCCTAACAGTAAAATTATTTTTGCTGGTCGCGTTTGCTGGCACAGTGGCGGCGTTTGCTGGCACAGTGGCAACAATTGATGGGCACAGTGGCTGCACAGTGGGACGTTTGCTGGCACAGTGGCTGCGTTTGGCACAGTGGTAACAATTAAAGGGCACAGTGGCTGCGTTTGATGGCACAGGTGGCAACGTTTGCTGGCACCATGGCGACAATTTATGGGCACAGTGGCTGCGTTTGGCACAGTGGCAACAATTAAAGGGGTCAGTGGCTGCATTTGATGGCACAGTAGCTGCGTTTGATGGCACAGTGGCAACGTTTGCTGGCACAGTGGCAACGTTTGCTGGCACAGTGGCGACAATTGATGGGCACAGTGGCTGCCCTTGGCACAGTGGCAACAATTAAAGGGCACAGTGGCTGCGTTTGATGGCACAGTGGCGGCATTTGCTGGCACAGTGGCAACAATTGTTGGGCACAGTGGCTGTGTTTGATGGCATAGTGGCGACAATTGATGGGCACAGTGGCGACGTTTGCTGGCACAGTGGCGACAATTAATGGGCACAGTGGCTGCGTTTGGCACAGTGGCAACAATTAAAGGGCACAGTTCCTGCGTTTGATGGCACAGTGGAAGCGTTTGCTGGCACAGTGGCGACAATTGATGGGCACAATGGCTGCATTTGATGGCACAGTGGCGGCGTTTGCTGGCACAGTGGCGACAATTGATGGGCACAGTGGCTGCATTTGATGGCACAGTTGCAGCGTTTTAATGGGGGTTTTTTTCTGATTGTTTCAGTTTGTTTGCGCCCCCACCACTGATTTATATATAAACGTTGCGGTTGATTCCTCAAAAGTGGTTATTCCGTGCCAGTGCTAGATACACAAAGTGTATAGCTTCCAAACATGTATCTAGCACTGGCACGGAATAACTACTTTTGAGGAACCAACTGGGACGTATATATATATATATACTACGTATATATATATAAGAACACCTGTGACTTCTGGTAAGTCAGACACACAGGAAAAGCTGACAAGACAACATTTTTTTTATTATGGAGATATATATATATATATTCCAAACATGTATCTAGCACTGGCACGGAATAACTACTTTTGAGGAACCAACTGGGACGTATATATATATATATATACGACGTATATATATAAGAACACCTGTGACTTCTGGTAAGTCAGACACACAGGAAAAGCTGACAAGACAACATTTTTTTTATTATGGAGATATATATAGATATATATATATATATCTATATATATAGATATATATATATATATCTATATATATATATATATATATATATATCTATATATATCTCCATAATAAAAAAAATGTTGTCTTGTCAGCTTTTCCTGTGTGTCTGACTTACCAGAAGTCACAGGTGTTCTTCTTCTTCAGCAAGTTTCGTTGCCTCCCTCTTGGTACACTCGTCCGCAGCAAGCGGATTTCGGTGGGTGTACAAAGATGTCCGCTTGCCGACTTCTAAGTCTAAGCCTTACTGCGGACGAGAGTACCAAGATGGCGGCGACGGAACGTCACTTCCGTGTAGTCCCTCCTCTCCAGGAAGTGACATCTCGCTGGCCGAGACGGACGGACTCAGGCAGTAACTTCGGGACCCCCTGGAGAATGGGCAATCGACCCCCCAGGGGGTCGCGACCCCCAGGTTGAGAACCGCTGGTCTATCATATTTTTTTTTTTGTAAGAAGCATCATTCTAATCTCTGTCATTTTCATATACATTACATTGTAAACATATCACTTTTTGTACTGATAGTCATCAGTGTTTATAGAAAAAAACGTTCTAACAAAACTCTGACTTGGCATGCCCCATCTAATGCATATGGAATAGCTTTGTTGTAAGTTTTGATGCTCTTGGGGTTTTTTTTTCGTTTTTCGGGTCATTCGTTATGATCGAAATTCGTTATTTTGAATAAATTCAGAAATCAGAAATAATAACTAACTGTTAAATTATAGGTATTGGAATTTCCTTTCAAATTTGGCTATTAATGATAATAACAAATACAAATTTATCCAAAGTTACAAATTAACCGAAATAACGAATGCTGCATCTAAACGAATGGAACGCAAGGAATTAATAATAATTAAAAAGTTTTTATTTTTTTTATTAATAATAATTTGTTCCATTCGTTTAGATGCGGCATTCGTTATTTCGGTTAATTTGTAACTTTGGATAAATTTGTATTCATTACGTTCACTAACAGCCAAATTTGAAAGGAAATTCCAATACCTGTAATTTAATAGTTAGTAATAGTTATTATTAGCCAAATAATTTTTTACGATTTTCGATTTTTCAAATTTCCGAATTTCCAAAAAATGCGTTAAATTTCCAAATTAACGAAATAGTCAAATTTTTTCTAAAAACGAATTCGGAACGAAACAAATTGCACATGTCTAATATTTATTATCTCAAACTCCTAATTTGTCTAGTAGGCAAAGTGACAGATTGAGGTCAAAGCAGGAAAAGTAACCACTCTTTACTTAAAGTGATTGTAAAGTCTTTAAAAAAATTAGCAAACACGTTATTTTTATCTGCTCTGTGCAGTTGGTTTTGCACAGAGCAGCCTGAATCCTCCTCTTCTTGGGTCCCTCTTTGCTGCTCCTGGCCCCCACAGCAAGCGGCTTGCTATGGGGGCACCCGAGCTGAGCTGCAGCTCCGTGTGTCCATTCATACACAGAGCTGACGTTCGGCCACGCCCCCTCTCTCTCCTGATTGGCGAACTGACTTTGATTGACAGCCACGGGAGCCAATTGCACCACTGCTGTGTCTCAGCCAGTCAGGAGGAAGAGTTTCAGACAACCATGGGACTCAAGGGCATTGACAGAGATGGGGCTCAGGTAAGTATTAGGGGTGCTGGGGGGCTGCTGCACACAGAAGGCTTTTTATCTTCATGCATAGAATGCATGAAGATAAAAAATCTTCTACCTTTACAACTCTTTTAAAGTGTTACTAAACCCATTCACTATATCTGGTCTCCCACAGTACACAGAAATTAAATTATTTTAGTAAATATAAACTGCTAAATTACCTTCTCATCAGCAGTATATAGCAGTCTTGTGACTTCTATCAGTGTCCAACCAAGCACTGGTTAAAGCATATAGGAGGAGTTTTCTGACCTCCTATGAGACTGCAAGACCCCTGACCCTCTATGTAGACAGTGCTGATTACATGCACTCTCCAAAGAAAAAAAAAAAACCTCTCTAGCAATACACACCAAACTGAGCATGTGCAGCCTGACTCCATAGACTTTGTTATCAGGAAATGATCAGGGGACAGTGGAAGAAGGGGAGGATCAGAGAAGACAGGATTAAACATCCTTTTTTACACAATGTGGAAGATTAACGCCTTAGGTTCCAAAGTGAGTATAGATAACAAGCATGCTTTACTGCATATACAGACTGATTTTACTGTTGTGGGTTTAGTAACACTCAAAAGTGTTTGTAAATGCTATTTTTTATTTTTTTTTCAATAAACTGATTTGTATTTCCCTGCTTTGTGCAATGGAATTGCACAGAGCAGCCCGATCCTCCTCTTCTATAGACACAGACAGTGCAGCTCGGCCCCCTCATCACAGGATTTGACTGCCAATGGCTCCTGCTGCTCCCAACCAAGCCTGTGAGAGCTAGGAGAAGGGAGAGAGCTGATACAGACGGGCATAGCACTAGATCGAGTGAGGGATCAGGTAAGTATAAAGGGGGTGAGGGGGCATACTGCTACCTAAACCTTCTTTCACCCCAACACAGGGTCTCCAAACTTTCTGAACAAAGGGCCAGTTTACTGTCCTTGAGGCTTTAGAGGGGCCAGACTATGGCCAATGAAATTAGAAAACACAGTGAGAGCAAACAGTGTTCCATCAATGATTTTTGTGGAAGGAATAATGCTCTATTATTGGTATCAGTGGAAGGAATGGTGCCCCATTGTTGGTATTCAAAGTAGGATGGTGCCCCATCATTGGTGTCTGTGGGAGGAATGGTGCCCCATCATTGGTGTCTGTGGGAGGAATGGTGCCCCATCATTGGTGTCTGTGGGAGGAATGGTGCCCCATCATTGGTGTCTGTGGGAGGAATGGTGCCCCATCATTGGTGTCTGTGGGAGGAATGGTGCCCCATCATCGGTGTCTGTGGGAGGAATGGTGCCAAGGGCTGGATAAAGGCAAGCAATGGGCTACCTCTGGCCTACGAGCCGCAGTTTGGAGACCACTGCCCTAATGCAGGCATCAAGGTAAAAAATGTTTAGGCCTTAGAAACATTTTAAGCTGGCCATGGATTACTTATTTTATTCAATCAGCCAGCATGTTGCCGCCATGGGGAACTGCATGCTGTCCAACAAAGTTTTATATTTGCTTGAATGATATGTAAGTTAGCACACCCTTGTTGCCACAGTTCAGATCCCCTCACCAGGCCTCACACCAGAAGAATTATGAATTTACACCTTCCATTGACACCTGTCCCAGCATAGACCACAGAGTCAAAATAGTACAGAACAATGATTACCCTCCACCAGTCCTTACATACACAATTCGCTTTGCTTACTCCTGTCCAAAGGCATAGAGGGAAGCCACTGAAAATCTGCAAGGCCCCACACATTTAAGGATCAGGTCCAATTCCTGGGAGGCTTTGTTCCGCAGCAGGCCCTAAGATAGGGTCCCTACCACTGAGAAGAACAAAACAATCCACCCCTGAAGAGGACAGAACCTGTCAATGGCCACCACCGCTCCATCTCCTGAACTGGCTGCTCTTCCTTCTTTTTGCTGATGTTGCACTCTTTTGCTCACTTGACTATCACCATAATGTCACACTCCATTCCCCATTAGCATTCACTGTTGGAACACACACTTCATTCCTTAATGCAGTGGTTCTTAAACTGGAGCCTGTGGCCGCCCAGCAGGGCTGTTCCTGGAGCTCGTGGAGATCAGCCGCCCATTCAGTGCACGGCATGGCTGAGGGGCAGAGACTAGAGGTCAGCTAACTGGTGAGGAATGTGAAGTAGGAGCAGTGGCGGCCCGTCCATAGGGTCCGCACATTTCTTTAGGGATAAAAACGCCCTGCCAGTGGCCGAAAAAGCATTAAAACGAGCAGCGCTTTACGTGTGAAAGCAGCCTTTGGAGGACTGATGTGGTGGTGGTGGTATGAAGGAGGGCTCTGTGGGTGCATTTAACTAAAGCTGGGTACACATTTTTTTTTTGTGATGTAGCTCTAAAAAGGTGAGTATACTCAGTTTGGTTTTTTTTGTTTAGCTGGTGGGCAGAAAAAAAAAAAAAAGGAAGAATGGATTCCCTCATCCACACAAATGAGGCAGATGGAGGAACACCCCCCCCCATGCCGTTGTATTTTGACAGAATACACTGATCAATAGCACAGTGGCTAAGTGGTTAGCATTTCCACCTAGCAGTATTAGGGTAATCGGTTTGAATCATAACCACAACACTACCTGCCTGGAGTTTGCATGTTCTCCACGTGCCTGCGTGGGTTTCCTCCCACACTCCAAAGACATGCTGATAGGTTAATTGGCTTCTGTCTAAATTGGCCATAGTATGTGAGTAATGCTGGCCATACACAGTTAGAAAATTGTTCGACAAAAACAATAGGAATGAAAAAAAATCTTTCGTACATGCATACAATAACGTCTCATTGTAGCAATAAATGTCGCCCAATTATCAACATAATATCGATCAATAACCACGTAAACGGTAGGTTCTTCTTTTGATTGATTCGGGGTTACATTTTAACATGCGCACTCATTGTCGATTTTTCAAACTCTTTTCGATCAATTCCACTACTAATATTTCAAAAAACAATCGTTTAGACAAAAACAATCCAACATGACGGTTTTTTGCATAAAAATTTGCATTTCGATTATTAAAATTAGCCCACTAATGTTTTGAGATTCGAATGATCGAGCATATCAAAAGCTTTTTCAAACAATTTTTTAACCGTGTATGGCCAGCATTAGGGACATTGGATTGTAAGCTCCTTGAGGCAGGGACTGATGTGAATGTACAATATATATATATATATATATATATATATATATATATATATATACCGTGGGGAGAACAAGTATTTGATACACTGCCGATTCTGCAGGTTTTCCTACTTACAAAGCATGTAGAGGTCTGTAATTTTGTATCATATGTACTCTTCAACTGTGAGAGACGGAATCTAAAACAAAAATCCAGAAAATCACATTGTATGATTTGTAAAAAATGTATTTGCATTTTATTGCATGACATAAGTATTTGATCACCTACCAACCAGTAAGAATTCCGGCTCTCACAGACCTGTTATTTTTTCTTTAAGAAGCCCTCCTGTTCTCCACTCTTTACCTGTATTAACTGCACCTGTTTTTACTTGTTACCTGTATAAAAGACACCTGTCCGCACACTCAATCAAACAGACTCCAACCTCTTCACAATGGCCAGAGAGCTGTGTAAGGACATCAGGGATAAAATTGTAGACCTGCACAAGGCTGGGGTGGGCTACAGGACAATAGGCAAGCAGCTTGGTGAGAAGGCAACAACTGTTGGTGCAATTATTAGAAAATGGAAGAAGTTCAAAATGATGGTCAATCTCTCTCGATCTGGGGCTCCATGCAAGATCTCACCTCGTAGGGCATCAATGATCATGGGGAAGGTGAGGGATCAGCCCAGAACTACATGGCAGGACCTGGTCAATGACTTGTGGAGAGCTGGGACCTTGTAGAGAGCAGTCTCAAAGAAAACCATTAGTAAAACACCATGCCGTCATTGATTAAAATCCTGCAGCGCATATAAGGTCCCCCTGCTCAAGCCAGCGCATGTCCAGGCCCTTCTGAAGTTTGCCAATGACCATCTGGATGATCCAGAGGAGGAATGGGAGAAGGTCATGTGGTCTGATGAGACAAAAATAGAGCTTTTTGGTCTAAACTCCGCTCGCCGTGTTTGGAGGAAGAAGGATGAGTACAAACCCAAGAACACCATTCCAACCTTGAAGCATGGAGGTGGAAACATCATTCTTTGGGGCTGCTTGTCTGCAAAGGGGGCAGGACGACTGCACCGTATTGAGGGGAGGATGGATGGGGCCATGTATCACGAGATCTTGGCCAACAACCTCCCTCCCTCAGTAAGAGCATTGAAGATGGGTCGTCGCTGGGTCTCCCAGCATGACAATGACCCAAAACACACAGGCAGGGCAACTACAGTGGCTCCGTAAGAAGCATCCCAAGGTCCTGGAGTGGCCTAGCCAGCCTCCAGACCTGAACCCAATAGAAAATCTTTGGAGGGGGCTGAAAGTTCGTATTACCCAGCAACAGCCCCAAAACATGAAGGATCTGGAGAAGGTCTGTATGGAGGAGTGGGCCAAAATCCCTGCTGCAGTGTGTGCAAACCTGGTCAAGAACTACAGGAAATGTATGATCTCTGTAATTGCAAACAAAGGTTTCTGTACCAAATATTAAGTTCTGCTTTTCTGATATATCAAATACTTATGTCATGCAATAAAATGCAAATTAATTACTTAAAAATCATACTATGTGATTTTCTGGATTTTTGTTTTAGATTCCGCCTCTCACAGTTGAAGAGTACCTATGATAAAAAATACAGACCTCTACATGCTTTGTAAGTTGGAAAACCTGCAAAATCGTCAGTGTATGAAATACTTGTTCTCCCCAATGTATATGTAAAGAGCTGCCTAAATTGGCAGCGCTAAATGAGGACCTGTAATAGATAAAAATAATAAGGGGTTCTGAAGGAAGAATGGTGGCTATCAGAGGAAGAGGGCTGCTCTGGGGCTACATTTTGTGTTCTATAGCCAGCCTAAAATCCAGATTTCTTGTAACATATTAGCAGCTACATACCAATATCCCAAAATCATTTATACTGAGTCACTGCAGAGATTTTTTAGACATTTCTAATTGCCATTAAAAAATACCGTATTTATCGGCGTATAACACGCACCGGCGTATAACACGCACCTCAATTTAGGAGGGAATTTTAAGGAAAAAAAACTTTTAGGAGGGAAGTTGAAGGGAAAAAAACTTACATTTAAATGCCCATCATTGCAGCCTTCTCAGTGCAGCCTTGCCCCAGTCCAGCCTTGCCCAGTGCAGCCTTGTCAGTGCAGCCTTGTCAGTGCAGCCTTGCCAGTGCAGCCATGTCAGTGCAGCCTTGCCAGTGCAGCCTTGCCAGTGCAGCCATGTCAGTGCAGCCTTGCTAGTGCAGCCATGTCAGTGCAGCCATGTCAGTGCAGCCTTGCTAGTGCAGCCATGTCAGTGCAGCCATGTCAGTGCAGTCTTCCCCAGTGTCCAGTCCAGCCTTGCCCCAGTCCAGCCTTGCCCCAGTCCAGCCTTGCTGAAGCCTGTGAGCTTCAAAATCGCCGACCGCGATTTGAAAATGGCGCCGCCGGCGCCGAAATACACAGAGCCGGTCCTCGGCTCTTCTCGGCGGCTCTCGTTTACTTTCGGTTCCACTCGGACGGTGAGCGGAGCTATCCGAAACTAGCCGAGTATACTCGGCTAGGTTCGGGCGGCGCTCGAGTGAAACCGAAAGCCGCCGAGAAGAGCCGAGGACCGGCACTGTGTATTTCGGCGCCGGCGGCGCCATTTTCAAATCGCGGTCAGCGATTTTTTAATTCTGACAGGTCAGGATCGCAGGGGATCGGCGTATAACACGCACCCGCGATTTTCCCCTGATTTTAAGGGGAAAAAAGTGTGTGTTATACGCCGATAAATACGGTAAGTGCAACTGATCACAAGCTTAGAAATTAATTAAAGCAGACCCTCACCTTATTTGCAATCAAGCAAAACACGTAACCACCAGTAAATGTCTAATAAAGATTTTCTAATGATCCTGGGAAGTAGAGACATTGTTGTGGTCTGTGATCTCATCAGAGTTGCTGGATACTGCACTGATTACAGACTGACACGGGCAGGAAGTTTCACAATTCTAGTATTGCTGACACTAACCCAGCTTTTTCTACAAATACATTTTAGCAATTCACCTTAATGGCGGATTCCATGGCTTGAATCGAGAGCGTGTGAGCTGACCATGAAAAGCCTCAATCCAGCCAGGCACACTTTTAGGCCTGATTCACACCTATGCATTTTTTAGTGCGTTTTCAGTTTTGCAGAAACATGCTACAGTCCATTTAACATGGTTTCTTATGGGGCACATTTACATCTGAGCATTTTATGGAAAGGGCCTGGGACTTTTTTCTGGTTTTTGGTTCCATAGACTTCAGTGAATCAAAAACGTGTATTTAGAAACGCGAAATGCACCTGGAGTATGCAAATTGCGACATGCATAGGTGTGAATCAGAGCTAAGGCTCCATTCACATCTATGGATGTCGCTTTTGAGTGTTTCTGCAGTGCTTTTTGCTATGCTTTTCACGGTTTATCACCATGTTTTTACTACGATTTTGCGTTTTTTATGCATTTGTTGGGGGGGTTTGTTGTTGGGCAGACTTAGACCCCTTCACACTGGGGCTGTGGTGGCGTTAGCAATAACGCGCCACTTGTTTTAGCGGCACTTTACCGCTGTTTAAGTGCCACTTTTTGGCCACTAGCATGGTGCTTTTAAGCCCAAAGAAGGGGTTAAAAACACCCATTTTCAGGGCACTTTAAGGCACTTTGAAAGCGCTACCCATTCATTCCAATCAACCCACCCCAAAGATGCTGCTTGCAGGGCTTTTTTTTTCCCGTCCCTCAAGCATACTGCCCCAGTGTGAAAAGGCACACTGGAATAAATAAGACGTGGTTTTCAGGCGCTTAGCAGAGGCTATTTCTTAAATATTCTTTATTTATACTCAAGGGAGGAGCAAATAATACAATACATGCTGTAAGTTGCTTAAACACATAATTCCTTTCTCGTCAACTTTCAATATATATACAATTGACATATTTCTCTGCATATGACTCTCGAAGTATACATATTAAACTTTAGGCACACCTGTTATCTCCTCTATAAACCCTCTTCTCCTTTGGTTCTCTTTTTCGTCTTTTCCTGGCTACCAGGGTATAACTCATTCCTCCCTTTAATTTTTGAATTTTCATAGAGTATCCCCACCCCAAAAGGAAAAAAAAAAAAAAAAACCCCACCCTCCTCCTTCCCCTCCTATATCCATCCTTCTCTATCCCCCTTTCCTCCTGGAGGGTAGGGAACCTCCATGATATTGTAAACTTCCAAGACAGGCGGACTCATTGCCCTGTAGTATCTCCCAGCAATCTCTTTCCTTCCTCTGAATATACAAATAAGTTCCATGTTGTCCAAATTTCAATGTATTGCTCTTTTCTATTCTGGGTCGAGAATACCAGGTCTTCTATGGCCCCCACATTTCTTACTTTATTGAGCCATACTGTAATTTAAGGTGGTTTGGGGTCTTTCCAGCATCGGGCAATACACGCCTTGGCCTCGTTAACCATATGACATAAGACCGAGTTTCTATATGTCTGTAATGGTATTTGTGAGAGATGCAACAGGAAAAAGGCTGGATCTTCCGGAAGTGGGAAGGTTGTAAACTTTTGGGCTATCCTTTGTACTTCCTGCCAGATATGCCTAATCTTAGGACACGTCCAAAATATATGGAATAGAGTCCCCCGTCCCCAGCTGCATCTCCAAAATTGATCTGAGGCTTCAGGGAAAAAACCTACGAAGCTTAACCGGAGTGTAATACCACCTTGTCAGTAGCTTATAATTTAGTTCTTGGGTTCGCGTACAGACTGATGAGTTCAACGAAAGATATGTTATCTTCTGACGTTGAACTGGCGTAAAAATCCTATTTAGGTCCCTTGCCCACTTTCCTATTCCTGGAATTTCAAAGTTATCTGGGGGGGCAATTAACATTGCGTATATCTTAGATATTGTTCGGGCAAGGGGCTCTTTCTCTTCACAGTATAGTTCGAACCTTGTCGGTTCTCGTCTATAATTTATCGCTGGTCCCAATGACTCAAGGAAGTGGCGGAGTTGTAGTGCCTGCCATAAGTTTATTTCAAATCGGCCACCCAATTGTGTCAATGAGGCAACTGTGGGCCAAGCATCAGATTGCAAAAAATGTGCTACCTGAGTATATCCCCTCTCCCGAATACCTTGGAATGCCCCTTTCTCCATCCCTGGCCCAAAACTTGGATTCCCAAATATTGGGAACAATGGGGAATGTATTGACGAATATTTGGGATTCTGACAGATTTTAAAACCTATTCACAGTGTTGGGCCTATAAAAGGGTGTTTTTTAAGGGAGACCGGTAGAGCTGCATAGCACCAAATCGCTCTTCGTAAGGGTACCACGCTAAATTCTTGTTCCAATTCTGTCCATAATTTAAATTCTGTATGTCTACACCAATCAATGATCCTTCCGACATGTACTGCCTGGTAGTATTTAACTACATCTGGGACTGCCAGGCCGCCATATTGTTTCGGTATAGTCATACGGCTTCTACTAACCCTTGGTCGCATATTTGCCCATATAAATTTAGTAAAAAGCGTGTCGACTTGGCAGAAAAAGGAAGTTTGAATATCTATCGGTAAGGCTTGAAAAAAATATAAACATTTTGGCAGAATACTCATTTTAATAATGTTACAATGGCCAAACCATGAATGGAATCCATGTTGCCATTTATCTAATAGGGAACGGACTGCCTTATATAAGGGAGGGAAATTTACCTCGAAGGTCTTCTCTATTCTTGACGGAATGTATGTGCCAAGATATTTTAATGCCGTCCCAACCCATTTAAAGTTAAAATTAGGTTGTATGGTTTGCTGTACCACTAGGGGGAGAGCCACACCCATTGCCTCTGATTTAGCGTAATTGATTTTTAAGTTCGCTAATACACTATATCCTTCAACTTCCTTCATCAGATTCGGCAGCAAAACATGTGGACTAGATAGAGAGAACAACAGATCGTCTGCATAAGCTGAGATTTTATAATTACGATCCCCTATTTGGAGTCCCTGGATATCTGGGTTTTGCCTGATTTTATTAAGTAGTGGTTCTAAAGATAGGGCGAATAGCATAGGGGAAAGTGGACATCCCTGCCGCGTTCCGTTTGATATTTTGATCGGCTCTGAGTATACCCCATTAACTTTAACCTGGGCCTGGGGGGTGGAATACACCCCGGCAATCCAACGCAACATATGCTCTCCCAGTCCCATATGCCTCAGCACACCAAACATAAATTGCCAACTGACCCTATCAAACGCTTTTTCTGCGTTGGTGCTCAGAAAAATAGATGGGGTTTTTGTCTTATTGGCATGATGGACCAGGTTGAGTACCTTAATGGTATTATTCCTCGCCTCCCGGGTAGGGATAAACCCAACCTGGTCCAAATGTACCAACTGGTTCAATAGTGGCTGAAGACGCGAGGCAAGCAATTTGGTGAAAAGTTTTAAATCTACATTCAACAATGAGATTGGGCGGTAGCTCCCACACTCCGCGGGATCATTTCCTTCTTTCGGGATAACCGATATGTGCGCCATAAGTGCGTCCGGGGGGAGAGCGGCCGCCCATCCAATCTCATTGAATGCCTTTGTCATATATCTACCTAGTAATGGGGAAAAGTTCTTATAATATTGGATTGTGAATCCATCCGGGCCCAGCGCCTTCCCATGCTTGACTGTTTTTATCACTGCGCTTAATTCCTCAATCGTTATGGGGGCCTCTAAGCTATTACGGTCCAGAGGTGACAACTTAAGGAGACGTGCTGAGGAAAGATACTGCTCCATACTATCCCGAGATGCGGGTATTGATGTCAGATTATAAGAGCTATGTCTTTAGGTAAAGAGATCATCTGTCCATTCTCACCCTTTATATGGGGTATGTATGCTGACCTTCCCTTTCCTTTAAGCTTCCCTGCCAGCATTTTACTACATTTATCTCCCAGTTCATACATAACTTTCTTACCTGACTGTATTGCTGCTTTCGCTTTGTATCTAAGGAGGTCAGTCATTTGTCTCCTCAAATGTGCAAGCTCTTTCCCTAAAAGCGGTATCTGTACTTTCTTGTGTTGTGACTCCAAGATCTGAATTTCTTCTGCTAATTTTACTATTTGTGCCTCCCGTGCTTTCTTAATTCGGGAACCATGTTTGATCAACACTCCCCTCATTACTACCTTATGTGCCTCCCATATCATGCCCGGGTCACTCCCCGGGGTGTCATTCGTCTTAAAGTATGCTTCCAATTCTTTTGCTACATCTTCTCGGACTTCAGGGATCTGCAGCAAACTTTCATTCAAGCGCCATCGCCACTCCGGAGAGGGACCCGAGCCCGACAGGGAGATCTGGAGCATCACGGGCGCATGATCTGACCATGTTATGTTTCCTATAGTCACTTCACATACCGACGCTAATAAATAGTGAGGCACCAGGAAGAGATCTATGCGGGAGTACCGTTGATGCGGGTTGGAAAAGAACATGTAATCTTTCTCTCCTGCATGTAACACCCGCCATACATCCACCAGTTGCATCTCCTGTAGCTTACAAACAATATTCTTCCTAGTGCCACTTCAAATAGAAGAGACCCCTGATGATGTGTCTACACGAGGGTCCAATGGTGTATTAAAATCCCCACCCAGGATCATTTTCCCCTCTGCAAATTCTGCCAATTTAGTCAAAGTTTTACTTATAAAAGTATCTTGGTGCGTATTTGGTGCATACACAGTGGCCAGTGTAACCTTCACGCCCCCAATGTGTCCTTTTAAAAATAAGAAGCGTCCATTTACATCCAAATGTTTATCTATGAGAGACCAGGATACCCGGTTGGAAATCAAAATGGACACCCCTCTAGATTTTGATGTCTGATTCTGTGCATGGTATGTACAAGGAAATAGCAGAGGCTATTTCTATCGCTAAAGCGTCTGAAAGACGCCCCAGTGTGAAAGGGGTCTTAAGAATGCAAAATTAAAATTTGCGGTAAAAACACACAACAAATGCGGTAAAAACGCACTACATGCTTTTCTACAGTTTGTACATGTAAATCTATTGAACCACAAAAAGCAAAAAAATTACCGTTTTGTGTTTAAAAAAGTCCCTTTCCAAAACCGCAGAGGCACAAAAGTACATTGAGGTGAACATGTTCCATGGGAACCCATGTTAAAAAAATGTCCTGCATTTCTGCAAAAAGCATGAAAAAACGCATTGGTGTGAATGGAGCATAAGGCTGGGTTTCCCTGCATCCAATTTGCACGACAGGAGAGTGTGACCGCCTCGCAATGGAGCCGGCTCAAACAGGTCCAGGGCGGCCACGGACTGCATTTAAAAAGGGTCCTGTGCGTGTTTGGTTTAGATTCAGGTGCAAATTCAGGCAAAAAATCGGACCTGATTCACACCTAAATCGGTGAACAGACACGCACTGGACCCCATGCTGTGAGCCGCGGCCGCACATACTTGAACCCGGCCTCACAACGATCGTTCTTCTCCTGTCTGGACACTGGTATAGCTGCAGCTGCAGAGAGGAGGGACACAGTGTGTACAGGGACAACCTCAGCTCAGTGTGTGGTAGGGTTGTCACCTCATCCCTTTGAACACAAACACATATGAATTACACAGGTTCTGAGGCTAATTTAATGCAGATAAGGCACCAAGTGAGTTTAATTACCACCTTAATCAGCCACAGAACCTGTGTAATTAATATGTGTTCGGTTTCAAAGGGATGAGGTGGCAACCCTAGTGTGTGGGCTATAGGAGAGTTTAGGGCACGGGATGGTGTGACAGCCAGACGATTACAATGAAGAGGTTCTCCAGCATGTAATGGGCATAGTGCCTGATGCCCCCCCTCCCTCCTCACAAGACTCTGCCCAGGGCAGTTGCCCCGTCCACCCACCCCTCCTCCAGGCCATGCTTTCTGGAAGTCCCTGGCAATGGCAGCATCCCCAGTGAAGGTTCAGAACAGTTATGGAACCACAAGATACTCCCATACAGCTTTAATGTGCAAGTCCCTCCACACCGCCTGGAGTGCCCGCATCAGGGACTCCTGCACATAAGGATACTCATAGCCATACCAGTTCTTTATCACCCAATTGAAGTACCTTGGCAACTGGAAGTGACATCATCTGAGGATGACACAACACTGTTTGCAGTTAACCTGACAGTCACCCAGAATGAACCTTTAAAATGCAAAATCACATAGCAAAATCACCTGCCTACAAGTGGGCTGATCTTTGAAAAAAAAAAAAATGGTTTCCTCATTTATACTGCTGAGTATTCTGGCTGAAGCTCATTGGGCTATAGCTGCTGATCGAAATAAAAAATTCTCTTACAAGCCTGCTTGACTAATTTGATTGTTAGATCGATCTCTGTTGAGCAGGAGCGAATCAAAATGAATCAAAATTTTGATCTATCTATGGCCAGTTTTAGCTTACATGTGCACCTTCAATACTTGAAAAGCTTTTGGATAAATCAGAACTAAAGATCTCTAATATCAGGAAACAAGAGATTTGCTGACTGCATGCTGGCAGGGGACATGCTTTTTACCTGGCCTGGTTAACGCCTATGCGTTTTTTCGTGCTTTTTGCAGAAACGCACTACAGTCCATTTAGCATGGTTTCCAATGGGACACTTTCACATCTATGCTTTTTTTCTTCAGCCACTGCTATTTTGGAAAGGGTTAGCGACTTTTTTAAATGCAAAACGGTGCATATTTGGTATAATAGACTTTGATGGAGAAGCTGCAGAAAAGCATGTAGTGCGTTTTTGCCACGATTGTTCTGTGGTTTGCATTTTTTAATCTGCACAACAACAAATTGGCCAAAAAAAAAAGCAAAACGCATCAAAAAGCGTGTGAAAAACTCACATGTGCAAAAACCCAAAATGCACTGCAAAAACAGATCAATAGAAAACTGCGCTCATTGATGCTGTGCAGACCTTATTGTATTACCACTGATTTTGTAAGTTTGTCTATTCATGTGACCTTATTTTTGTACATGTTTGAAAGTGCAACTTTTTGTTAAATAAAGAAATTACTTAAAAAAAAAAAAAAAGCAAAAAAAAAAGCAAACTGCATAGGTGTGAACGAGGCCTTAGTACACCTTTTGCTGTGATGCACCCACAATTTATGTAGCTCAATTAAACTGAAATCTGATTTGGTCTCATATTTACATATGCTATACATACAGACATACAGTATATAACGTACCAGCATTACTGTATCATGTGAATAGGTGTAGCTACCTATGCGTGCCTCCTGGCTGTCCTTCTCCTCGTCTCATTCAATCTCCAGGTCTGTGCTGTCATCAGGCTGCACTCTGGACTTTGCTCCTGAGCTCCCTCTAATTTTATCTTGCAAATAAAAAGTTGGGGTTGCTGACCGGTAGCTGGCGTTATTAGCTCCTACACACTTTACAAACAGAGGAAATCTTAAAAACAGAACATCGGAGGCGTCTTTTGTCTCTGTTGATGTTGCCTTCAGCTATGAAAGGGGATATATATAGTCTTCTATGTAATTATCTAGGTACGAGGGGCCAGACTTTTTTGATCAACAGAAACAATAGACTTTGCACTGTATTGAATGGTAGCCAGAGATTATGTGATTTAGGCCGCCTGTGGTGGTAATAGGAGAACAGCATTTTCTTTTTTTTTTTTTTTTTTTTTTTTTACCAATGGCACATGAAACCAGATGCTGGGCTACAGCATAATAGAGAAGGAGGTGGGATTGACTTTTACTCTTCTCTCCCTCTACTGAGATACTGATGTTATGCTGCACCAGCAGGAGGAGAGCTAAAGCCAAGCAAGCCCATAGACTCCTATGCAGAGTGCTGAGAATCCTGGGGGTTGTAGTTTAAGACGGCAGCCATATAATTCAGTAAATAGACTCTTTACACTACAGATCCCAATAGGCACTGTGCAATCAGAGGAGTGGAGAGATGATTTTTTAACCTAACAGGGAAAGAGAGAGAGAGAGAGCACCCCTGTCTGGATATTCACCTGCCAGCAGGAGACAATACCAGTGGAGAGCTATGGGGGTATTATGATTAGACTCCAGAGTGTGTCACATCCCTAAATACGAATATAGATATTCCCCAGAGGTTCCCCAGTTGTGGGACTTTATAGCACTTCAAACCCATAACAGATAAATTGATAAAAACAGATATTTATTATGAATCATCAGTAAAATATAAGAAACATGAAATATACATGATATTAACAACTGAAAATACACCAACTGAAACAGCAAGATGATGATACAATCTGGTATCCTCCACCCAACGCATTTCAGAGACTATGTGGCTCCTTCATCAGGGGTATAAGAGGTAACCTTGTAGTCATTCATTGGTGTATCAAAGAACCTTCCATGTTTGGTTTAAAAACAGAGTCTCAGAACTTTCTGCCTTTCCACCCAACCTTGGAGGTAACATATGTTGTACTTGATAGAAGAGCCAATTGTAAAGAGGGGCATCCATTATGATGTGTCCTCAATAAAGGTGTGTATCCTGCTGCACACCTTTATGGAGGACACATAATTTTAGCTGTGCTGTCTAAAGCCAGCCCATACTCATATTACTACTCAATGTGAGGTCTGCCATTCCATAATAGGTCCATAGGTGCAGGACTCTGTTTGCCAGGACTCAGTGTCCTCTGGTGTTTCCAGGTTGAGCGCAGCACCTTTTGAATGCTCCTCTTTACAATTGGCTCTTCTATCCAGTACAACATATGTTACCTCCAAGGTTGGGCGAAAAGGCAGAAAGCTCTGAGACTCTGTTTTTAAACCAAACATGAAATGTTGTTTGATACACCAATGAACAACTACAAGGTTACCTCTTTTACCCCTGATGATGGAGCCACATAGTCTCTGAAACGTGTCAGTTGGAGGATACCAGATTGTATCCTCATCTTGCTGTTTCAGTGGGTGTATTTTCAGTTGTTCATCTAAATTTCACGTTTCTTGTCTTTTACTGATAAATATATTTTTTTATCAATTTATCTGTTATGTTTTTGAAGTGCCTATAAAGTCCCACAACTGGGGAACCTTTATGTCTATACCAGTGGAGATCTGAGCCTGAAACTGGGAGCGATGACACCCGGGGCAGCTCAGTATCACCCACATCACAGCATCTGCACCAAATCCAAAGGGAGACTGGAGCGTCCACTCACCCTCTGCTTCCCACCACTGATCACTTAGGATGGGAGATGGGACCTGACAACAGCAAATTTGGCCAGTGTGGAGGAGCCAACAGCTGGTCTGCCAAGAGGCTTACAATGTGTGTATGCCACATTCTTTTTGGCTAAGCCGGTGCCATAGAATCACCAGAATGCCCCCACCTTTACCCTGTACAACAACAGAGGTAGACGTTGAATTGGAGGGTGAAAAGGAGCACATTGGGGGAGATTTACTAAAACTGGTGCACACAGAATCTGGTGCAGCTGTGCGTAGTAACCAATCAGCTACTAACTTCAGCTTGTTCAATTAATCTTGAAGAATAAAACCTAGAAGCTGATTGGTTACTATGCACAGCTGCACCAGATTCTGTGTTTTCAAGTTTTAGTAAATCTGCCCACTTGTCTTCCTTTTATAATACTTATGTGGATGGATAGCTAGATAGATAGCTAGATAGATAGCTAGATAGATAGATAGATAGATAGATAGATAGATAGATAGATAGATAGATAGATAGATAGATAGATAGATAGATAGATAGATAGATAGATAGATAGATAGATAGATAGTGCTCCTTTCTACCACTAGATGGCGCCATTTATTTAAAATTCATAAAAGCCGATGCATTAAAAAGGTTGAGGTTTTAAAAAAAGTTTTCTCAAAAAGGGTGAGTTGTTTTTTTTTTTTTTTGCAGTGAAGAAAGTATAAGTGTGTATGGTAAATATACCATTTTCAAGAGGTTGTCCCTTTCATTTGAATGGTTTAGATTTCCTTTGATGATACATCCACTTTAATGAGCAGGGAACATCTGATTCCATTGACATCTTTAGAAAAGATTTTTAAAAGAATGCAGACAATTTATTTTATTTTGCAGCTGAGTTTTCGCCAGCCCTGCCCTGCAGTAATAAAGTTGTGTTTTCCTGTAAAAATATATGGGAAATTAAATACGGGATATACAATTTTTGGGTGCATGATCACTGTAAGGGGGAACCCTGCAGACTCTGATGTAAGGGAGAACTCTGTGGACTCTGATGTTATGGGAAGCTTTGTAGAGTCTGATGTTAAGAGGAGCTCTGTAATTTTTTCTTATGATGGGGGGATCTAGTGACCGGAGGCACCCTTACATCAGAATTTCCCTTTACAGCAGAGTCTCCTTTGCATCTGGGTCCGCACAGTTCTCCCTTACACTTCCAACACTGTGTTGGGTTATATTAACCTGACCTTCATGTAAACGGAGAAATGTTTTTTGCCTTTTCTTATACATTAAACACATTTCTAATAGCACTAGGTATATGTTTGCAGCTTAAATATTGATATTTGCACGGTTTTGCACTGAAAATTGTAATTTTATGTACGTGTGTCAGTAAAAAAATTTGGCTCGGTCAGTAAATTCAATGAGTTTTGTCAGAAAAAAAAATTTAGCTGTCAATACATTTTTTGACATCTTGTCAGTAAATTTCACTTTGGGAGGTTGGCAACACTACCCATAAACCCGGCTCTGGATGTGAGGACTGCAGGAACACTCCACCGCTGGACGTAGGTAAGCACTGCATTCTGGAGGATTAAAGTGGAGGGCCACCCTGGAAAAAAAAATGCCACCAAAAATCCTAAAAAAATAAAAAAAAAAAACATTTGGAAAAAAAAAAAATTATACTTACTTATACCCTTGTTGCTAGGCAGTCTTCCTAATCTGCCTCTTCCTATTCTGCGGCGTGTTCTTCTCCTCGGTGAGTGGCCCCGTTGTCTTCTGGGAACTGTGTGTGTTCCCAGAACACCATGGGGCCATTCACAGAGCGCCGCGCCGCTCGCGCGTGCGCAGTAGGAAACTGGCAGTGAAGCCGCAAGGCTCCACTGCCTGTTTCCCTTACCTAGGGTGGCGGTGCCGGGACCCGAGAGCCGAGGGACGGGTCGGCCTCGGGCAGCCGACATCGCGGGTACCCAGGACAGGTAAGTCTACTTATTTAAAGTCAGTGTTTGTAGCTGCTGACTTTAAAAAAATTTTTTAGGTGGCCGGAATCCCAATTTAAGTATAGCCTTTCTGTGGGCCCTTGGACAAAACAAACAATTATCCAATGCAGTGTGTTTTTTTTCCCTTGGAGTTCTGCTTGACTTTAAAATTATGTTATTTGTTCTCTTTTAGTGTCTTAAAGTGGAACAGCCACCACCTCAGACTGACACCCACCTTTGAAGGCATTTTGTTATTTGCATAACTCATCTCACGCACCAACTCACTTCTTGCATCAGGACTGAGGCCTCTTGTGAGCAAAAGGAGGGGAGTTTGGGACTTTAAATGAGATGCATACCTCCCAACTTTTTGAGATGGGAATGAGAGACACCTATCAGCAAAAGTATGCAGGCATAGGACACAGCCCTGGCCACGCCCCCTTAGAGGAGAATTGTGCAAAAAAAACAAGATTGGTTAAACCCACAAGTGCTTTTTTTATCACTACTATTCCTTTATATTGGCTTTTGAAATTTACAAATTATTATTATTATTATTATTATACAGGATTTATATAGCGCCAACAGTTTACGCAGCGCTTTACAACAGACAGTACAGTTACAATACAATTCAATACAGGAGGAATCAGAGGGCCCTGCTCGTTAGAGCTTACAATCTAGCAGCAATTTAGAAATCAGATGAAAGGTTTAGCACTGGAAAACACTTTTTGATAGATAAAAAGTGCATTTTATATACATCTATATAGATCAGACCAAATTGAGGGACAAATGAGGAGGAATGAGGGACAGAGGGACATTGCTCCAAATCAGGGACAGTCCCTCGAAATCAGGGAGCTATGGAGATGTGTGAGATCACACAGCTCCATCCCTATCTATAGGCAAGAAAAAGAATACTGAGACAGGGTGCTTGTCACTCCCACAAGCCATGATCTGCCTGCATTGCTCAGAGACCCAGTGATGACATCACTGGGTCTAATATCAGGCATGTCATGAAAAAAAAAGTTTTTAAAAAAAAATTGAATTAGCATGTTGATGAGGAGGGGAAAGGAGGAATGATGGAAAGCAAAATATAAGCACTTTAAACTTTAAAACAATTTTGCCTTTTATGTATATGTCACTCTCATACCTATGAATCAAATGAACCCAGTCCCCGTTAAGTTTTTTTTTTTTTTTTTTTTTTTTTTCTTTTTACATAAGCCCAGTCCCAGTTTCCTATGTCTTTATGAACAATAACTTGGATATTAGCCTTGAAAATGCCAAGAATTGAATATTAAAATCCCCCCCCCCCCATATACTTTAATGGAATTCTTGGGTTTTGTTCATTCAAACAATGTTCAATGAACCTCTGCTGAAACTGAACCTGGGCAGACTCACGGATCCCTCTACAGCTCACCCCTTCCCTACTTGGGAGTGTGAAAATAGCTGAGCGTGAGACAGAAAGTAACATTTTATTTGTTCATTGGCAAGGAAAGATCAGAATATTAAACCATGATGAATAACAGCCTGGTCATAGTTACTCCACAATTTCCAAAAACGTATCCGACTAGGTGAAACCCAAGAACATAATAAGCAGGTGACATCTGGCAGAATAAAAACAATCCCTACAAAGTATAATTCCAGTGTATGATCTGGGCGGCACTGCAGGAAGCGGCAGTATTGCCTCCTGAAGGCAAAGCAGCTGTTGCTTCAAAGCTCTCGGAAAAGCGATCCCCTATGGATCATTTTTTTAAGAGGAATGATAAATGGTGACGCGATTGTGGGAATCCTGAACTCTGTATACACACAAGTGGAATTTCCAACAGAAAGAGTCCGATGGGAGCTTTTCATTGTATATTCCAACCACGTGTATGCCCTATCGGACTTTCTCTGTCAAAAATTCAGACGGACTTAGATAGAGAACATGTTCTATATTTTTCCAACAGAACTAATTACTATCGGGAAAACCGATCGTCTGTATGCTGTTCCGACGCACCAAAAACGACGCATGCTCTGAAGCAAGTACTAGACGGAAGCTATTGGCTACTTGCTTTTGAACTTCCGTTTTCTAGTCCCGTCGTACGTGTTGTACGTCACCGCGTTCTGGACAGTCGGAATTTGGTGTGACCGCGTGTATGCAAGACAGCTTGAGCGGAATTCCATCGGAACTCCGTCGTAAAAACCTTCAGAATTTATTCCGACGGCAAAACCGGTCATGTGTACAGGGCATTAGTCCGTAGGGTTCAAAATTGAGTTGGCCCACCCTTTGCAGCTATAACAGCTTCAACTCTTCTGGGAAGGCTGTCCACAAGGTTTAGGAGAGTGTCTATGGGAATGTTTGACCATTCTTCCAGGAGTGCATTTGTGAGATCAGGCACTGATGTTGGATGAAAAGGCCTAGCTCACAGTCTCAGGTCTTTTTTATCACTTATGCCCAGTACACACAATCGGAAATTCCGCCAGCAAAAGTCCGATGTGAGCTTTTGGTCAGAAATTCCGACCGTGTGCATGCAATTTGTATAGAATTTCCGCCAGCAAAAGATTGAGAGCAGGTTCTCTATTTTTCCGACGGAAAAAGTTCCTATCGGAAATTCTGATAGTCTGTAGCAATTCCGATGCGCAAAATCAACACGCATGCTCGAAAACAATTTGACGCATGCTCGGAAGCATTAAACTTTATTTTCTCGGCTCGTTGTGATGTTGTACGTCACCGCGTTCTTGATGGTCGAAAGTTCAGAGAACTTTTGTGTGACCGTGTGTGTGCAAGGCATCCATGGTTTTTCGGACGGAAATTCCGATCGTGTGTATGAAGCAAAAGGTGTTCTATTGGGTTGAGGCCAGGACTCTGTGCAGGCCAGTCAAGTTCCTCCACCCCAAACTCACTCATCCATGTCTTTATGGACCTTGCTAGAACACCTTTGAGATGAAATAGAGCAGAGACTGCGAGCCAGGCCTTCTCGTTCAACATTGCCTGACCTCACAAATATGCTTCTGGAAGAATGGTCAAACTTCCATAGACACACCCCTAAAATTTGTGGACAGCCTTCTCAGAAGAATTTAAGCTGCTATAGCTGCAAAGGGCGGGCCAACTCAATATTGAACCCTACGAAATAAGCCTGGGAGGCCATCAAATTTCAAGTGTAAAGGCAGGCGTCCCAATACTTTTGACAATTTAGCATATATATATATATATATATATATATATATATATATATATATATATATATATATATATATATATATATATATATATATATCACAAAAGTAAGTACACCACTCACATTTTTGTGAATATTTTATTATGTCTTTTCATGTGACAACACTGAAGAAATGACACTTTGCTACAACGTAAAGTAGTGAGTGTACAGCTTGTATAACAGTGTAAATTTGCTGTCCCCTCAAAATAACTCAACACACAGCCATTAATTAAATTAAAACCGCTGGCAACAAAAGTGAGTACACCCCTGGGCCGCAAGGCAGTATTCCAACATGATAATGACCCCAAACACACCTCCAAGACGACCACTGCCTTGCTAAAGAAGCTGAGGGTAAAGGTGATGGACTGGCCAAGCATGTCTCCAGACCTAAACCCTATTGAGCATCTGTGGGGCATCCTCAAATGGAAGGTGGAGGAGTGCAAGGTCTCTAACATCCACCAGCTCTGAGATGTCATCATGGAGGAGTGGAAGAGGACTCCAGTGGCAACCTGTGAAGCTCTGGTGAACTCCATGCCCAAGAGGGTTAAGGCAGTGCTGGAAAATAATGGTGGCCACACAAAATATTGACACTTTGAGCCCAATTTGGACATTTTCACTTAGGGGTGTACTCACTTTTGTTGCCTGCGGTTTAGACATTAATGGCTGTGTGTTGAGTTATTTTGAGGGGACAGCAAATTTACACTGTTATACAAGCTGTACACTCACTACTTTACATTGTAGCAAAGTGTCATTTCTTCAGTGTTGTCACATGAAAAGATAGAATAAAATATTTACAAAAATGTGAGGGGTGTACTCACTTTTGTGGGATACTGAATATATAAACTGTATACACACACACACACACACACACACACAGTATATCATACATGCCACTGTTCCAATTTTCCCGGGACATTTTCTCTGCTGCCATTTTACAGAAGCCCAGCTTTCGTGGAGGCTGAGGGGAAGAAACAAAAGGCGGGGCTCAGGTGGCTGCCAATAGAAATGGATCTGCCACCAACCTCCCACCCTACGGCTTGCTGCCGGTCTGTGACCTGTTGTGGGAAAGCCTGCGGGGCAGGGGGGTTGGCAGCAGCTCCATTTCTAGTGGCAGTTGCTTTCATTGCCACCCAGGCTCCGTCTCTTGTTTTTTCCCCTCGGCCTCCACGAGAGCTGGGCTTCTCTGTAAAATGGCGGTGGAGATCAAATCACCAGTGCCGGCCCCTAGTGACATGCTGCATCTGGTGACAAGCTGCATCTGGTAACATGCTGATCTGGTGACAAGCTGCATCTGGTGACAAGCTGCATCTGGTGAACATGCTGATCTGGTAACATGCTGCCTCTGGTGACATGCTGATCAGATCTGGTAACATGCTGCATCCGGTGACATACTGATCTGGTGACATGCTGCATCCGGTGACATACTGATCTGGTGACATGCTGCATCAGGTGACAAGCTGCATCTGGTGACATGCTGATCTGGTGACATGCTGCATCTAGTGACAGCTACATCTGGTGACATGCTTATCTGGTGACATGCTGATCTGGTGACAAGCTGCATCTGGTGACATGCTGATCTGGTGACAAGCTGCATCTGGTGACATGCTGATCTGGTGACAAGCTGCATCTAGTGACAGCTACATCTGGTGACATGCTTATCTGGTGACAAGCTGATCTGGTGACAAGCTGCATCTGGTGACATGCTTATCTGGTGACAAGCTGATCTGGTGACAAGCTGCATCTGGTGACATGCTGATCTGGTGACATGCTGCATCTAGTGACAGCTACATCTGGTGACATGCTTATCTGGTGACAAGCTGATCTGGTGACAAGCTGCATCTGGTGACATGCTGCATCTGGTGACAAGCTGCATATGGTGACATGCTGATCTGGTGACAAGCTGCATCTGGTGACATGCT
The DNA here is from genome assembly GCF_042186555.1 of Aquarana catesbeiana. NCBI lineage: Eukaryota > Metazoa > Chordata > Amphibia > Anura > Ranidae > Aquarana > Aquarana catesbeiana. The sequence goes on from NC_133324.1 coordinate 880,630,508, forward strand.
GCATCTGGTGACATGCTGCATCTGGTGTCAGGTGACGTGGTAAGTGAAGCTGTATCTGGTGGCAGGCGATGGTAGCAAGTGACACGCTCAGGGCTCCCACTGATTCTGCATTTTGATGAGTTGAACTATTTAATTTTATATTACAATGTAATAATAGAAATAATGCGCTTCAATCATCCTGACACCATATCAACCATGGTGTCGTGATGATTGAAGTGCTAACACCAGGTGTTTGGAGTATCTTTATCTGTTGATTGTTAAACTTTCTGGAATACACATGTAGCACCCTCGTGTTTAGGCAGGGTTGCTCACAAATTTAGCTTACCAGATAGTAAATGTTCTGATTAATTGTTAGAAGATCCAATGATCCCTCTCTAATTCTGGAGTTGCTGCACCCTTTTCTCTTCTGTCACTGGGTGGCACTGTGGCTGGTGACATTAGATCAACAAGGACATAGCAAGGTCAGACTATGAATGGATGGGGTGTCTCAGCCAATTAGTGGGGGTTTCTTTAGTCCCTTGGCTTGCTGGGAAAGCCTATTTATTTGGGTGGAGTCAGGTGATTGGTGTTCTGTGCCACCTGGATGGCTGTTTGGGTGGATGTGTGTTATGTCGTCCCAGGTTGCTAGGCCAGAAGCCTGCAGCCTATACCGGGGACACCTGGTTGCTAGACTCCCTGAGGCCTATCCAGGAGCAGAAGAAGCAGTGTAAAGTTGGAACTGCAGGATTGGAGTTCAACTGAGTTACAGAGGTTCAGCCGGAAGGTGAACCAGTCGTGGTCGGAGATAAAGGGGAAGCAGTCGCCATTAAGGGACCATCCCCCTTATTACCAGAGACTACTGTGAGTAAGCTTGAAGAAGTCTTCTCACCAGCCAGGGACAGTGAAGAAGTGGGAAAGCTTCAGCAAGTGCCAAGCCAGGGACTCAGTGGGTTAGCGGGGGTGATGCTTGAGGAGTATACAGTGTGTTAGCTGTGGAAGAGCTCAGGGGATCCAGTGGACGGCTGGGATCTGGAGGTCTAGTGAGAGACTGGGAGCTCAGTGATTGAATACCTACAGTGTGACATGTGAGATAAGAGAAGAACCGTACTCTTTTGCCAAGTTCTATGTCTGAAAATCCTTGGAAACTGTTAAAAGCTTAGTTGCCATAGGAGACAGCGGTCATGCCAATACAGAAGTTGCATGCGGCTGGAGGCTTTGAACTGTATAGCTGTCTGCCTATTGTGTCTTGGAGTCTGCTAATTGTCATTGCATCTACCTAGGGGTGTCTTGGCCCTAACCCTCTCTCCCACAGTTATTGTTAAGAGACAATAAATCTCTTTATTTGCATTCAAAAAGTGACTGCCGCCCATCATTTCATCTTGCATTACACCCACCATGCCTGGTAACCCACTCTATGAAAATGGATGTCAGCTCTCCCTGACTCTGGAGGTCACCATCAGGCCTCTAGAGGCCCGGGAGGGCGCTACACACATTGATTGCTTTTGTGGTGTAGGATCTGGGCCTGCTGTCCCTCCATCTCTCTTTCCTCTTTCTTTCCTTCCTTCTCTCTCCCTCTCTCTCTCTTTCTCTCTTTCTTTCTCCCTCCATCCCTCGTTCATCTCAGACTCTAATGCCACGCCCAATATTTTGTTTAAACCATGCCCGTTTTTCACCATTTCACCCCCTGCTACATCATGCCTACACATAAATGCCCTGCTACATTTTTTGATAATGGTGGCAACTATGGTATATATATATATATATATATATATATATATATATATATATATATATATATATATCCATTCATTGAATGAAGTCATTCAATATCCATTCATTGAATGAAGTGAATGATTCAGAGTGGTGCACTGTTGAAGTGGCAGCGAGCGCCACTGTGTATGGTTAAACCCTTGCTGCCAGGATGGTGCATGAGGGGAAACCTCACTAATGGAGTACTGGAGCCCCAGATAGCAGTAAAAATTGATTGTAGAGGTCTTCCACACAATGTTCAAAATGAAAACAACATTTGGCGTGACATACACTTTAATTGCACCCATGTATACAGTGCTCCAAAGGTCACAGTCAGAGGATTCCTTCCCTTTTCACAGACTGTTACAGGCACTGTAATCAGTGAAAGAGCTTTTCTCATTGGAGGAGAGGGCAGGGGGGGGGTGTCCCTGTTGGATCATCTTTAGTGCAGCTGAGCCTGAAGAGCCAATGCTGTTAACCCCCACAGTGCTGGAAGGTCAATAGCAGGAAGAGGACAGGGCAGCCCTGCAGTGAAGATTTCTACATAATTCAGCTGCCTGCACATCGTGGCACATACAGTACTTCATTACATGTAAGTTATCTCACTAATGCAGTAGAGATAAAAAAATGTATTTTAGCTAAATTTCTGTTTGAATTTAGTAAAAGGTTAGTTCTGATTTCCATTTTACCCAAAATGAATAAGTTATGCTATGTATAAAATATTTGCCTGCTCCAGCACTAGGACAGAACAGTGTGTCCTAAATATTGCTGAACTATTGAATATAATGTAATATAATGTATGCCAGAGCTCTCTGCTGGACCAAATGCTGTGGGTGTCAAAAGACTTAGTACTTTTTTTTTTTCTGTCCTCCAGCTAAACAATGTATTAGTGCAGTTTCATTTTTAAACCTTTCATCCAATTTCTACATTGCTGTATTTGTAAATTTCAAAAGCCACTATAAAGGAATCGTAGTGGTATAATAAAGCACTTGTGGGTCTAACAAATATATTTTTTTAATTATATATCCTTTAACCGCTTCAGCCCCAGAAGATTTTACCCCCTTCCTGACCAGAGCACTTTTTGCGATACGGCACTGTGTCGCTTTAACTGCCAATTGCGCGGTCGTGTGACGTTGCACCCAAACAAAATTGATGTCCTTTTTTCCCCACAAATAAAGCTTTCTTTTGGTGGTATTTGATCACCTCTGCAAATATTTGTTACTTTTTGCTATAATAAATATCCCCCAAAAATATATAAAAAAACGATTTTTTTCCCTCAGTTTAGGCCGATACGTATTCTTCTACATATTTCTGGTAAAAAAAATCACAATAAGCGTGATTGGTTTGTGCAAAAGTTATAGCGTCTACAAAATAGGGGATGGTTTTATGGCATTTCTATTTTTTTATTTTTTTTGTTATTAGTAATGGCGGCGATCTGTGACTTTTATCATGACTGTGACATTATGGCGGACACGTCGGACAATTTTGACACATTTTTGGGACCATTGGCATTTATACATCAGTGCTATAAAAATGCATTGATTACTGTAAAAATGTCACTGGCAGTGAAGGGGTTCACCACTAGGGGGCGGTCAAGGGGTTAATTGTGTTCCCTAGTGTGTGTGTTCTAACTGAAGGGGGGAGGGGACTGTGTAGGGGAAGAGATCGATCGCTGTTCATACTCTGTATGAACAGACGATCTGTCATTTCTCCCGTCAGAGAACTGGAAACTGTGTGTTTACACACACAGATCCCGAGTTCTCCGTGTGTCAGCAGCGATCGCGGGAGCTCGGCGGTGATCATGAACGCCAGGCACTCGCATAGGCTCAGTGGGCGAGCAGGGGGCACGCACGTGCGCCCCTAGTGGCCACAGGGCGAAGCGACGTTACATGACGTTGTTTCGCCCAGCCGTGTCATTCTACCACAGTACAACTGCGGCGGCTGGTCGGCAAGTGGTTAAGGGGGCGTGGCAAGGGGTGTGTCCTATGCCTACATACTTTTGCTAATAGGTGTCCCTCGTTCCCATCTCAAAAAGTTAGGAGCTATGGAAATTCACTGACCAGAAGATCATTATTAAAGGAGAAGTATAGCCTGAGCTCGTTTGGCTGTACTTCTCCTATGGGTCACAGGAGTGCAATTCGATTGGCACTCCTGAAGTCCACTCTCTGCTGACGTCACACAAATCAATCCGTTATCTTGACAATGGAGTCAGGATCTGCCAGGTGCCTGGACTGACACCCGGCTCAGCCTCTCAGAGAGCCACTGAGAGGCTGAGTCGGCAGCTCCCCGCACCTCCACAACTCAGCATTCCAATGAGCAAGGAGAGGGCAGAGCAGAGAGCTAAGACTGACAGTCAACAGCTTTCTGCTCAGGGAACTGTGAGAACCGAGTGATCAGCGATGTGCGATCGCTTGCTTCTCAGTGCAGAGGCGCCAGGGCACAGATGCAGCATCGGACCCCATGCTGCATCCACTAAGGTAAGTGTAAAACTGAAAAAAAACTCCTTTACTTTTCTCTTAACCAACTTCAATACCGGGCACTTTAACCCCCTTCCTGCCCAGGCCAATTTTCATCTTTCAGCGCTCTCACACTTTGAATGACAATTGAGCGGTCATGCAACATTGTACCCAAATGAAATTTTATCTTTTTTTTCACACAAATAGAGCTCTCTTTTGGTGGTATTTAATCGCCATTGGTTTTTTTTTTTTGCTAAACAAACAAAAAAATACAGAAAATTTTGACAAAAAACCCCCCAGTTTTTCTTAGTTTCGATATAAAATAGTAAATGTGCCCGCGCTAGTGTAGTGTCACATGTAAAATATATAATATATATAAAAATAATTTTCACATATAAAACACATATAATGTGATAAGTAAAACCATACAGGTAAAATACAAATAACTATAAATGATAAACCACCAAGTGCATATAAAAGTGCAATCGTGGTAATAACTAATAAAATTGCAACGTGCTGAAGTATAAATATCAAAACACTTTCCAGTGACAAATGAGTGTATAACCCAATTATTAAATACAAATCACAAAAAACGTGAATAAATAGTGTCCATAAAATAAGTATACATCATGCTTCTTCTGATGGGTGTATAAATCACAACACGTGAAAACTGTGCTCTCCCGTGACACCCCACATGTGCTTGCGCTCACCTTCAGTCGTGTGACACAGTAATTAAACGGTGTCAAAATAAGCATTGGGGCCACTGCTAGGCTCACTCAGGATACAATGATGCAAAGACACTCCTCTCAGGTGAAACTGCTAGGCTCACTCGGGTTACATTGATGCAAAAACACTCCTCTCAGGTAAAACCAAGATCCAAAATCATAGAAGAAACAAACAGAGGGACTCCATAGTGCAATATAGCCAGGACATTTATTAAAAGAACAAAGCCCTCCAAGAGGTTATCCCCCAGAGGAAGGCACGAAACCCCTGTGCCGAATACGCGTCGGGGAAGGGTAGGACGGAGCTGTCAGCAGAGGAGGAGGATTGCACATGCCATACCGCACGCCATACGATCAGCTGCTTATTAGTTTACCTGTACAGTCTGGTGCACTCTAGCACCCATCCAATGTGAGTACCCTCTTGGAGGGCTTTATTCTTTTAATAAATGTCCTGGCTATATTGCACTATGGAGTCCCTCTGTTTGTTTCTTCTATGATTTTGGATCTTGGTTTTACCTGAGAGGAGTGTTTTTGCATCAATGTAACCCGAGTGAGCCTAGCAGTTTCACCTGAGAGGAGTGTCTTTGCATCATTGTATCCTGAGTGAGCCTAGCAGTGGCCCCAATGCTTATTTTGACACCGTTTAATTACTGTGTCACAAGACTGAAGGTGAGCGCAAGCACATGTGGGGTGTCACGGGAGAGCACAGTTTTCACGTGTTGTGATTTATACACCCATCAGAAGAAGCATGATGTATACTTATTTTATGGACACTATTTATTCACGTTTTTTGTGATTTGTATTTAATAATTGGGTTATACACTCATTTGTCACTGGAAAGTGTTTTGATATTTATACTTCAGCACGTTGCAATTTTATTAGTTATTACCACGATTGCACTTTTATATGCACTTGGTGGTTTATCATTTATAGTTATTTGTATTTTACCTGTATGGTTTTACTTATCACATTATATATGTTTTATATGTGAAAATTATTTTTATATATATTATATATTTTACATGTGACACTACACTAGCGCGGGCACATTTACTATTTTATATCTATTCACACGCAATGAAACGTGGTTCAGTGCTTGCAGCTTAAATAGTTTACTCCTTAGAGGCATTAGTCCATCTGTGGCTCACAAGACACCCATATTTTGTTTTTCTTAGTTTCGGTTATAACATTTTGCAAATAATTTTTCTTCTCCACTGATGTGCGCTGATGAGGCTGTACTGATGGGCACCGAACTGCTTCCTATGGGGGGCACACCTGTGGGCTTGTTTCCAAGCTGGGCTTTATGTGTCCATTGACACATGCAGCACGACTCAGCCCTGGCCCCTGCTCCTTCCTCCCAGGATTTGATTCACAGCTGCAGGAGCCAATGACTCCCGTTTCTGCCTCCGTGTCCTGTGAGGAGAGAGGAGAGAATACCTGCAGATGGGCACAGCTCTGGATCAAAATAGGACTCAGGTAAGTATTAAGGGAGGTGAGGGGGTGATAGAACCGGTGGGACATTTTTTACCTTAGGCCCCTTTTACACTTGTGTGACTTGTGCTGCGACTTGGGCCTGCAAAGTCGCATGGCAAGTCGTACCCCATGATTTCCAATGAGTACCGTTCATATCTGTGCGACTTCAAGTTGCAGCAACTTCAAAGTAGTCCCTGCACTACTTTGGTCCCAAGTAGGGACGACCTGAAAGTCGCGTGACTTTCAGGTCGTACAATTGTGAAAGGGGCCTGAATGCAGGGAAAGAACTAAAAGAAATATCCTGCCTTTACATCCACTGTAATTCTGAGACTTTTGGCATTAGTAATATTTTTGGCCAGCAGAGGGCTCTGTTGTACAACATACATAATAGATACATAGTGAATATTTTATCAGTAATGGCAACAGGCTCTACCAACAGTATGCATACCCCAATGATTATGTCTGACAAGTTCAGGGGTACCGGTACACACACATCTAATATCATTTAGCTGTCTGAAAAATCAACAAAATCAAACAAAACTGACCAAAATCCTTATAAAATGGAGAAGATAAACCCCTTATGCCCCGTACACACGGTCGGACATTGATCAGACATTCCGACAACAAAATCCATGGATTTTTTCCAACGGATGTTGGCTCAAACTTGTCTTGCATACACACGGTCACACAAAGTTGTCGGAAAATCCGATCGTCCTGAACGCGGTGACGTAAAACACGTCCGTCGGGACTATAAACGGGGCAGTAGCCAATAGCTTTTGTCTCTTAATTTATTCTGAGCATGCGTGGCACTTTGTGCGTCGGATTTGAGTACACACGATCGGAAATTCCGACAACGGATTTTGTTGTCGGAAAATTTTATAGCCTGCTCTCAAACTTCCGATGGAAAATGTGTGATGGAGCCCACACACGATCGGAATTTCCGACAACAAGGTCCTATCACACATTTTCCATCGGAAAATCCGACCGTGTGTACGGGGCATTAGGCTAGGTTCACTATGCATTTTTTTAGTGAGTTTGCAGAGCCACAGAAATGCACTACAATCCATTTAACCACTTCAGCCCCAGAAGAATTTACCCCCTTACTAACCAGAGCATTTTTTGCGATTCGGCACTGCGTCGCTTTAAATGACAATTGCGAGGTCGTGTGACGTGGCTCCCAAACAAAATTGACGTCCTGGTGGTATTTGATCACCTCTGCGGTTTTTATTTTTTGCGCTATAAACAAAAAAATAGCGACAATTTAGAAAAAAAACGCATTATTTTTTACCTTTTGCTATAATAAATACCCCCAAAAAATAATTAAAAAAACATTTTTTTTCCTCAGTTTAGGCCGATACGTATTCTTCTACATATTTTTGGTAGAAAAAACTGCAATAAGCGTTTATTGATTGGTTTGCCCAAAAGTTATAGCGTTTACAAAATAGGGGATAGTTTTATGGCATTTTTATTAATAATTTTTTTTTACTAGTAATGGCGGCGATCAGCGATTTTTATTGTGACTGCGACATTATGGCGGAGACATCGGACATTTCTGACACATATTTGGGACCATTGTCATTTATACAGCAATCAGTGCTATAAAAATGCACTGATTCCTGTGTAAATGACACTGGCAGTGAAGGGGTTAACCACTAGGGGGCGGGGAGGGGTTAAGTCAGTACTAGGGAGTGATTCTAACTGTAGGGGGGATGGGCTAGCTGTGACACGTCACTGATCTCTGCTCCCGATGACAGGGAGCAGAGATCAGTGACACTGTCACTAGGCAGAACGGGGAGATGCTTGTTTACATCAACATTTCTCCGTTCGTCCTCTCCGTGAGGTGATCGTGGGTATCCCCGCGGCGATCGACCCGACTCACGGAGCTCCTGGCTGGTGCGCGCGCAATGGCACGGCGGGAAATTCAATGGGACTTACCTGTACGCCCATTTGCCCAGCCGTGCCATTCTGCCGACGTTCATTGGCGTGCGCCGGTCGGGAAGGGGTTAACCTTATTTCCTGTGGGTCTTCCAAGGGTCTTGAAGGGTCTTCCATCTACTTACTCAAAACTGTCTCATCTTATATACAGTTGCAATAAAAAGTATGTGAACCCTTTTGGAATGATATGGATTTCTGCACAAATTGGTCATAAAATGTGATCTGATCTTCATCTAAGTCTGCTTAAACTAATAACACACAAAGAATTAAATGTTACCATGTTTTTATTGAACACACCATGTAAACGTTCACAGTGCAGGTGGAAAAAGTATGTGAACCCCTAGACTAATGAGATCTCCAAGAGCTAATTGGAGTGAGGTGTCAGCCAACTGGAGTCCAATCAATGAGATGAGATTGGAGGTGTTGGTTACAGCTGCCCTATAAAAAACACACACCAGTTCTGGGTTTGCTTTTCACAAGAAGCATTGCCTGATGTGAATGATGCCTCGCACAAAAGAGCTCTCAGAAGACCTACGATTAAGAATTGTTAACTTGCATAAAGCTGGAAAGGGTTATAAAAGTATCTCCAAAAGCCTTGCTGTTCATCAGTCCACGGTAAGACAAATTGTCTATAAATGGAGAAAGTTCAGCACTGCTGCTACTCTCCCTAGGAGTAGGCGTCCTGTAAAGATGACTGCAAGAGCACAGCGCGGACTGCTCAATGAGGTGAAGAAGAATCCTAGAGTGTCAGCTAAAGACATACAAAAGTCTCTGGCATATGCTAACATCCCTGTTAGCGGATCTACGATACGTAAAACACTAAACAAGAATGGATTTCATGGGAGGATACCACAGAGAAAGCTACTGCTGTCCAAAAAAAACATTGCTGCATGTTTACAGTTTGCACAAGAGCACCTGGATGTTCCACAGCAGTACTGGCAAATTATTCTGTGGACAGATGAAAGCAAAGTTGAGTTGTTTGGAAGAAACACTGTGTGGAGAAAAAGAGGCACAGCACACCAACATCAAAACCTCATCCCAACTGTGAAGTATGGTGGTGAGGGCATCATGATTTGGGGCTGCTTTGCTGCATCAGGGCCTGGACGGATTGCTATCATCTAAGGAAAAATGAATTCCCAAGTTTATTAAGACATTTTGCAGGAGAACTTAAGGCCATCTGCCCACCAGCTGAAGCTCAATAGAAGATGGGTGTTGCAACAGGACAACGACCCAAAGCATAGAAGTAAATCAACAACAGAATGGCTTAAACAGAAGAAAATACGCCTTCTGGAGTGGCCCAGTCAGAGTCCTGACCTCAACCCGATTGAGATGCTGTGGCATGACCTCAAGAAAGCGATTCACACCAGACATCCCAAGAATATTGCTGAACTGAAACAGTTATGTAAAGAGGAATGGTCAAGAATTACTCCTGACCGTTGTGCATGTCTGATCTGCAACTACAGAAAACGTTTGGTTGAAGTTATTGCTGCCAAAGGAGGTTCAACCAGTTATTAAATCCAAGGGTTCACATACTTTTTCCACCTGCACTGTGAATGTTTACATGGTGTGTTCAATAAAAACATGGTAACATTTAATTCTTTGTGTGTTGTTAGTTTAAGCAGACTGTGATTGTCTATTGTTGTGACTTAGATGAAGATCAGATCACATTCTATGACCAATTTGTGCAGAAATCCATATCATTCCAAAAGGGTTCACATACTTTTTATTGTAACTGTATTTTAAGGACATTTTGGAGTTCATATTGTGTTTGTGTGCACTAAAATTCATTTCAATCTATTTTTTTACAGCAAAGATAGATTTGATAAAGATCTGTGCATTCAGAAAACAGCTATTGTTTTGGGGATTGTTTTGTACATTGTCTTGCAAACATTGAGAGTTCTTGCATTTGTATGTGAAAAATTAGAAAACTGGTCCAGCAGCAAAATGTCGCAAATATATAAAAATAACAAATTTATAAAAACAACAATGACAATAATGTAAAATAAATAGTATATTAAATAATTTCATGGTTAGTTATATCATTTTTTAACAGGCCGGGCAACTGGCCACCTAGGCACCCAGGGTATATTGTGGGGAAAAAGATGGAACAGTCCCATGCTTACCCATACCTTAACGTACCAAGTATTTCCCAAGGCTGTGGTGCTGAATGTGGTGACAGTTGAGCAAATGAACCTGGGAATATCCAATTGCCTCCCGGGGGATCAGGAAGGATTTTTTTCCCACTGCTGGAGCAAACTCAGCCATGCTTTTGCCTTCCTCTGGATCAACTGTGGCTATAGGACTGTGTATTTTTCTTTTTTTCTATTTGTTCATTTTTTTTCTATTGGTTGAACAAAATGGACCTGTGTCTTTTTTTCAATCTGACTAATTATGTACAGTAAATGGAAGGTAAGTAAGGGTAAGGAGGAACGGGCTGTTGAGTGTTTTAAGCAAAGTATATGAAACACACCCCACGTAGGAGCTGCAAATGAACCGGGATCTCCAACTCCTGGACAGCCAGGCACAACAAATCTTCACAGGCATACAGAAAACAGCCCTGAGCTTTGTTTTTGTTGCTTATATGGGGGTTAATAACTTGGATGGGGATAGGAGGTTTTGGGATGCCCACTTGACTTCAGCAAAACTTCCTATATACAGGTATATACAGACTCCTCTTCAACTCTCCTCCTGCACAAACTTTGCTTCTCTCTTGCCCAGCTTCTGCTGGTTCATTCCTGAATGATATGACAGACTCCTTGTCAGTTCAGCAACAGCTCATTACAGGCAGGAACTCTGCCTTGAGTGTAGCACTTTATGGAGTGAAACAGCATATAACCTTTCCTCCTGCTTCCTCTGTGGCCACTGATCCCAATACCACTTCTTCAGGCAGTGCCAGCCCACCTGGATGCAGCTGCCTCTTTCACCAGCCCTCCTGGCTGCCTCTCTACTCCAGTCCACCCGACTCTTCACCAGTCCTCCTGGCTGCCTCTCTACTCCAGTCCACCCGACTCTTCACCAGGCCTCCTGGCTGCCTCTCTACTCCAGTCCACCCGACTCTTCACCAGCCCTCCTGGCTACCTATCTACTCCAGTCCACCCGACTCTTCACCAGGCCTCCTGGCTGCCTCTCTACTCCAGTCCACCCGACTCTTCACCAGGCCTCCTGGCTGCCTCTCTACTCCAGTCCACCCGACTCTTCACCAGCCCTCCTGGCTGCCTATCTACTCCAGTCCACCCGACTCTTCACCAGCCCTCCTGGCTGCCTCTCTACTCCAGTCCACCCGACTCTTCACCAGGCCTCCTGGCTGCCTCTCTACTCCAGTCCACCCGACTCTTCACCAGCCCTCCTGGCTGCCTCTCTACTCCAGTCCACCTGACTGACTCTTCACCAGCCCACCTGGCTGACTCTCTGGAGATCTCCCAGGGAAAAGGTAGAAGACTTAAGCTGACTGCTGTCTTCAAGAGAGACTGAATACATGTGGCAGCCTCCCCCCGCCCTTTGTTAGTTCCCACCAGTGTTGCTCTGCTCACTCTCTCCTCTCCTTGCTCCTGTGCCTCCAGCAAAGCTTCCTTTCAGCCCCTGAGCCCAGGCCAAGGGCAGGGCACCCTCCCCCAAACTAGGGGGTACCCCTTATGGCCACCAACATCTTTTTCAATAATGTGTCTCCATCTTCCACCCAACTGCCCAGCTGGAATGACCCATGTCTATTTATGGGGTTGTCTCAGTCCTCTGCCAGCCCACTGCTGGGGATTGGACGAGGCCCCATACATTTTCAAGGCAGCTCCTCCTAACCCCCACCCTCTAGTTCTAGAAGGTTCTCCAACCTTCCAGACCGAGGGAGGCACCAGAGAGCTGCCAGGATGAGTCACCCATCCCTCCTGAACTCCAATGGATCCTGACCCAATTACGATTCACAGATTTACAGTGTGAGTCAGAGTATGGTTTGCTGCTCTAATTCTAGCACACACTAGAGGGTGCTACATTTAGGTGAATTTTAAAGAAACTATGGGGATGATCTACTAAAGGAAAACAGACTGTGCACTTTGCAAGTGCGGTTGCACCAAAGTTTAGCAAATGAGAGGAAACTCTGATGACTTTCAGCATTCAATCATGTGAAAGCAACAATGCATTTTTTCTTTTTTTTTTTTTGCATGTGATTGGGTATTTTTTGTAAAGTGAAGCTTTACCAAACTTACTAAGTGCACAGTCTGTTTGCCTTTAGTAAATTAACCCCAAATGTCACCTTGCCCATGCAAGGCACAGTAACAATGCCTCTGTCAAGGATCCCCTGACTCTCTTATATTCAACTTATTAGTGCTGCATAACTGCTTAATCCTCTTCCTCACTTCTGCATATGGAGGAGCAGTTGGCTTCCTCCCCCGTGACAGTGCTCTGGACTAGCAGCCAATTATTAGGCTCGATCACTATCACATGATCAGGGGAGTGACACCTTTACCTCTGGGGTCGCCCACATTAGTAATTTCAGTTTAGCTGCAGAGCTGGAAGGAGCACAAAGGGGTTGCTGGTTAGGTGAATATAGGGAAGTTGGGGTCGCCCCTTTGCAGATTCACGGTTAGTTTACCCTGCACGGTCAAAGTGACAGCATCTTTTTAAGTATACAGCTAAAGAAATTTCAATGAAATCTAATTTTCTCAGTATTTGTCCTTTAATATGTAGTACAGTTATTCAACTTGTATTTGTCCTTTAATATGTAGTGCAGTCATTCAGCTTACATTGCACATATATCAATGATTCTATACGGCCTCCAAGACAGGAAAACTGACTTTCTATAATGAGGAGTTTAAACGGTTCTACGGTATTTCATCTTTTCTGCAGCTTTACATGCTCCTCTGTTGTGAGCTGCTTGGCTCATGCAGACTAATTGAAATAACAAACTAAGGCCAAGCTAATTTTCTGTAGATTTAAAATAACATTGAAACTTCGAATCCATCTTCTGGATTATTTCTTCAAGCACAACTGTAATGGGAAAGTGACTTCAAATTTATCTCCATGGACTTCCTCAGAAGATAATGGGAGAATATGTTTTACTGACTTCTTTTTATTTCCTGCAACTGAGAAATAAATATAGAACTATCCATATCAGCGTAAATTTAACGTCTCTTTTGTTTCATGTTTTCCAGACTCATTAATGGAAGTTTTGTCTTTTTTATCTGAATGTACTTTGGAAATAATGTTTGCCTTCAAGGTGACATCGCATATTAAAGATAAGAAATAGTATTGAATGAGTAGGATATAAAGGTACTTTCACCCCTTAAGAGACCATCGGGAAGAAGTAGAGTGCAGATATTCAAATCAAGATAAGTCTGTCTATTAGTAAATGATTAGTCGCTTCTGTGAGTGGATATGATCAATGCTGTGCTTAGCTCTGAACCTAATGGCTAATAGGGATGAGCCGAATACCCCCAGTTCCGTTCGCAGAGGAACATGGGAACAGGCAAAAAACTTGTACGAACAAGCGAACACCGTTAACCACTTCAGCCCCAGAAGATTTGGCTGCTGAATGACCAGGCTATTTTTTGTGATTCGGCACTGCGTCGCTTTAACTGACAATTGGGCGGTCGTGCGGCGTTGCACCCAAACAAAATTGACGTGCTTTTTTCCCCACAAATAGAGCTTTCTTTTGGTGGTATTTGATCGCCTCTGCGGTTTTAATTTTTTGCACTATAAACAAAAAAAGAGCGACAATTTTGGAAAAAACACAATATTTTGTACTTTTTTGCTATAATAAATATACCCATTTTTTTTAAAAAAAGCTATTTTTTTCTCAGTTTAGGCTGATATATATCCTTCTACATATTTTTGGTAATAAAAATCACAATAAGCGTATATTGATTGGTTTGCGCAAAAGTTATTGTGTCTACAAAATAGGGGATATATTTATGGCATTTTTATTATTATTATTTTTTTTACTAGCAATGCCGGTGATCTGCGGTTTTTTTATCGGGGCTGCGACATTATCGCGGACACATCGGACACTTTTGACACCTTTTTGGGACCATTGGCATTTATGCAGTGATCAGTGCTATAAAAATGCACTGATTACTGTAAAAATGTCACTGGCAGGGAAAGGGTTAACACTAGGAGGCGATCAAGGGGTTAATTGTGTTCCCTGTGTGTGTTTTCAACTGTAGGGGGAGGGGACTGACCTAGAGGAAATGACAGATCGTGATTCCTAGCTATTAGGAACTCACGATCTGTCACTCCTCACAGAACAGGACAGTGATTTGTGTGTTTACACACACACGTTCCCGTTCGTGCTCGCGATCGCTCGTGGCTGGGGGTCATCGCCGCCAGGTATAATGACAGCGGCTGGTCGGCAAGCGGTTAAAGTCTATGGGACACGAATGTGAAAAAAACAAAAGTGCTAATTTTAAAGGCTTATATGCAAGTTATTGCCATAAAAAGTGTTTGGGGACCCGGGTCCTGCCCCAGGGGACATGTATCAATGCAAAAAAAAGTTTTTTTTGCATTGATACATGTCATTGATCGTTTTTTCGGGAGCAGTGATTTTAATAATGCTTAAAGTGAAACAATAAAAATGAAATATTCCTTTAAATATCATGCCTGTTTTATTTTGTAGATGCTATAACTTTTGCACAAACCAATCAATATATGCTTATTGCGATTTTTTTTTACTAAAAAAATGGCGAAGAATACATATTGACCTAAACTGATGAAGAAATTCGTTTTTTTCATTTTGGGGGGGGGGGGGGCTATTTATTATAGCAAAAAGTAAAAAATATTGGTTTTTTTTTTCAAAATTGGTGCTCTTTTTTTGGTTATAACGCAAAAAATAAAAACCGCAGAGGTGATCAAATACCACCAAAAGAAAGCTCTATTTGTGAGAAAAAAAGGATGTTAATTTTGTTTGGGTACAATGTCGCACAACCGCGCAATTGTCAGTTAAAGTGACGCAGTGCTGTATCGCAAAAAATGGCCTGGTCATTAAGGGGGCAAATCTGTGGTCAACCAATAAAATGTCTTAAAAAAAAAGTCTCACAATGTAAAGCCATCATCAATCACATCACCCAGGGAGGCATGTCCTCTTCAATCGCAATGAATGATTCAAAAACAAAAAACATGCCATCATGTCCGATCCCGTGGCTGCACCTCGCCAAATGACAGATTCCCCACTGACATCAAGCAATGCTGATGACTATATACGTGGTGATCCTTGGTCTGCCTTTTTTTTTGGGGAACAGCTTCCAGAGTTCAGTTCCTCTGTTAACATTATTCAAAAATACATTTAATCTCTTATAATTGGAGGAACTAAGTACAATGTATAATTCCCTTCTTTCCTCGCAGCTTTGATTCATACATGGGAACAAGTGTGATTCCATCCTTTTAACCACAAATAATAAATGTATGAATAATATTCTGATTAGTCCAATCTTAGGATAAAAGTAAACCACAAATTCACATTTTTCCAGGCAAAGCTAATCAAACAATCCAGTGTACTTTTCACATTAAAGTTCCAATTTAGATGAGTTTTCCACTGTGGCGACGTATGTGAGTCATCTATGTTTGTGTAATATGGACTTTGCTGAGGTCATGTAGACTGAGATTCCGATAAAAGATCACAAAGCGTTTCAGCTCCACCACAATTCACGTTAACCACTTCAGCCCCGGAAGAATTTACCCCCTTCCTGATCAGAGCACTTTTTGCGATATGGCACTGCGTCGGTTTAACTGCGACGTTGCACCCTAACAAAATTGACGTCCTTTTTTTCCAACAAATAGAGCTTTCTTTTGGTGGTTATTTGATCACCTCTGTGGTTTTTATTTTTTGCGCTATAAACAAAAAAAGAGCGACAATTTTTTTTAAAAAAAAGCAATATTTTTTACTTTTTGCTATAAGAAAATATCCCCAAAAAATATATAAAAAAACAAATTTCTTTCTCATTTTAGGCCGATATGTATTCTTCTACATGTTTTAGGTAAAAAAAAAAAATCGCAATAAGTGTACATTGATTGGTTTGCACAAAAGTTATAGCGTCTACAAAATAGGGCATAGATTTGTGGCAATTTTATTATTATTTTTTTTTTTTACTAGTAATGGCGGCGATCTGCGATTTTTATTGTGACTTCGACACATCGGACACTTTTGACACTATTTTGGGACCATTATCATTTATATAGCGATCAGTGCTATAAAAATGCACTGATTACTGTATAAAGGACACTGGCAGGGAAGGGGTTAAACACTAGGGGGCGATGAAGGGGTTAAGTGTGTCCTAGGAAGTGATTCTAACTGTGGGGGGATGGGCTACCACTGACATGACAGCGATCACTGCTCCCGATGATAGGGAGCAGTAGATCTCTGTCATGTCACTAGGCAGAACAGGGAAATGCCTTGTTTACATAGGCATCTCCCCATTCTGCCGCTCCGTGACACGATCGCGGGACACAGGCGGACATCGGGTCTGCAGGACCCGCAGGCACGGTCACGGAGTACGCGCAGGACGCCCGCACCCACAATGCCGCATCTTAAAGGGGACGTACAGGTACGCCCATTTGCGCAGCCGTGCCATTGTGCCAATGTATATTGCCATGCTCTGGTCGGCAAGTGGTTAAAGTAAAACTTTTCCTTAATTAAAGGGCCAGTTCAACTAAAACTGATATTTTAGTTTTTTGTAGATAGTAAAAGGCAAACATTTTTATAGTTTTAAATAGAGTGGAGATGGATTAGAAGACATATTGGATTTTTATCGCTCCCCGTTATAAGGAGATTCACCCTCTCTATCTGTCCTGTTTTCCATTATCATTGAAAGTAAAAGAAAATCCCAATACTTGAGTTGTCCCCAGAAAAGTAAAAGAGGAGAAATCTTTAATTGGGGATGCTAGTCATGGTGACCTTGGGGGCTCCAAGGGATTTCCTTAATTTTCAGGAATATCCTCTCTCTTCCTCTTTTGTTTATGGGACAGGAAGGAAAGGTAAATCTCCCCAATGGGACACAAATGGCAAAAAAAAAAGACATGGGTTTACTAAAATCAATTAAAGTGGATGTAAACCTGGTTCGTGAAGTTTGACCTAAGCACATATATCTGCAGTGTTTTCTTATCTCTCTCCAAAGCCCTGTGTCCTGTGTCTTTCTGCTGTTTCATTGCTCTGTTATCAGCATGATAACTTCTGACAAGTTCTCCGTCAACCAAGATAAAACCAGCCTGAAATTTGTCTCGAGGGAGGTTGTTATAAATAGATTAGCAGAGAGCTTGACTTGTCACAACACAGCTCTGCAAGTCTCTGTCTGCCTTTGTGAAGTGGGGCGTGTGCCTTTCCTCCAATCAGCTGTCTTGGCTGTATGCCAAATATCCACTCCCGGTGCTGAACAGGTAGAGAAAATCTCTAACACGATGTACACTTTCAAAAGAATATATAAAGCTGAAGACAGCAGATATGTAAAATATGTAAAACTTATGTAGGGAGATTTGTTTAATCTATGTGTATCATCTGATCACTTTACTGGGTATATGTGAGGGTTTACATCCACTTTAATGTGGTTCTAAAGGAAAAAGGTTTTTTATCTTAATGCATTGTATGCATTAAGATAAAAACCTGTGTGCCTCAGCCCCCCCCCAATACTTACCTGAGCCCCATCTCCATCCAGCGATGTTGCACGAGAGCCACGGCTGTCCAGGACTTTCCCTTCTCATTGGCGGAGAAAGCAGCAGGCGCCATTGGCTCCAGCTGCTGTCAATCAAAGTCAGTGAGCCAATGAGGAGAGATAGGGGGCAGGGCCAAGCCATTGCTTCAAGTCTGTATGGAGACACAGAGCAGCGGCTTGGCTCGGGTGTCCCCATAGCAAGCTGCCTGCTGTAGGAGAACTCAGCAGGAGGGAGGGGCCAGGAGTGCCGACGAGGGACCCGAGAAAAGGAAGATCTGGGCTGTTCTGTGCAAAACCAACTGCACAGGGCAGGTAAGTATGACATGTTTGTTATTTTTAAACAAACAAACAAAAAAAAAGATTTTAAAATCACTTTAAATCTCTTTAAATGTAATTATTTAAATTTAAATATATAATTAATTAATTAATTAATGTAATTTAATTAGAGATTTAAATCTCTATTAGTGAGACATTAATGTATTCATATTACTATCTGCTTGTATTCTCACCCCTATACTAGGAGTTTCATAATTAAATTTAATCATCTCAGTCACCAACAGAAGGGTCAGGAACGACAGTTGTAGTGTCGGCAATGATGCTGAGAATTGCCCTTGGTAGTCTGATAGCTAGCTGTGACCTCTCGTTGGATAATGCTACCGTATTATGTGCAATATACTGTATGTCTCACCAGCTGTACTGTGCCCTGATTACACCCACATCTAGCAGTGACCTGGAGCAAATTTCTAAGGACCATAATACCTGCATTACATCATTTTTATCAGATTGCTTATGAAAAACAGAATTGGATAGATATAATTGTAAACGTTGCAGCAGAATTATCCAAACTGAACAATTTTAAACCAGAACTCGAGCCAAAAATAACAATATAAACATGATAAAGTCAAACCCCAGTGAAATCAATGGGAGCCGAATCTTAGAGATTTTTTAGGCAAGGGATTGTCAAACAAATGGCAAGGGTGGCCAGGTACAGTCCTGGTGGTTCCAATGCAAAAAAATAGTTTGACAGGGAGCAGAGATTTTAATAATGCTTAAAGTAAAACAATAAAAATGCATTACTCCAATTGAAAAATATTGCTTAGGGGACGCCCCGAACCTGCCTGTGAAGTGGCATATCTGTTCGATGTATACAACCTACTACAGCAAAACTGACATTTACAAAGAATGAAAATGCCATTTAAACTGATGATAATTGACAATTTCCCTACCACCTGGTTTTTTATCCCTTTTGTAAAATAATGACATGGGGACCCCCAAAATTTATACCCAACCCTTGAGGGTTTGGATTGCCATGCTTTTTTTTTTTTACAAAAAGAAAATAAGCCAGCAGGAAAATCTAAATGTCTGCAAATCTTTTTTTTTTTTTTTTTTCATAAAATGTCACCTTTGTTGTAATGCATCCTTTAGCAAATAACAAATTAAAAAATTAATTTGTGGGGACTTTAAAATTCATACCAGGCTCTTTCTTCCTTCTATGACTCTTCTTGTTCTCCTCTGCTTCCCCCCTTTTCTTGTCCATGCCCTTTCTTGGGTTTCTTTTTTCTTTTCCGTTTTCTTCTTGTTAATTTACTTACTTCTTCCCGCATTTTTTAAATTTTTTTTTTCCTTTTTTTTAAATTTTTTTATTATGAACAACAATGACCTTTGTTTCTGTAAGTTTTCTGAAGCGTACAACAGTTGATATTTCTTACATTGTATTGTTTATTGATAAGAGTCAAGCTATGGGCGACAGCCATTGAGCAGACTCACTATCCCAATTTACTACTCAATGTCATACTTATGTATTTTGAACAGTATTAATAATCACAATAAAACATTTTCAACCCTAAAATTTATACCAGGACCCTTATCATTGTGGAGGGTCTTTTATGGAATTTAAGGGAGAACCTAGTGCAGAAAAAAAAATGCATGGTCCCCCCCAAGTAAGAATTCTAAGCGGAATTCCGCACAAAAAACAAGTGAAAAATGACCTGATTTACCTCCAGAACCCATTCTAAACCCTCACCCAACATGAACCATACCAGGCTGGTGGTTTTGGTGGTCTGTCAGTGAGGCTTATGAAAATCTGGAAACTACCTTTATAAAGAAGGAGTCCCTCAGACATCCACCCCCCACATGAATAATGAGTACCTCTACCTCTTCACAAAAAATATAAACAGTACTAAAAGGAACGCACATTTTGATAAGTCCTTTATTAATAAATAAAAAGTCTAAAAACGTCTCACAATGTAAAGCCATCATAAATCACATCATCCAGGGATGCATGTCCTCTTCAATGTTGATGAATGGTTCCCGATGCCCACTGAAACAAATAACATGCTGTCATGTCCGATCCCGAGGCTGCACCTTGCCAAATGACAGATTCCCCACTGACATCTGAAAGGTAACCAAATGGGGGGTTGGGATGGTGTCTGATGTCATTGGCCAAATATAGCCATGATCATTAACCAGATATGGCTACATCCATATTTGATCAGTGATGTCAGTCATCCATCTTGGCCCCTTTGTTACATTCAATTGTCAGCCAGGGATTGCTATATCATAGTTGTTACAAGGCCAGCAGCCGCTGGGTTCCTAGCAACTAGCTGGCCTGTTGAAGCTGTCATATTTAGTAGCAGTAGTAATAGTGCTAAATATGAGGTTCGAGGCTCAGCAAATGGCCAAACACCCCCTATACTCATTCTGCATCCTCCTCCTATCATCATGCTTCTTGTTACCACATAAAACGATTGTCTTCTTGTGCTGCTTCTTCCTCCCACACTCCAGCCCTGTTGTACAGGGACTGCAAGAGGCTAACATACCTCCCAACTTTTTGAGATGTGAATGAGGGACATCTATCAGCAAAAGTATGCAGACATAGGACACACCCCTTGCCACGCCCCCTTAAAGGAGAATTGTACAAAAAAAAAACAAGATTGGTTAAACCCACAAGTGCTTTTCTTTTACCACTCATATTCCTTTATATTGGCTTTTGGGATTTACAAATGCAGCAATTTAGAAATCAGATGAAAGGTTTAGCACTGGGAAACACTTTTTGATAGATAAAAAGTGCATTTTATATACATCTATATAGATCAGACCAAAATGAGGGACAAATGAGGAGGAATGAGGGACAGAGGAACATTGCTCCAAATCAGGGACAGTCCCTCAAAATCAGGGATAGTTGGGAGCTATGGGCTAATACCAGGTCAGATTCAGGTTCTTACACTGCTTGCATTATAAAAAAAAACATTGAATTCCTGTATGTCTTAATAATTACAGGGTGCCATTCATCTGTGCATTTTATATCTGCATCGAGTTCAGTTAAGTTGAACATGGTACAGTGTGAAGATTTATTGGACAGCCTACAGCTAACATTTTACTCAGCTATTCAGTAGAAATCTACAGTACTGTTATTTTGCTGCTTCTTTTAACCCTCAATGGCCTATTACTCATAGCAGCAAGTTGTACCACAAACTGTTATTAGTATCAAATATTTCAGTTTTGGTACAGATGTGGTTGCTTCTAGCTATATTATTGTGAAGGTCTTTAACCGCTTGCTGATTGGCTCACGCCGATATACGTCGGCAGAATGGCACGGCTGCGCAAGACAACGTATAGATACGTTGTTCCTTTTAAGAGCCGCCGTGGCACGGCGGGGGACCCGATGCATGTGGCCACCCGCGATCGCATGCACGAGAGCCAGCACGAGGATTTGTGCGTGTAAACACACAAATCCCCAATCTGTCGGGGGAGAGAAGACAGATCATTTGTTCCTACTAAGTAGGAACAGCGATATGTCTCCTCCCCCAGTCAGTCCTATCTTCTCACAGTTAAAAACACTAACACATTTAACCCCTTGATTGCCCCCTAGTGTTAACCCCTTCCCTACCAGTGACGTTTACACAGCAATCAGTGCATTTATGTAGCTCTGATCGCTGTATAAATGTCAATGGTCCCAAAAATGTGTCAAAAGTGTCCGATCTGTCAGCTGCAATGTCGCAGTACCGATAAAAATCGCAGATCACCTCCATTATTAGTAAAAAAATTTAAATTATAAAAATGCCATAAAAATCCCATAAATCTATCCCATAGTTTGTAGACGCTATAACTTTTGCGCAAGCCAATCAATATACGGTTATTGCAATTTTTTTTACCAAAAATATGTATAAGAATATATATTGGCCTAAACTGATGAAAACATTTGTTTTTTAAAAACATTTTTGGGGATATTTATTATAGCAAAAAGTAAAAAATATATATATATTTTTTTTTAATTGTTGCTCTTTTTTTGTTTATAGCGCAAAAAATAAAAATTGCAAAGGGGATCAAATACCACCAAAAGATAGCTCTAATTGTGGGGAAAAAGGACACAAATTTTGTTTGGGTACCGTGTCGCACAGCTGCGCAATTGTCAGTTAAAGTGACGCAGCGCCAAATTGTAAAAAGTGCTCTGGTTAGGAAGCGGGTAAAATCTTCCGGGGCTGAAGCAGTCAACCTCTTGGTGCCAATGGCACGCAAATATATGGCCCTTTCGGTGGGTGGGCCTTGGCACTGAGTGACCGCATATTTGCATATCACATTGCAAACGCAGCTGTGCCGAGAGCGTGCTCCTTTCTAATGGAAAGCAGCAATCGGGGGCTTTCCGATCATGTAACAGTCAACCACAGCTGTCACATGATCATAAACCCTGCCCCACCTCCCGGCATATGAAACCCCTGAAAGGACCAGGAGGTGCCAACGCCGAGGAGTTAAAGCGGAGTTCCACCCATTTTCTGAACTTTCTCTATATTCCATCTCCTTAACTCATTCTTTTAACATTGGCATTTTTATTTTATTTTTCCTGCTTAGAAATATTTCTTTTTGACTTCCGCCCCTCCTTGCCTAGACAAATACGTCACTAGGCAATTTGCAAGGGTTCCTTAGATAGCGGCATCATGTATTCCAGGAGTCCTTGCGAATCGCCTACTGCCGAAATCTTGCGTTATTTGCAGATGACGCGAATGGGTGAGAGAGCCGCTCTCTCTTCTCTGATGACAGGGGAAAGGGAGCTCGCCTCCCGCAGCTCGCCTCACCCCCCCCCCCGGTCAAACCGCCGCTGACTGAGTTGTGCTGAGCTGCAACCCGCTGGCCCTGTCACCACTTCACTGATGGGGGGGGCAGAGGGACCTTGACAGCACCCACTACAACAGGCCGACGCCGACATTGCTATAGCAACCGGTCAGTACGAAGGACGGTCTCGCTAAGGCATTACTGCGCATGCACAGAAGTCCAGGAAATGAACACAGGAGGGCTTCAGATGCCCACAGCCAAAATGAAACTGCCTGCTTCCGAGATCTGTAAGTAACAAACTATTTTTCCAGAAAGTAAAAGCGCAATAAATATGACATAGAAATGTTCATTTACAGGTTTTAACAATTACAGAGTAGTCTTTAAAAAAAAGTCTTGTATGTGTATATATATATATATATCTATAGATATAGATCTATAGATATATATATATCTATATATCTATATATATAGATATATCTATATCTATATATATAGATATATTTATAGATATATATATAGATATATATATATCTATATATATATCTATATAGATATATATATATATATATACACACACACACACTCTGCATCCAGTATAGCCTATATGTACAGTGCATTCTGCGGTGTACTGTTTCTAATACAGTGCAGGCGGTGTACACAGTATCTAATACAGTGTGTACAGTTTCTACTACACTTCTGGTGATGTACACAGTACACAATACAGTGCAGCCATAGTACAGTTTCTACTACACTTCTCGTAGTGTACACAGTACACAATACAGTGCAGGCGTAGTACAGTTGCTAATACAGTGCAGGCGGTGTACACAGTATCTAATACAGTGTGTACAGTTTCTAATACACTTCTGGTGGTGTACACAGCACACAATACAGTGCAGCCGTAGTACAGTTTCTACTACTTTTCAGGCGGTGTACACAGTATCTAATACAGTGTGTAGAGTTTCTACTACACTTTTGGTGGTCTACTCAGTATCTAATACAGTGTATACAATAGAAAAGTTGACACATAAACCTGAACGGATCCGTTCATGTTTATGTGGTTTTGCTTTTTGTTTGGTATGCATTCACTAATTGTAGTGCCCACCAAGGTAGTGCCCATTTGGAGCACCTGGTGGTGCACATTATGTGCATGAACTTACGCTTTGCATGTGGATGCATTTTATGCATGTTGAAGCAGCTTTTTAATTAAGTAATAAATACATTTATATTTTATATACATACCCTGGTGTTGACTTATTGTTGCCTAAAGTAGCCACCTTCTTGATCCCTGTAGTCATACAGGGGTCGACTTTTCTATTGTATGCCTTGGTCTTTGGCTATAGCAACATTACCAGACTTCGGTAAGTGTTAAAAGGGTACATATTATTTTTCCCTATCACCAGGTTGTGTATACAGTAGGACCTGGTTTTACCTTCTTCTTTTTTTATTTATCTAATACAGTGTAGTGTGGTGTTTCAGAACAAAATATACATCATTCCGTAAGGCCATCAAGGAGAGGCAGACGCTCACAGGCCACTAAAAGAGGGCAAGCAGCCTCTGTGTCTACAGTCAACAGTGCTGGTCATGGACATGGTGCATCCTCTGCAGATGGCCGTGGGGCACGCTTGCCTTTTTTTTCAGCTGCTGGCCGTGTTATTGAGCCAGAACATACAGAAGAGTTGGTGGAGTGGATAATAAAGCCGTCCTGATCCTCCTCATCCTCTGTCACCCAGGCTCAGAGTAGTTTGCCTTCTAATGCAGCTGCCAAAGCAGCCTATTCCAACGGCTTCTTGTCCACAGTCACTCCTTCCGTAGCCCCACCATCATGTACGGAGGAGTCCCCAGAACTATTCGACCACAGTGTCGGGTACATGCTGCTGGAGGATGTGCAGCAATTTGAAGGCTCCAATGTTGGTTCCCAGGTTGAGGAAGGGAGTAACGTGAGCCTAGAGAGAGGGGGTGCCCAAGAAGGACAAGAAAATGGCAGTCATGTTCCCCCAGCTGCAGCATACTGCCAGGTTTGCTCCAGTTACGAGGAGGGAGGGGATGATGAGGTCACTGACTGTACTTGGGTGCCTGATAGAGGAGAGGAGGAGGAGGCACAACTCCAATGAGGCAGGATGTCCTCTAGGGGGCAGCGTAAGGGCAGCCACCCTCTTGCATCACACCGCAGAGCTCCGCAGGTGTAGGGTACACCGACACCCCACCATCCTGACACTGACATCCTCCCAGGAGGAATATTACACCAACACCCCACCATCCTGACACTGAATTCCCACAGCAGGAATATTACACCCATACCCTCCCAGTAGGAATATTACACCCATACCCCCCCAGCAGGAATATTACACCCATACCCCCCCAGCAGGAATATTACACCCATACCCCCCAGCAGGAATATTACACCCAAACTCCCCCCCCAGCAGGAATATTACACCAACACCCCACCATCCTGACACTGACGTCCCCCCAGCAGGAATATTATACCAATACTTCCTCAAGCAAGAATATGACACTGATACTCCCCCCAGCAGGAATATTACACCGATACTTGCCCCAGCAGGATTATTACACCAATACTCCCCCCAGCAGAAATTTTACACCAATACTCCCCCCAGCAGGAATATTACTCCCATACTCCCCCAGCAGGAATATTATACCAACTCCCCCTCACCCTGACACTGACGGGGATCTCTACTGACCTATTTTGTGCTGATAACAGGAATCCCGCTGCAGGTATCCAGGAACATTTCAGAGCCAGCATCACTCTGCTCTCTTCTACTATCAGCATGCTCCTTGTCATAATATTGGCACACAACTCCTCTGATTGGCTCCTGCAAATTAAAAGAAAAAAAATATAATAATTAAAAAAAAATATACATATATATTATTGTTATTATTAACCACTTCTCCTGGGTGGATCTAGAGATGAACTTGAGTGTCCCCCACTCCCCTCTAATTGAACTATGAATGTGCTATTTTGTTACTCCAATGAGTTGCGGGCTTGACCATTCCCACTTTGCACCTCACATAGACAAAGAGTCGGGCTGCTGGGTGGGAATGACCCGGCCTGCAGTTCATTGAAGTAAAAAAAAAAGAGCGTGATTTTGGGTAGAGGTGGATTTGGAGGATGCCTGAGCTCATCTCTAATGAGGACAACTTTAAGGGTCAATCTTCCCAGGAAAAACACAGAAAGCTATTAAAATGTATACATTCATTATACCATACTGAGCAGGCATCTTATGTATCCAAACATATGGGTGAGTGCATGGCTAAAGGGTGAAGCTGTATCAACCGAACAATGCTAAATAGCCAGAACACCAGCTGATAAATCCAAATGAAAACCATTTATTAAAGTCAGCAGGAAAGCCACCAACATTTTCGAGAGCATGGCTTCCCTCTTTATCAAGGTGACACGTAGAGACCAAGCAAAGTCTCTTCTTGTCGCCTTGATAAGAGGGCTGCCGTCAGTGGTGGCTGGTGGGTTTTTCTTTGGGGGGGCCTCAAACAACCTACCCCCCTGCCCCGGGCGCACCAGCAGCGCAACACTACCCCCCCCGTCTGCCAGTCCGTCCGGCACTCACCCCATCTAGACGGCAGGTGGCGGGCGGTGGATTACGGGCAGCGGGTCCGGTGTCCTCAGTGTGGCGGTTGGCTGGCGACGGGCTGGGAGCATGGGCTCCGGTATCCCTTCCTCCACGGCTTCACCCGTGCGTGTCCTCTCTCCTTCTCTTAGGCATCCAATAGGATTGCCTGACATTTTGGCTAATCAGGAAATAAGTCTCAGACCCGCTTCCTGATTAGTGTGAAAAATAGCGAATATTCATTTTCTATCGTCACACAACTGGGTGAGCTCTGCATCCCGAGCCTACCCTTTTTTGAAGCCTCTGGCTGTAATCACGTGCTTCAAAAAACACTCCCCCCCATTGAAATCCATGCATCCGGCGTCCTGTATGTAGATCAGGGTGCCGGACGCATGGATAGGGGGGCGGCGCCCGTGCTCCCTCTATGGACGGGCCGCCACTGGCTGCCGTGCTCTTGAAACGTTGGTGGCTTTCCTGCTGATAAGGGACTTTCCTAAATGGTTTTTGCCCTGTAAAACTAGAGGATCAGCATTATGGACAAATGCCTATCTTTGCAAATCTAACCTTTCATTTCAAAGAGAAGTTTTGGGTAAAAGAAAACGATAAAGCTAACAGAAGCACCCAGCTGCCCACAGCATCATAACCTTTTTTTTTTTTTTTTTTAACAGAACTAGCATCACAACTTTGATGTATAAATAGCTGCATTCTTAAAGTCTGTTGGCATAAGAATAGCACCATCGAACAAACACACAATGTTAATGGATAGTTCAGACAATGGGCACTCTACTGCTGGAGGGGTGGGGAGACATGTCAGATCTTCACTATATGAAATTAAGTAACTGCAGAAAGCTTTAAGTGGCACTGGGGTGACAATTTCTGCTGGGGAAGGGAAATGCTAGTAGTTTTATGCAGTTAGCTGCCTGCTGCCTCCGTTAGCTGTCTAGCTTTCATTTAGCCACAGATTGGCTTAAAGTTCAGACCTGCTTAAAATAAACAGGAATTTAACTTACATTATGATTTACTTTTCAAGATAAGATTGTGCATAACAATCATTATGCTAATGAAAATTAGAAATTGCTCTTATAAAAAAAAAAAATAATTGTTAAATAGTCAGGCTGAAAAATGTACACTATTGCCGCGTACACGCGGTCGGACTTTCCGGCAGGAAAAGTCTGATGGAATCTTTTCAGCGGACATTCCGATCATGTGTAGGCCTCATCGGACTTTTTCTTTTGAAAATTCTGACGGACCTAGAAATAGAACATGTTTTAAATCTTTCCGACGGAATCAGTTCCTATCGGGAAAACCGCTCGTCTGTATGCTGTTCCGACGGACCAAAAACAATGCATGCTCTGAAGAAAGTATGAGACGAACTTTTTTTTTTCTAGTCCCGTCGTACATGTTGTACGTCACCTCGTTCTGGACGGTTGGACTTTGGTGTGACCGTGTGTATGCAAGACAATTTCAGCAGAACTCTGTCAGAACTCCGTCAGAAAAACCTTCAGAGTTTATTCCAACGGAAAAAACGGTCGTGTGTACGCGGCATTAGTGTAACCAAAAGATATAAAACAGTAAATAAAAAAATTGCATTCTGAAAACTGAAGTTGATTTAAAGTGTTACTAAAGCCAGGACCCTGCATTCATTATAACTGATTTTCCACAGTACGCAGAACATGGAAATGCAATTATTTTAGTAAATATAAACTGCTAAATACCTTTTCTCAGTAGCAGTATATAGCAGTCTTGTGACTTCTATAAGCGTCTGATTAAAGCTTATAGGAGGAGTTTTCATACTCCTCTGACTGTCCTATGAGGCTGCAGGACCCCTGACCCTCTGTCTGGACAGTGCTGATTGGCCCTGTGCTGATTACATGCATTCCAAGACAAAAAAAGAAAAAACTCTAGCAATACACACCAAACTGAGCATGTGCAGGGTGCCCCCAAGATTCTGTTCTATCAGGAGATTGATTGGGACTGTGGAAGAAGAGGAGGATCAGAGAAGCCAGGATCAAACAGCCTTTTTACACAATGCTAACACTAACCCCTTAGGTTCCACGGTGAGTATAGCAAGCATGCTTTACTGCATACAGTGCCTAGAAAAGTATTCATAACCCTTGAAATGTTCCACATTTTGTCATGAACACGGAGGAAAAATGGGTATGCTTTATTAAATAAGGGCATTAGCCAGTGCATCCCAATGGGAAATACATTTAAAAGAGCTAATAAAAGTCCTGGGTGGCTTAACTCCAACGTAATAATGCATATAAAAGCAAAGACGAAGGCCTTCAAAAAATACAAGGCTGAGGGATCATCATCAGCATTCCAACTTTACAAAGAATGCAACAAGAAATGTAAGGGTGCAATCAGGGCGACTAAAATAAAACACGAAAGGCACATAGCGAAGGAGAGTAAATAAAAAAAATCCCAAGAAATTCTTTAAGTACATAAATGATAAGAAAGGGAGGTCAGATCCCATTGGTCCCATAAAGAATGATATAAAAAAAAGGGCCAAGATACATCCCTTCGAATTACAGACAAGTTAGCCTAACATCAATAGTATGCAAGCTCTTGGATGGAATGATAAGGGACTATATACAAGGTTTTAGTAATGACAATGGTATCATTAGCAGTAATTAGCATGGATTCATGAAGAATCGTTCTTGCCAAACCAATCTATTAACCTTCCATGAGGAGGTGAACTGTCATCTAGATAAAGGAAGACCCGTAGATGTGGTGTATCTGGATTTTGCAAAAGCTTTTGATACAGTTCCCCGTAAATGTTTACTGTGCAAAGTAAGGTCCGTTGGCATAGACCATAGGGTGAGTACATGGATTGAAAACTGGCTACAAGGGCGAGTTCAGAGGGTGGTGATAAATGGGGAGTACTCGGAATGGTGCGGGGTGGAAAGTGGGGTCCCTCAGGGTACTGCCCTGGGACCAATCCTATTTAATTTGTTCATAAACGACCTGGAGGATTGGGTAAACAGCTCAATCTCTTTATTTGCAGACAATACTAAGCTAAGTAGGGCAATAACTTCTCCGCAGAAAAAAATTAGAAGAAAAGCGGTTTAACCTTAAACTGCGTAGAGGGTTCTTTACTGTAAGAGCGGTAAGGATGTGGAATTCTCTTCCACAGACAGTAGTTTCAGCGGGGGGGGGCATCGATAAATTCAAAAAACTTTTAGATAAGCACCTGAATGACCGCAACATACAGGGATATACAATGTAATACTAACATAAAATCACACACATAGGTTGGACTTGATGGACTTGTGTCTTTTTTTCAATCTCGCCTACTATGTAACTATGACAGGGCCAATTGGTTAGGTTTGCCTCCCAGGCCAACCCAGTCCTCCTCTAAAAGTCAAAAACCTAATTGTATAGAATTCCTTCCCTTTTTGATTTGAAATGCATAAAATCCAGTGTTCTGTTTATGTGCACTTTAACAGCCCCGGAAGATTTTACCCCCTTCCTGACCAGAGCACTTTTTGCGATTCGGCACTGCATTGCTTTAACTGACAATTGCGCGGTCGTGCGATGTTGCACCCAAACAAAATTGACGTCTTTTTTTTCCCACAAATAGAGCTTTCTTTTGGTGGTATTTGATCGCCTCTGCGGTTTTTATTTTTTGGGCTATAAACAAAAAAAGAGCGACAATTTTGAAAAAAAACGAATTTTTTTTATATTTTGCTGTAATAAATATCCCCAAAAAATATATAAAAAAAATATTTTTTTTCCCTCAGTTTAGGCTGATATGTATTCTTCTACATATTTTTGGTAAAAAATCGCAATAAGCATATATTGATTGGTTTGCACAAAAGTTATAGCACCTACAAAATAGGGGATAGTTTTATGGCTTTTTTATTATTATTTTTTTTTTACTAGTAATGGTGGCGATCTGCGATTTTTATCGGGGCTGCAACATTATGGCGGACACGTCGGACAATTTTGACACATTTTTGGGACCATTGGCATTTTTACAGCGATCAGTGCTATGAAAATGCATTGATTACTGTAAAAATGTAACTGGCAGTGAAGGGGTTAACACTAGGGGGCAGTGAAGAGTTTCATGTGTTTCCTATTGTGTGTTCTAACTGAAGGGGGGAGGGGATCGCGACCGCCGGGCACTCGCATCGGCTCCGTGAGAGCACCGCATAGTGGCCGTCTATGTTACCGACGTAACATGACGGCGATTCGCGCAGCCGAGTCATGTTGCCGCAGTACAACTGCGGGGGCTGGTCGGCAAGAGCTTAAAGAGGTTGTATACCCTCCTGTATACTTTATACCTATAGATAAGCCTAGAATAAGGCTTACCTATAGGTACTGTAAATATCTCCTAAACGTGCGCCGTTTAGGAGATATTTACTGTATACTGTGCAGATGATGTCATCGGCACATGCGCTCTAAAGGAATGGCCGCCCGTGCTGTTTCCTTAGGAGCATGTGGCGTGACCGGCGGCTCCCACGCGCATGCATGGGAGTGACCTCACACAGCTCAGGCCAGTCACTCAGCGGCCCAGAGTCCGCGGCCCCTGGAAGGAAGACGGATAAAGACGGACGCAGCAAGGGGGATGGGCGGGGGGGTTGGTGCCAGGAATGCCGGTGGGGTACCCGAGAAGAGGAGCAGGAGCTGTGCAAACCCACTGCACAGAGCAGGTAAGTTATATAATCTTTGTAAATGTTCCATCTCTGTAAACTAACAATCACTTTAAGGAACTTGCAAGCCATCGCACACAATGCAGATGAAGCTGACATTCATCAATGCATCTGCCACCCCCTGATCAGAAAATGTCACTCCCAGCTTCTGTGCAAAACACTATAGGTCATGGAAAAAGTAATGTCTAGTGTACAGTACATGCTACTTAGCTAAATGTACTGATTTGTGACTTGGTCGGAGTTCTTACATACCCTATTTATCGTTCTATAACACGCACCCTAATTGTAACCACTTCAGCCCCGAGCCTCTTTTTTACATTTGTTGTTTACAAGTTCAAATAATTTTTTTTGCTAGAAAATTACTTAGAACCCCCAAACATTATATTTATTTTTTTCTAATATCCTAGAGAATAAAATGGATGTTGTTGCAATACTTTCTGTCACACCATATTTAGCCCAATTTTTTTTATATTGTGAAAGATAATGTTACGCTGAGTAAATTGATACCCAACATGTCAGGCTTCAAAATTGTGCCTGCTCGTGGAATGGCAAAACTATTACCCTTAAAAATCTCTATACGCGATGTTTAAAAATTTCTACAGGTTACTAGTTTTGAGTTACAGAGGAGGTCTGGGGCTAGAATTATTGCTCTCCCTCTAACGATCGCAGCAATACCTCACATGTGTGGTTTGAACACCGTTTTCATATGCGGGCACTACTCACTTTTGCGTTCGCTTCTGCGTGCGAGCTCGTCAGGACAGGGCACTTTAAAAACATTTTTTTTTTCTTATTTATTTTATAATTTTTTTTGACACAGTTTTTTTAAATAAAATTTTTGGGTCACTTTTATTCCTATTACAAGGAATTTAAACATCCTTTGTAATAGAATAAAAGCATGACATATGAGACCTGGGGTCAAAAAGACCTCAGATCTCATATTTACACAAAAATGCAAAAAAAAAAAAAAATAATAATTGAAAAAAAAAAAAATTCTTCTTTAAAAGCTATAGGCGGAAGTGACGTTTGACATCGCTTTCCCCTCCCATGCCATGGAGCCGAGAAGGGGCCATCTTCCCCTCAGTCGGCAGCCAGGCATCCACAGGAGAGGACGCGATCGCCTCCACCTCTACCAGCGGATCCGGTAAGTGGCGGAGACGACTGGAGTGCGGTGGGAGGGGGGACACCTCTCCTTCTGCTGATAAAATTGATCTTGCAGTGAATCTGCCGCAGAGACCACTTTTATCATGAAGAGAAATGCACGGCATTCCTGAAAATACCGGGGTTATGGCAGCTAGCTGCTGCCATAAGCCCAGTATTTAGCATCAAAATACCTACGTACGGTTACATCGTTTTGCGTGAAGTGGTTAAGAGGGAAGTTTCAGGAAAAAAAAACTTACATTTTAAATAAATAACTTTGAAGCAAAATAAGGGTAGCTCAGAACTTTTTTTTATTAATCAAATGCAGCCTCACCAGTGCCCATCAATGCAGCCTCACCAGTGCCTATCAATGCAGCCTCACCAGTGCCCATCAATGCAGCCTCACCAGTGCCCATGGATTCAGCCTTACCAGTGCCCATGAATGCAGCCTGATCAGTGTCCATGAATGCAGCCTCACAAATGCCCATGAATGCAGCCTCACCAGTGCCCATGAATGCAGCCTCACCAGTGCCCATGAATGCAGCCTGGTCAGTGTCCATCAGCGCGGGGAGAGGAGAGCCGCCGGATTACACAGAGCGGGGATCTCCCGCTTACCCGGCAGTCGCTGTCATTTCCTGGACCGGCTCCTATGATAGACGTCACACATCCCAGCATTGGACCAGTGTGCTGTCAGATCCCGGCCCCACCTATGTGAATGGGTATCGGGTACATTGTACCCCTACACATTCACCAAAAAAATTGTCAAAATGTTAAAAATGACAGTAGACAATTTGGGACAAGTCCTTTATTAAAAAATAAAAAATAAAAACTGTCCCGCGATGTCCATTCATCTTCGATCACAGCGTTCGAGGACCCGATTAAAAAAAAAAAAAAAAACTCCATGGGAGGCTCCCGCTGACTGAAGCCTCTTCACGATGGCAGCTGTTATATAGCTGAGAGCAGTGCCACCCGGGGACGTAAACGGGTGACCCTGCCCCTTCTGACGTTACGTGACACTCAGGCTTTCACACTGGGGAGGTTTGAGAGGCACTTTTCAGAGAAAATGACTTTACCCCAGTCCTCAGCAGTCCAATCCCTGTACCTTTTGCAGAATATCAGTCTCTCCCTGATGTTTTTCCTGGAGAGAATTGGCTTCTTTGCTGCTCTTCTTGACACCAGGCCATCCTCCAAAAGTCTTCTCCTCACTGTGCATACAGATGTACTCACCTGTCTGCTGCCATTCCTGAGCAAGCTCTGCACTGGTGATGCTCCGATCCCGCAGCTGAATCAACTATAGAAGACGGTCCTGGCACTTTCTGGACTTTCTTGGGCACCCTGAAGCCTTCTTCCCAAAAACTGAACCTCTCTCCTTGAAGTTCTTGATGATCTGATAAATGGTTGATTTAGGTGCAATCTTAGTAGCTAAATCCTTGCTTGTGAATCCCTTTTAGGAAAGAATCACTAACATGATGTCAGCTGGTCCTTTTGTGGCAGGGCTAAAATGCAGAGGAAATATTTTTTTGTAATTAAAGCGGAGTTCCACTCAAAAGTGGAAGCTCCGCTTATCTCAATTTACAATGATCTTGCGCATATCCTACAAGCTTCCATATATGAAATCAATCACAAAAAATGTTAAATATAATATGTGAAATAATTTGCATACAATGTGCATCCAAACAATAGTGACCAAATTAATTAAATATGTGCAGTGAAATCGATAAGTAAAAATAATTCAATTCTTCAAAGTAGTGAAGATGAAGCATCAATAGAACTCTGACACCACACCACTGTGCTCACAGAACTCTCACCTCATAGGCATAGATTTTATGCCTTGGAACATAATCCAATAGAAACGACAAATTTCTCTTCCAGTATCCAGGATCAACAGTATGCCTTTTTGTATCAGAAGATTCCAACCCACATATACGATGTTTTGTTCCACGTGTAAGGTAAATAAGCCTCCAATAGTGTTATTAACATTAAAAAACAAAGTTTATTAAGAAAAAATACCTGCTTACATGAAAGCAGCAGCAAGAGTGCCAAAGAAAGACAGAACATTTGGGTTCATGCCACCTCGCACATCACTTCCGGTCCGTGGTATACTCCGGCCACACCCTACGGGTTACATTACGTCACGTCATGTGACTTCCTCAGGAAGCTGATATATGGAAGCTTGTAGGATATGCTCAAGATCACTGTAAATTGTAATTTTATTTATTTGTGTATTTGTGAACACTATTAGGTTTTGCTGCATTTCCACCTGAATTTATTTTATTATATTCATTCAGAAAGTGCCTCACTGCCGGTTTCTCTTAGAAGCAATGGCGGCGGCAGCAACCCGAGAGCCGATGGAAAAATTGGCTGGGGTGGTGACATCACTAGATGCCTGGACAGGTAAGTGTCCTAATATTAAAAGTCAGCAGCTACAGTAGTTGTAGCTGCTGACTTTTAATTTTTTTCTGAATGAGGCTGGACCTCCTCTTTAACCACTTGTCAACCAGCCGCCATCGTTATACTGCGGCAGGTCGGCTCGTTCCCGTAAATCACCGTAGGTGTACGTCGGCACTTTTAAGGGCGATAGCAGGCACGCTCGCGGCTGATGCATGTGGCCGGTGGACGCGATCGCGGGCACGAGAACCAGAACGGGGATCTGTGTATGACAGATCCCCCTTCTGACAGGGAAAGAGAGACAGATCTGCTGTTCCTAGTGATCAGAAACAGTGATCTCAGTGATCTAAGTATGAACACCGATCTCTCTCTCCTCCTAGACAGTCCCATCCCCCTTAAGTTAGAACACACCTAGGGAACACAGTTAACCCCTTGATCGCCCCCTAGTGTTAACCCCTTCTTTGCCAGTGACATTTTTACAGTAATCACTGCATTTTTATAGCACTGATCGCTTCATAAATGTCAATGGTCCCAAACAAGTGTCAAAAGTGTCTGATCTGTCTGCCGCAATGTCGCAGTCCTGCTAAAAATTGCAGATCGCCGCCATTACTAGTAAAAAAATAAATAAAAATGCCATAAATCTATCCCCTATTTTGTAGACGCTATAACTTTTGCGCAAACCAATCAAAATACACATATTGCGATTTTTTTTTTTTTTTTTTACCAAAAATATGTAGAAGAATATATATCGGCCTAAACTGATGAAGTAATTTTTTTTTACATTTTTTTGGATATTTATTATAGCAAAAAGTAAAAATATTGTTTTTTTTTTCAAAATTTTCACTCTTTTTTTGCTTATAGCGCAAAAAATAAAAACAGCAGAGGTGATCAAATCCCATTAAAAGAAAGCTCTGTTTGTAGGAAGAAAAGGACATAAATTTTTCTTTGGGTACAGCGTCGCACGACCGCGCAATTGTCAGTTAAAGCGATGCAGTGCCGTATCGCAAAAATGATCTGGTCATTAAAGCGGAGTTCCACACAAAAATGGAACTTCCGCTTTAAGGGAAGGTGACCCCCTGACATGCCACATTTGGCATGTCATTTTTTTTTTTGGGGGGGGGGGGAGCGGATACCCTCTTTTTAGAGGGTTCCAGCTCCCACTTCCTCCTGGCACACCCGCAGCGCTGGAAGTAAGTTCACCTCTCCGCCCTCCCTCTCGGCAATCATCTGGGACACGTCACAGGTCCCAGATCATTGCCCGGCCAGTCACAGCGCGGCACATGCATGTGCAGTGCGTGCCCAGTTGGGAAGCCACAGCCGGGTGCCCACAGTGACAATGCCAGCCCCGCGGAGAGGAGTTGGAGATGAGCGGGGCTTCATTCCCCCACATCGCTGGACCCTGGGACAGGTAAGTGTCTGATTATTAAAAGTCAGCAGTTGCAGTATTTGTAGCTGCTGACTTTTAATTTCTTTTAAAATTAGAACTCCGCTTTAAGGGGGTAAATCCTTCCGGGTCTGAAGTGGTTAAGTTCATTTTCATGGCTAAGATGGACTTTGCAATTAATTGCAATTCATCTGATCACTCTTCATCACATTCTGGAGTATATGCAAATTGCCATCCTAAAAACTAAGGCAGCAGACTTTGTGAAAATGAATATCTGTGCCATTCTCAATACTTTTTTTGGCACAGCTGTACTGCCAGGCACAGGAGGCCGGGAGCCCTATGCAATCCTCCACACCCTACTATAGAAAGGCACCGACCCTCCGCGATCTATTTGTCAGCTGTCAAAGCCCATTGACAATCCTTCTCCAGTTTGCCCAGCAGGTGGCGCCCGCGTCCTTCCCCCCAGTGACAGTTCCAGTCCTGAAATCTCACTGTTCTCCAATGTAAGGAGGGAAAAAAAAAAAGAAGCTTGCTTTGTTTGCAATCCCTCCCTCTACGAGTATCTATCTAAGTGAGCATACACATCCCCAGCCTGTCACTAGCCGCATCAGAAGAAGAGCATGGCACTAAGGGGGCCACTTCTTCCACCCCCTATGGGCATCCTGTGCCTGGCCAGCCTGTCCCTGCTGGCACTGCTGGTGCAGGGCAGTGGCTGGGTGATCCGGAGAAGGAGTGCACGGGATATACAGGACAGCAGAGTTGATGGGGATCGGAGGCTTCCTGAGGATGCTACTACTCCAGCTGGTCGCTTTGGGAGGTCTACATCCAGAGATCACATCTCTATGCTCAGCACCTCGTTTGTACTCAAAGGAGACGCTTCACACAACCAGGCGATGGTGCACTGGACCGGAGAGAACAGCAGTGTGAGTGACCCGACAATTCAAATCTCATCAGTCACCTGTCATATGATCCTTCATCAGAGTTCAGTGCCATGGGCAGGCTGGCACACTTGGGGCAGGATGGTGGCACTGTACAAGTTGGGTGCCCACTTGCATGCCAGTGCCTTCTCAAACTTGGAGCAGTTTGCACTGGTGTTCTGTAGTTTCCTTGTTGTGGTCCCTCTACAATCCAACAGACAATAGTTCTTTGACAGCTGTCATCTGATACTTATGTGGAAGGATAAGTGTGAGAACACAAATGCCCCCAGCACCCAGAGCTGCTGCCATGGCAAACTGGGGATGATGCCATGACTGGGGCTCTGCACAGTGCTGATCACATATTTATGCTTCTGCCTACTTCTAGAACTTTATTATAGGTTATATATTGTTCTGTTGGAGATTTTGGTGCCTTCTGTCCACCAATAGATCACTTATCCTTCACATCTGTTGAAGTGATGGGTTATCTGGGTGAAGATCACAGGGTAATAGGGTAAATGTCATATAGAGCTAGTGCCATGGCAGACTGGGGATGGTGCCATGACTGGGGCACTGCACAGTGCTGATCACATATTTATGCTTCTGCCTACTTCTAGAACTTTATTATGGATTATATATTGTCCTGTTTGAGATGTTTGTGCTTTCTGTCCACCAATAGATCACTTATCCTCCACATCTGTTGAAGTGATGGGCTATCTGGGTGGAGATTACAGAGTCATAGGGCAAATGTCATATAGAGATAATGCCATGGAAGACTGGGCATGGTGCCATGACTGGGGCTCTGATTACAGGTTTATTGTGCCTACCTCTAGAACTTTAATATAAATTGGATCTTGTACTGTTGGAGATGCCTGTGGTTTCTGTCCACCAGTAGATGACTTTTCCTTGACATCTGTTGAAGTGATGGGCTAGCTGGGTGAAGATTACAGGGTCAAAGGGCAATTGTTATATAGAGCTAGTGCCATGGCAGACTGGGTATGGTGCCATGACTGGGGCTCTGATTACAGATTTATGATGCCTACCTCTAGACTTGTATATTGTTTTGTGGGAGATGTCTGTGGCTTCTGTCCACCAGAAAATCACTTATCTCTGACATCCATTGAAGTGATGGGCTATCTGGGTGGAGATTACAGGGTCAAAGGGCAAATGTCATATCAAGCTAGTGCCATGGCAGTCTGGGTATGGTGCCAGGCTCTGATAACAGGTTTATGGTGTCTACCTCTAGAACTTTAACATGTCTTGTATATTGTTTTGTTGAAGATGTCTGTGCCTTCTGTCCACCAGAAAATCACTTATCCTTGGCATCTGTTGAAGTGATGGGCTACCTGGGTGAAGATTACAGGGTCATAGGGCAAATGTCATATAGAGGTAGTTCCATGGCAGACTGGGTATGGTGCCATGACTGGGGCTTTAATTACAGATTTATAATGCCTACCTCTAGACTTATATTGAATATTGTCTAGACGTATATATATATATTGTATATTGTTCTGTTGGAGATGTTTGTGGCTTCTATCCACCAGTAGATTACTTATACTTCACATCTGTTGTGTGGCTATCTGGGTGGAGATTACAGGGTCATAGGGCAAATGTCATATAGAGCTAGTGCCATGGCAGACTGGGTATGGTGCTATGACTGGGCAGTGATTACAGGTTTATGGTGCCTACCTCTTGAACTTAAATAAGTGCTTTCTGTCCGGCTGGGTATGGTGCAATGACTGGGGCTCTCATTTCAGGTTCATGAAACCTACCTCTAGAACTTCAACATGACTTTTATTATTCTATTGGATGTCTGTGCCTTCTGTCCACCAGAATATCCCTTATCCTTGACATCTGTTGAAGTGATGGGCTATCTGGATGAAGATTACAGGGGCATAGGGCAAATGTCATGTGCCATGGCAGACTGGGTATGGTGCCATGACTGGGGCTCTGATTACATGTTTATGATGCCTACCTCTACAACTGTAATATGGCTTGTATATTGTTCTGTTGGAGATGTTTGTACCTTCTGTCCACCAGTAGATCACTTATCCTTGACATCTGTTAAGGAGATGGGCTATCTGGATGAAGATAATTGGGCAGTGCAAGGTCATAGGACAAATGTCATATAAAGCTAGTTCCATGGCAGGCTGCATGGGCATAGTGCTATAACTTCAGCTTTGCACAGTGTTGCTTATGGGTTTATGCTTCTGCCTACCTCTAGAACTTCATTATGGCTTGTGTATTGTTCTATTGGAGATTTTAGTGCCCTTTGTCCACCGGTAGATTACTTATCATTGCCATCTGTTGAAGTGATGTGTTATCTGGCTGAAGATCACAGGGCACCATAAGATCATAGGGCACCATAGGATCATAGGGCAAATGTAATTTAGAGCTACCGCCATGGCAGACTGGAAAAGGTGCTGTGGCTGAGTCTCTGTACATGCTGCCTACATATGTATGTTACCTACCTCTACATCTTTAATATTGCTTGTGCATTGTTCTGATGGAGATTTTAGTGCTTTTTGTCCACCAGAAGACCCTTGACATCTGTTGAAATGAT
Organism: Aquarana catesbeiana; assembly: GCF_042186555.1. Lineage (NCBI taxonomy): Eukaryota > Metazoa > Chordata > Amphibia > Anura > Ranidae > Aquarana > Aquarana catesbeiana. The sequence continues at coordinate 880,670,119 of NC_133324.1, forward strand.
GTGCTATTTTGTTGGAGATCACAGGGCAGTGCAAGGTCATAGGGCAAATGTCCTTTAGAGCTAGTGCCATGACAGATCAAATGGACGTCCCACCATAGTGCTGAACAAGTTATAGTTAACCTATCATAAACAATTGGTCGTCACTGCTGACCTCTTCCCACTGGAAATGCCAATTATCTGGCTAGTTATGCTGACCCTAATACTTCCCAAGTCACCGATTTGCAACAAGTAGGCAGATCGGAAAAGTCAGGAGTCCTTTTTTGCATACTTGCCCTGGGTCAGTGACTTAAGTTCACCATACATTTTACAGTCTGTTTGTACAATCTTCTTTAGATCTGCCAACACATGTGTAGTGCAAGGACTTGCCTAATTGGATAGATCAGGTAGGTCCTCATATTACATAGTTTTGGTAGATCTAAAGTTGATTGTACAGAGACTGTGTGGTCAGATTGAAATGTGTATGGTGAGCCTCAACCTATTAAAGCCAGAGACTCAGCATAAAGGTCAGGAAACTAGAATAGTCACTAATGCCAACATCCATATTTCTCACTGTACAGATTTCTTTTTAGGTGTTCGTTGTCATACTGTATCTCATAATGTGCCTGATTCTATGTGGGAATTGTTCATTGAAGCCTCTATACTGCAGATGGTCCTCGTTACATCCTCCACTAATGCCATAGAATGTTCACTTCTTGTTCCACATGTGACCCATCCATTACTGATCAAGTACCCCCTTCTTTGCCAGTTATTCTATCATCTTTGACATTTCTTTACTGTGGTCTGCATATTGTTGTATGGTATTTGTGTGCCTTCTGTCCAGCAGCCAATGAGTTATTCTTCATGCCAATGCCAGCTGTATGCTGACACATTCTAACCGGAATAGCAAATCTGTTCATTACTACTGTAGACTGGGAACTTGTATCTTCACGGTAGCATTGTAGGAGTCTATCTATGCTTTATTTTTATTTATTTATTTCAGGTACTTATATAGCGCCGTCAATTTACGCAGCGCTTTACATATACATTGTACATTCACATCAGTCCCTACCCTCAAGGAGCTTACAATCTAAGGTCCCTAACACACATTCATACATACTAGGGACAATTTAGACAGGATCCAATTAACCTACCAGCATGTCTTTGGAGTGTGGGAGGAAACCGGAGTACCCGGAGGAAACCCACGCAGGCACAGGGAGAACATGCAAACTCCAGGCAGGTAGTGTCGTGGTTGGGATTCGAACCAGCGACCCTTCTTACTGCTAGGCGAGAGTGCTACCCACTATACCACTGTGCCGCCCAATATGCTTCTATCTTCCTCTGGATCATGGACCTTCTTCTAATGATGTCTAGTTTTATCACTATTATTTTTTTTAACAGATGCTTTAAATTTGCCAAGTCACACATATCTGAACTGCCTATTATTTGCCGTGCTTTATTTTAGATGATGGGTATATATACTTCACCTGGAATGTATAGAGTAATATATACTTATCACATGAACATGGTAGAAAGCAGAGTTCTGATTTTCTTTATGTGTCCATTTTATAATCTTCAGCCCCATGACCTCTGTCAGGTTTTTATTGCTGTCTGTGCCCCTGGTGGGGGATTCCTGCTCTCTTTTTGTCCTGGTGACTATTGAAAATGATGGGAAACTTTCAATGGCGGTCATTGTTCCCTGCCTAAGAGGGGAATCCCGCTCACTTTGGACAAATTCATTTCATCTCTGCTTTGCCTCCCAGACAAGATGTGAAGGCTAGAAGGTTAAAGTAGTATTAAGCCCAAAAGAAAGCATTTATCATCAGTTTACCAATTCTTAGATGTGATGGCTGCATTAGATGTCCTTTTTTAAGGCTTTCTTTCTTCTATTTTCATCTGTTAATCCAGCCAGCAAGTCTGTTGTTTTTCACAGCACAAACTCTGCAGCAGAATGTATCAGTTTGCATGGATGAAACAAACCATTTAACACTGCCAGGGGTGATTAAAATCATCAGCTTTTATTTATTCATGCCAAATCTGTATCCCAAAAGGAAAAAAACTGTTTGCTGTAACTGATTATAAAGCGTGAGCTGGAGTTTGGCTTCAATTTGTTAGTGTTTCTAAATCTGCTAATACATTTAACACTACACTCCCCTCAGACTGACAATGCTGGTGTCTGCTGTGTCCTGTGCTCATTCCTCCAGAGCTGTGCCTCACTAATACGGGTGGTGTGTTGCTGGCCACATCACCAGGTGAAAACAGAGGGCAAAAGCCAAAGGAAAGAAAACGAATGCAGCCACCACATCTCATGATTGGTAAGCTGCAATACAATACATTTTTGGTTCTGTGTTTAATATAGAGATGCACCGAAATTTCGGCGGCCGAAACATATCGGGCGAAAATTGTGTTTTCAGCATTTTGCCGATAAAGAAAAATGTGCCGATAATGGCGCCGCACACGATTTTGCCGCAATTTTACCACGATTTTACTGTGCCTATGATGTGTTTTTCATAGTTTTTCATGTGACTCAAAAACCGCATCAAAAACGTAACACGAGTTCATTATTGATGAGTTTTTGCTGCGTTCTCAATGTATTTCAACAGTGAGATGCATTTTTTTTTTTTTACTGACCAATGCAGCAAGCAAGATTTTTTAACACCGCAATGGAAGGGCAATGGACCAGTATGAAGACATGCAGAGAATTTAAAGGGATGCATTTTTCTTGCACTAAAGGTGTCGATAATGGGCAACAATAAATTCATATTAATTTAAATTCATGATATTAATTAAAAAGTCAAATATAGTACAATTATGTATAAAAAAAATATATTTTTTAAAAACTGTAATTTTTGGTTTCTGTTTCGGCTAAGTGCACCCTGGATTTTCGGTTTTGACACTAAAATTTCTATTCAGTGCACCTCTAATTTAATACCAGCTTAAAGGGACTCTAAACTGCAAACAAATTCTAACAAAGTATGTATTCAGAACTCAAAACAGTCCCTTCTATTGCTCTCAGCCTCCTCCAAATCTCCGGATTCCTTTGTTTCTGCTGCTGTGACTTCCTGTTAGAGGGTGACTACGTTTGTTCTCCATGGTCCCTCTGTAGAATGTAGTCATTCTTTCTAGCTCACTGAAATAGATTATGAACTATGGGATCTGCGGTGAGCATAGATGAAAAATGGATGTGCTCTGCTCATAGCAAATGAATGGAAGTGAATGGGGAAAAAGGATAGGTTCGGGACATCACGGAGGACGTGGCAAGAAGGCAGAAAACCAGTAACAATTGCATGAAAAGTAGATTCCGGGGCCAATAGGTAGTTGATGTGTATGCATTATTTTTGGAGCATAATAATATTGTTCAGTGTCACTTTAAATTCCCCAAAACACAACAAAAAAAAAAGAAGAAACAAGAAAAAAAAAACAAGAAAACCTTCCTTACCCAAAACCAAAAGAAACGTTCCATTATTGTACTCCTTCTTTTGGTATGTATATATTTGCTGTCTCCCAAGTAATCCATTTTGACAGCTATCAAGCGGATGCATGTTAGCCCATCTGCAGAGCTGGGGACAGATGTGTTGTAGGGATGGTTTGCTGAGATCAAAGCTTCACATAGCATTGGAAGTTAAGCTCAGTCTCCAGAGCATCCAATACCTATCTGCATAATGTTTTGGAATAGAGAGCAGTTCCCAGTCACAGTGCTGGATGGAGGATGTGTGTGCAGAGTATAGGATTACTGGGACTGTCAGGTGGATCAGATGATGGATGAGCAGAATGTCAATGAGGACTGCTGGAGTGTGAATGGGAAGGACTCCTCCTGGTTCTCTACTAGTCATGTCCACTCATCAAGTGTCACACCAAGCTGTTCAACTATAACCAATTCCCCACACTGATCCTGTACTACGTCAGTGGAGATAACTGGCATCTGCAATATCCGCTCACTGGCAGGGGGTGATAGGGTACAGAGACACCACTCATTAGTTTTCTAGTTAAAGATTCAACCACACATGACACATAGCTCCCAACTGTCCCTGATTTGGAGGGACTGTCCCTGATTTGGAACAAAGTCCCTCATTCCTTCTTATTTGTCCCTCATTTTTGTCTCATCTATATATAGATGTATATAAAATGCACTTTTTATCTATCAAAAAGTGTTTCCCAGCACTAAACCTTTCATCTGATTTCTAAATGGCTGCATTTCTAAATTCCAGAAGCCAATATAAAGGAATAGTAGTGATTAAAAAAAAAGCACTTGTGGGTTTAACCAATCTTGTTTTTTTTTGTACAATTCCTCTTTAAGGGGGCGTGGCCAGGGGTGTGTCCTATGCCTGCATACTTTTGCTAATAGGTGTCCCTCATCCCCATCTCAAAAAGTTGGGAGGTGTGCATGACATGAACCCCCAACTGCTTCATATGCATGTCTATGATTTTGGAGAGTCCATGTCTTGGAGGCCATACATGCTTCACTGTTATTATCTGATCGATGTACAGTTCAATCAAAGCTATCAAATCAGAAAACGATCGAATAGGCATAAATTCCTGTGTTAATGATTTGGATACAATTTAGATTGGATCAAACTGACTCTTGTGACTCTACTCGACTATGTTTTTATGGCTGATATTATACATCAGTGATCTTCATACTCTAACCCGTGGGCCAGATGCGGCCCTTTGCTTGCCTTTATCTTGGTGTACCATTTCTCACACTGATACAGGCACTGTACCACTGACAACAATGATGAAGCACGATTCCTTCCACTCGCCACCATTGCTTCCACCAACACCAACAATGGGGCACTTTTCAGTCCACTGACCTCAACGATCAATCTCTGGAAGTGAGGAAGAGGACCTGTCAAAAATAGGTCTCTGTTCCCCCCTCCCCCATGAAAGGTGCCAAATGTGGCACCAGAGGGGGGGGGGGACGAATAAGCGGAAGTTCCACTTTTGGGTGCAACTCCACTTTAACCACTTAAGGACCAGCCTCGTTTTGGATTTTAGGTGTTTAAAACAGTTTTTTTTTTGCTAGAAAATTACTTAGAACCCCCAAACATTATATATGGGTTTTTTTCTAACACCCTAGAGAATAAAATAGCAGTCGTTGCAATACTATTTTTTGCACCGTATTTGCTCAGCGGTCTTATAAGCGCACTTTTTTTGGAAAAAAAAATCACTTTTTTGAATAAAAAAATAAGACAACAGTAAAGTTAGCCCAATTTTTTTTATATTGTGAAAGATAATGTTACGCCAAGTAAATTGATACCCAACATGTCACGCTTCAAAATTGCGCCCGTTTGTGGAATGGCGTCAAACTTTTACCCTCAAAAATCTCCATAGGCGACGTTTAAAAAATTCTACAGGTTGCATGTTTTGTGTTATAGAGGAGGTCTAGGGCTAGAATTATTGCTCTCGCTCTACCGGTCGTGGCGATACCTCACATGTGTGGTTTGACCACCGTTTTCATATGCGTTCGCTCCTGCGCGCGAGCTCGTCGGGACGGGGGGTTTTTAATTTTTTTTTTTAATTTTTATTATTTATTTTACATTATTTTATTTATTTTTACACTGTTTACAAAAAAAAAATTGTGTCACTTTTATTCCTATTACAAGGAATGTAAACATCCCTTGTAATAGAAAAAAGCATGACAGGACCTCTTGAATATGAGATCTGGGGTCAAAAAGACCTCAGATCTCATATTTACACTAAAATGCAATTAAAAAAAAAAAAAAATCATTTAAAAGAATGACATTGAAAAAAATATGCCTTTAAGAGGCGTGGGCGGAAGTGACGTTTTGACGTCGCTTCCGCCCAGCAGTGTCATGGAGACGAGTGGGCGCCATCTTAGCCTCACTCATCTCCAGGCACAGAAGGGTGACGGACGCGGAGCCGTCGGTAGCTATTAGTGCTGGAAGTGACTGTGTTTTTTGTATCTCAACTCCACTTTAAGGTTAAATAAAGACACCAGTCCCAGGCACCAGGTTATATGTACTCAGTAAATAGATCGCCATATATAGTTAATCTACAAAGAAACATGAATTGCCCGTGGGACTTTAGATGAGGCACAACACACTCAATTATAAAATTAATAAGGTACAGATTTATTGGTAAATACAATTTCCAACAGATCAACAGTGAAATAATGCCATATAGTCAAGCAGATTGGTCAATATATACATATTAATTCCATAACCAGGTACAGTGTTTCAAAGATCAATCCATAATGGGTGTGAATTGCATCTATGTAACCCGACTCGTTTTGTGACATATCGTCACTTTCTCAGGGGCTGATGCACACATAATTGTCTATAAAATAGAAATAGTTTATAATAGAATACATGACACACATAATAAAATGGATTTTGTTGATGCAATCATTGGGTATCAACCAAAAAGGGGACCCATACTTACAAATCTGCAAGACATCACATGCTCATGACCTAATGGTAGTCGCCTGGAACTGTCTGACCCGAGAACTGTGGGTGTGGGATTCAAAGGACCCGGCAGTGCAAACAGGACAAGATGGAATGGCGGGCATGGAGAGCAATCCAACAAGTCCTCCACCGTGATGGCTGTGAAAAATGTGACTTTTTTTTTTATGCATTTTGCATTTTGCAGAAATGCATGGGAATTTTTTAACATGGGTTCCTATGGAACATGTTCACATCAATGCATTTTTGTACCTCTGCGTTTTTGGAAAGGGTCAGGGACTTTTTTCATGCAAAATGCAGCGTTTTGCATGTAATAGAATTCAATGGACCAGCATCAAAAACGCAAGTAAACGCAAGTACAGCGTTTTTGCAGCGTTTTTGTGGCGTTCTGACGCGTTTTGCTTTTTTTGGCATTTTTTTTTTTTTTTTAGACTGTATACAGTCTATAAAAAAACTGTAAAAAAAATGCAAAAACGCCGCAAAAACGACTGCAGAAAAGCTCAAAAGCAGCATGCATAGATGTGAATCGAGCCTTAGGCCTGATTCACATCTATGCATTTTTAGTGCTTTTTGCAGATTTTCACTACAGTCCATTTACCATGGTTTCCTATGGAACACGTTCTGTAGTGCAAATCTGCAAAATGCAAAAAGCACTAAAAATGCATAGGTGTGAATCAGGCCTTAGTATACATGACTTAAAACTACTACTTAGGTGTTGACAAGAAAGGAATAATATGTATAAAGAATGTGAGATATATGTATAGTACATACATAAACATGTGTGCAAAAATATATAACAAAAAAGGGATAACTAGTAAAAAAGTTAGAAAAAAATAAAAATGTAAAAAAATAAAAATAAAAAAAGGAGAAGGGAAGAGCAAACAACCACTAAACCCTCACGGCTCAACTTTCATCAAGTCATCAGATGTACTGATGTTTTCACAAATGTTTTTTACGAACATTCATCCAAAAGTCTTCTAGCTTACAGCCAGCTTAACTGTTAAAAGCCTAACAATGAAAAACATAGATAAGGCAGTGCAAGAATGTGCAAAGTGCCCTGTTTTAGAGCAACCCGTCACATATCACCTTTCATCAGTATAAAACAGTTAGGGCAATGAAAGATGACTTCTGATTGGTTGAGCAGGTTACACCACTGAGTGCTCTTCACCTTTTTAGAGAATAATGTTCACTTCTCTTTGGAGATCTGCTGAAAAGTTTTTTAGTGCAGACTGACATCTACACACAGTCAATGAGGAGAAGGTCCAAATCTCATGCAGCGAAGTCAACTCACTTCCGGAACATCTGCTGTGCTTAATGGAACATTCTGCAATTCATTTCCTACAAGCAAATCATTTCTGCCTCTTACCTCTGAGAATCTCCTCCAGGGAAACCCAAAAGTTATGTATCAACCATAAAAATCACAAGTCATAGCGCTACTCCTTCCAAATACAAGATGTGAGCCAGTGATACCAATGACTTGTGTAATAGAACGTACACTATTTGTGTAATAGAACGTACACTATTTGTGTAATAGAACGTACACTATTTGTGTAATAGAACGTACACTATTTGTGTAATATAACGCACACTATTTGTGTAATAGAACGCACACTATTTGTGTAAAAGAACGTACACTATTTGTGTAATAGAACGCACACTATTTGTGTAATAGAACGCACACTATTTGTGTAATAGAACGCACACTATTTGTGTAATAGAACGTACACTATTTGTGTAATAGAACGCACACTATTTGTGTAATAGAACGTACACTATTTGTGTAATAGAACGCACACTATTTGTGTAATAGAACGCACACTATTTGTGTAATAGAACGTACACTATTTGTGTAATAGAACGCACACTATTTGTGTAATAGAACGCACACTATTTGTGTAAAAGAACGTACACTATTTGTGTAATAGAACGCACACTATTTGTGTAATAGAACGCACACTATTTGTGTAAAAGAACGCACACTATTTGTGTAATAGAACGTACACTATTTGTGTAATAGAACGTACACTATTTGTGTAATAGAACGTACACTATTTGTGTAATAGAACGTACACTATTTGTGTAATAGAACGCACACTATTTGTGTAAAAGAACGCACACTATTTGTGTAATAGAACGTACACTATTTGTGTAATAGAACGTACACTATTTGTGTAATAGAACGTACACTATTTGTGTAATAGAACGTACACTATTTGTGTAATATAACGCACACTATTTGTGTAATAGAACGCACACTATTTGTGTAATAGAACGCACACTATTTGTGTAATGGAACGCACACTATTTGTGTAAAAGAACGCACACTATTTGTGTAATAGAACGTACACTATTTGTGTAATAGAACGCACACTATTTATGTAATAGAACGTACACTATTTATGTAATAGAACGCACACTATTTGTGTAATAGAACGTACACTATTTATGTAATAGAACGCACACTATTTGTGTAATAGAACGTACACTATTTGTGTAATAGAACGCACACTATTTATGTAATAGAACGCACACTATTTGTGTAACAGAACGTACACTATTTGTGTAATAGAACGCACACTATTTGTGTAATAGAACGTACACTATTTGTGTAATAGAACGTACACTATTTGTGTAATAGAACGTACACTATTTATGTAATAGAACGCACACTATTTGTGTAATAGAACGCACACTATTTGTGTAATAGATAGCACACTAATTGAGTAATAGATCGCACACTATTTGTGTAATAGAACGTACACTATTTGTGTAATAGAACGCACACTATTTGTGTAATAGAACGTACACTATTTGTGTAATAGAATGTACACTATTTGTGTAATAGAACGTACACTATTTGTGTAATAGAACGTACACTATTTATGTAATAGATCGCACACTATTTGTGTAATAGAACGCACACTATTTGTGTAATAGATAGCACACTAATTGTGTAATAGATCGCACACTATTTGTGTAATAGAACGCACACTATTTGTGTAATAGAACGCACACTATTTGTGTAATAGAACGCACACTATTTGTGTAATAGAACGTACACTATTTGTGTAATAGAACGTACACTATTTGTGTAATAGAACGTACACTATTTGTGTAATAGAACGTACACTATTTATGTAATAGATCGCACACTATTTGTGTAATAGAACGCACACTATTTGTGTAATAGATAGCACACTAATTGTGTAATAGATCGCACACTATTTGTGTAATAGAACGTACACTATTTGTGTAATAGAACGTACACTATTTGTGTAATATAACGCACACTATTTGTGTAATAGAACGCACACTATTTGTGTAATAGAACGTACACTATTTGTGTAATAGAACGTACACTATTTGTGTAATAGAACGTACACTATTTGTGTAATATAACGCACACTATTTGTGTAATAGAACGCACACTATTTGTGTAATAGAATGCACACTATTTGTGTAAAAGAACGCACACTATTTGTGTAAAAGAACGCACACTATTTGTGTAATAGAACGCACACTATTTGTGTAATAGATAGCACACTAATTGTGTAATAGAACGTACACTATTTGTGTAATATAACGCACACTATTTGTGTAATAGAACGCACACTATTTGTGTAAAAGAACGCACACTATTTGTGTAATAGAACGTACACTATTTGTGTAATAGAACGTACACTATTTGTGTAATAGAACGCACACTATTTGTGTAATAGAACGCACACTATTTGTGTAAAAGAACGCACACTATTTGTGTAATAGAACGCACACTATTTGTGTAAAAGAACGCACACTATTTGTGTAATAGAACGTACACTATTTGTGTAATAGAACGTACACTATTTGTGTAATAGAACGTACACTATTTGTGTAATATAACGCACACTATTTGTGTAATAGAACGCACACTATTTGTGTAATAGAACGCACACTATTTGTGTAAAAGAACGCACACTATTTGTGTAATAGAACGTACACTATTTGTGTAATAGAACGCACACTATTTGTGTAATAGAACGCACACTATTTGTGTAATAGAACGTACACTATTTGTGTAATAGAACGTACACTATTTATGTAATAGAACGCACACTATTTGTGTAATAGAACGCACACTATTTGTGTAAAAGAACGCACACTAATTGTGTAATAGATCGCACACTATTTGTGTAATAGAACGCACACTATTTGTGTAATAGAATGCACACTATTTGTGTAATAGATAGCACACTATTTGTGTAATAGATAGCACACTATTTGTGTAATAGAACGTACACTATTTGTGTAATAGAACGTACACTATTTGTGTAATAGAACGCACACTATTTGTGTAATAGATAGCACACTAATTGTGTAATAGATCGCACACTATTTGTGTAATAGAACGCACACTATTTGTGTAATAGAACGCACACTATTTGTGTAATAGATAGCACACTATTTGTGTAATAGATAGCACACTATTTGTGTAATAGAACGCACACTATTTGTGTTATAAAACGCACATTATTTGTGTAATAGTGGTATAGCAGTGCCAAAAGCAATGTCCATGTGCAAAGAATAGTAACCTTATTGTGCTTCCATTAGCAGCCACTTTACTGTTTTACTGTTTATTGTTATATTTGTGCCTTTATACATTTCATAGTTGGCCCCCCTTCCTCCTGTTATATACCAGTTACACCACCCCTTAGTCACTTTCTGCTTCTCCGTGGGCTCTAATGTTTGCCCTCATGGACTAAAGCAAACCCCCCCCCCCGCAGAGTTAGAAGACTCGTTGTCTTATGATGCTCTTTCTTCTTTAAGAAATGTTCAGAAAACATCCCTGCAACCTGCAAAGTGTGGGATAAACTACACTGTCCACTGACACTGTCTGTGGATTCTGCTCGTTCAGCAAGTTGCCATACTGTGCGCACAGGCATGTATAGGTGTTCATAGAAGTGAAGGGCTGTACACATTTGTAACTGGATAAGTACCAATACATTCTTGCATTAGTGTTTGCATGCTCATGTGCTTTTGATGTATTTCTCGAACGTGCAACTATCACATTCGGGTAATATGTTATACGTTTAAAGTATTACTAAACCCACAACAGTGAAATGAGTGTGTATATGCAGTAAGGCATGCTAGTTATACTCACTGTGGAACCTAAGGGGTCAATCCTTCGAATTAAGTAAAAAGGCTGTTTGATCCTGTCTTCTTTGATCCTCCTCTTCTTCCACTGTCCCCAATCCATCTCCTGATGAGACAGAGCCTTGGGGGCACTCTGCACATGCTCAGTTTGGTGTGTATTACTAGAGAGTTTTTTTTATATATATATATATATATATATATATATATATATATATATATATATTTTCACTTGGAACCTAACGGGTTAATCCTCTGTATTGTATTAAAAAACTGTCTTCTCTGATCCTCCTCTTCTTCCTCTGTCCCCAATCTATCTCCTGATAGAACAGAGCTTTGGAGGCACTCTGCACATGCTCAGTTTGGTGTGTATTGCTAGAGAGTTTTTTTTTTTTTTTTGGGGGGGGGGGGGGTGCATGCGATCTTCAAAGGGCCAATCAGCACTTTCCAGACAGAGGGTCAGGGGTCCTGCAGCCTCATAGGACAGTCAGAATAGAATGAAAACTCCTATAAGCACAGGATCATCAATTTCATCCAAACATTCTTTTTTTAATTCAAGAAAGATCACATCACAAGATAGTGTAGTGCAACGTTTCAGAGCCACGCAGTACCCCTTCATCAGGCATTTGATGATATAACATGCCTGACGAAGGGGTCCTGCATGGCTCCGAACCTTTGCACTACACTGTCTTGTGATGTGATCTTTCTTGAATAAAACACTGTTCAGATGGAATTGATGATGCTTGCTGTGCTGGCGAATATCTACATATCGCATAAGTTCCAGTATCCACCTGGTGGTCGCTACAGCGCCCAGTAGCCTAAAGAGCTTATTCCGGGAAGGTGTGCGATGGGAATATGGACTGTGGACCCTGAGTGTAATCTGAGACCTGAGTGGAGAGAATGGACACACCCCCCCTCTAAATGGAATGGATTGAACGCACGCCCCACTCTCTTAGGGAAACATGCACAGCTGGGGCTCTCAATCACAGGCTGTGTGCTGCTTAGTGTCAGCATTAACAATCAGAAATGACTTATTCAAATAGCAGAGGGAGGACAGAGCAGGCAGAAATCATACTAGGTGCTTTGGATTCAGGCTAATACACACCATAGAAGCCAAGGAGGATTTGATTTAAATCACTAGTAAAAAGGCTTGATTTAAATCATAATTTTTAAAGAGTAACTGTCATCTCTGTCCCGTAGGGGCTCCTCCTCTGATCCGCTGTTGACTCACCGACAGTCCCATTTAACAGGCGCTGCCATGATGGATCTGAAATGACAGGTGCTCTTTAAATGTAAGAACTTATTCTTGTTGGTAGTTAGAATCTTTAATATTTTCAAACAAAATGAAGGTTTCCTATTTAGAATAATAAACTGTCAGGTTAGTAAACCAGCGATATCAGAACCGATTCACTCATACAGTTTGTAGTGTACATAGATTTGAAAAACAATGGGATAGAGGAATATTCCTGAACTTTTGGTTTATCTCATGGTTACTGTGAAATTATGTGAATGCATCAATGTAGTGCACGTTATCTCAGCTTGCAGAGCTTGGATTCATTGAATGAGTTTACCAAAAATGTAAATATTTCAATTATATGCAGCCTCATGCTACATAATTAAGCTCCATTTCATGCTGAATAAACTAAATTATCAATGTTTAACTTCACATCCAGGCCAATTCTGACATTTCTCTCCTACATGTAAAATTCATCATTTTTTTTTGCTAGAAAATTACATAGAACCCCCAAACATTATATAAGTTTTTTTTAGCAAAGACCCTAGAGAATACAATGGCGATCCTTTCAACTTTTTATCTTGCACGGTATTTGCGCAGCAATTTTTCGAACACTTTTTTTTGGAAAAAAAACAGTTTCACGCTTTTAAAAAAAACAAAACATTAAAGTTAGCCCAATTTTTTTGCATAATGTGAAAGATGAAGTTATGCCGAGTAAATAGATACCTAACATGTCACGTTTCAAAATCAAAATAAAGATAGAAAACTATCTTTAAATAGACTTTTACTCCAAAAGCATTTTATTAAAATAAATTTGATAAAAATCAAAAAAATCAGATTTAAATTAAAAAAAAAAAAAAAAAAAATCCAACCTGATAGAAGCCTATGCTTTGTTCATTTTTTAGGTTCAGAGGTTTACAATCATTTTCAGGCTCTATTCACACAAGCGCGTTTTTTGATACATTTTGCATTTTGCAGAAATGCTGGAGATTTTTTTTAACATGGGCTCCTATGGAACATGTTCACATCAATGCCTTTTTGTACCTCTGCATTTTTGGAAAGGGTCAGGGACTTTTTTTCATGCAAAATGCAGCGTTTTGCATGTAATAGAATTCAATGGACCAGCATCAAAAACGCAAGTGCATCGTTTTTGCAGCGTTTTTGATGCGTTTTGCGTTTTTGGCGTTTTTTTTTTTTTTTTTTTAGACTGTATACAGTCTAAAAAAACTGTAAAAAAAAAAAGAACGCAGCAAAAACGCGGTACAACCGCTACAAAAACGCTGCTCCAAAACGTAGCAAGCATCACAAAAAAAACTCCAAAAATGCTCAAAAGCAACATGCATAGATGTGAATCGAGCCGTAGGCCCCTTTCACACTGGGGCGGTGGGGGCATCGGCAGTAAAACAGCGCTATTTTTAGCGCTGTTTTACCGTCGTTTTTGCGGCTGTATTCGGCCGCTAGCGGTGCGGTTTTAACCCCCGCTGGCGGCCGAAAAAGGGTTAAAACAGCTCGCATAGCGCGGCTATAGTGGGCTTTCATGCTGAACAAACAGCAGCGGCTGTTTCGGGTCGGTTTGCAGGAGCTATTTTTAGCGCAATAACGCCTGCAAACCGCCCCCAGTGTGAAAGGGGTCTAAATGTATAGAAATAAGGAAAAATACCGCGCTTATCTTAGCAAAACCCTATCAGCAGCAGCTCAGATCTGTGAGATATGCACAAAACGAATGCACATTTTAAATGTATAATATATTTGGGTCCCCATGTATGCGTGTTACAAGGTTCCACGATGCACTTTGTAATGTTCATCAACATGCATTGCACACACACGCAGTGTACATGTGTTTAGGGTGTGCGTGTGTTCGTTACTAATAGCCCCCAACACACATCCGTGCTCTAAACAACACGCATGATCCTCAACCATCACAACGCATTTACTAGCAGATGTCTGCACTGTTTTGTTGTGCACTTCACAAACACAATTGCGTGCGTTTTTTTTTTCTGGTGTGCTGTCATATCTGGAGGAGCCATAGAAAGATGACGGGCACGTGGCTTGACGCTTTAAGCAACACATGACAGCGCTCACATAGATGCTGACAGGCTCTATGAAATAAATGATCCCTACAGGTGAGACAGACAAGGGCGCGATCGGCGTCAGTTATTTGTCATGCAAGACGAACAGATCTCCGATGTTCTGCGCCTAGACAGGGTTAAACGGAGCCATATGGGAGAGGCTTATGGGAAAAGCGTCAAGGGGCATTATGCAGATAGGAATGCTCCGGCTAAATAAACGTTTCAGTCCATTTGACACCCTGCACTAGTCACGCTTTTGTTGGCCTACAGAGCTCATACAGAATAAAGTGGCCATTAATTAAGCTGACCCAAAGCTAATGATTGAGAGAGTCACATGACCGCGTCTTTCAAGACAGGGATTACATCTCTATTCTAATTTTAGCAGATTGATTCTTTTTTTCTTCCCCCCTCTATGTTCAGTGTGAGCTCATCGAATGTCGGGTTTGTTTTCCTGGGAAATGTAATTCCTTCCGCCGACAGACCGATTACGCCAAGTTTAATTGTGCCCGTGTGCTTCGTGTATTTCCTTTTTTTTTTTTAATCATTTCAGAAAGTGTCGGTGGTATAGAGCAGGCGCCGCTGAGTATTCAATCGCATTCATCAACTGCAAGAAAACCGCCTTGCTGGGCTGGCTTGCACAATTTAGCATCCACTGCATGCTGCAAATCTTCTATTTGAAATAATAGAGTATGCTGGGAGTTGTAGTTCAACAATAACCAAAAAGTGTTTAAAGCTGAACTCCGGGCAAACAGTTGGGCTGGGGTTCACACAATTCTGGCCAAAATGAGAATCACTTTGCTTAGAATAAAAAGATCACGATTCTTGCGGCGTAAAATCTTTCACATTATTTTTATTTATTTATTTATTTTTTAGAGAGGGGTGCATCGGTCCTGGAGGTACTGCAATACCAGGTCGATGCGTGGAGTGGACAGAGCAAGCTCTTCTTCCATCTCCCTGTTCTAAAAATCCATTTAATATATGGTCCCCAGATAGGGAACGTATCACACATTAAACTGATAAGAACAGATACTACACTTGATCTTAGCCAAAAGGCAGAGAAGCGATAAAAAATCTTTCACGTTATACAAAAAAAAAAAATTGGGCAAACTTTACTGGTTCATTTTTTTTTTTTTTTAATTAATTTAAGTGTAATTTTTTCCCAAAAAAATTGCATTTGAACGACTGCTGCGCAAATACAGTGTGACATAAAATATTGCAACAACCACCATTTTATTCTCTAGGGTCTCCACAAAAAATATATATATATATAATGTTTGGGGGTTCTAAGTAATTTTCTAGCCCAAAAAAAAAATGATTTTAAAGCGGAGTTCCGCTTAAAAAAATAAAAAAAAATTAAAAGTCAGCAGCTACAAATACTGCAGCTGCTGACTTTTAATAATCGGACACTTACCTGTCCCAGGGTCCAGCGATGTGGGGGAACGAAGCCCCGCTCATCTCCCCCTCCGCTCGGCGGTGCCGGAATTGTAACTGTGGGCGCCCGGCTGTGTCTTCACAGCCGGGCACCCACTGCGCATGCGCGAGCGGCGCCGCACGCTGTGATTGGCCGCGCAATCATCTGGGACCTGAGACGTGTCCCAGATGATTGACAAGAGGGAGGAGGCAGAGCTGATCTCCCTTCCTGCGCCGAGGGAAGTGACGTCAAGAGCCTAGGCGCTGAAGGAGGCAGGCAACGAGGGACCCCCTAGCAACAGGCATTTAGAGGTGAGTAAAAAAAAAAAATTTCTTATGCACATAAATGACATTTATTTATTTATTTATTTATTTATTTTTTTTTTTAGGGTGGAACTCCACTTTAACTTGAAACCAACAAATGTCAGAAAAAGGTTTAGTGTTTAAGTGGTTAAACTTCCCTCATTTGCACAGCAAAGTCTATTCCTTTGATCTAAAGGACAAATCGTTACAATGTTTATACTTAAGTTCCACTGCCAAAGAATGTTGTGATTCTTGGCAGACTGCCCGTTTTTTTTTTTTTTTTTCATTTCTTTTGATGGCTGTCAGCTTCAGCAGAGCAGAGAGAATTTTCGGCATAGAAAGAATCGCAAAATACTTTATCAAGATCACAAGGGGGAATAAAAAAAAAAATCGCGATAATGTTTCTTTGTGATTAATCGCGCAGCTCTAGTTCACACTATTGCGATTTCAGACATTGCATGTGATTCACACCGCACTGCTGTGCAGATCACATTGCGATGTCTGTGCAGAAGAGGCACAGATTCTCTCTTCTGCAATAAAGAGCCTGCCTGCTCAAAATTTTTTATTTTTTCCTTTTAGTCTTGGTTTTAAAAAAAAAAACCTTACAGGTCCTGTCCCTCCCCCAGCCTATGACTTGTTGTCAGTAGAAGTAGAACACTGATCAGCTCATCTCTCTGTTGCTTTGCTCTTTCATCCTATCAGGATGCTCCTTGGCACATCTTGGGGCTTCTGGCACTGCTTCTTCTCCCAGTCTGAGCTCTGTTGTAAAAGGACCACAATAAGCTGATATCAATTCAAATTTAGGTACTTACAGAAAAAGATAATACATTTAATGATGTATTAAGGAATACAGAACTGCTTGAATGTGTGTCTTTATAGTTACCTGGGGTTTAGATTTAAAATATATGTAAAGTCCAAGCTTTTCTACTAATTAAAGCATATTAAGATGAGGAATAAGCCGAGTGAGGAATTGATTTTTCATCAACATTCCCAATTTCACTGTTAGAGAAATTTAGCAAAAACACTCTAATTTTCACTCCTTAGGCTCCTTGCACACTGGACATTAAAATAACGTTATTAAAACGCCAGTAGCTTTGCAGTGAGTCTTTCAAAGTTTTTTAAAGTTTTTGCAATAGCATTTATTAACGTTTTTTTAGCGTTTTTCCGCGTTAGCTTCTTTTGCGTTTTTTTTTTTTTTTCAATGGATCAAAAACTTTAGAAAACGCTGGTGAGCCACATTTTTGAGCATTTATCGACGTTTATCAGCGTTTATGAGCGTTTGGTGTTTTTTGTGGTTAGAAAAAGGACTCCTGAGCACGATTTTATGGCATTCAGAAAACAGCCCATCAACTCCACTGCTGATAAACATCCAATAACGTCCATGCGTGCATGGACACATAGCAGTGTTGTCAACCTACCAGATTGAAATTTACTGACACAACACCCAAAATTTACTGGCACAGCCACATTTTTACTGACATTTCAAAAAAGTTACAAAATTACAGTTTTGAGTGCAAATTTGAGTATTTAGACTACAAACAAATAAAATATGCAATTAGCAATATGATTTAAGGTAGATAATAAGGCAAAAAACATATTTTCTTATTTTATTTTCGATATAGTAAGTAAGTAGCTCAGGGACAGGACTCAGGAGGGCAAGAAATTAGAAAGGGCGGCTCACACACATAAAATTGACTCTCACAGTGACACTGACAGCAGTGTGCAGCAGCACAGATGATGATGAGATCTCACTGACACAACATGTCCCATCCTGAGTCACAGTGACAGTCTCTCGCCAAGCCAAGTGGTCCCTTCAGTCCACTCCAGTCTAAACAGCACTGACGGTTCCAGCCTGTCTTGCTCCCATACTGCAGACCCGCACACGAGGCTCTGGCCGCTCTGCTTGGCTCCATTGCACAATGAAATCACACGACATGCTCAAGCACCGCCTCTGCCAGAGCCGCCCAATCACATTGTAATAGGCACTCAGATGGTCTCAGCCGGCTTCGGACCATGCCAAGCATTACAGCCATATTTTTTACTGGCAACTTTTTACTTTTACTGGCATTTACTGGCAGGAGAAAATTGCCTGTTTTTTTCTGGCTGCCAGTAAAAATACTGACAGTTGGCAACACTGACACAGAATGACATAGAGGGGAGTTTATGGGCTGTTAAAAAAAATGCCCAAATTCCCAAAAATGGCCGTTTATGAGCTTCAGTGTGCATGGAGCCTTAAAGCGGTTGTGCAAAATCTACTCCTCCTCCCTTTGCTTAGAGAATGGGTTGTTTTGGGGAGTATTTGGAAGTGTTACTAAACCCAGGAGCCTGCATCCACTATATCTAATCTCCCACAGTACACAGAACTTGGAAATGCAATTATTTTAGTAAATATAAACTGCTAAATACCCTTTCCCATCAGCAGTATATAGCAGTCTTGTGATTTCTATCAGTGTGTGCTGAAAGCTTGTAGGAGGAGTTTTCATTCTCCTATGACTGTCCAATGAGGCTGCAGAACCCCTGACCCTCTGTCTGGACAGTGCTGATTGGCCACTCGCCCAAAAACAAGAAAAACAAAAAAAACTTTCGAGCAATACACACCAAACTGAGCATGTGCAGAGCGCCCCCAAAGGCTCTGTTCTATCAGGAGAACCAGTTGGGGACAGAAAGAAGGGGAGAATCAGAGAAGACAGGAACAAACAGCCTTTTTACACGATGCAGAGGATTAACCCCTTAGGTTCCACAGTGAATATAAGCCCTCATGCACACAGGCTGTTAAAATAACGTTATGAAAACGCCAGTATCTTTGCAGTGATTTTTTTTAACCTTTTTCAGCTTTTTTCAGCGTCTTTGCAATAGCGTTTTTAGCGTTTTTGAGCGTTTTTCCGCGTTAGCGTTTTTTAGCGTTTTTTTTTTTTTCAAATTTTTTTTTTTCAATGGATCAAAAACATTAAAAAACGTTGGTGAATGACGGTTTTGAGCGTTTTTCAGCGTTAGAGCGTTTTTACAGCTGAAAAACGTCTCTCAGAACCCACTGGTCCTGGGTTTTTTTTTTTACAGCTTAAAAACGCCTATGCCACTTGCAGCTCAAAAACGCCTAGGTGGGCATGAAGCCATAGACTAACATAGACAGGCCTTTTTAAGCTGCAAAAAAAGCTCAAAAAAGCAGCTGTAAAAACGTCCGTGTGCATGAGGACTACCAAGCATGCTTTACTGCATATACAGACTGATTTTACTGATTTGGGTCTTGTAACACTTTAAGGTAGTTTAATTTATTTAAGTTAGTTAGTGACCATACAATGTAAGGAGCAGGACCAAGCAACTTCCAATAGTCATTCCAGTTCTATTTGGTCTACTTTCCCTCTGTTTCAAGGGAACTTTAGTATGAACATTATGCTCTTATTATTTTTTTTTGTTATTTTATTGTCATAAAATGGGTTTCTGTTGTTTTATTACGTATAATGTCACTTTTATACATTGTATTATGTTCTTGGAAGCTTAATAAAAAATTGTCAATTAAAAAAAAAAAAAAAAACAATGTAAGGAGCATTGTTCCCACTGACCATCACACTAATATATGGTGAGCTGTATATAGTAAATGTTAGTAGTGGTTTCCTAAGACCAGAACGTCATTTCATGAGTTCCTACATCTGAAAAAAGGTTAAGAAATGCAGGTTTAGAGGATACTATCCACTGTTGCTAGGCTACGTTATAATATCATCAAAAAATGCAGAAAACAGTGATTAAAATTGATTTACTGCTACAAAAATCATGTTTTATTTATAAAAAATAAATCCACATAAAACTACCACCTTAAAAATGCCAATAGTGTCAGAACCCCAAACTGTGTGCCAAATGAAAAAGAGCATTGCTCCATCAAATAATAAACGATACATATCCGAAAATATATCAGCTGCAATGTACTGCAAAGATGGACACACTCAAAGCCCAATCAAACCTTCAGTTGAAATGAATCTGGTTTGGATACGAGTATGTGATGTGTTCAACTAATATTTTTGGACTTTGTATATTACACCTTGAAGTTCATATTGTAATGGTGTATTTCTTTCAATAAAAATGTATTGAAAAAAAAAAAAAAAAGTTAAATGTTTTTCGATGGCATCAAGACAAAGAGCATTAAGTTCCCCGTTCACACCTATGCGAATTAGATGCCGCTTACACCGCATCCAATTTGCAGGACATTTTAAAATGCATTCATCTGAATGCATCTGGTTCACATATGTGCGTTGCATTCGCACTGCGCATTGCTCAAAAAACGTGTGCATTTTCTGGGCATTGTGGTACGAATTACAAGCACATTATCTTCTATGGGGACGCATCTGATTCGCAGATACATTCCGTTCTGAACACAAATTCTCTCCTTCTCCTCACTACACCTCCCCCCTCTCCCTGCTCACTGATCCGAAGCTACAACGGAGAGGAACCGCTGTACAGCCATTTTTTTTCTCTTCGCAGAGAAAACGGAGCTGGAATTCGCACCGCACTTGTGTGAACCCAGCCTCAATGTCTAAAGCCGCGTACACACGATCAGACTTTCCGACGGGAAATGTTGGATGTCAGGCTGTTAGCGGTAAATCCGATCGTGTGTATGCTCCATCGGACAATTGTTGTCGGATTTCTTGCGGACAAATGTTGGATGGCAGGTTTTAAAATTTTCCGACGACAAATGTCTGTTGTCGGATTTTCCGATCGTGTGTGCACAAGTCCATCGGACAAAAGTCCAAAGTACAAACACGCATGCTCGGAAGCAAGGACGAGCCGGAAGCGGTCGGTCTTGTAAACTAGCGTTTGTAATGGAGAATCTTGAAATGCAGCGCACAATTCTCTTCTTCTTTAATGGGATAATAATGAAGCTGCTTTGCTGGTGATACTGATGGAGTTATTACAAACAAATTTT
Organism: Aquarana catesbeiana; assembly: GCF_042186555.1. Taxonomy (NCBI): domain Eukaryota; kingdom Metazoa; phylum Chordata; class Amphibia; order Anura; family Ranidae; genus Aquarana; species Aquarana catesbeiana. Next base: position 880,691,578 of record NC_133324.1, read on the forward strand.
CAAAGGCTTTTTTTTTCTAGTGATATCAAGAATATTATTATTATGTTTTTTTTTTTTTCTAATTTGTGCAAGTTACCACAACACCATTATCCCGTGGTTTTTTAAGATAAAAGATACAACTATGTTGGTGTCCCTTGTTAAATTTTACATTGTATTTTTTTAAATGTAACTGCCTACTCCCAAACTGTCATTTGAAGTAAAACACATAGCCAAGTATTATTCACCACAATTTTTTTATTTTGCATTAAAAAAAGAAAACAAAATTAGATATGCTATACGCCAATAGAACTTAGCCAAAAAGTGCATTCTATGCATCCAAAAATATAGAAAATATACCAAATCAAATCATTATTCAACCAAAAAATAATGTCAGAGCAATAACTCCAAGGCCAATAATAAATAACACGTTATCTCCTCCAATTCCGCAACATGGCTGGTTGACGAACGGCCGTTCAGAAACGAACTGAAAAGCGTGAAATAAAAAGCGCGAATCAACACTCACCAAACTTCTACTAACACAAAATTAGCAGAAGGAGCCCAAACGGTGGCGCTAAAGAGCTGAAAAACCACGTAGTACGTCTAGTACGTTCGTAATTGTAGGCCAACAATTGTGTGCCGTGTGTATGCAACACAAGTTTGGGCCAATGCCTTTCGGACAAAATTCCACGGTTTTGTTGGCCAACAATCCGATCGTGTGTACAAGGCTTTACAGTTTGCCTTCCTTATAAAGCAGCCGCGGCTTGAGTAGAAAAGCCTGTCCCCTGGCTGGACCTCCAAAGAAAGTCTCTCAGTTTCTGTGTGGAAGCAGGGATCTCTCTGTAGAGAGACACATCCTGTAGAGCAGACGTAGGCAACCTTTGAAAGGTGAAGATCTACCATGACAACATGGATAACAGCAAAGATCACTGGGGTTCCACTGCCTATTTTTTTAAAATGAACTAGAAAGCCCCCAGAGGTCAGTAGTGGGTAGGGCAGTGTACAGAGGTCAGTAGTATGAAGAGTAGTGTACAGAGATCAGTAGTATGAAGAGTAGTGTACAGAGATCAGTAGGGCAGATGAGAGGGGTTAGCAGGGCAGAGAACAAGGCAAAGACAGGGAGTCAGGAAGGCCTGGTTAGGGGGGAGGGTTGGGGCTTAGAAGAGCCCGGTACAGGGAGGTTTGGAGGTCTTGAAGGTATAGAACTGCTGCGTCAGGAGGGCTGGGGGTCTGGCAGGTCATCTGTACGGTGCAAGATTGTCAGGAGGGCATGGTACTGGGGGTTAAGAAGGCACAGTCCTGGGGGGTCAGGGAACACTACAGGCGTGTTCTGGAAGATATAGAACTGGGGGTTCAGGAGGGCACGGTACTGGGGGGTCAAGACGGCTGGGGGGTCTGGAGGGCACAGTACTGGAGGGACAGGAGGGCACACAGAGGTGTCAGGAGGGCATGGTATTGGGGGTCAGGAGGGCACACAGAGGTGTCAGGAGGGCATGGTATTGGGGGTCAGGAGGGCACACAGAGGTCTCAGGAGGACATGATACTGGAGGTCAGGAGGCCACACAGAGGGGTCAGAGGGAAATGGTACTGTGGGCTCAGGAGGTCATGGTACTGGGGGTCATCAGGGCACACAGAGGGGTCAGGAGGACGTGGTACTGGGGGTCAGGAGGGCACACAGAGGGATCAGGAGGATATTGTACTTGGGGTCAGGAGGGCACACAGAGGGGTCAGGAGGGCTGGAACTGGGGGACAATGGTGTTATGGTAGTGGGGATCAAGAGGGTACAACAAGTGTTTTCCTGATGCAGAGCTGTGCAGGAAAGCTGCTGTGGCACAGGTACCTGTTCTGGTGTGCTGCTTTCGGTCCTCTTCTCTCGGCACATGTCACCCACAAGCACACCCACTTGAGTGAACAGGACAGGAGGGCCGGCAAGGATCAGCACATGGCACTCAGTGGGATGTGAGCCCAAGCTTGCTGCTAGTACATCCTAAGCTACTGAGGCATTCCCCACCCTGCAGTCGTACATTAAAGGGGCGTTCTGCAGGGCAGAGAATACCTCTGCCTATGCTTCCCGGTTTAAGCACTTCTCTGCGCTGTTCACCATTGGGGATTGCGGGGGGGGGGGGGGGAAGGGGCACTTGCGGGGTCGGAAGGACGAGGACTTGCGTGCTGTCAACAGGTAGATCGTGATCGATGGGGGGTGGCTGACCCCCCAAGACACACATCCTCTGATTCAGACCTTTAGCTTTGCAATCAGCAATGCTCATGTTTTTTGCTGATTGGTAGAGCTCTGTACCTGACTCAGCAGGGGGCATGCTGGACCTCTGCAAAGGGATCAAGGGCCCCACTGTGTGCAGCATGCTGGCAGGGCTCAGGTGTTTATACTCAAGCTTTGGCTGCTTTCTAAACCAAAAAAAAAATCTCTAAGACCTTACACACCTCTCTTTAACTCATTTAAATTGAAAATTCAATTGGGCACCAAATAACCTAGATAGCAAGGGTAACTTGCCACAAATTTGTGGCAGTGCTGAATTGTAAGGCTTGTTAACTTGCTGCTCATCTTCCCTGGCAAGTTGTACACTTGCAGAGCAATTGAAGCACAAGTTCTAGTTTATACTTTTCCAATTTGTAGCAAATTTACATGGCAAGTCTCTAGCAAGAACAAAGTTGCAGTCATAGGCATGCTCACAGGGTGTGCAAGATGTGCCTGGGCACACCCTAATCACCTTGTGTGGTGCAGATATTTCAATAAAAGCCTCTTCGGGGCTACTAAAAAAAAATTGTAAAAAAAATAATAAAAATAAAAACTACTGCCACTGTCCACTGCCCTACTGACCCCAATCTCTGCCCTACTAACACCGTCCATTGCTCTGCTGACAGTATATATATATATATATATATATATATATATATATATATATATATATATGTGTATATATGTATATATACACATGCACAGAGATGGAAATATGTTTGAGCTTTGGGGTGCACACCCTAATGCAAGCAATAGGCTTTTCACACCTATGGTTGCAGTGGTGAGTCTACAGCAAGAGCTCTGCAAGTCACAGTGACCCCCAGTGGTGGGATGACTATTGCACAACATAACTCAACCAGAACTCACAGCAGACTTGCAGAATGTTTGCAAAGAAAGTTAATCTGGAGTCATGTAATGCGGACTTGCTGCAATTGTGCAACAAACTTGTGAAGCCTGCCAAGTCTAGCAATAGCTTAGCAAGTCATTTTCAAACTTGCAGCACAATTGCTTGCTATCTGGGAAATAGCAAAAAACAGTAAATGTTGATATGCTGCTTTTAGAATGTTTAACCCTTTCATGACTAAGCCTATTTTTGAAATTTGGTGTTTACAAGTTAAAATCCATATTTTTTGCTAGAAAATTACTTAGAGTTCCCAAACATTATATATATTTTTTTAGCAGAGAATCTAGAGAATAAAATGGAGATTGTTGCAATAGTTTATATCACACGGTATTTGTGCAGCGGTGTTTTAAACGCAAATTTTTGGAAAAGGGACACTTTCATGAATTTGAAAAAATCCAAACAGTAGAGTTACCCCAATTTTTTGTATAATGTGAAAGATGATGTTACGCAGAGTAAATAGATACCAAACATGTCACCCTTTATAATTGCACGCACTCGTGGAATGGCGACAAACTACAGTACCTATGAATTTCCATAGGCGTCGCTTTAAATTTTTTTTACGGTTACCAGGTTTGAGTTACAGAGGAGGTCTAGGGCTAGAATTATTGCTATTGCTCTGACAATTGCGGCGATACCTCACATGTGTGATTTGAACACCGTTTACATATGCGGACGCGACTTCCGTATGTGTTTTTTTCGCTTAGCGAGCTCGCGGGGACGGGGGCACTTAAAATTTTTTTATTTATTTATTTATTTTATTTTTTTTTTTTACTTTATAAATTGTGTTTATTTATTTATTTATTTTTTTAACTTTTATTGCTGTCACAAGGAATGTAAACATCCCTTGTGACAGTAATAGGTGGTGACAGGTACTCTTTATGGAGGGATCGGGGGTCTAAAAGACCCCCGATCCCTCCTTTGCACTTCAAAGTATTCAGATCGCCGAAAACGTTGATTCTGAATACTGTATACTTTTTAAAACCGGCGCCATTGGCAGACGAGTAAACGGGAAGTGACGTCATGATGTCGCTTCCGCGTTTACAACGAGAAGGCTGGAACGAAGCCACCCACAGCTTCGTTCCAGCCCGCCCCCAGCCGCCAAAGGCAGACTATTGGACACCGGGCCTCCCGATCGCACGGGAGGCTTGGTAAGAGCGGCGGGAGGTGGCGGGAGGGGGGGAATGTCCCCTCCCGCTCCTCCGGTATAACAGCCGAGTGGCTTTTAGCCACATCGGTTGTTATACTCGGGTAGCCGATCGCCCGCTGTGAACAACGGTACCGGGATGATGCCTGCAGCTGTGGGCATCATCCCGGTATAACCCCAGAAAGCCGAGTACGCATATCTGCATACGGTCGACGGGAAGGGGTTTTAATATGCAGTGATGCCGGTGAGTTAAAAAAGCTGCTTAGCACCCAGATGAGTGATAGCTCATTGTCGTTTCTGAAGACGGTGCAAGTTTCATTTGATTTTGTATAAAGAAAGCATTTGAAGCTTTGTTTTTGTAGTTCTCTTTGATACCTTCATAAGACCTCACACCTTAGCATTGGGTGAATCCAAATTCCAAATTGCACTTATTCTTCTCTTGCAGGTTTCTTTTATCTAAGTTTTTCAATATGGCATATTGTTTTACTTTGCTAGCTGGATCTGTGATTTAAAAATACATTTGCTTGTTCAAGTTCTTCGAACCTATTGGGGTTATCAGATTAACTCAGGGATAAGCAAATATCTAAATACAAGAGGCATGAGTTTTCTTATTTGAAGCTTGGTGTGCTTTGTGCATGAATCCAGTGTGAAACTTCTGCTCTGTGCAGGAGCTTCCTATAATAAAGACTGCTCACTGCTGCTCTTTTTCTTTGTGCAGGGTGACTGGTCTTGTCTCCGCCCCCTCCTATAGTTTTCTTCAGAGAGTCTGTAGTGGGTGGGGTCTGCTGGGTCCCTCCCACAGCTCTGCTCTCTGCACAGACTATGTGTAGCACACTGATGGTGTCACTGCTACTTTTATATGGTAATAACTGGATTAACAAAGGCATTTGGTGTACAGAAAGTGGATTTATACTCTTTGTTGCTTTTTTAGGAATATACAGTATAATAAAGCAGTATTATACCCAAAAGCAAACATTAATTATACTGAATCTTACCAAGCCTTAGATGTGTTGGCTGTATTTGTTTTCTTTTTAGGACTTTCTATCTTCTATTTTTATCTGGTGATCTAACCAGCAAGTCTGTTGTTTTTCGAAAGCACAAGCTCTCCAGCAGAATGTGTCAGTGTACATGGATGAGACAAACCACTTCTCGCAGACAGGGGTGATTAAAATGATCAGCATTTATTTATTGATGCAAAACCTTTATCCCAAAAGGAAAAAAAAAAGTTTGCTGTAACTGCTTATAAGTTGCGAGTTGGAGTTTGGCTTCAATTTGTTAGTGTAAATCTAAATCTGCTAGTACTTCTAATACTCCCCCCCCCAGACTGACAATGCTGCTGTCTGCTGTGCCTCCTGTGCTCCTTTATCCATAGTTGTGTCTTACTGATACAGATCACCGGGTGAAACCAGTGGGAAAATGACAAATAAAATAAAATGCATGCAGTCACCACATCTAATGATTGGTTAGCTGAAAAATTATGCACTTTTGGTTTTAGGTTTAAAGTGTTACTAAACCCAGGACCCTGCATTCACTATATCTGGTCTCCCACAGTACACAGAACATGGAAATGCAATTATTTTAGTAAATATAAACTGCTAAATACCTTTTCTCATTGGCAGTATATAGCAGTCTTGTGATTTCTATCAGTGTCTGGTTAAAGCTTGTAGGAGAAGTTTTCATTCTCCTCTGACTGTCCTATGAGGCTGCATGACCCCTGACCCTTTGTCTGGACAGTGCTGATAGGCCCTGTGCTGATCACATGCACCCTCCCAAGAAAAAAAAACTCTCTAGCAATACACACCAAACTGAGCATGTGCAGAGTGCCTCCAAGGCTCTGTTCTATCAGGAGATGGATTGGGGACAGTGAAAGAAAGGGAAGGATCAGAGAAGATAGCCTTTTTTACACAATGCAGATCATTAACCCCTTAGGTTCCACAGTGAGTATAAAAAGCATGCTTTACTACATATACAGACTGATTTCACTGTTGTGAGTTTAGTAACAGTTTAATACTGCTTTCAATGAAAGTTTTTTTGTCCGGAGTTCAGCTTTAAACATCTTACATTTTATTATGAATTCAAATTACTTTTTTTTTTTCTTGTTCAAACCTACAAATCACTGATCTCATTCAATAAAAGGAACCTGCTAATAGATATAAATTAGAAGGGCTGTTGGGCATTTGATGTCAATTTTCAGCACTATGCCCGGTGATCTCCTGCAGTTTATCACATGCATAGCCATTAATGAGGTTTTAATCATTGTGCAAATATTCTTTGGTGTGATCTCAGCCTGCTCTTCCCACTCTATGACAGTTCTGTGACACTGCCCAATATGCTTGCTATTCTGCTCTCATCAAGTCTGGGGTCCGTAGGGTCAGCGTGTCTCTTGATTAATGGGGGGACGTCACTACTGCCATGTTGAACATGTTGATCCTCTGTCCTTGCGCTCGGGACTCTCCCATCATCAGCATAATTGTTAATCCAGACTCTGTCTTCTCGTATATCTCTGTCAATACAAGAACGGTGCTGACCTGTTGCTGTAGTTACATGCTCAGCTGGGGACACCCAATGACTTTCCAGTGGAAGCGTCTTTCTTCCGAGTTGCATACAATTAAACGGACCGCTTGCTTTTATGTGGCAGCTAACAGCTGTCCAAATATTTGTTGTAAATCAGGATTTTTCTGTGTCTTTGTTGTGTCTTGAGACATATACTACTATAGAAATCATAACATAACCCTGAGTGCAATGTACAATAAATAACGCAAATTCTATGAAATATCGCTATTCAGAGACCAATTCGCAGTTAAAGTGTTACTAAACCCAGGACCCTGCATTCACTATTATTTTAGTAAATATAAACTGCTAAATACCTTTTTTTTCAATCAGCAGTTACAGCAGTCTTGTGATTTCTATCAGTGTGTGCTGAAAGCTTGTAGGAGGAGTTTTCATTTCTCTCACGATTGCCCTATCAGAATGCAGGACCCTGTCCTCTGCCTGGACAGTGCTGATCACATGCACTCTCCCAAGAAAAAGAAAAAAAAATTCTCTAGCAATACACACCAAACTGAGCATGTGCAGCCTGACTCCATAGACTTTGTGAATATCGGGTTATTTTTTGGAGTCAGTGGAAGAAGGGGAGGACCGGAGAAGACAGGATCAAACAGCCTTTTAACACAATGCAGAGGATTAACCCCTTAGGCTCTACAGTGAGTAAAAGAAGCATGCTTTACTGCATATACAGACTGATTTTAAGATTGTGGGTTTAACTGCTTCAGCCCCAGAAGATTTTATCCCCTTCCTGACCAGAGCACTTTTTGCGATTCGGCGCTGCGTTGCTTTAACTGACAATTGCACGGCCGTTCAGCGTTACACCAAAACAAAATTGATGTCCTTTTTTTCCCACAAATAGAACTTTCTTTTGGTGGCATTTGATTACCTGTGCGGTTTTTATTTTTTTGCGCTATGAACAAAAAAAGAGCGGCAATTTTTTAAAAAAAAGCAATATATAAAAAAACTATTTTTTTCCTCAGTTTAGGCCGATATGTATTCTTCTACATATTTTTTAATTACTAATTTTTTTTATTAGTAATGGCAGCGATCTGTGATTTTTATCATGACTGGGACATTATGGCGGACCCATTGGACACTTTTGACACTATTTTGGGACCATTGTCATTTATACAGCGCTATAAAAATGCACTGATTACTGTATAAATGACACTGGCAGGGAAGGGGTAAAACACTAGGGGGCGATCAAGGGGTTAAGTGTGTCATAGGGAGTGATTCTAACTGTGGGGGGATGGGCTACCACTGACATGACAGCGATCACTGCTCCCAATGACAGGGAGCAGTAGCTCCCTGTCATGTCACTAGGCAGAACGGGGAAATGCCTTGTTTACATAGGCATCTCCCCGTTCTGTGGCTCTGTGACACGATCGCGGGACACCGGCCGACATCGAGCCCCCGGGCACGGTCACGATGTACGTGGCTGGCACACGCGCCCGCTAACCCCGCCACTTAAAGGGGACGTACAAGTACGCCCATTTGCCCTCCGCTGCCATTGTGCCAACGTATATGGGCGTATGTCGGCAAGTGGTTAATAACACTTTAACATGGAAAAATAATTATTCTGCTAAATTCACAAATACACCGAGGATATGAGAGCTCTTTATCTGCCAAAAGAGTTTGAATTCTGTTGGATACATTCATGTCCTATTACAGTGATTCTCAACCAGGTTTCCTCCAGAAGTTGCTAGAGGTTCCTTCAGCATTAGGCAATTTCTGCCTCTCAGATAAATTCCCACTGACACCCTTGATCTTTTTAGCTATCTAAGGACCATTCTTCCCACTGACCATCACACTAATGTATCATGAGTTGTAGATTTAAAACTTTTAACAGGGGTTCCAAGACCGGAGAACTATTTAAAGAAACAAGAGGGGCGGTGGGACTTTAAATGAGACAGCTGACAGATTGGGGTTGAGATACAAAATTCAATTTATTGCATATGACGCATGTTGATGTGTATACACGTAAAATAGCCTGTGCATGTGCACCAAGCATGTCCTATGAGATACATGCATATAAACAAACAATACAAAATCTCAACAATAAATAGATGATACACATATCCTAAAATTGTTGTACATATGATGCTGGGAAAACACAAGATAACATAATGTAAAATTAGTCTAAAAATTGATGCGTAAATATTCATAAAAGTGGAGTCCTATAGAACGCACAGTGGCTGCATCCATAATGCCCGACGCGTTTCTGTGAAATACACTTCTTCAGGGGCGGATGCTATAGGATATCTGAAATAACAAGGTAAAATGGTATCAAGAAGTAGGCTAAATAGCAGCCAGAAAAGACAGACAAGTCAGTTTCTGGATACTTACATATGTGACAAGGCATGGTGAGATACAGATACTGGGTCAAAAGACATTGCTCTTCCCAGGAGCTGAGGCGACAAAGAATCCAACACATGACAGGCGCAAACAGGCGTCATCCACTCGGTGCACACCAACCTCTCCAAAAAGTGACCAATGATTTCCAAATAATGAGAAGCATATCTGAAATGGATAAGTAGATCCACTAAGATATACCAAAAATATTAAACTAAGGTAAAAATAAAAGTAAAAACTCAAGGAAAATGATCAAGCAATGTTACCTTCAAGTGCTAAGGACAGGAGCTTCCCAAAGTTATGACATCTGCATGTATGTGGAGAGGAGGACTGCACGAGGGGAGACGCCTGATATGCAGCCCACCTGCGCCGGCGATTGCCGCCAACGTCACGCTGAGCCGACGAGGCATGGGGCGGGGCCCCTGCCTGGGCGGTGGAAATCCGCCCACGACTGGCGCCACCACGTCCAGCCAGGTCGGGAGGATGGAAAAAGCCCGCTCCCGTACAACGGCGCCAACCAATGACGTCATGCGCAGGAGCGATGCGTGGCGCCGATGCGCGGTGCGGCACCCGCCCAACCCCCCACACCAAACCAACCCTCCCTGGGGTGAACGTGGAGGGGATGGGGGGGCCCGCAGGGCGCATCGCAGCTCCGGGTATAGAACAAAAACACTGGCCCAGAGCTGGCCACCATGCTGGAAGATGTATGTAATTAACCCAGAAAATACAACAAAATGTTGCAAAAAAGTGTGTGTGTACCAAAAGGTACCCTAACACACACTCTCAAAACCTCAAATAAAGCTAGGCAGGGGATAACTGCCTGCTACTGTCAGCTGTCTCCATCCCTGGTATCAAGTATCAATGGAAGGTTTGGGACTTTAAGTGAGGCACGGGGTAGTACCTCCATCCCGGGTTCAAAGAAACAAGAGGGGCGGTGGGACTTTAAATGAGACAGCTGACAGATTGGGGTTGAGATACAAAATTCAATTTATTGCATATGACGCATGTTGATGTGTATACACGTAAAATAGCCTGTGCATGTGCACCAAGCATGTCCTATGAGATACATGCATATAAACAAACAATACAAAATCTCAACAATAAATAGATGATACACATATCCTAAAATTGTTGTACATATAATGCTGGGAAAACACAAGATAACATAATGTAAAATTAGTCTAAAAATTGATGCGTAAATATTCATAAAAGTGGAGTCCTATAGAACGCACAGTGGCTGCATCCATAATGCCCGACGCGTTTCTGTGAAATACACTTCTTCAGGGGCGGATGCTATAGGATATCTGAAATAACAAGGTAAAATGGTATCAAGAAGTAGGCTAAATAGCAGCCAGAAAAGACAGACAAGTCAGTTTCTGGATACTTACATATGTGACAAGGCATGGTGAGATACAGATACTGGGTCAAAAGACATTGCTCTTCCCCGGAGCTGAGGCGACAAAGAATCCAACACATGACAGGCGCAAACAGGCGTCATCCACTCGGTGCACACCAACCTCTCCAAAAAGTGACCAATGATTTCCAAATAATGAGAAGCATATCTGAAATGGATAAGTAGATCCACTAAGATATACCAAAAATATTAAACTAAGGTAAAAATAAAAGTAAAAACTCAAGGAAAATGATCAAGCAATGTTACCTTCAAGTGCTAAGGACAGGAGCTTCCCAAAGTTATGACATCTGCATGTATGTGGAGAGGAGGACTGCACGAGGGGAGACGCCTGATATGCAGCCCACCTGCGCCGGCGATTGCCGCCAACGTCACGCTGAGCCGACGAGGCATGGGGCGGGGCCCCTGCCTGGGCGGTGGAAATCCGCCCACGACTGGCGCCACCACGTCCAGCCAGGTCGGGAGGATGGAAAAAGCCCGCTCCCGTACAACGGCGCCAACCAATGACGTCATGCGCAGGAGCGATGCGTGGCGCCGATGCGCGGTGCGGCACCCGCCCAACCCCCCACACCAAACCAACCCTCCCTGGGGTGAACGTGGAGGGGATGGGGGGGCCCGCAGGGCGCATCGCAGCTCCGGGTATAGAACAAAAACACTGGCCCAGAGCTGGCCACCATGCTGGAAGATGTATGTAATTAACCCAGAAAATACAACAAAATGTTGCAAAAAAGTGTGTGTGTACCAAAAGGTACCCTAACACACACTCTCAAAACCTCAAATAAAGCTAGGCAGGGGATACTTGATACCAGGGATGGAGACAGCTGACAGTAGCAGGCAGTTATCCCCTGCCTAGCTTTATTTGAGGTTTTGAGAGTGTGTGTTAGGGTACCTTTTGGTACACACACACTTTTTTGCAACATTTTGTTGTATTTTCTGGGTTAATTACATACATCTTCCAGCATGGTGGCCAGCTCTGGGCCAGTGTTTTTGTTCTATACCCGGAGCTGCGATGCGCCCTGCGGGCCCCCCCATCCCCTCCACGTTCACCCCAGGGAGGGTTGGTTTGGTGTGGGGGGTTGGGCGGGTGCCGCACCGCGCATCGGCGCCACGCATCGCTCCTGCGCATGACGTCATTGGTTGGCGCCGTTGTACGGGAGCGGGCTTTTTCCATCCTCCCGACCTGGCTGGACGTGGTGGCGCCAGTCGTGGGCGGATTTCCACCGCCCAGGCAGGGGCCCCGCCCCATGCCTCGTCGGCTCAGCGTGACGTTGGCGGCAATCGCCGGCGCAGGTGGGCTGCATATCAGGCGTCTCCCCTCGTGCAGTCCTCCTCTCCACATACATGCAGATGTCATAACTTTGGGAAGCTCCTGTCCTTAGCACTTGAAGGTAACATTGCTTGATCATTTTCCTTGAGTTTTTACTTTTATTTTTACCTTAGTTTAATATTTTTGGTATATCTTAGTGGATCTACTTATCCATTTCAGATATGCTTCTCATTATTTGGAAATCATTGGTCACTTTTTGGAGAGGTTGGTGTGCACCGAGTGGATGACGCCTGTTTGCGCCTGTCATGTGTTGGATTCTTTGTCGCCTCAGCTCCGGGGAAGAGCAATGTCTTTTGACCCAGTATCTGTATCTCACCATGCCTTGTCACATATGTAAGTATCCAGAAACTGACTTGTCTGTCTTTTCTGGCTGCTATTTAGCCTACTTCTTGATACCATTTCACCTTGTTATTTCAGATATCCTATAGCATCCGCCCCTGAAGAAGTGTATTTCACAGAAACGCGTCGGGCATTATGGATGCAGCCACTGTGCGTTCTATAGGACTCCACTTTTATGAATATTTACGCATCAATTTTTAGACTAATTTTACATTATGTTATCTTGTGTTTTCCCAGCATTATATGTACAACAATTTTAGGATATGTGTATCATCTATTTATTGTTGAGATTTTGTATTGTTTGTTTATATGCATGTATCTCATAGGACATGCTTGGTGCACATGCACAGGCTATTTTACGTGTATACACATCAACATGCGTCATATGCAATAAATTGAATTTTGTATCTCAACCCCAATCTGTCAGCTGTCTCATTTAAAGTCCCACCGCCCCTCTTGTTTCTTTGAACCCGGGATGGAGGTACTACCCCGTGCCTCACTTAAAGTCCCAAACCTTCCATTGATACTTGATACCAGGGATGGAGACAGCTGACAGTAGCAGGCAGTTATCCCCTGCCTAGCTTTATTTGAGGTTTTGAGAGTGTGTGTTAGGGTACCTTTTGGTACACACACACTTTTTTGCAACATTTTGTTGTATTTTCTGGGTTAATTACATACATCTTCCAGCATGGTGGCCAGCTCTGGGCCAGTGTTTTTGTTCTATACCCGGAGCTGCGATGCGCCCTGCGGGCCCCCCCATCCCCTCCACGTTCACCCCAGGGAGGGTTGGTTTGGTGTGGGGGGTTGGGCGGGTGCCGCACCGCGCATCGGCGCCACGCATCGCTCCTGCGCATGACGTCATTGGTTGGCGCCGTTGTACGGGAGCGGGCTTTTTCCATCCTCCCGACCTGGCTGGACGTGGTGGCGCCAGTCGTGGGCGGATTTCCACCGCCCAGGCAGGGGCCCCGCCCCATGCCTCGTCGGCTCAGCGTGACGTTGGCGGCAATCGCCGGCGCAGGTGGGCTGCATATCAGGCGTCTCCCCTCGTGCAGTCCTCCTCTCCACATACATGCAGATGTCATAACTTTGGGAAGCTCCTGTCCTTAGCACTTGAAGGTAACATTGCTTGATCATTTTCCTTGAGTTTTTACTTTTATTTTTACCTTAGTTTAATATTTTTGGTATATCTTAGTGGATCTACTTATCCATTTCAGATATGCTTCTCATTATTTGGAAATCATTGGTCACTTTTTGGAGAGGTTGGTGTGCACCGAGTGGATGACGCCTGTTTGCGCCTGTCATGTGTTGGATTCTTTGTCGCCTCAGCTCCGGGGAAGAGCAATGTCTTTTGACCCAGTATCTGTATCTCACCATGCCTTGTCACATATGTAAGTATCCAGAAACTGACTTGTCTGTCTTTTCTGGCTGCTATTTAGCCTACTTCTTGATACCATTTTACCTTGTTATTTCAGATATCCTATAGCATCCGCCCCTGAAGAAGTGTATTTCACAGAAACGCGTCGGGCATTATGGATGCAGCCACTGTGCGTTCTATAGGACTCCACTTTTATGAATATTTACGCATCAATTTTTAGACTAATTTTACATTATGTTATCTTGTGTTTTCCCAGCATTATATGTACAACAATTTTAGGATATGTGTATCATCTATTTATTGTTGAGATTTTGTATTGTTTGTTTATATGCATGTATCTCATAGGACATGCTTGGTGCACATGCACAGGCTATTTTACGTGTATACACATCAACATGCGTCATATGCAATAAATTGAATTTTGTATCTCAACCCCAATCTGTCAGCTGTCTCATTTAAAGTCCCACCGCCCCTCTTGTTTCTTTGAACCCGGGATGGAGGTACTACCCCGTGCCTCACTTAAAGTCCCAAACCTTCCATTGATACTGGAGAACTCTTTAAAGGGTTACTCTGTGTTGAAAAGGTTGAGAAAGGCTGCCCTATTATATAGACAGAGAGGGACTCCACTATTCAGAGTCTGCAGCTCTGCAGCTTTGTAGGTCACCTCCTGCCTTCTTGAACAGGTTGTAAACCCCTGGAATGAAAAATGAACAGAGTATATCCCTCTATAGTGTGTACTAGCCTCAATCCAAAGCACCGAGTGTGATGTCTGCCTTCTTATGCCAACACCAGGGAATCCCAGGGAAAAGTCCTGCCCCCCCAAGCACACAGCAGGTGATTGGCAGCCTCAGATGTATATGTTTTCCAATGAAAGCCCCAACAAAGGGGGATGTGACCTTTCTCTCCATTCAGATCTACGATTACACTCAGCTCCCTGCTCTATGCTGTGCAGTGTGCGCTATCAGATCCCTGCCCCCTGCCTGCTGAGAAATAGCCTTTAATCTGTGTGTTTTATTAGGCTGTAGAGGAGAGAGGGCTGCAGATAAACAGGAACAACTTATATTGGGTCTTTTGTTTTGTCTCTGTGTATCACCCATGGCCAGTCACTTCACTGGGTATATGTTAAAGTGATTGTAAAGGAACAATTTATATTTAAAAAAAATAACCCCTCCACCTTGCCAAGTGCCCCCATAGAAAGCCGCTTGCTGTCGGGACACTTATGCATGTTCGCTCCTGAGCCGCCTCTCTGCATCCATAGGACACAGAGAACACGGCTCAGCCCCGCCCCCCACTCCCACCTCACTGGCTGTGATTGACAGCAGTGGGAGCCTATGGTTCCTGCTGCTGCATCTCAGCCAATCAGGAAGGAGAGACCCAGGAGAGCCTCAGGTGTAGCGCACATTGCTGGATCAAGATCGGGTTTAGGTAATGTCACGGAACGCCCCACACTCCGCTTGAGTGCTTCCGTCATATACCGCTTCCTAAGTTCTGGAACACGAGTCCAATGGATCTGGCTATAGGAACCCCAAGAACTAGACAACACCAGTCTTGGAGTACATCAGAACTACCTTTATTTTGAGATCTCACAGACCTTTATACAGCAGGGATGACTCAAAGCTAACCTAATTAACATGACCTAATTTACTACAAAATGTACCCAGACCAGATGACAGTCTTGTGGGCACCGAGCTTCACACATTAATACAATTAACAATACAAACAACAATCTCCCCCCTCCTCAGCCTAGACCATTCGTCTATTAGCCAGTGCTGGTGGTTAATGTGATCAGCTCTCTCAATTAACATAAACACATGTTGATAACACCAGCATCTCCTCACAGGATGTGTCCCAACAGAATGAATCAGTCTTATCAGCAGGGGGCTGCTGGAGGAATCCCCCCTCCCTCTTCAGGGACACAAATCTACAGTAAGGAGTCCCCATACAATATATACATGACTGAGTCCGATTAATAAAGTTCAGACTGGATTTCTCATTCACCTCAAATGCTAGGGCCCATAATCGGTGGGCAACAGGCTTGCATACAGTCCTCTCCAACAGCCTCTGCTCCGGCCAGGTCCGTGACATTTCTCCCCTTTCGGCAGGAGACTAACACAGGAGGAGACCCCAGACGGGTTGACTCCGAAGTTAGTCCATAGTTCCAGTCCTCTACTGCCTGTACCCACACAGTACCCCAAACAAATTATTCCAAACAGTGTATTACTCACCCAGCCATCCTCTGCCTCTCTCAGAGAACATATCTGCCGCTGGGGAGAGGCCCAGACTGGCCCTTCTCCCTGGAATCCTTTCTGCCGCTGGAGAGAAGACAGGGGGACTGGGCTCACTCCATCCTGCTGTTGGGGATCTGGGCCGACTGCCCAGCATCCCTGGGGTATACAGGTGGGGACTGAAGCCCCATCAACCAACACCAGATCAAGCTGCAGTTGTGAGGTGATGACTGCATTCTCTCCTTGGATCCTGATCTGCAGCTCGCGATAGACTGCCACCTCCTCACCTTGGGCCTCCACAATTGCTGCAGGTGTGGGGCAGAGGTCTTGGACCCTCTGTCCGGTTGCCAGCACTTCTGCTGGGGGTTTGCCAGGTGGTTCCTCCTCTACAGAAACGTCTATTAAATCCCCAGTCTCTGGAATTGGTAAAAGTGTGGGACAGAGGTCTTGGACCCTCTGTTCAGTTACCAGATCTTCAGCTGAAGAAGTTTGTTTTAACTCCATAGATGCTGCTGGCAGAAAATCACATGTCCCTGTCAGTGTTGTGGGAGAAAGGCCGACTACCTCTTCTCTCAGGAAGGCCGAAGCCACTGTTGGTGCTGGGCAGAACGCAGTGAACTTTGGCAATGATAGCAGCTCTTCTGCTGGAGGCTCATCAGGTTGTTCTTCCTCAGCAGAAAAGTCTATCAAATCCCATGTCTCTGCAACTGATGTCTGGGAATAGAGGTTCACCATCTCCTGTCCATGGAACCCAGAAGATGTTATCATTTCTGGACAGAGGTTAGCAGAGCTCTGCCCTGTTGTCAGCACTTCAGGTTTGGGGACGGCAATCTCCGGATTTTCCACTGCCGATTCTCTGGCATGCTGCTGAACTTGTTCTAGCAGTTTCCTGTATGCCCTTTCCAGATGCTGTTCCTTCCTTAGCAAATGGTCCAGATCAGGTTTGAGCTCTGAGACCCCTGCAAGACCGAGCATAGACTCTCTATAGTCCCTCATGTCCTCAAGGTCAGGTTCCCCCTCATCGCCAAACATAAAAAGATATGTAAGGTTCTCCCACAGCAATCCAGGGCCGCCAAAGTCATATCCCTCCGGAGAGCATTCTGTTGTCTCCCCTAAATATCCCTCCTCTGCGTGCCATTGCAGAGCCCGATAACGATTGTCCAGCTCTATCTCCTGCTGGACCAAACTGTCCAACTCAGTCACCCATTGCTCCTGGGGCTGCTCTCCCAGGAATGCCATCCGCAATGCCCGTTGGTCACTGGCCCGTTGCTCTTGGGTTGGAAAGCACTTGCCCTGTTTTATACCAGCGAGACGGAGGGCTGCAATCCAGAGCTCCACCCGAATCAGCTGCCTGAGCTCCAGGTATTCATCCTCAGACACAGTCCTGGTGTACGTTGAAAGGATGATCCGCAGCAGCCCCGGGAATTCTGATGCCAGGTCCATATCTCCGCTGGGGTGACTGAAGTCTGCTATGCTGATCTTGGATCCAGTTGGAGGTTTGGATGTCCCAGACTTCAGACTTCAGGAAGCTTTCCCGCTGCTTGCCACCAATGTCACGGAACGCCCCACACTCCGCTTGAGTGCTTCCGTCATATACCGCTTCCTAAGTTCTGGAACACGAGTCCAATGGATCTGGCTATAGGAACCCCAAGAACTAGACAACACCAGTCTTGGAGTACATCAGAACTACCTTTATTTTGAGATCTCACAGACCTTTATACAGCAGGGATGACTCAAAGCTAACCTAATTAACATGACCTAATTTACTACAAAATGTACCCAGACCAGATGACAGTCTTGTGGGCACCGAGCTTCACACATTAATACAATTAACAATACAAACAACAATCTCCCCCCTCCTCAGCCTAGACCATTCGTCTATTAGCCAGTGCTGGTGGCTAATGTGATCAGCTCTCTCAATTAACATAAACACATGTTGATAACACCAGCATCTCCTCACAGGATGTGTCCCAACAGAATGAATCAGTCTTATCAGCAGGGGGCTGCTGGAGGAACCCCCCCTCCCTCTTCAGGGACACAAATCTACAGTAAGGAGTCCCCATACAATATATACATGACTGAGTCCGATTAATACAGTTCAGACTGGATTTCTCATTCACCTCAAATGCTAGGGCCCATAATCGGTGGGCAACAGGCTTGCATACAGTCCTCTCCAACAGCCTCTGCTCCGGCCAGGTCCGTGACAAGTATTAGGGGGGCAGAGAGGGAAGCTGCATTCTGAAGGCTTTTTACCTTCATGCATGAAGCACCTTCAGCCTTTACAACCATTTTCAGGGTTTACAACAACTTTAAGGAACTAGGAAGATGACCCCTCCTGTAAATTAGGGAACCTAGGGGTTGACATGAAAACCATATCATGCATAGCTCCCAACTGTCCCTGATTTGGAGCAATGTCCCTCTGTCCCTCTTACCTCCTCATTTGTCCCTTATTTCGGTCTGATCCATATAGTTGTATATAAAATGCACTTGTCATCTTTCAAAAAGTGTTTCCCAGTGCTAAACCTTTCATCCAATTTCTAAATTGCTGCATTTTACAAGCCAATATAAAGGAATAGTAGTGGTAAAAGACAGCACTTGTGGATTTAATTAACCTTTTTTTATGGTTAATTCTCCTTTAAGGGGGTGTGGCGGGGGCGTGTCCTCTGCCTACATATGTTTGTTAATAGGTGTCCCTCATTCCCATCTCAAAATGTTGGGAGGTATGCATCATGTTAAAATAGTTCTGGGTCCCATACAGTTTTTTTAGTGCTTGTTTACACCATATGCAGTTCAAAGCATTTCAAATGCAGTGTGGATGCATGAATGAGCCTGGGTTACACCACTGCAGTGCATTCGTGTCCATTTAAAAAAGTACAGCATGCTGTATTTTTTTGCAGTGGAACGAACGTGAACTCGCCACAATGCATGTAAATGCGGCTCAGTAAATAAAATATGCTAGAAAATTTAAAAATGCATGAAAAAAACGCAAAGCAAATTGCAATGCATAGAAAATGCATCGCAAATCCACGTGGACACACGTGCAATAAAGCACCAAAAACACATGTTATCTACCCCTTGCTGCTTACAGGGCTGTGGTTGCATAAAGTTACAGCTCTATATTTTCAAATCTGCAGAGAAGACTTGAACTGTATATGACTTTAAAAAAAGCTTGTAGGATAGAGGCGATGTTACATGGAGAGTATTCACCTTTTCTATCCAGTGTTTCTGTTTATTGCTTTTCTCCATCAGCAAAACTTAAATTTCCTGCTAAAATTAGCCTAAAGCGGATTCATTTGTTTGGAATTCTTTTCTACAATTTTTCAAAGAGAGGCCAATTGTTACTCTGATTAAGATTCTCTGGATCTTTTTAATACAGAATTAAGAAGCATAGTTTCCTATTCATTGCTCTCTTCCAACCCCCTTCTAGTCATAATTAGACATTTAGGGGAAAAAAAGGAGAGTATGATTTTTTTTAATTATTATTTATTTCCCCTAACATACTTAAAGTAACTCTAACCTCTGTTTTAAATAAAGATATATTCATGTATATCGGCCTCCTCCAAGTCATCACTTTTTTTTTCCTGCTGTGATGTGACTTCCTTAGGAGGGTGGCTAGGTTTGTTCTCCATGGTCCCTCTGTATGTGGGAACATACACCCTATTGCTTGCCCCAGAGATGAACTATGTGCAATAGGATTTGTAGTGTGCATAGAGCAGTACACATGACTGCAACTAACAAGCCCTGCTTGCATAGGCATGTGCCCAGGGTGTGCCAGATGTGCCTGGGCACACCCTAATCATCCTGTGCAGTACTGATTTCCCCTGCTTCCGGGCACCCCTTGTCTCCCTCCTTGCAGTGCTGGCAGCTTTCCTCCTCTCCCACCGGCTGCTGCGGGGGATGTTTTAGGATGGAGAGCGGGGGAAGGGGCAGGTAAATATTTAAAGGAGTTGTAAAGGCAGAAGGTTTTTTTATCTTAATGCATGTATGCATTAAGGTAAAAAAAACCTTCTGTGTGTAGCAGCCTCCCCAGCACCCCCTAATTACTTACCTGAGTCCCATCGATCTCCAGCGATGTCCACAAGTGTCTTAGCCATCTGGGACACTCCTCCTGATTGTCAGTCAAAGTCAGCCAATCGGGGGAGAGAGGGGGCGGGCCCGGGTCGGCGCTCCATGTCCTAATGGACACATGGAGCTGTGACTTGGCTCGGGTGCCCCCATAGCAAGCTCCTTGCTGTGGGGGCACTCAACAAGAGAGAGGGGCCAAGAGCAGCAAAGAGGCACCCAAGAAGAGGAGGATCCAGACTGCTCTGTGCAAAACCAACTGTACAGAGGAGGTGAGTATAACATGTTTGTTTTTTGTTTTTTTTTGTTTAAACAAGACTTTACAATCACTTTAGTTTACCGGCCCCTTCCTTTTCTGAATGAACACAGTGAGTGATCTGTACCGGTCGCTCCTGTGTTTATTTTTAACTGAAGCATTGTAAACTATGTTTACTAGGCTTCAGTTTGTAAATTAACAGAAAGCTGCTCAGCACAGAGCACTTCCTATTAGTTCACTGTCCAGTGCAGCTTGCAGAGAAAAAGACTGGGGAAGCTCTGTCCTCAGTCTCATTCCCTGTCTCAAAAGTGAGACATCAGAGGTCTGTTTAGACCCCTGATGTTTCACCAAAACCCCCCAACGGGCCTCCCCAAAAAATAGTAAAAAAATTATAAAAAATGAAATTGTAAAAATAATAAAAATAAAAACTACTAACACCAATCTCTGCTCTACTGACACTGTCCACCGCTCTGCTGATATTACACACATGGGTGTTTGTACTCTGGGGTATACACCCTAATGCAATAGGCTGTACACATCAATGTCTGCTTGTTACAAAAAAGGGAAGTGAAAGGGAAAAGGAGAGATTCAGGAGCTCACAGGGAGCATTACAAGTAGGCAGAAAAACACAATAAGAAAGAATTTCATGACAAATAGATTACAGAGCCATTAAGTAGTGGATGTGTAGGGATCATTTTTTGGGAATACAGATATCAGTTCGTGTCATGTCCTTCTTAGTTTTCTGAAAAATGTTCTAATATTATTTTATTTCAGTTACATAAGTTGACTCAATTTATTTCAGTGTTGTCTTCATTATTATATGACAGGTGTGCTAAATTGTCAGTTATATTTTTCAGTATGTCATGAAATGACTATGAGGTTTTGCAAAGAAAGGAAGGGCTTGGCCAAAAGGCATGGATTACATAATCCCCATTGTTATTTATAGGGTACATCTTCTGCAAGGCTGTACAGAGGTTGCACTGTATAAAATAGAGAGTACAGACAGGCTATAATAGATATATTGCAGGGGCTTTTGCAGCAGTTCATTTTGTTTTTTGTTCATCTGTGCATTTCACCAATCCCATCATGTTGGTGCTCTAAAATAAGTACAATCTTACTGACATCAAGGGTTATGGATGCTATAGTAATGGAATGGTTAGCACATACCTCCCAACATTCTGAGATGGGAATGAGGGACACCTACTAGCATACATATGTAGGCAGAGGACACACCCCTGCCACATCCCCTTAAAGGAGACTTAACCAAAAAAAGGTTAATTAAATCAACAAGGGCTTTATTTTTACCACTACTATTCCTTTATTTTGGCTTTTAAAATTTACAAATGCAGCAATTTAAAATTTGGATGAAAGGTTTAGCACTGGGAAACACTTTTTGAAAGATAAATAGTGCATTTTATATTTAATTATATAGATCAGACCAAAATGAGGGACAACTGAGAAGGAAAGGGACAGAGGGACATTGCTCCAAATCAGGGGCAGTCCCTCCAAATCAGGGTCAGTTGAGAGCTATGGGTTAGCATGTGGCCTTATTGTTAATTCTTAAAGCAGTTGTAAACCATGGATGTTGTGGGAAAAAAAAACACCTGCAAGGCAATGGGAGGCACTAGTTTCCGTCACGAAGATCTGAAGTTCCATCAAGGTATGCCTAACCTTCAGAGCGCATGTGCCGGTGATGTAACTGGCTGCACCTGGGGTGAATCTGTGCAAGTTTAGGAGATATTCATTATACCTATAGGTAAGCCTTATTATAGTCTTACCTGTAGGTAAAAATGACCAAGCGGGGTTTACTACCGCTTTAAAGTCCAGAAAACTTAAATTCCTCCTTGCAAGGTTAACCACTCATTTAGACCTATGGGGCATGGAAAATATTGATTTACTTACCTGACCTGCTGCTCCTCAGCACTGCTAGACAAGTCCTGGCAACATCTTCTGCCCCATGTTCCATCAGTTTGAGATTCTGACATCATCAAATCAGTGTCCGTAGTCATAGAGTGGACATTATGATGCCTAGGAACTGTGCACTGCTTAAACATGGGGGAGGGCCATCAGTCGGTAGAGTGGAGGATTGGGTAATTAAAATGTTTTTACTCTTTCCGAGACCTAAACCAGCAGTAAACTCCAGCACTGCTCCACTGCCAGGAGGAATTTTCTGATTTCCCTTAATTTGGATATAAAGTAGAACGGAAGGCAAAAAACTTTTTTTTTTCCCATTTTGGATAGAGTAAGGAAGGGTTAATACCATGTCTGTTTAATTTTGCCATCTGTGTCCAATTGGGGAGATTTCTTTTCACGTCCTGTCTCATAGCCCCATAACCACAACAAGAAGTGAGAGGAAATCCTTTCAAATTGAGGGAAATCCCTAGTAATCACCAGGGTCACCAGAACTAATGTCCTCATTGGACGATTTTCCCCTCCAGTCCTATTCTGGTGACCACTCAAACCAAGGGATTTTTTTTTTCTTTTTCACTTTCTGTGATAATGATCACCATGGCAAATAGAGAGGGTGAATCTCCCTAACAGGGACACAGACACCAATTAAAACCTGACAGGGGGTCTAATCCATCTCCACTTTATCCCCAAAAAAAGTTTTTGGTAATCCATAACAACCAACAAGTATAAGGTTGTTATAAGCTACCACAGTGTATAGCACTTTAAAGTGGAAAAACCTGAAGATAGTTAAGAAACAATGGGTAATTCTGTTATGTTCGAACCACCAAGGGTTCAGCTAATCTTGTTCAAAATTTGGTAAACCCAAACATAGAGGTGCATCCCCTTAAAGTCTATGGGGGATATCTTGGTTAATATTGGCAATTTTTAGGGCTAATAGGCAAACTACTGTTACAAAAAAAGGCATCATAAGCTATGTACTGCCACGGGGGGACATATACTAAGTAAAAAAAAAATTATGAAAACAAAAGGGCACAGCAGACTGTTTTCATGCAGCAAGCATGAAAAAGGGCAACATTGAAAATACACAAATCTTTTATATTACATGGTTGGGGGTGCCTAAAAGCTGTACGTGGCGTTAGGGAACCGTATCATGAGAAGTCTCAGCAACAGTGTACATTGGCAGAGAATGTTTGCTATGGATTTTTTTTTCTTTTATAATTATCTTGGCATATAGTACATCAGCAGCACGCCAATCTGATTGATTTTTTATGAAACAGTAATAGACCCACTTTGCTGGCAGATACAAATTGACCAGTAGTTGACTGTGGCTGTCCCTGTTTTTGCTGATACAAAACTGCCCTACTGCTGGCCAATTTCTATCAAGATCTCATTGAGAATGATGTGACCATGGATTATACAGCAGTGTAAAATTGGCCAGCAGCAGGATATTTTTAATCATGGATAATAGGCCCAAATGCACTAGGGCCAAAAAGTACATTATATCTACCAAACTACAAGCACACAGATAGTTATTGCTAATAGTCCAAATGAATCAAGGTAGGGAGAATTATTGGCCATCAGTGTAAGGAACTCTTGAAAGCTCTGGATCTGGTCCTGCAGGCTCCTTAGATAGACCTGGGTTGGTTGTGGCTAGAACTCAAAAGACAAAAGCAGACAGGAGGATGGGATCCGATTAGAAACTGAGCATATCATCTTTACAGCGGCTTGGTTTGGCAGTGTGGAACATTGTTTTGGATCTCCCCGATTCAGTGAGCTCCAGCCAGCATTGATGAGTTTATATATCGTATTCTCTGCCTGGACTGTGGTGCCTTGATTTCAGGCTGTCTCATGCTGATCCTTGGCTGCTGTGATGTAAGTCTGCATTTGTTTTTATCCAAAAAGATACTCAGCTTTCTAAACAGAACCCGTGCTCATGTCAGGAGATCCTGAGATTTTGATTCTCAGAAATAACACCTTGTATAGAATAAGGCCAGTAGTCTTATCAGTTATCAGTCTCCAAACTGAAAATGAGGCTTAAAGTGACACAGTAAAGAAGGAATAAGAAAGCTGCACTGTACTGCCTTCTGAACAAAATGTTAGTTGCCTGGCTTTGTTTGATTTAAAGCTGAACTCTATCCAAAACAATATTGGTGCATTAGCAAGGTACTAATATTGTAACTCTAATGATGTGTGTCCTATTCGTTGGTTCTGCTTTGTCCCTGAAAACTGTTAGATTTATGCATTCCCTGTCTCTCGTTGCTTGTTTATTTGTGATCTCTCCTGACAGTGATGTAAGCATTGAACTTCTGCTGCTAAAATGCACAGCAATCACTCTGCTGTTTCTCCATTCAAAAAGCATCTTGTGTCTTTTTCAAAGAATTGAAGGCATTCTGTGGTTAGACATGGGTTCCTGCAAAGGGGTTGCTGATTTGTGTCCCAGGTTTTTTTTTCCCATTGGTGTGGTGGCAGCCAGGAAAACAGCAATATTCTCTCCTTTGGCTCAGTAAGTAATCTAGGGGTTGATCTTTTAAAGTTTATTGCAAGATAACTTGGATGGGGCTTAGGAAAGCTGTGGAATACTCCAGAACACTGAACAAGAATGTTTTTGACACTCTTCCCTTTTCAGCTACTGCTCAGAACAGTCCCTTCAGCATTAGGACATAAAGGACATCAGCAGTGTCCCAGGCCAAGCAAGCCTTAATGTTAGTGCACCAGGGGTTAACAGCAGCAAAATTCACTAGGATCCATCTCTCAGGTCTGTACTCACAGTGTCCCTGGGAACTGGATGCCTCTCTCCAGACTCAGGCAGACAGTCTTCTCAGTGAATCTTCTAGAATAGGTCCCCAGTGAAACTTCTCTCTTAGCTTCAAGGGAATTTGTAGCAGAATAGGCCCCCCAGCTATGCTCAGCTGGGACCTCTACGAGACAAGCAGAATCTTCAGCTGAACTGCCCAGAAGGGCAGCAGCCTGTCTGGCTGGGAACTTCTCTCTCCTTTTCCTGGGGAAAAACCTTGTTTCTGAGGCTGCAAACTATTTATGCACTCCCCAACCACCATCTGGGCACACTCCCCATGGATTGGCTGGTGCCATATAAGCTGCTAATTTGACTATCCCATCCACTACATTCTGGAAGGCTCCAGAAGACAGGGGGAGCAATCAATCCCACAGCTTGCAGAGCCCAGAGCAGTCCAAAGCAATCACATGTTGCTCTACTGATTACAAGAGAGCCACAGAGCTATACTTGGTTAACTTAACTAGGAGCCTATCTGGGAGGGCGCTACATCTCTATCCTTTTACTGGCTCAGCACACTGCTCAGCACACTGTATATATATATATATATATATATATATACACACACACATATATTAAAAAAAATATATATATACATACATGGGATAGCAAAATGTAACATTATTCATGAATTGTAGCTTGTAGAATACTGGGCAAAATTGCAAAATTCTGATGACATCAGATGGAAGGAAAGATGTTTTGAATTGAGGTTATATCTCTGTTTGAAGTGATGGGTTTTAAATAAATATTTAAAAAATCTTTATTTATTTGGAATGTCAAGGGATATGGAAGAGAGTTACAGATAAAGAGAACAACGCAAGAAAAATCCTGAAAGCAGAAATGAAAACTCGGAGACCAGAAGAACAGAGAAGGCGTTCTCATCAAGAGACATGGCATATGGGATGATGTCCTGAAAACTATTTTTCAAAGTCATTTAGAAGCCTGAGTGATTTGCATTTCCTTTAAACATGGCCTAAGTATTTTTGCATATGTTGATGCTGTGCAGGAACACCTAATCAGTAAAACTCAATACATATGTCATAAATATTTTGCCAGAAAATTTCAAAGGCCTTATCTACATGGGATCAAATAATTCTGAACATTTAAAGCAGAGTCTGTATTAATTCCATATGTCACAATCACCAGTGTAAGAGTATGACCTATTGTTAAAAGATCAGTAGAATTGACTTCTTTATCTGCTAAAATACAGATGAAAGATACAGAAATATGACAAATACAACCATATGGATTCAAAAATGTAGATCATATTTATGATGGCAGGGAGCACAGTGTTGTAAAGGAACATGAGGAGTGGATAATAATTTTTTGCATCAAATGGATTTTCACACAACTTTTTAAAGGTAAACTCCCGGCTGCTTAATACACAGCTGACATTAATACTGTGTATGCGAACCTGTGGAAGAGATGACCCCATCTGGAATGGTGGGAGACCTTTTCATGGTCAAACTCAAGGGGCCACTTGTGAAGTGTGGAGGAATCAGAACACACATCTGCTTAGCATTTTAAAAACGTTAGGCAACCAGTTCAGAAACTTCTCCAGTAGCTTGGGGTATTCAAGTGCCCCAGCTTTGTCTACACTACTCAGTGGGGGGTGTTGGAGACTAGACCCCGGTGTGTGTCGACGTCAACCAGCATGACCACTTGCTCTCAGCATAACCTTGGAGGTCTTCTGCTTTCTAACTCCCTTGATAGGTCCCAGAAGTGAGAGGAGAACCATCCTCCTGCTCCTTGTAACCACATGGCCAGGGCCGGTGCTACCACTAGGCAAACTAGGCAGCCGCCTAGGGCGCCCTGCCACTGGTTTTCCTACTCTTTTCTCTCTACAGCAAGCAACTAAGTCTCAGCATCAGCAGGCAGCCGCACACCGTTCGCACATAGTGTCAGAGGCGCAGCAGTGGCGGAGGACTGTGTCTGTGTCCCAACTTCCAAATTAATTGAAGTAAGCAAACATTAATTGATGGGCACTGGTGAAGCTGCATTTTAAGGGCGCTTCATTAAAAAGGTGGGGTTTACATGGGCAGGGAAAAGGGGGTGGAGTCAGGGGTTCGCCTAGGGTGTCAAAAACCCTTGCACCAGCCCTGCACATGGCCATTTTCAGGTGGCAATTTGACACCATCATCTAGTTCCCTTCCTCCAGCAACACTGACTTCTCCTCCCACCTGCACTCTGCAGTGACAACTCTGGATGTTTTTAAATCTCTGCTAAGGTAGATTGGGTTTTAAAGTCATTTAATGGAGACACCGCACCTCTGAATCACATTATATGAGACTGAAGCCTGGACTGAATGGATGTTTTCACCTTTAATTACATTTGTGAGAACAACTCCAAGTTAGGAGTATAGTATTCTCTGTATCCTGGTTTCCTTATGTGGAGGATAGTGAGCCATCCACGGCCTGAAGAGTGGTCTAACGGTGTCCCATCTCAAGAAAGGCCCCGACCGGGTTAAGGTCACAAGCTTTCTAAGCTTGCCATTTGGTAAGCGTCCATTTTATCCATAACACTGTGGTGTGGTGAAGGTATATCCAGTCCCATCTGTATTTGCCTAACAAGGGACCTAGTTGTCCGGTGTTTCATCCATTGCACCTTTGAAGACTTCTATTCACTGATTGAACTTTATTGTGTCACTGGATTGTTTATGAAACTTTATATATTGTTAATCACTATTTGTGGTTTAGTATCCGGATTCAGTAAACTTATATATTATTTTCTAAGTTTACTATCTATCTTATATAATATATATTTCTTAAAACGTATACATTTCTCTTCTTGACGCCAACCTTTACTGAACTTCTCAGCTTGGAGTAGCAGATTGTGATTGGTATGCTTGAACTGTAACAAATTTGCTGGTCTCTGTTCTGTGCAAACCTTATAATCTAACATAGATTCTCAAAGTCTCTTTGTCCTAGGATTTAGAAATCCATATGGGAGCACAGTTCCTGTAGGACAGGGGATTTCTTTGAGGGATCACATGGAGGGCCTAGTTGCAGCTTTAACCGAATTGTTGGACTGACTCATCAGATTATCTTTCCAAAACTGTCCTACCTGCCATATGATTTGTAATTCTGCTTAGCCAGTGGCATGATCCAGGCACCACTGCCAGATTGCAAAGCAAAATCATTGACCTGCTCTGTATTTATGCAATGCAGCCTAATCCAGCACATCCTGCAGCCTGCTAAAGGGGACATAGCACTAGTATGAGCTCATCACTGTTACCTTCCTTTCCTAGCTACACTAACAACACTGTGCAAAGCACTAGGACCCCATATGGCTCTAAATGATGTCCCCCTTGCTTCTAGTCTGGGTGCTGAGATTTTGTAAACTTGCCTGGGGTTCCGGTTTAACCCTTACTTGCTGTTTTTGGATATTGTATTGTATATATGGTAAGAACCGATTCAGGTACTTAGTCACGTTTTACGTAAAAAGATATTTAATCACCTTGAAGGAATACATAACTGGATTAAGTCCTGTTCTTTACATCTGCCTGGAGTTTAGATTTAAAGCCTGCTAATAATGACATGCTTAGAATTCTTCATGACACTTCTGTGGATTCTGTGACAAAAGAAATCAGATTTTGATGCCTTGCAGTTTGTCAGCATGTCCCGATGCATTGATACAGCTAGAAGTTGTGTAACACAGATATAAAAGAGTCTGAAAGCAGCTGTCAGATGGAAAGTAAAACCCTCCTCTAAAAAATGAAAAAGAGACTATCTTTAGGTGTCACAAACCACGGTATACGCTGTTAAAATAGAGAAGTAAACAAGGACTTTAAGGCAGAATGCCAAGGCAGAGTGACAGTTCATTAGGTAAAAGCTATCCATGTCTCCTGCCATGTTGAATGTTAAACTTGATGCTATTTTTATTTATTTAAAGGAGACCTTCACTTGCCAGATCCACTTTAGCTCCCTGTATTCCTCCCAATCCCTCCGTAATATATTAAAAAAAGCGTTATTTTGGTCTGTTAAACCCTAAGTTTTTTGTCCAGCATCCCTAACCCCCCCCCCCCCCTCCGCCCTTCCCACCACCACTCTAATCTAGACAAGAATAAAGCGGGAGCAGGGATTCACAGTGGCCAGGGGGTGGACCCAGTGGTACATTTTCAGATTCTGGCTAATGAACCCAGAAAAGACAGCAGGCGCCCAATGATGTCAGAGGAGAAGATGGCGCTGGATCCACACTGGGCAGGTATGTGAATTGAGGAGAACCCAGCATAAATGGTAAGAGGGGATAAAGAAAAAAATTGGGCAGGAGAATGGGGGGGTTTGGTGAAGATGAAGTTTGTCTTTAAGTTGGAGGCTGATCTTTTGTCCTAAGTTTTCAAATGTTGGGTGCTGATAAAAGCAAAATAAGAAGCTGGTCAACAGTTTAAAAGGTTTATAACTAGCAAGGGATATGCACATGGGAGGAGAAGTTGGGACATTTCTACCTGACGTTGAAGATTAACTGATTAAATTATATTGTAAAAATACATTTATAGTTAGAAGCCTAGCCAGTGGTCAGGGATGAGTTTAATTATGAGTTCCTTGATAGAGATTCAGTGTTGTAAGAGGAAGACTTCCGAGAAGGAAAAAACACAAGTCCCTGTTTGGTTCATCAAGTGATGGATAGTCTCAGTCTCCAATAGGGAGTTGTATAGAGGGGTAGGTTTGCCCTTGACTTGATTTGCATATCAGAGCATCCCCAGGTTCTGAGGTCCTTGAATGAAAAATGTGCACATGAATTACAAGGTGCCTGTCTTTTGTTACAGCTCTTACTTTTAAGGCTTTATTGTGGGGGAATGTTTGCTTTTAAAAGACTGTACCATTTAAAATAAAAAAAAAAACTTCTGGATGTTTAATGTGTAGTCAATGGCTTACAGCAGCCTCCAAAACCCTTCGGTTACAGGGCAATAACTGATCGTTCTAATAGGCAAAGTTTTGGAATTTCCTGATAGTAACAACACTTGACCATCCATTTCTTGCACATCCTATTGGCCAGTGAGGCAGAACATCATATTAATGGAAATGTGGGGGGGCGGGATTTAGTAGCATGTAATGAAGTGTTGGATTGTTGCCTATCAGAATGGCCTAAAAACTTGTTTTAGTAGAAAAGTTTAGGGAGCTGCAACAGCTCTATTTTCAGGCACTTTATACATTTCACATTTTTTAAAAATGACAGAGCCCCTTTAAAGAGCGACCCTGGCATGTAATAAAGGTCTATGAGGAAAGCCCATACATATTTTAAAGAGGCTGAAAACTTTTCTCTCCTGCCAGTGATGCCACTTGAAGATGCTCATTGCAGAGAAATGGTCCCTCAAAGTTCACTGAGAAACCAAGCATGTTAATCTCTGCGCATCCCCCAGAGCTCTCATTGGTTTTTCCCTCTAAGCATACGTCACTAATGTGTCCTTTAGCGATGTGAAGGTCACAGGGGGAACCACTGAGTGCTGCAGGGGACCAGGAGATCAACACTTCTGGAAGTACTGGTCATAGAAGGAACTTCACCCTGTCATTATTGTTCAGTAGAGCAACATCAGGCAGCACGGGCGGCAGAAAATGCAAGGCTACAGCTTTTGATGAGACTTTTAGTTTGGCAGTAGAGCTGTTTTAAACTTGATACAAAGGGGTTGCTTTACTAAAGGTAAATAGGCTGTTTGCATTGCAAGGGAAGTTGCACTTTGCAAGGAAATTTTCCCCCAGAGCTTGGTGAACGTGGTGAAGCTTCACTTTTGCTTTC
Source organism: Aquarana catesbeiana (assembly GCF_042186555.1). NCBI lineage: Eukaryota > Metazoa > Chordata > Amphibia > Anura > Ranidae > Aquarana > Aquarana catesbeiana. The sequence continues at coordinate 880,722,185 of NC_133324.1, forward strand.
ATGTGACTGGATGATGGAAGTCAGTTGAGCTTCGCCTCAATCACTAATCTCTGTGGCAAATTCCCTTGCAAATCAAACAGCTTATTTGTCTTTAGTGAATCAACCTCATAATGTTGCAGTCACAGTGTTCTCAAGGTTACCTAATCCTGAAGGGTACATTAACTGCTCTCCAGGTGCAATGAAAATAAATGAATATTTATTGGTTAAATTTGCCATTTCAGCAACTGCCTATGCTAAAACAGCTTACTTCTTTTTAGGAGATTTAAAGTTAAAATAAAGTTATTTCTACAGCTCATATTTAAAAAGCAAACAAATCTCAAGTGCAAATGCAATACAATGTACATTTACAGACGGTTTTTGCCCTTTCTGACTCTCTTTAAAAACTGTCATTGCATGTACAGATAGTTAAAATCCCATATAAAAACACTGGTGGTTTCTGCTATCAGTAAAGGGATCCAGACATAATCTCATTACTTGGTATAAAAGTGCCTGTTGAAAATAGTTGTTACATATATGCAGAATGCTGACATAAGGTCTGAACACACAAGGGAAATTGACTTGACAGCTTGAATGCAAATAAAGACAGAAAAAAAACTCACTCTGCACTTCTTGTAAATTCTCCTGTGCTTCAATAAAGGGCATTTGTAAATTTATGACTGTGAAATATATCCTTAGAGATTTTGAAAGGCTGGGTCGTAAATATTATACGTTAACGCTTTCAGTCTGCATATGGAAAAAGTGGCATAGAGGTGGGCTCCTTGTATTATGCATTGGTAGGTCATAGAGGTCTGAGAGATAATACCTGCTACCCATGAAAAAAGGAATACAATGATATAATGCGATGCAAGATCCATCAAGGCTTCTGCTGTTGTTTTAAAGACATTCTGGTCCAAAAAATATCCACTCTGTTCAAATAGTTTTTATGAATGATGTCTACCACTATACCACTAAAAGCTTTTCTTTCTCAGTGTCCTGCTTACTAATTTGCAACTAAATATCCCCTATTTGCACCTTGGATAGGAGTGATGTACATTGCCTTGAAAAAATATTTATACCCCTTGAAATTTTCCACATTTTGCCATGTTACAACCAAAAACGTAAATGTATTTTTTTGGGATTTTATGCGATAAACCAACACATAGTGGGACATAATTGTGCAGTGGAAGGAAAACGATAAATGGTTTTCAATTTTTTTTACAAATAAATATGAGCATTTGTATTCAGGCCCCTTTACAGATACTCCTTGTTTAACGACTTACCTGTTTAACGACTGCTTGGACTTACGATCAGCTCTCCCCACCCGAACGATTCGCTGTACATCATTGTATTGTACAGTACAGAATTTTCGTTTGTGTTCTGTACACATTATTGAGCTGGAGGGGTTAATCCATTGTGTGAAAAGGCTGTTTTATCCTGTCTTCTCTGATCTTCCCCTTCTTTTACTGTCCCCAATCCATATCCTGATAGAACAGAGTCTTGGGGACACTCTGCACATGCTCAGTTTGGTGCGTATTGCTGGAGCTTTTTTGTTTTTTTTTCTTGGGAGGGTGAATGTGATCGACACAGGACCAAACAGCACTGTCCAGACAGAGGGTCAGGGGTCATGCAGCCTTATAGGATAGTCGGGGGAGAATGAAAACTCCTCCTACAAGTTTTACCTAGTGCTCAGCCGGACACTGTTATGCCACGTACACACGATCGGACATTCCAACAACAAAATACATAGATTTTTTCCGACGGATGTTGGCTCAAACTTGTCTTGCATACACACGGTCACACAAATCTTGTTGGAAATTCTGAACGTCAAGAACGCGGTGACGTACAAGACGTACGACGAGCTGAGAAAAATTAAGTTCAATAGCCAGTGCGGCTCTTCTGCTTGATTCCGAGCATGCGTGGAACTTTGTGCATCAGAATTTACGACAACAGATTTTGTTGACGGAAAATTTGAGATCCAGATCTAAAATTTTGTGTGATGGAAGTTCCGATGGAAAATGTCCGATGGAGCCTACACACAGTCAGAATTTTCGACAACAAGCTCCTATCGAACATTTTCCGACCGTGTGTACGGGGCATAAGAAGTCAAAAGACTGCTATGTGCTGCCATTGAGAAAAGGAATTTAGCAGTATTTACTAGAATAATTGCATTTCTATGTTCTGTGTACTGTGGGAGACCAGATATAGTGAATGCAGAGTCCTGGGTTTAGTAACACTTTAAGGGGTCAGTTTACCCAGAACTGATATTTCAGTGTTTGTTAGATGCTGGAGCGGTAAGCTATCCAACATTTTTCTATATCTCTTGGGGACTTTATTAATGATATCTTTTCACTTGAATTCCTGGGTCTGCACATCTGTTGTGGCCATTATGGGGGATTTCCATTCAGAATGCTATAGGGAATACTGCAACATGCAAAAGGTGGGTGGGAAAATCTAAAACTTCCAGATAGACAAAAATGCTGGTAAATATTGCAGAGAGGTCTCTAGACATATAAGCAGTAAATAATTAAAGTAAAGATTGGAGTTGCGCAGCCTGAAATATTGTACATACTAAACTATATATCCTGGTGATAAAAAACCAAAGATCACTTAACATGCCTTAATAAAAGTGCCAGTGAATAAATGTAATCACAAACATCTGAAATTTCTGTAGTTTCAAAACACAGATGTATAAGGTGTGAGGACACTTTTATTAAATGTCTTATCAGCAAGTCGGCATTTATGTTCTAAATCAATAAGAAAAACTACCTTGAATTGCCTTGCTAGGACTCCAAAAGATAATATATACCAAATAAATTTCCACATCTGTGTCAGTATCAGATGGGAAGATGCTCTACTTACTTAGAACTTCAGTGGTGGTGCCTTTTATGGCTATGATAAGTGAGGAAGGGTTGGACATCTTGAATTCAAGCTGTAAATGTCTATTGGTTAACCTTCTCTTATGATGTGTCGGTAATGGGGTACAGATGTGTACAATTTTGCAAAAACTAATTATTTCAGAGTTGCTATAGTTCAGGTCCAAGGACAAGAGATAACTAAAGTGAACAAACCAGGGATATAAGTGAAGATGATTACCACCTGTTTCTTTACCTAATAGACAACTTCACTTTTAGAAAAGTTGACCTTTAGGTAAACTTCCCCCCACCCTTCTCATTGATACCCACAAGGAAAAATACCTTCCTCTCTGCTACCATGATCTTAACTGTGCAGCCCTACCCAACGTGATTGGCTGAGCAGAATAGAGCAGCAAGCAGTACCCTTTCTCTACCACTGGAAAAGGCACTGCTAAGGGTCTCATGATAGATGATTCTGATAAGTAGTTCTGGGTTTTGGATGCATTTAAAACACAGGTTAGCTGAGGTGGGAAATTAGTTTTTTTGGCCATAGTTGGCTTTATCAAGGAGCAAATGAGCTTTAAAACAAGCCTTCACTGACCTTTGTAGCTGCAGGCAATGTGGAGCAATTCATCTTCTAAACTCAGAACAGAGACAAGTTTCAAGTGAGGTTGAAGTCCCTTTCTGAACAACTTACAACATCTGCTGCTTGTTTACATTAGAAGGTTGAAAGTCTTCAAAGCCCTTGCTATCTGAGAAATTCAGGGAAGAGGACTTTCAGTGTCCCTGTATAAAATTTTAGAATGAATTACTAGACAGTGCCTGCAGCTACAAAGTTTAGTGAAAGCTTGCTTTAAAAGTCTTTTACTGCTAGGAATATGCAAATATTTGAATGTAAAGATAGAGTATTCATAAAACTCAGGGCTGATACCTGGAGATAAGAGATGTTTGACAGTCATAGAGTAATCACAGATAATTGCCCGGGTCATATTTATCATTTGGGATAGTAGGCTTTTGCAGTGAGCATGCCCTTGATTTCCTCAGACTCCAACTCTTGAGTTACAAGAGCAATAGACTCCCTCCAATGTGGTGAAAGACAAAAGGATGGGGAATATGGCGCTACCTACTGGCAAAAATGATAAGAATAGCAGGACTAACAAGAATAACAAGACGTAGGTGGAGGAAATGGGGGGGGGAGCATAAATGCTGCACTGAGGATATGTATACCCCACTAATACACAATGCATGTAACCCCCACCTCAAATAAAGTGACTGTGCTTCATATGTGAAAAATGTTTGTAACGTGCAGGTGGGTAATAAACTCACATCATATATATATATATATATATATATATATATATATATATATATATATATATATATATATGTGCCCAAACTACTGTGCAAAATGCCCACCAAATAGTCACAAGCCGCAACTTTAGGTGTATAGCAGATATTTTTAAAGTGTGTCAGGTGCGTGTCATTAGCCACAGGCCCAAAGAAAAAGGACGCGTATGTGTCCAATGAACCATATGTGATACCCTAAAACTTCCCTAGTAATAAACACTCCGGCTATCAGGATGTGAAATTTCGTGAAGATAGTATTAGATAGAAATAAAAATAAAAATCACATTTGTTGACATGCGTGAAAAAACAACCACACTCAAGGGTGGGCCACATGCATATCAAACCATAATGCAGAAAAAATAATAATAGATGTGTTAGCATAAGGCCCTACTAGGCTGACCTGATAAATGCTTATAAATAAAATAAAGCTAGGGTAAGAGTTCATATATATATAAATGAGTGACAGTCCATATGGTGTACGTCTGATGCTCCTCAGATGTATAACAGGAAAAATATATTAGGTGACTTGAGGGCTTGCAGTGTCCACAGGTGACTTCTGTGCTCCCCCTCAAGGGTCCCCACTCACCAAATCCAATCACCCCACTGGGGCAACTTCAGCATTTATGCTCCCCCCCATTTCCTCCACCTACGTCTTGTTATTCTTGTTAGCCCTGCTATTCTTCTCATTTTTGCCAGTAGGTAGCGCCATATTCCCCATCATTTTGTCTTTCACCATTTAGAGTTCCCTCAGGGGAGCCTCATTAGAGGAGGCAGCACACCTACATATATTCATCCTAAGCGCAGTTTTATATATATTTTTGCACGTTATATCCCTCCAATGTGGATCCCACACATGCGTGTGTATTCCACACAAAACAAAAAGTAGGTCATTTTATGGAGTCAAATTATTGCAAGGGATGTCTGAGCTTGGTTGCATCAAAAGGTTGTGAGTGTTTTTTTTTTTTTGTACAGTTCTTTGTGATTTTTGGGCTTAAGACAAGAAATAGATATTAAAGAAGTAGCATCTTCTGTATGCTCGGTCAATGTGTAACAAGCATACACACAAAAAAAAGAAATGTTTAGCAAGACAATAACTAAATCAAAATGTTCTCTCTGGAAGGTGACCTTTTTATGCAGAATTTTTATGTGGCTTGAATTTAGTACCACGGCTGCCCCTTATGATGAATTTTTCATAAGTGCCTGCCATTATGCAAAAGAAACATCAGTAAACATTTAAAAAAACATTATCCAAACAGTTTTTATTATTACAGAGTTTCAACAAATAGTAAAATATTAAATGAACTTAAAACTGACTTTTCCTAAAATTCACATCAGCATGCAATGTGAAATCTTCTTAAAAAAAAAAAAAAAAAAAAAAAAAAAAAAAAGAACCAGTTTTTAATTTGCTTACCATTTCTGTGTCCACTTCCTTTCCCCCCGGAGACAGTGGTGACCCAACTCTGGCCAAGCAGATGTACCATGGGATGTATCCTCGGAAGGCAACATCACTAGTGCCTTCAGGGAGATCCCATAACAAAGCTACGAGATCTTGCAGTATTCTCATACTGCACATGTGCGAGATGCGAGATGAAATGCATGACATCACGTCACCTCGCACATGTGCTGTGAGACAATAAACTCATTTGCTGTAAAAAAAAAAAAAAATCTTTCCCTAAAGATTTTTCAGAGATCTCAGGGTAGGATCTTTTTTTAAAATCAGATGAGGGTAACGTCGTACGACTCATGTGCAATATGAGGCATCATCATGTGCTCGATCTCACAAATGTGCAGGACGACATACATTTTCAGGATGGTGACATGGGGCAGAGATGCTGGCTGCACAGAAAAGGGATCCACAAGAAGGAAAGGCAGCATAAGCGTACTTGGTTATGTATAATGTATTTTATATTATTTACTTTTTCTTGCAGTTATTGGGGGAGGTCCCCTTTAACATCAAAAAAAAGAAAACAAAAATCCTTCATTTAGTGTCGGCCGTGCACTCAGTTTGCAGTTTGATGTTTGCGCACAGATAGTTTTTAATAAATCTGTGGTTGAGTCAGAAGCTTTTCTCCATTGAGTTTGGTAGGGTAGACATTCAAAGCTTCAAAATGCTCAATAAGTGTTCACCTGTAGCTCAACGCCTCCACAAGACAAAATAAGCTAGGTTTAAAGCAAAATTTGGCCCTATTGGCTTAAAGTGATTGAAACGATCACCTTGTAAAACAACCCATTCAGTTTGAGATCGAAATGAAAGGTAAAACATTTGTGTATAGATATAAAAAACATTATAAATACCCTTTTCTCCTTTTTTTATAAGTGATCACATTCCCTCTGTTCTCAGCTGCATAAGAGCTGGGGGGAGGTGAAGCAGCAGCACACTGAGCTTCCCAGTGAATGGCTCTGCAGGGGGGGGGCATGTTAGGACAAGTCTAATCATTGGAGGAGAACAGACTGAGTTCCCAACATAGCTAGAGAACAGACCATGGTGTGCTCTCCTGCTTAGTGTGGTCAGTTTTTAATAGGAAAGTAAGTGGATGGGCAGGGACACCAGGGATTTCACACAAAGGAAGCAAAAGAAAGAGAACTGGATTTTTTTTTATCATACAAGTACAGCAGGCAAATATCAGGAATATGAAGTGTTTTTACGATGTGAAAAATTGCATGTTACACAATCCTGCCCAACAGAAACTCCTGTATGGCACTTTACTCCTAAAAATATGCATAAAATGCACAAAAAAGGCTCAAGATCATCCACATGCAATGCTCAAGTGTGCATGGTAGCTTAGAAGAATATGAAAAAACATTATACTTATGCCACACGTTGCAATGGGGTTGATTTACTAAAACAGGAGAGTGCAAAATTCAGTGCAGCTCTGCATAGAAACCAACCAGCTTCCAGGTTTTATGGTCAAAGCCTAAAGCGCACCTTCGGTCCTTTTTTCATCTTTCCATCTATTAAATCTTCTGCCCTTGTTGTTTTAACTTTGGATAGTGAAACATTTTTTTCTGCCAGTATATACTCTATACAGCCCACTTCCTGTTTCCTGTCTGGTAAAAAGCCTAGGCTTATGACATCATCCATACCTCCCAACATTTTGAGATGGGAATGAGGGACACCTACTAGCATACATATGTAGGCATAGGACACGCCCCCTGCCACACCCTCTTAAAGGAGAATTAAAAAAAACAAAGTTAATTAAATCCACAAGGGCTTTATTTTTACCACTACTATTCCTTTATATTGGCTTTTAAAATTTACAAATGCAGCAATTTAGAATTTGGATGAAAGGTTTAGCACCGGGAAACACTTTTTGAAAAATAAATAGTGCATTTTATATACAATTATATAGATCAGACCAAAATGAAGGACAAATGAGAAGGAAAGGGGGACAGAGGGACATTGCTCCAAATCAGGGACAGTTGGGAGCTATGCATCATGCACATCTCTCTCTCTAACTCTCATGAGAGTTTGCCAGGAAGGGAGGGGGGATGAGTCATAAGAAGGCCAATGAGAGCTGCAGGGCTGGAGGTGTGTGTCTGTGTAAATCCAGGAAATGAACAGGCAGCAGCTTCACCTGCCCACAGTTAAAATGGATGCAGCCAGACTCAGTGGAGGGAGATTTCTGCAGCATATCTGGCAAGTACAGAATCACAGTATAAATAAAATAATATGCAAAGTGGTTGGAGGGAAGCTTCAGAATGGCAAAGATGTTTTTATTACAAATTATGTGAGCAGACTGCAGTTCCTCTTTAATTTAACAAGTTGAAGTTAGAAGCTGATTGGCCACCATACACAGCTGCACCAGATTTTGCACTCTCCGGTTTTAGTAAATTAACCCCACTGTGACTATACAATACCTGTACAAAAAAAAAAATCAATATTTAGTGTGAGGGCATTACAAAAACAGTTTGTTTTCAATAAGTATCCCCATGCAGGACATGGTTGCTGGTAAATTTAGAGGGCATTGAACATTCACATTGTAACATGCATTGGCAGACAGAATTGTGATCAGTAAAGTAACATTCTGTTCTTTGTGTTTGCTTTAAAGTTTTCTGCCTGAAATAAATCACCGATTTATGGCTAAATACTAACATTTCTGTGTTGAGAGAAGGCATTTTTTTTTAAAGAAAGTATCTTTTTCTGCTTTTCCTTTTATTGGTTTCCGTAACATGTGGGAGATTTCCAGGCACTGTATATCTATCTTACTAAGTGTATCAGTGTGTAGTTTTGCTTTAGAATTGATTTTATTTGCTGTAGGGTTCTTGCATATCATTTTCCGCAATAATTCTTCCTCTGTTTTGGAATGCGCACACTAATGTATGAGCCAGATGCTCTGATTACAGCTATTAATAAATTAATAACTTTCAGGACTGAGCGCTTTGCTCAACCATATGGTATTTCTTCCTCGATGTTGAAAGGGAGCCAGCATATGAGAATATTATATGTACTAAAATATCTTAAATATTCAGTGCACCAGCCCATTCCTAGTATTTGTAGCGCTTAACTGATAAGATCTGTCAATGTGCATGGAATATGTTAAGGGATTTTAAAGTAAGATATAAAATAGACTCCAGATAAACCTTTTTTTGAGGTTTTAGATGGTGGAGCTTTTACTCAAAAATAAAATACAAAAATAAAAAAATTTCCTTTTAAGCTTTATATAATATATTAATAGAATAGAAATAAATGCTAAAGAATAAATAATAATATTTATAAAAATAAATAATAATAATAATAAATAATAATATTGATAATTAATAATAATAAAGAAATAAATAATAAAGAAAAAAAAAAATAATAATAATAATAAATAAATACATCTCCTTTAACCAATCTCCAACTAAGGAAGAAAATATTTCCTCTTTCTGTGTTCAAAGTAGAGCTCCTTTTTTATTTAGAATTTTGGTTACAGCTTACAAGAATTGGAACTTATTTTTTATTGCTGTTTTTGCCAAACTAGGGCCCATTATCACTACTTAAAGACCCCTTTCACACTGGGGCGCTTTGCAGACCCCACAGCGCTAAAAATAGCGCATGCAAAGCGCCCTGAAAGAGCCACTTCTGTCTCTTCAGTGCGAAAGCCCGAGGGCTTTCACACTGGAGCGGTGCGCTGGCAGGACAGTAAAAAAAGTCCTGCTAGCAGCATCTTTGATGCGGTGAAGGAGCGGTGTGTGTACCGCTCCTCCACCACTCCTGCCCATTGAAATCAATGAGCAGCGCAGCTATACCGCCGGCAAAGCGCTGATGAAGCAGCGCTTTGCGGGTGGTTTTAACCCTTTTTCGGCCGCTAGCGGGGGGTAAAAGCGTCCCGCTAGCGGCCGAATACCTCCGCAAATGCGACTGTAAAGCGCCGCTAAAAATAGCGGCACTTTACCGCCGACCCCGCCCCAGTGTGAAAGGGGCCTAAGCGTTTGTTAACCCAAAAAAAAAAAAAACAGATCCTATTCCCTTAAAGCATGTTATACAGCATAGTGCTTGTGCTGTGTCATTTGCCCCCCTGCATACCCTAAAATACCTGGCTGATCCTGCCTGGCTATACCCTCCCCTCAGCAAACAGACCACGATAATCATGGCTGCTGAGCCCCGAACATCGTGGTCCATTTGCGTGATTCCGTCAGCCGCAGCCCTGCTATCTGCAGCTATCCTGTGTCTGTATCTCGTCTGTGTCTCCTGTGTCCTCCTCCCCCTCCCCTCCCTGCCTGTACCAGTGCCCCCCCCCCCCTGCTCCTGCTGATCTCAAATCTGCTACTAAATGGTGCCATCCTCTGTACATTATAAGAAGTTTCCCTGTGTCTGTGTTCTGTAAAAAATCTGCCCGATTCTACCTGTTTGAGCGTGGCTCCCACCACTCAGCTGACGTGTGGCTATCTCTCTCTCTCCTCTCTCCCCCTCCTCCCGGCTGAGGTTAGCAGGGGGACTCGGCCCCGCCCTCTGCAGCTGTGAGCCGGAGAGAGAAGAAGGAGAGGAATCAGCTGAGCGCACGGAGCGGAACTCATATAGGTACAATCAGGCAGTTTGTTTTTTTACAGAACACAGGCACGGGGAAACTTCTTATAATGGTACAGAGAGGATGGCAGCATTTAGTAAAAGTGGGTAACATCCACTTTAAAGTGTTACTAAACCCAGGACCCTGCATTCACTATATCTAGTCTCCCACAGTACACAGAACATGGAAATGCAGTTAAGATTGTAGGAGGAGTTTTCATTCTAGTCTGACTGTCCTATGAAGTTGCAGGACCCCTGGCCCTCTGTCTGGACAGTGCTGATCACATGCACTATCCAAAGAAAAAAAACTCTATAGCAATACACACCAAACTGAGCATGTGCAGAGTGCCCTCAAGGCTCTGTTCTATCAGGAGATGGATTGGGGACTGTGGAAGAGGGGGAGGATCACAGAATACCTTTTTACACAATGCGCAGGATTAACCCCTTAGGTTCCACAGTGGGTATAAGAAGCATGCTTTACTACATATACAGACTGATTTTACTATTGCAGGTACAGTAACACTTTAGGTCCATTGCAGTGTGTTGTGTTAAGGCAGCCTATTAATTTAAATGATAAAAATACAGAAAGGAGCACCAGACAAAAATTGGATAAAAGAGTCCAAGATACTTTTAATTCACATAGTTACATAGTAGGTGAGGTTGAATAAAGTCCAACCTATGTGTGATTATATGTCAGTATTACATTATATATCCCTGTATGTTGTGGTCGTTCAGGTGCTTATCTAATAGTTTTTTGAAACTATCAATGCCCCCCCCCCGCTGAGACCACCGCCTGTGGAAGGAAATTCCACATCCTTGCTGCTCTTACAGTAAAGAACCCTCTACATAGTTTAAGGTTAAACCTCTTTTCTTTTAATTTTAATGAGTGGCCACGTGTCTTGTTAAACTCCCTTCCGCAAAAAAGTTTTATCCCTATTGTGGGGTCACCAGTACGGTATTTGTGAATTGAAATCATCATATCCCCTCTCAAGCGTCTCTTCTCCAGAGAGAATAAGTTCAGTGCTCGCAACCTTTCCTCATAACTAATATCCTCCAGACCCTTTATTAGTTTTGTTGCCCTTCTGTGGACTCTCTCCAGTTCCAGTACATCCCTCCTGAGGACTGGTGCCCAGAACTGGATGGCATACTCCAGGTGTCTTGTAGAGCGGGAGAATTATTGTTTTATCTCTGGAGTTGATCCCCTTTTTACTGCATGCCAATGTTCTGTTTGCTTTGTTAGCAGCAGCTCGGCATTGCATGCCATTGCTCAGCCTATCATCTACTAGGACCCCCAGGTTCTTTTCCATCCTAGATTCCCCCAGAGGTTCTCCCCCCAGTGTATAGATTGCATTCATATTTTTGCCACCCAAATGCATTATTTTACATTTTTCTACATTAAACCTCATTTGCCATGTAGTTGCCCACCCCATTAATTTGTTCAGATCTTTTTGCAAGGTTTCCACATCCTGCAGAGAAGTTATTGCCCTGCTTAGCTTAGTGTCGTCCCCAAATACAGAGATTGAGCTGTTTACCCCATCCTCCAGATCGTTTATGAACAGATTAAATTGGATTGGTCCCAGCACAGAACCCTGGGGGACCCCACTACCCACCCCTGACCATTCCGAGTACTCCCCATTTATCACTACCCTCTGAACTCACCCTTGTAGCCAGTTTTCAATCCATGTACTCACCCTCTGGTCCATGCCAACAGACCTTATTTTGTACAGTAAATGTTTATGGGGAACTGTGTCAAATGCTTTTGCGAAATCCAGATATACCACGTCTATGGGCCTTCCTTTATCTAGATGGCAACTCACCTCCTCATAGAAGGTTAATAGATTGGTTTGGCAAGAACGTTTCTTGATGAATCCATGCTGATTACTGCTAATGATACCATTCTCATTACTAAAATCTTGTATATAGTCCCTTATCATCCCCTCCAAGAGCTTGCATACTATTGATGTTAGGCTAACTGGTCTGTAATTCCCAGGGATGTATTTTTGGCCCTTTTTAAATATTGGTGCTACATTGGCTTTTCTCCAATCAGCTGGTACCATTCCTGTCAGTAGACTGTCAGTAAAAATTAGGAACAATGGTCTGGCAATTACTTGACTGAGTTCCCTAAGTACCCTCGGGTGCAAGCCATCTGGTCCCGGTGATTAATTAATGTTAAGTTTCCCAAGTCTAATTTTAATTCTGTCCTCTGTTAACCATGGAGGTGCTTCCTGTGATGTGTCATGAGGATAAACACTGCAGTTTTGGTTACTGAAGCCCCCCGATTCCCTCGTGAAGACTGAGGAGAAGAATAAATTCAATACCTTTGCCATCTCCCCATCCTTTGTAACCAGATGTGCTTCCTCATTCTTTATGGGGCCAATATGGTCTGTCCTCCCTTTTTTACTGTTTACACACTTAAAGAATTTCTTGGGATTTTTTTTGCTTTCCTCCGCTATGTGTCTTTTGTGTTCTATCTTAGCCACCCTAACTGCACCCTTACATTTTTTGTTGCATTCTTTATAAAGTCTGAATGCTGATGATGATCCCTCAACCTTGTATTTTTTAAAGGCCTTCTAGTTTGCTTTTATCTGCATTTTTACATTGGGGTTAAGCCATCCAGGACTTTTGTTCGCTCTTTTTAATTTATTACCCAATGGGATGCATTGGCTAATGCCCTTATTTAATATGCTCTTAAAGCAAACCCATCTCTCCTCCCTGTTCTTTGTTCCTAAGATTTTATCCCAATTTATGCCTTCTAGCAAGGTTCGTAGTCTAGGGAAGTTGGCTCTTTTGAAAATTCAGTGTCTTTGTATTCCCATTATGTTTCCTATTTGTGTGATTTATACTGAAGCCAATTGACTTGTGATTGCTTTTTCCTAAATTGCCCCGTATTTCCACATCTGTGATCAGGTCTGTATTGTTGGTAATCAGTAGATCCAGTAACGCTTTATTTCTAGTTGGTGCGTCTACCATCTGAACCATGAAATTGTCCTGCAAGACATTTAAGAACTGGTGAGCTTTAGACGAAAGCGTGGTTCCCTCCGCCCAGTCTTTGTCTGGATAATTAAAATCCCCCATTATGATAACACTTCCCATCCTTGCTGCTAATCCAAATTGTGATAGGAGATCCGTCTCCCTCTCCTCCCTCAGGTTAGGGGGCCTATAGCATACTCCCAGTATTATTTTTTCCTTAGCTTCATCCCTTTGGAGCTCTACCCATAAGGATTCCACCTCCTGCCTAGCTCCCTTAGTGATGTAATTTCTCACATTCACTTGTACGTTATTCTTGATATATAGGCATACCCCTCCCTCTTTTTCACCCTCTCTATCCCTGCGATAAAGGGTATACCCTCGAATGGTTGCCAGCCAATCATGAGAGCTGTTGAACCAGGTCTCAGAAATTCCCACAAAATCCAAATCCTCCTCGTACAACAGTATTATTGACTAAAAAGTCATATAGAAACACCCAACACGTTTTAGGGGATGAAACTTAGATGGACTTAGTGAAACCACTGACTTTGCACGTATATTACAACCAGTATTGAACTTTCCTCAAAGAAACACCCGATCCAGGTGTCTGATTCCAAAGGATCTCCTCCTTCTTCAGGTGTGGGTACAGCTCAATATGCAACCATATGCAGGAAAAGAACAAAGATCCGGATGGCCGCACTCCAATGAAATATAAATTCTTTATTAATATCAATCCATACCAATCCATACAGCAAGAATAAAAGAAAAAACGCTAACGCGTTTCACACCGTTGACAGTGTGAAACGCATTAGGAGTTTTTCTTTTATCCTTGCTGTATGGATTGATATTAATAAAGAATTTATATTTCATTGGAGTGCGGCCATCCGGATCTTTGTCCTTTTCCTGCATTGAACTTTCCTCATGGAAAAACAACTTTACAGCAATTGCTGCCCAGCAAAATGCATTGAAATGTTGTATATCTTTTTTTTTTTTAACAATTCTGTATTTCTATGATTCAAGCTACTGTTGGTTGTCCCTTCAGGGGAGCCTTACTCTCTGGGAGCTATTGTGCTTGTTTTAAGTTTTCCATCATCTGATTACACTTGCAAGTCTAAAAGTTCCCAGCACCTTTTTGCATATGTTGTTCTGGGACTATTCATTTAAATGGGCTGCCTAACACAGCACAATGGACTTAAAATTGTGCAAGAACCATTTTCCCCAGTACACAGACAGCAAAGCTAAATAGAAGTACAAAACCTACCCAATACATATGAACTTATCAGTCTGCTGCTTCTCCTTTCACTGTTCACAGGCTGGGGGAGAGACACGACCTGTAAGTGTAATTAACCCTACTGCAGAGGCAAAGTATCAGCCCTTCCCTCCCTGCTAGGACTGTGTAATCTTAGGACTGGATGGATCTAAACCCTGTAAAACAGCTCCCTTATATGTATATACACAGATTAGCCAAAACTTTATGACCACTGACAGAGAATAGCATTGATTATCTCGTTACAATGACATCTGAAAGTTGGTGGGATGTATTAGGCAGCAAGTGAACTATTTCTTCCTGAAGTTGATGTGTTAAATGCAAAAAAATGGTCATTGCAGTTTGTTCTGTTTGGTGCTGCATAGCCACAAACCGGTCAGGATACCCATGCTGACCCATGTCCACAGCCAAAAGCTCCTACAATGGGCACATGAGCATCAGAACTGAAGCAGGTGGCCTGGTCTGATGAATCATATTTATTTTTACATCATGTGGATGGCCTGGTGTGTGTGCGTCACTTACCGGGGGAAGAGATGGCACCAGGACGCAGTATGGGAAGAAGGCATGCTGGTGGAGGCAGTATGATGCTCTGGGCAATGTTCTGCTGGGAAACCTTGGTCTTGCCATTCATGTGGATGTTACTTGACATGTAGCACCTACCTAAACATTGTTGCTAACCAAGTACACCCCTTCATGGAAACAGTATTCCCTGATGGCAATGGCCTCTTCCAGCAGCCTACCACACTGCAAAAATAATGGAACACAAAGGAACACAACAAAGAGTTTGAGGTGTTGAGATCTCCAGATCTTAAGTCGATCGATCATCTGTGGGATGTGCTGGAAAAACAAGCCAATTCATGGAGGCCTCACCTCACAACTTAAAGGACTTAAAGGATCTGCTACTGACAGCTTGGTGCCAGATACCACAGCAAACCTTCAGAGGTCTAGTGGAGTCCATGTCTCAACCGGTCACAGCTGTTTTGGCGACAAAAGGAGGACCTACTCATTATTAGGTGGGTGGTCAGAAAGTCATGGTTGATCGGTGTATATAAAGTTGTTTGCTTGGAATTCATAGTTCATTCACATGACTATGGTAAACTGACGTCTGATTCCTTTCTTTAGATTTCTTTCCTTTTTACATCACTGGTGCTGGTTTGCTTGGCACAGTATAATTCTAGGTAGATGAAACGGTTAACGAGATGAACATTTTTCAGCAAGGAAACATCGGTGGGTTTCAGTCACAGCTTTGTTTGATGGCTTGTCGGAAAACAAATGTGCCCGTGAGCTTGCGTAAGCATGCCGATCACTAGACAATTCCACATCCTATCATTACGAGGCTGAGCACAGAGGCATGTAATCCCCCTCCTGCTCTGTGTCCTCATTACTTTGTTTTGTGATGTGGAGAATTAAATATTTATGCATTTGCTGCACTGATGTACCAAAGCATTTTTTTTTCTTGTATAAAAAGAGAAATACTTCCAATTATATCATTATATGCTTATGACCAAAATGTTAACATTGTTACTTTAAAGTACATATGGTGTTGGAATAGGAATTTTCTCACTTTTGCATGTACTGCTTGGTAGTAAAAATAGCATAAGATATACATTTGGACCTGTAGCAGAAATAGACGTTTACTGTGAACTTAACTCCCCGGATGTGGAGAACAATTACCAATTGCATGCAGTACAATTTTGGCGAACACTGGGCACATTCCTGTAGCTTTAGGCCGGGTTCACACTGGTGCGCTGCCTTTTGGCAACAGCATGCCTTACGTGCTGCGGCCAAAAGGCTGCGCACCAGTGTGAACCCTGCCTTTAGGCTCTTGCACACGGGCGCCAAAAACACCATGTTTTAGATATTCAGGCGCATTTTTTTTATTTTTTACTGGTTTGAATGTAGCCAATTTTTTTCATTGGGCCTACACACAATGGCGTGCAAATATCAGTAAACCAGTACACAATTCCCATTACTGGCCAGTATTTTACACTGGTATTGCAATACATGCATACATTTCACCTCCCTCATATTATTCAGTATTTTTGGAGCTAGAAGAATTTTTACATGAGTAAGCATGTAACCACGCTATCTGCGTGTAAATGTGCACACTGTATGCACCATACTTGCATCTTCGGCCAGGAACTTTCTGTTAGGTCCAGCTTTCATACGTCAGTATCATGTGCAAAGACCCTTAAACTGACCATAGATGGTTCAATTTTTTGTTCAGAAGGCGGGCAACAAACAAGGTGGATGGAGGAATCCCCCCCGCTGGGACACTGTAATTGAACAGAGGGACTATCTACACGATTGGCTGCAGTAGCTGATCGACAAGTTTTCCAGCTTTTCTGTTCTAAGAATTATAGTTCCTCCTATCGACTTCCACTTCACTACTGTGTCTTGTAGTGACATGGAAGTTGACAGGAGGAACCGCTGAGCAATGGGAGATGGGAGAGAACTGGAAGACTGAAACTCCTGGAAGTGTTGGTATCTCAATATTTTATTTTCCTGACAGTGTTGCTTAAAGTAAACATTTATTGTCAATTTTTTTTTGCATAAAGGTTACCATTAGGCAAGGAGCAATAGCCTCCGGCATCCTAGCAATGGAGGATGCTAGGCAGCAAAAGACGCCTGTGCCCTAGTAACATAGAGCACAATGCGCACTAGCCTCTTATGTCCTAGTAACAGAGGATGCTAGGTGGCTATAGCTTGTGTCCCAGGATAGGCTACATTAATGCTACTTGCTTGTACACAATAAAATGTTGCCTAAAAGTAGGAGGGTGTCTCCCATGTAGATTTTTTATAAGTTAGTGGAGTTGGTATCCAAATGCAGAGTGAGCAGTAGCAGAAGGAGAAGAAGCAGCTTCTGGCTGTGGTGGCTCCCTTGGGTCTGGTGGGGCCTACTTTCTTATTATGTAGCCTCACCAGTGGGAGGTATTCCCTGGCTGGGGAATACCTGGAAAGGTTCCGTAGCCCCTAGGAAGGAATAGTGGTAGGAGAGATTGGACTTTCTTAAAATGAAGTGATGAGGAAGTATCTATGACATGTACTGGAATGCTGTCCTGTTGAACATTCTGAACTGTTATTACTATTATTTCCATAAAGTTATCAAGCAAAGTTTTGAACATGCAGCAGACTGGTGTTTCCTTTATCTAAGGCCTATCCATAAAGAACCTGGTTCTGCTGGGATATAGTGGCAAATGTGAGTTGGCGGCTGAACTGTAAGTTAATAAACTTCCTATGTTAGTGGAGATTGGCACAGACAGGAGGACCAAGAGCTTGGGTCAATTTATGGTGCACAGGGAGGTGCCCAGGTCAATTTGGACCAGCTTTCATGCATATAGAACACTTTTTATGCATGATCTTACTGCTAGCTTCTGCCAGCCAGATCCAGTGTACTAGTTGCCATCTTTTTATATGACCATTCACCCTTAAAGTGAACCTGTGGGAAAAGGTAAACAAGCAAACCAATAGGTGTATCAGAGTAACTTTGTAATCTTTTAGAACATGCTTTTTCTTTTATAATATGTCGCTCCTGCACAGGCAACCGTCCCTGCCAAAACACATTAATGTCAATATTTGCATAGACGTAGGCCTGCCCTCCCCTCTCTTAAACCTGGCCTGTTGATTGGTTGCCTATTTCCTACTGTAAGGATATAAAGGTTTAGGATCGCTGCGGGCCGCTCCAGGGTGACACATAGTAAAACAAAAAGTATTTGCTCTCAGCTGGAGTTGTTAGTATATTTGTTGAGTTTTTCCCTCAGATGAACTCTAGTTTGCAAGATTTAATTAGGTCTATTTAATATTTTTTTTTACTTGGCTTTACAGGCAAGTAAATTGACCCCTTTTTTTCCCTATTTTTTTCTGAACACCCTAGTCTTCAAAGGACATTTCTCAGTTTCTTGCAGTTGGCAAATGCAGTTCTGTGATCTACAACTACTGATGAGCTGAACACACTTTAGTTGGGTTTGAGCAGGGTTCAGGGAAGTAAAATTCTGGTTGTCAAATCTGAACCCCATTGAAGTCAATGGGAGCCAAATGTTAAAAATCGGTTGAGGCAATTTTTTCTAGGCTAATAGGAAAGGGATTGTTAAACAAATGGTATTGGGGACATGTACCAAAACAAACAATTTTTAAAAAATTCCATTTGGCGGAGAGCAGTGATTTAGGTAATGCTTAAAATGAAACATTAAAAATGCAAAACTCCATGAAATAACATCCATTGTGGATGCCCTGACCCTGCCTGTGAACTGGTACATCTGTGCAATGTACACAACCCATTACAGCAACAATTACTGGCATTTACAAAGTAAAAAGTGTTATCAAGCAGAATGAGTGCTAAGGGTTCAAGAGCTGCTGACACCAAAAGAAGACCAATCTCACAGCACAACATATATACTGTAATAGTGCAGCGCTTGAACAATCAATAGTAAAGTGACAGTTGGAATATCCACAAATGGATCACGAAGATATCCAGCTTTAGACAATTATCAACAAGGTGTGTCTATGTGCAGAAATGAAACTTAAAGTGGTTGTAAACCCACTTGTTAATTTTCAGCCAATCCCCTTCCATAATGCAATATCTCCACTGTATATACTTTATTAAAAAATGCAGTTCTATACCTTATTTCCTAGCGCCCCTTGGGGTACACGTGACCGGCTGCCTCTGCCCTCTTTCGATCTGACAGCTATAGCGGGAAAGGCAGAGAATCCCTGCTGACGTCAGTCAGGAGGAGAGGTGGAGAGAGGCGGCCAGTCACGTGAGCGCCAAGTGGCGCTAGGAAATAAGGTATAGAATGGCATTTTTTTAAATAAAGCACATACAGTGGAGACATTGCATTATGGAAGACAGGGGATTGCCTGAAAATTAACAAGTTATTTCAGCAGGAGGGGAGGGGGGCAGGCACTGGTACGAGCAGACAGGCAGGGAGAGGAGGACAGAGGAGATCTGCAGATAGCTACGGATGACGGAGACACGTAAATTGACCATGGTGTCAGGGCTCAGCAGCCATGATAAGCCATGGTCAGTTTACAGGGGGGAGGGCGGAACCAGGCAGGATCAGCCAGGTATTTCAGGTGATAAAATGAACCAATTTACACAGCACAAGCACTGTGCTGTTATTCATACTTGAGAAGAACATAATCCATTTTTTTTTTTTCTTTAGGGTAACAAACACTTTAAAGTGCATCCACAATGTGCTGGTTCCGCCACCACTATACACTCACCAGGATGGTAACTAAAATCAGCCTGTTATAGTTTAGCCATCTCACAAAGCCTCCACCTTGATCCCCACACTGGGTTCCTCAATATCAACCATGTATGGCTGGGCGACTCGTCCATCATGGCTCCGCAGACCCCCTGCTTTCCCTGATCCTGACTTCCGCTCCAGTTCCTGTTGGGTTTCAATTTTCAGTGAAATGACAAATCCTGTCCACTTTGTTCTGTTTGTAAACACAGCAGCTGGGGATTCCATCCATCTATACCAGACCTTTATCCTAGAGAAGTCTCTGCTATAGGTGTTAAATAGCTGCACAAAAAAAAATGGTGTGAGGGTTCCCCTATAATTGATACCAGGCCCAAGCATGTAGCGTGACTGGCGAGAAAAGGAGTAAGATGAGGGAATGAGTAGGGAAAGTGAATGGGGTCAGGTGATGTCTGAATGAGACTAGTTGTTAAGGACTCTTAGCAGTAAGCTGTCATAGAAAATAGACGGAATAATGCTGCTATTATACATTATGTTCAGTTTCTAAACTGACCGATTTACAACCTTCACCTTGTGAGCATTTTGGTCAAAATACAAATTTCAGTGTAAATTAGTATAAAAAATTGATATTTTAAATAAAACGCTGTAAGCTGATGACTTAAAAAAAAATCATGCCTTGAAATGATAAATGCCTGACTATTTTTATCCTCTGGCTTTAATAGAGTCAACAACCTATTTCGATTTTGTCATTTGTACTGTGTAAGTGATACCGTTTCCCTGTTTAGAAAAAATCTGCGAATATTTTCAGGAATTTAGTTTGATTTGTGTAAGAGCAATGGAAATGGCAAATTGAAGGACTTTCACACATGAAAATAATCTCATCTGGGTGCTGTTAAGTGGAGATTCGGTCCCAAGGGCTCTTGTAGAAGGTGTCGCCTTTGCCCCCTCTTTTCATACCGACAATTTAAGATAATATAAAACACCCTCCACTGACCTACATAATCTGTAATTAAAATGTTTAATTCATAGTGTTCCTAATTCCCTGAAATTAAACAAGGATTTAGCGGATAGACAGAGATATCAGATATTAAGTCAAACATATGCTGGAATTTACATTACATTAATGGTCTGTAAGCCAGGTGGAGGAAAACCCCTCATTGGCAGGGATACGGCACGTTAGAAGGCTTGCCAGGGATGATGATGAAGACTGATCTTGTCACCGATCCCTTTTAGAAGGCTCAGTGGGAATTGGGGCTGCTCTGTAATCATTACACTCACAGCAGTACTATATTTCAAACGGGAAAATCACTTTCATATTTCACTAAAGATGGTTCTGGTACTAAAGGCAAAAATATGTTTAATTTTTGGTTGGACTTCTGTAAGTTGATCACCTATTGGCTTCCTATGTCTCTAGGGGCACCTAGAGATATATATTTGATATATTTCTCTGAAGGAACCTTACCCAAAGCAGTCCCAACGCATAAACAAGGCCATTTAAGTCGTATGAGTTCAGTTCACACCAATGTGCTGCAGCAGTGGAGGGTGAAAAAAAGTTGGACATACTTTTTTCAGCACAGAATGTTGTGATGCAGTACACTGCATTGCAACCCACTGCAGTGAATCAAGATGAATGACGTCACTTTGTAGCAGTCTGAAGGAGTTTCTTACTAAACCCCCTAACCCTCTTATGCTTACCTGTCCAGGTATGGCAGAGCATGTGACCCCCTCCAATGGTGCAGTGCTCAGGACCTAGCTTGCATTTCCAGGCCTGAACATTGTCATGTTGGGAGAAGGATAACCTCAGTACCTCTGTAAAGAAAGAAATGGAAGCATGCACTGGAAAGCCATCTAGGTCAGAGTATCAGAAAGGGCTCTGCCCTCCTTTCAAGCCATGCCCCTCTAATTAATTTCACCCACTCACGGGCTAGCCATAGGGGTTCACCTCTACAACTAAGCCCATGAGTCGTGAAACACGTTAAGGGGCGTGGCTTGGGAAGAGTCAGAGCTGAATCCTTTCTGATACTTTGTGAACTGGGCAGCCTTCCAGTGCACTTCCATTTCTTTCCTTTTAGAGTCTGCAACTGGGCTGGATGGGCGCTTGGAAAGCTAGCACCTGGCAGGGTTGGAATCACTGAATAAGTTGGTTGGAGCTTTGAGTTGCGCTTTGAGTCTCAGTTGTTAACTCTGTGTTAGTTAGAAATTAAAGCTCACACAGGGATTTGCTCAGCATTGAAGCGACAGGGGGTTGGTTAAGGTATCACTTTAACATGTATTTTTAATGTACATTTATTTTGGCATGGGGTTGTAGCTACAGTGCAAAGCCCCCTGGATGAGATGTATATGCAGCAAAATAGGAGTTTGTTTTAGGGCCTAAATGGGGGTGAATCCGATTTTGTTTTGTGCACGTTTGGCAGAAACAAATGTTCTTTAGGCCATTTTTCCTCTTCTGAACAAATGTTGTTTTATTGTGGGCAAAAGTTAACCACTGCATTATGGCCACTAGATGGAGCTGAGCAGCACAGGAATTCCCTTGCACTTGTTGGCCATTTTCCCTCTTCTAGCTACCATTGACATGTGTGGCTCCCGGCTAAATCCTGCAAAAGAACTGTGGGGAAGGTGGTGCAGAGGATGATGAGAGCAAAGGCTCTATAGTTCGAAGCCAGCTCTTGTCTGCCTGGTCTGGTGGTCAGTACAGTTGAAAAAGTCATTCTACATATAAGGTCTCATGCACATGGGCAAAAAAATGCCACTTTTAAAGGTGCCTTTTTTTTTTTACACCTCTGAAAGCAGCTCTAGGTTATCTAATGTCCATATGCACAATTTTGTAATTTACAAGCATATTTCAGAGCAGTGTTCAGGGGCGTAAAAAAAAAAAAAAAAAAAGCCCCAAACCTGCGCTCAGAGAGGATTTTTATCTTAGGTAATTTAAGCCCCAGTATAAACATGTGTATATGCACATTAAATGTATTCCTATGGCTATAATAAATTCATATTCTAGTCAATAAAATGAGTTTACGCCTAGACGTCACGCGCATGTAAACGTGCATAAACATGCATACTTATGTGCATAAATCTGCATACATATGTAACATTGGAGGCATTTTTTTCTACCAACTTCTGGCAGCATATTAGGAGCATAAATTTATACGCCCCGCGTCCATGTAGCCTAAAGCAGGCAGCATATTGCCTTCAATAGCGCTTTCTAGCATTCGTTTTTACTTAAATAATCATGTGACACTAGAGGCGGAGCTTGCACAAAAGGAATTTCTTAAATCAGGTCTGCATAAGGTAGATCTATCTTTAAATATGGCCTTGCTGGTAGTGTAATATGTAAATATAAGTTCTAAGTTCTTCAGAAATCTGTACTGATCCAGCCAGCAACAGAGGTCAGCTAAAATGAAATACTCTTCATTAGATGTAATAGGCTACCATCAGTCAGAGGATAAACTGGCCCCGGGGAGTCGGGTGAATAGCTTAAATGACTAATAAACGTCAAATCTCAGCTCTGGCAGATCGTACCAAAACCACAAGCATATTTCAGCTTTCTGATCATAGATCTCCCTGATGTAACTACTTGGGATTGAGAAGTTCAAAGGTTCCAAGTAAATTGCAATGTCTGGTTTAAGACAAAGATTCTATCGCAGAACATCCTATTGTATCATGACACTGTAATTACAGCCTGGTATGGCAGGGTAAGTGTCTCTGATTGTGGTCAAGCAAATGATAGTCCTCCATTATAGAATGCGCACCGCTGCTGGTCTATTGCAAGCTGATAAAAGGATTACTGGTTATGATGTATTACTAAACATAAAAGTATCCTCACAGTGTCAATTCCACCAGAGGTATTTTTTTGTGTATCTATTGACACTTTCTTAACAAAAGAGTATGTGTTATGTAGTAAAATATTCTCTACTTTAAAATAGATATAAACCCTATATAGACATTTAGTTGGCTTAAAGCTGAAGTTCAATCTTCTTTCCCCCCCCCCCGGTTCCACCTTTCCCTTCTCATCAAAATTAAATCTTTCTGTGCTTCTCTATGCAATACAGCAACATCAAGGCTGGTGGGAAGTGGCTGGCAGGGTGCTGTTCAAAAAACATAACAGTACCTTGCTTCCGTTCTCCACTCAGTACTCATTTCAATAGACAAAAAACTACCTCACCTACCTTTCATTATGTTATAATATATGCCCACAACAGTAGTTTAGTTAAACCCTTGCGCAGACAGAGCTTGTTGTAGCCTAGATACCAATTATAGCATTGTCGGTTCTTTTTACATTTTTAAAAATTATTTCTTTATTCATTTTTAATGCTATAATTGTAACCACACAATTACAGTATTTAATAAATCCACACTGCCATTATACAAGCTGCAACAATTTTCTTTTATGAATTAAGCCTTCAGCATGTATGTGATTTCTTTACCATAACTGATGTAACGATCACATGATCCGGAACCACTTCTGGTATTTCCAGTGGGGACAGGAAGGGTCGCCTGGTAGGTGCCAAAGGGAGAACGTAGATTAATGTATCTTCAGAATGGGGCATCATGCAGGAAAACATTAGCTTACAGGTGGCAGGCAGTAAATGGTTAAAAAACCCAACCCACTCTACCTAGTTTGCTAATCTGAGCTAAACTCCCGCACAAGGTGTAGGCAGAGCCAAAAAACATTGGTATAAAGTTACATCCCTTAGTAACACTAACAATTTCTTGCCTATTCTCGAGTTAGTGGGGGCCTTGTTCCAAAGGGAGCAAAGAAAGAACACAGTTCACCATCACATGCACAATACCTTGACACAACATAAACCAGCTTCCTCCTCAGCCAAGCCGGGTATCTGTTCTACAAAAAGGCCACCTAAGAAATAAGAAATGATTTTGATGAATGTTAGAGCATACTGTACATCTTCTCTCTAGTTTTGGTAGTAGTTTTCAGCACTTCACATGTTGGGTGTCTGTTATCTTCTCCCCAGTGCTAGTTCTATCTAGGGAATCGGGGTCTCTCTAGGTATCCCTCATATGGGGAATACCACTTGCTAGAAAGGCTACATATCTTCAGGAAGGGCCAGAACTTGTCCAATGGGGGCCAGCTTCAGAGTCTAACTCCTGTCTTCTCAGATTCCCTGCCCAAACTCCCACTCTGTCAAACTCTTATAGACTTATTTCCTCCCACTGAAACCAACATAGTTACATAGTAGGTGAGGTTGAAAAAAGACACAAGTCCATCAAGTCCAACCTATGTGTGTGATTATGTGTCAGTATTACATTGTATATCCCTGTATGTTGCGGTCATTCGGGTGCTTATCTAATAGTTTCTTGAAGCTATCAATGCTCCCCGCTGAGAAAACCGCCTGTGGAAGGGAATTCCACATCCTTGCCGCTCTTACAGTAAAGAACCCTCTACGTAGTTTAAGGTTAAACCTCTTTTCTTCTAATTTTAATGAGTGGCCCCGAGTCTTGTTAAACTCTCTTCTGCGAAAAAGTTTTAACCCTATTGTGGGGTCACCAGTACGGTATTTGTAAATTGAAATCCCCTCTCAAGCGTCTCTTCTCCAGAGAGAATAAGTTCAGTGCTTGCAACCTTTCCTCATAACTAAGATCCTCCAGACCCTTTATTAGCTTTGTTGCCCTTCTTTGTACTCGCTCCATTTCCAGTACATCCTTCCTGAGGACTGGTGCCCAGAACTGGACCGCATACTCTAGGTGCGGCCGGACCAGAGTCTTGTAGAGCAAGATTGGGCACTTTTCCTTCCAATGATGCCAACAATGGGGAGCTATTTCTTCCACTGCCATCAATGATTGGGCACTATTCCTCCCATCAATACCAATGCTGGGGCATTATCCCGCCCCCCCCCTACTAACCACATGCGCTTTGTAATTATTTTACTCCTACTGACCACCAAGACTGAGGCTTTGTTTACTCCCACTAATGCTGGGGCATTTTCCACTTTCACTGGCAACAGTCCAACCCCCCTAAAGACTGAAGGACAGTAAACTGGCCCTTTGCTTAAAAGGTTTGGAGACTCCTTGTATAGGGAGTTACTAAGTTGGATGTAAAATGCGGTGTGGGGGTGGGCCGCCTCAGGGATAAGTAAGCATCTGTGTAGGGGGCTTCTAGCTTAGATAAGTTAGGGATCTAAAAACTTGTCCTTTAAATTTAGGTGCTTAAACATGTCACGGGTCTTTTTAGGACCTGTCCTTGAAGAAATTGAAGAAGTAAACCCAGATTTCTCTATCAGTGTGCCCCTGCAAATCCTGGAAATCAGGTTTTGAACAGTGAAAGGATTTTGGCCAAGTGTACTCAGGCCCTGCCAGGAGGAAAAACAAAAACACCCATTATTGTATTTCCATGCAAAATTTGTTGGTATGGCTGGAGTTTATTTGTCTTTGGCTACTTCAAATGAAGATAAATTACATGGCAGCTGCAAACTTTAAAGGTTTTAATAAGGTGGGACATTTGCTTACCCTACTTCTAAACTTTAACCAAGGGGTGGCCATGTAATATACAATATCCTAATAATGGTTTACATTGGGTGGATAAATAGCTTCCAGCATCTGTCAGTTTGCATTGCGGTAAAAAAAAGTGCTGAAAATAGCACACAAACATTACATTGTAAAAAAAACGGGCCAGAACAAGCCACATTTTCTTATTTAACATACTTGTATATTCCACACAAAGCCTCGAATTACACCTAACCCATCCAAGATAAAGAGGAAGTCAACGTTAGGGAGTTTTATTGAAACAAAATATTTGTGCATTCTAGGGTGTTCCACCAATCTCTGCGGCTTCTGTTCAGCCGTCATTCCCAATGTAGCAATAACAGAAACAGATGAATTACACTTATTGTTCCTTTATGGAGGGAATTAAATGATTTTGGCCAAGGCACTAGCCATGCCAGGCTTGTATTTTTGGTAGTTTCTGTTTACACTATAAGATGCAGGTACAATCATATGAGTTTTTGAGACATACAAATAAGAATTCCAGATATGGATATTTTATACATAGTTACATTGGTCTAGCTTGGGCTATATATACCATTCTTAGAGAATGCCCTTTCAAGTAGATGCTTGCCAAGTGGCTGCCCTGCTATATTCTGATCACAGGGAGTCAGCTGCTTGGCACAGACGCCATTCAGAGAATGCTTCACAATTCCTGAATGAAGGTAGAGTTCTCTGATTGGAGGAAGTAAAGATGCAGGGTGGTGATGTCATACTTTCCACCTTGTCCAATCAGAGAAGGCTTTGCATTCATTAAGAAAGTACAAAGCATTCTCTGAATGGCACCCATGCCGAGCAGTTGACCTCTTGTGTTCATGAATTCATGAATACAGCAGGTTAACCGCTCTGCAAGTGGGGTTGACTAGAATTTTGGTGTCTAATTCAGTGATTTACAGCTTTCAGGTTCATAGGTCAGGTATGGTATATACATAGTATAACATAGCAAGCTGGACCAATGTAACTATGTATAAAAATATCCATACCTGGAATCCATCTTAATGCTTAAAAAACGTGCTTAAAAATGTTTTTATGATTGCAGAGCACCAATGGCTTGCCCAATATGGCCCCGTTCACCAGACTGTAAAAATCATTATTACCTGTCTGATCAGATACCAGTATGACTTCAAAAAATGACAATTGCTCATGTTCACCTAACAATTGGTTAACTAGGAACAGAAGAGCTGAAAGAAAATCATCAGGATTTTATCATCTTATCCGCTAGCTACAACTAGTGAGATTTTTCTCTTGTCTTTGTGCAATCAAAACATTGAATTGATGTTCAATTACCGACTGTTATTCACTAGAACCCTGCTTTAAGGACTACTATGGAACAATGCACAAATATTTATTCAATGTCTACATTCTTTCTAAAAAAATAGTAGGATATCGATGTATCCAATAAAAATCAGTTTATTCATACAAAAAACATAAAAGTTAAAATATTGTAGACTGCTGGTTTTAATATGAGGAGGTTGAAGGGCCATAAAATATATTATTTTATTGACAAGGTTACTTATAGGTCATCCAAAATATTGAGTCGATTTCTCCACTTTGCTTTAAAGTCCAAAATCTTTAGAGAATCCTGCTTACATTTTTTTTTTTTTACTATTTTTTTTTACTATAAAGAGATCCTGTCCCATTATTTGATTCCTTTAACCCAAGAGCTAAATGAAGACTGATCAGTCTACTCTACTGTAGAGCTTAGTCAACAAGACAAAGAGCTATAAGGCAGATGCTGTTTCCATAGGGCCATTATGGTGACACTGTACTGCTCTGGTGACAGTATGTAAAAAAAAAAGTGTTAAACAAAGAAAAAAAAAAAATTTAAAGAAAAAAAATTTAAAGAAAAAAAATGTTAGAAACAAAAAGAAAGTTTCTTTCTTACATACTGTCACCAGTCAGTGGTCCTGATCATGGCCATACCAGTCATGTGGTGATGCTGTACTGTCTGGCAACAATATGTAAAAGAAAAAAAAAATTGTGAACAAAACTAATTTTATTTAATTTCTTAATTTTCCAAAAAATAAAAAAAATGTGACAACATAATTACAAATTTAAAAAAACTCACAATGCCTCTTACTAAATTCCTTGGGTGTCTACTTTCCAAAAAAAGGGTTATTTGGGGGGATTTTTACTGTCTTGGCATTTTAGGGCCTCAAAACATGAGATAGATTTTCAAATAGATATACCATAGTTTTTTTTTTTTACAACCAAAGAAATGTAGCAGAATACATTTTGGACTAAATGTATGATGAAAGATCATTTATTTGCAATATTTTATAACAGAAACTAAGACAAACTTTTATTTTCAAAAATGTTGGTATTTTTATATAGCAAAATATGTTTATATAGCAAAATATTAAAAACCCAGTGGCGATTAAATACCACCAAAAGAAAGCTCTATCTGTATCAAACAAATTATGAAAAATTAATTTGGGTACAATGTTACATGATTGAGTAATTGGCATTCAGAGTGTGACAGTGCTGGAAACTGAAAATTGGCCTGGGCAGGAAAGGGGTGAAAGTTTCCAGTATTGAAGTAAACTAAAATTCAATGCAACATGGGAACCTGGGTGCATTCTGTACTCCGTTGGAGTACAGAACACCTCATTTCCTGCATGTGTGATTGGCTCACTAATTTTCCAAGAAGTCTGCACTAAGATACACATGACATTTTAGGCACCCCTTGCAACAGGAATTTTAGCTTTGGCAAGGCACTCTACAGGGGTTAAATACTTCTAAAGAGATGCAGACACTACATTTTTGATCATTAGAACACTGAGAGTGCACCGGCTGATTATAATGAACCAGACCCTTCCATCCAGAATCAGTATCCAAAGGACATAATGGAACAAACAGCTATTTCTTCAGAGCAGAAACAGGTAGGACTTAGCCTGAGAGGATTGTTTTATTCTCAACAGAAGTGAAATTACTCTTTGAAGAGGAACTTCTGTCATTTTTTTCATCTTTCCATCTTCTGCCCTTGTTTTAACTTTGGATAGTAAAACATTTTTTTTCTGCCAGTAAATACCTTATACAGCCCACTTCCTGTTTCTTGTCTGGTCATTAGTCTAGGTTTTTTGACATCATGCAAAGCTCTCTCTCTCTCACACTTGTGAGAGTTTGCCAGGAAGGGAGTGGGGATCATTGTTTTTTGTGTCCTTTGTTTTTTGTTTTTTGAATTGATCATAGGATATGTATTGTTATACTAATGATAAGTTTTATATCTTATGTAACCTAGATGAAATCAGTAATGCATGCAGTGCCCTGATGAAGCGTTATGCGAAACATGTTGGCTACTCACGTATTTCATTTATCAAACTGTAATTTACAGCCACAATATGTATTTCGGCTGTGTTGTTGTTTTTATATGATATTTTTCAATAAATTTATACTTTTTATACAAATTATTGCTGTTGTTGGTGCTCACCTTTAAAAACAGACCTATTACCTCCCTCCAAAATCTTATAATTCTTTTGAGAGAGCAGTGTCTCTCTCCCCACATTTTTATTCAAACCAGGGACTGGGAGGAATGATCTGTTTCCGGAAATTGTCCAACTACATATTCATATATCATAAGAAGGCCAATGAGAGCCGCAGAGCTGGAGGTGTGCCTCTGTGTGTCTGTGTGAATCCAGGAAGTGAACAGGCAGCAGCTTCAGCTGCCCACAGTTAAAATGGATGCAGCCAGACTTAGTGGAGGGAGATTTATGCAGCATATTTGGCAAGTACAGAATCACAGTATATAGAAAATAATATGCAAAGTGGTTGGAGGGAAGCTTCAGAATGACAAAGATGTTTTTATGACAAATTATGTGAGCAGACTGCAGTTCCTCTTTAAGTAATACAGTCTGGTTCGTGGCCCAATACAACCCACAGGGCACTGATAGGGCAGCACAATATTCACATTACAACTTGAGCATTTGTGCACTGTGCAAATTCTCAGAGCTCTGTACTGCCATTCTATAGCCCATCCCCAGTACTGTGCTAGAAATAGAGAAAGCCAATGTTAAGAAAGATTCATGTAGTTATGCTAGTATGTAAAAAATACAATACATTTAATGTTCTTTGTAGTAAATGCTTACCTGCTTGGAGTTCAATTTAAATATGCCAAAAACTGGTATAAAACAGTTGAATATTTCCATAATTGGTTATATAGTGATTTTCAATCATGTTCACAACAAACCCAGATACAGCTGCTCAACAGCAAAACATCCCAGGAATATATTATACAGTACAGTAGATAAAAGCGCAGACTTTGGAGGGTTGCATTACAAAACCTGACTTAAACCAATATAAATCTGGCAAGCGCCCGATGCTAGAAAGTGGTACATATAATAAAGAAACACTATATGCAGTTCACAGTGACATGGGATACCTGTTGGCAGGTTTCATAAGAACATTTGTGCTTTTAGTAATTATCCCCAGAAGACAGCACATTAGCAGGCAGGCAGTGCAGCCATTACAAGAGGAAAGTGCCCTAGGTATTTAGTGTTCTTCCTACAGACAAAAGAATGTCTCATTCAGGTGTGCATTAGTGAGATGTAGAGTAGAAGCCAGGGGATGCTGGAGATAAGAGGAACAGGAGGAGAGGCTCAGCGTGCCCTTTCTTTGGGATCTCTAACCTAAATTTCATACACGCTGAATGTAAACAAGTTCAGTGAGGCCTTTAACTGCTTCAGCCCCCTTCATGACCAGAGCACATTTTACAATTTGGCACTGCGTCGCTTTAATTTGCGATGGTCGCGCAACGTTGTACCCAAACAACATTTACATCCTTTTCTTCCCCACAAATAGAGCTTTCTTTTGGTGGTATTTGATCACCTTTTCAGTTTTTATTTTTTGCGCCATAAACAAAAAAAGAGCAACAATTAAAAAAAATTAAAAAAAAATTTTTTACTTTTTGCTATAATAATTATCCCCAAAAATGTTTTTAAAACAAATTTCTTCATCAGTTTAGGCCAATATATATTCTTCTACATATTTTTGGTAAAAAAAAAAAATCGCAATAAGCGTATATTAATTGGTTTGCGCAAAAGTTATAGCGTCTGCAAACGATGGGAAAAATTCATGGCATTTTTATTATTATTTATTTTTTAACTAGTAATGGCGGCGATCTGCAATTTTTAGTGGTACTGCGACATTGCGGAGGACAGATCGGACATTTTTGACACATTTTTGGGACCATTGACATTTATACAGCGATCAGTGCTATAAAAATGCACTGATTACTGTGTAATTGTCACTGGTAGGGAAGGGGTTAACACTAGGGGGCGATCAAGGCGTTAAATGTGTTCCCTAGGTGTGTTCTAACTGCATGGGGGATAGGACTGACTGGGGGAGGAGACATATCGTTGTTCCTACTTAGTAGGAACACACGATATGTCTCCTCTCCCCTGACAGAACAGGGATTTGTGTGTTTACACACACAAATCCCCATGCTGGCTCTCATGCCTGAAATCGCGATCGCGCCTGCCAGCCACGCGCACCGGGTCCCCCGCCGTGCCGTGGTTGTGCGCGCCTCTGGCGGCTCTTAAAGGTAACAACTTACCCATATGTTGTTTTACGCAGCTGTGAGATTCTGCCGATGTATATTGGCGTGAGCCGGTCGGCAAGTGGTTAAAGAACACTTTATGTTTTTGGGTGAATTTTATTACACATTTAAAATTGTCGATTTGCAAACTTTTATGCCTGTTTAGTTTAATATATATTTATATAGGATATATGAATTCTTAGTTTTACAAATAAATATTGACATGACAAAGGATTCCCAGAGTACAATGAGTTATGTAAGAAGGGAGTATAGTGGTGGTTGTCTCCTTTCAGGCTCTCTTGATGAAACATTGGATGGGTTAATGAGCTAGGCAAAGAACAGGCTGTTTTCAACCGGGGTTAAGGAGAAACTAAAAAAAATGTGTGAAAGGGATCCTAGAGTTCTATCTGCTGGCTGGATATAAAAATATAAAATATTTATATGCAGTGTTTTATATTCACCTAATCAAAAAAGAATAAAATATCTTAATGTAGCACCCCTCTGACACCCCAGAGGCAAGATAGCACCTCCAGAGGCCAGGGATGGGCTAGCATTTCACCCCAGTCCATGACTAAAACGGTGGGGGACTGAGAAAGGATGTTGGGCACCAGTCACTCTTGCTTTTTAAAGTTTTATTGCAGAATAGTTATGGAGGTGGAGGTAAGGGTTAGGAGCCCCGGATACCATAATGGATCACTTACAGACTCTTCAGATTTAGATTAATGTCCAGCTTCACAATATCAGCCGACCCGGCAACACTGTAAGTATATTCCCAAATTTCAGTGCATCCTGCAAATGAGTCACCAGGTCCTTCTGAAAGACCCGCCTTCTTCCTGGCTCTCTCCAGCAAGGAGCATCCCCTGGGTCTCCTCCTTGGCACAGCTTCATCCAGATCAGACAAGACAACTTTAGGACCACGTAAGTAAATATTGGACCCCAAACCAGGCTTTTGGGCCTAACAGTAGAGCTTCATCCAGCAGCACCTCTCTAGGCCCCGGGGAAAAAAAGCAAAACCCAAATATTTATATCCTTCTCCAGCATGCACCAGTGGCATAAACCTCCTACTGGATTGGCTAAAGAAAATATAAATATTTATAACTTAGTTTTATGTGTAAAATCTCATACTATGACCAGTGATGCCAGCAACATCTACTGGCGACAATGAGAAATCACGAGCCAACTTAAGCTTAGGGAAGAACCAGGCAAAGAACTATACAATCAGTCTGAGCTAACTACAACCCAGCCAAAAACTAAATTGACATAGTAGCCCCATATTTAGGACAAATCATACAGTACCAGGATGCAGGACAGATATTCATAGAACATGGGTTATATGCAGGCCTCCTAAAAGTAGCATCATATTACCCATGGTCTATAAATATCAGTCCTGTGTCCTGTACTGTACTCCAAGATAAGGAATTAACAGGTAAGAGACATTTTTTATTGTTGTTTTTTTAATTTTTTTTTAGATTCAGTGCTTTCAGTTTTATAGCATTCTGTCACTGACAGCTGTTGGCCTCAACTATCAATTAGGAACCAATCAGTGTGGTTCCTGGTCATGTTATCACCATGACAGCCAATCATATTGATTATATGCAGTTTCTTCAAAAACACATGTGAGCCTCACAGATAGAAAGGCACAGTGACAGCAAAAGCTAGGCAGGCTTCACACAATATAATTTGAAAAAATGTGAGATTAAAAAAAATGTAATTAACTAAAGATAATGATTTTTTTTTTAGCATCTTTTTTTTTATTTTTCAGCTTTTAACAAAACTCATAAGCAGCATATTTATAACAAAGAATGTACCAAAAAAAAGCCAGATGTGTTTTTAGCCATAGAATTTTTTTGTTCCAAACAGCCGTAGAGTTTTTTAACTTGCATAAACTGATGCTACAATGCTGTCAAATTTGGTCTGATCATCTAGGCTTCCTTCATTCACCTCTGAATATGAAAAGGAAAACTATTGCTGAACCTCTATGTAATGTTAGCATATTGTGTGGTTACGGGCAGTGGCGGCTGGTGCTCCATTTTTGGGGGGGGGGGCGGCTCCACCCCCCACTCACTCTCTCACCAGCAAGCTAGCCCCACACTTACCCCAGCCTGCTGGGTCGCTCGCCCGCCAGCCAGCCCTGCACTTACCCCATCCAGGTCACGCTTCTCCTCCCAGCCAATCCGGTCACTTCTCCCCCTCTCCGCCAATCCAGTCTTAGGACCCTCTATCTGTCCTGATTGGCCGGGAGGAGAAGCGGGAAGACAATAGCAAATGGTGATTCGCTAATGTCACAATTAGGGTGGGCTCTGCGCCCCGAGCCCACCCTTTTTGACGCCTCCTGGCTCTAATCATGTGCTTCAAATACAACCAAAAAACTTAATAGAATTCCATGTGCCCGGCGCCCCAAATGGAGATGGGGGGGGGTGCCTCTGTGCCCTTTATGGAGCGGCCACCACTGGTTATGGGATTGTAACAAATTGCAACTAATACAACAATAAAAACTTAGGAAAATGTTTTTCCGTTTCCCACACTGTCTAAAAAAAAAAAAAGTCTGGAGTTCCACCCTGGTGACAACAAGAGATTCGCTCACCTTGGACAGATTTTCTCTCCCTTTCCTGTTTTGGCTATGTCACAGGAAGTGAAGTGAAATCTCCCCAATGGGTCTCATGATCGGAAACCTTCCAATCGCAAGAATGCATCGGGAGCTTTCCGATCCCCGCCGGCAACTGCACAGACGGGAAGCAGTTAAGGAGAATTTTAACTGAACATTTTGGAAACTGTGTGATTATAGTTGACATTGTAACCGGCCATGATATATTACAATGTTAAAGGAAACAGTATCTTTATTTTTCGAGCTTATAAATTGCTAATGAATGCTCCGCCATCTGTTTCAGTGTATTAAGTAGGAAATCATAAGCTATATCTTAGATTACAGAACAGAATAGCTCTTTTAATGCTGCTAAGGTTCTGTTTTTTTATGACCCAGAAAGGAACATAATATTACTTTACGAATGTCAACCGATTCCTTTTGAGGTTTTTCATTTGAAAAGATTTTATCCGTTTCATTTAATCCAGCCAGAACGATCTGAAAACGTCTATATTAAGAACAGGTACGGGTCCCTTTTAAAGAGCCACGCGGGACGGCAGCTTGACTTGCAGCTGCAGAAAAGGGTCATTGCGGTAGACGCAGGAGGTACAAACAACAGCCAGTAAAACACACCACAAAACTGTCATCACCAAACTGCTGCCAAAAACAGCGGACAAATTCTATGTTTGGAGAGTGCCGGCGGAATCGGGGGACAGGAAAGTATGAACGGGCAAACAAAAAAAGGGGGTTTCTGGGGTTTTAAGGATTTTGCCCCTTTGTTCTCAACCCTCCCAGCTCTCCTTATAGGGAGTAGCAGCTCTCAGCCTACACATTGACATTTGCTTTGTGCATCCCTCCATCTTAAATAACAAGCTCATGTGTATGTGTCAATACAGGTACCAGAATTTTAGCAGAAGGTGGCGCTACTGAAAGCTTGAATTGAGAACTGTAGTCCCTGGAGAAACCAGGGTGGAGGGATGAAAGCCAAAGCCTGAAAGAATGGTTAGCCTCGGTTCACACTGGGACGACTTGTCAGGAGACCTAGTCGCCTGACAAGTAGCGTCCCGTTCTGTGCAATGGAACCGTTCTAATCATCGTTCTGACTTAGAAAAAGGTTCCTGTACTACTTTGGGGGCGACTTGTATTGACTTCTATACAGAAGTCGTTTTGCAAGTCGCCGCTGAGTCGTGTCCTGGGTCGCCTGAGGCAGTCGCGCTGCAAGTCGTGCTGCCTCAGTGTGAACCGACCCTTAAAGTCAATCTGTCATTTGTGATTCAGGATGAACAATGTTGAAGAGCAAAGTGAAACAATGTATACATTTTTGCTTTTCCCATTCATGCTCCTGCAATGAGCGATGGAAAATTAGCGGTCTTACTGCCTCTTATTTGTAATAATAAATAAATAAATAAATAAATAAATGAATATGTATACAGTGGGGACAGAAAGTATTCAGACCCCCTTAAATTTTTCACTCTTTGTTATATTGCAGCCATTTGCTAAAATCAAGTTCATTTTTTTCCTCATTAATGTACACACAGCACCCCATATTGACAAAAAACACAGAATTGTTGACATTTTTGCAGATTTATTAAAAAAGACAAACTGAAATATCACATGGTCCTAAGTATTCAGACCCTTTGCTGTGACACTCATATATTTAACTCAGGTGCTGTCCATTTCTTCTGATCATCCTTGAGATGGTTCTACACCTTCATTTGGGTCCAGCTGTGTTTGATTATATTGATTGGACTTGATTAGGAAAGCCACACACCTGTCTATATAAGACCTTACAGCTCACAGTGCATGTCAGAGAAAATGAGAATCATGAGGTCAAAGGAACTGCCTGAAGAGCTCAGAGACAGAATTGGGGCAAGGCACAGATCTGGCCAAGGTTACAAAAACATTTCTGCTGCACTTAAGGTTCCTAAGAGTACAGTGGCCTCCATAATCCTTAAATGGAAGACGTTTAGGACGACCAGAACCCTTCCTAGAGCTGGCCGTCCGGCCAAACTGAGCTATCGGGGGAGAAAAGCCTTGGTGAGAGAGGTAAAGAAGAACCCAAAGATCACTGTGGCTAAGCTCCAGAGATGCAGTCGGGAGATGGGAGAAAGTTGTAGAAAGTCAACCATCACTGCAGTCCTCCAACAGTCGGGGCTCTATGGCAGAGTGGCCCGACGGAAGCCTCTCCTCAATGCAAGACACATGAAAGCCCGCATGGAGTTTGCTAAAAAAACACCTGAAGGACTCCAAGAAGGTGAGAAATAAGATTCTCTGGTCTAATGAGACCAAGATAGAACTTTTTGGCCTTATCTCTAAGCGGTATGTTTGGAGAAAACCAGGCACTGCTCATCACCTGTCCAATACAGTCCCAACAGTGAAGCATGGTGGTGGCAGCATCATGCTGTGGGGGTGTTTTTCAGCTGCAGGGACAGGACGACTGGTTGCAATCGAGGTAAAGATGAATGCGGCCAAGTACAGGGATATCCTAAACGAAAACCTTCTCCAGAATGCTCAGGACCTCAGACTGGGCTGAAGGTTTTCCTTCCAACAAGACAATGACCCTAAGCACACAGCTAAAATAACGAAGGAGTGGCTTCACAACAACTCCGTGACTGTTCTTGAATGGCCCAGCCAGAGCCCTGACTTAAACCCAATTGAGCATCTCTGGAGAGACCTAAAAATGGCTGTCCACCAACGTTTACCATCCAACCTGACAGAAATGGAGAGGATCTGCAAGGAGGAATGGCAGAGGATCCCCAAATCCAGGTGTGAAAAACTTGTTGCATCTTTCCCAAAAAGACTCATGGCTGTATTAGATCAAAAGGGTGCTTCTACTAAATACTGAGCAAAGGGTCTGAATACTTAGGACCATGTGATATTTCAGTTTTTCTTTTTTACTAAATCTGCAAAAATGTCGACAATTCTGTGTTTTTCTGTCAATATGGGGTGCTGTGTGTACATTAATGAGGAAAAAAAATGAACTTAAATGATTTTAGCAAATGGCTGCAATATAACAAAGAGTGAAAAATTTAAGGGGGTCTGAATACTTTCCGTCCTTTAACTATAATATATATATCAAGCAGGCAGCAGATGTACTCAGCAGGACTTGCAACAGGAGGTGCCTCGATGAAAAGTTAACAATAATACATCCACTTGTTGCAAGTCCTGCTGGGTGTACCTGCTGCCTGCTTGATATCACGGATTGTACCCAGGCCAATATTCCTATAAACACATGTAATAGTCCACTCTACAATACAGCATATCAACATGTTCCTAACAATTACCACTCACCTTCAGACCTTAAAGAGTATGTAAACCCAACATTTCATAATCCTTATATGTACCTACTGTGTTATTATTATTCAGCATTTTTATAGAGCAACAGAGAACAATTTGCGCAGCGCTTTACAACGCGAGGGCAGACAATACAGTTACAATCCTATTCAATACAGGATGAATCAGCTGTACCATGTACTTATATAAAAAAAGTATCCTGTTCTCTTTGTATTAAATAAATAATGATATTTGAAGCGCTTCACAATGTGCATAAAATGAATATATATGAATAAAAATAAATAAATAATAAATATTTATTTATTTATTTATTTTTATTCATATATATTCATTTTATGCACATTGTGAAGCGCTTCAAATATCATTATTTATTCTTTTTAAGTGACTCTGAAAACACTCTCTTTTGATAGCAGCCTCACTTGGTTTTATGTGTAATTATCAGCTATTTAGCATCACAGCGCTTTGTGTTTTATATATTCGTTCTCTTTGTATTGCTTCCTATGTGTGAAATCCCTGGTGTTCCTGCCAGTCCCTTTGCTTTCCTACTATAATCTGACCACATTAGGCAGGAGAGCACAGGGTGGTCAGTTTTCTGGTTGTGCTACAAACTCAGCCTGCTCTCATCCAATGATCAGACTTGCCCTGACACTCCCTCCTTTCACTTTCATTCACTGGAAAGTGTATGACTGTGTGCTGCTGTTTCTCCTCTTCCAGCCCTCTGAGCACCTTATGCAGTGGGCATGTGATGACTTATAAAAAAAGGAAACAAAAGGTATCTATAATGATATATATATAAATAAAAATATCCCCCAAACCATTACACCACCAGTCTGAACCATTGATATAAGGCAGGATGGATCTATGTGGTTTTACGCCAAATTATGACCTACCATCTGAATGTCGCAGCTCATCAGACTCATCAGACCAGGCAATGTTTTTCCAATCTTCTATTGTCCAATTTTGGTGAGCCTGTGTGAATTGTAGCCTCAGTTTCCTAGTCTTAGCTGACAGGATTGGCACCCGGTGTGGTCTTCCATCTGCTTCAAGGTTCAATGTGTTGTGCATTCAGAGATGGTATTCTGTATACCTTGGTGGTAAAAAGTAGTTCTTTGAGTTACTGTTGCCTTTCTATCATCTCAAATTAGTAAGCTGATTCTCCTCTGACCTCAACAAGGCATTTTCGTCCAGACAACTGCCGCACACTGGATACTGCAAGCCAGGCCTTCTCGTCCAACATCAGTGCCTGACCTCACAAATGCGTTTCTGGAAGAATGGTCAAACATTCCCATAGACACACTCCTAAACCTTGTGGACAGTCTTCCCAGAAGAGTTGAAGCTGTTATAGCTGCAAAGGGTGGGCCAACTCAATATTGAACCCTACAGACTAAGACTGGAATGCCATTAAAGATCATGTGCGTGTAAAGGCAGATGTCCCAATACTTTTGGTAATAGAATGTATATTGAGATCTGATTGATGCAGTCTCTATTTGTTTTACGTCTACGCTGTGAAAGGCCCCATCTCTTGGCCCTGCCCGTGCCGTACAGCTGTAAAGACTTCTATGGGGCTTGTTTACCTTCATCCCCTAGTGGGTAGGTTGCCTAATAGACGTCTATATGGATGTAGTGCGAGGACGCTGCTGAATGTAAACAAAATCACCAGAAGCTAATCCATCAGACCTCATTAACTGGTTGCTGACGAACTCACGTAAGAGTATGGTGGCAGAGCAGCTCTCCTGTGCTGTATTATGTACCTAGTACTTGATCCAGCACTTCTGGGTAGGGGGTGCACGCACGTCGCCGGCTTCGCAGCTGTGCTGTGATTACACACAGCACAAGCCGATCAGCAGGTGCCAGTCAATGGATGTCTGCTGGCACCCGATGATCGGCGAGGAGAGACACAGAACAGAGCTCTGCCTATGTAAACAAGGCAGAGCTCTCTTCTGTCAGCAGGAATGTGATGGATTTTGTTTCCCTGCCAAGCAGGGAATAAAATCTATCACTTCGCTTAGTAAAAACAGCACACATAGTACACAAAAACACTGCTTAGGCACACATTAACCTTTTAATTGCCCTAGATGTTTAACCCCCTCACAGCCAGTGTCAATAGTACAGTGACAGTGCATATTTTTAGCACTGATCACTGTATTAGTGTCACTGGTTCCCACAAAGTGTCAAAAGTGTCAGATGGTCCGCCGCAATATTGCAGTCCCGCTTTAAGTCGCTGATCGACGCCATTGCTAGTAAAAAAAAATTAAATAAAAATACCCCATAGTTTGTTGACGCTATAAGTTTTGCGCAAATTAATCAAGATACCCTTATTGAGGTTGTTTTTTTTTTTTTTTTTTTTTTTTTTAACAAAAATATGTAGCGAAATACATATTGACCTAAATTAATGAAGAAATTAAATTTTTTTCAATTTTATTTATTGAATATGTTTTATAGCAGAAAATTAAAAAATATTGTTTGTTTTAAAACATTGTCGCTCTTTTTTTCTTTATAGCACAAAAAATAAAAAACCAAGTGGTGATCAAATAACACCAAAAGAAAGCTCTATTTGTGTGTGGGGGAAAAAAGGATATAAATTTAATTTGGGTACAGCGTTGCATGACCGTGCAATTATCAGTTAAATTAATGCAGTGCCAAAAAGCAAAAATTGGCCTGGTCATGAAGGGGGGTAAATATCTCAGAGGGCAAGTGGTTAAGCATACATCTGTGGAGGGGGAAGGTGAGATTGGTTAGGTCATGACAGACGGGCAGAAATTGTTTTATAAGCTCATTTATTCTTTAAAGTAGTAGTCTTCAAACTGCGGCCCCAGGGCTGGATTCCTTTGCTTGCTTTTATCTGGCCCTTGGGGCATTTTCCCCCCACTGTTGCACACATAGTTCTTGCCACTGAGAGAAACAATGGGGCACTATTTCTCCCACGAACACCAATGATGGGGCACTATTCCCCTCATTGACATCAATGATGGGGCCCTGTTACTGCCACTAACACCAATAATGGGGCACTATTCCTCCCATTGACACCAATAACAGGGCACTATTCCTCCCATTGACACAGATGATGGGGCACTGTTACTGCCATTAACCTCAATGATGTGGCATTATTTCTCCTACTGACACCAATTATGGGGCACTATTCCTCCCATTGACACCAAATGATGGGGCACTATTCCTCCCATTGACACCAATGATGGGGCACTATACCCCCCATTGACACCAAATGATGGGGCACTGTTACTGCCACTAACACCCATAATGGGGCACTATTCCTCCCACTGGCAGCAATGATGGGACACCATTCCTCCCATTGACATCAATGATGGGGCACTATTCCTCCCATTGACACCAATGATGGGGCACTATTCCTCCCATTGACACCAATGATGGGGCACTGTTACTGCCACTAACACCAATAACAGGGCACTATTCCTCCCACTGACACCAATGATGGAGCACTATTCCTCCCACTGACACCAATGATGGGGCACTATTCCTCCCATTGATACCAAAGACAGGGCACTATTATTTCCTCTTATATCAAGTGAAGCCCCCCTAAAGTTTAAAGGACAGTAAACTGGTCCTTTGTTTAGAAAGTTTGGAGACCCCTGCTTTAAGGGAAAACCTATACAGAGAGAAATGTGTAGGCTACCATTGTTGACCTCTTATTCTGAAAATGCTAGTTGCTTGGCTGAGATACTTGTTTAGTATTTTCCAAAATACATTCCAGAAATTAGTTAGGAGTTCTGACTCCACACTGACATTTTTTTTTTTCTGCCTGCATTTTCCGGTGTAGTTGATGTGAATAAAAGGATTGGGGCAACCAGGAAATTGGCATTTTTAGAAGGAGGTACGATAGCCTTTGTATTTCTCTCAGTACAGATTTCCTTTAAGGGAGTTATTGCAGATTTCTCTAATCCAGTCTGTGACATCTCCATAGCAGCCTTGTCTTCCTACATTAACTATTCAATAAAAATTGATCTGGAATTTGACACCATGCCACCGAGACGAGGCAGCCAGAACGGTACTGAGGCCAAACATCTAATGGCAAAATAAAATCTAGTCAAAGCGTGATCGGGAACTTTGCCAGACCCTACTTTCTACAGATCAATACTGTTTAATATTTCTCCTCCGAGCGCTGGAGAGTGTGCATGGGAATATATTTCCCATAAGTGAAATGAATCCCCGTCTTCTGTCTTTAGATGTCCTAAAATAAATTAGCCGGGCTAATTGTGTTTGGTTTCCTGATAACATTTACATGGAAACTTCCTTATTATCAGTTAAAGCTAAACTCCAGACAAGCAGCTAAACACACAGCTGAAATGCGTTTATATAAACTGTCCTACCTGTAGCTCTGTTCAGACAGCTTTGTGATCCAGCGGGAACACTTTGATGCAACAGTGTG
The DNA here is from genome assembly GCF_042186555.1 of Aquarana catesbeiana. Classification (NCBI taxonomy): domain Eukaryota; kingdom Metazoa; phylum Chordata; class Amphibia; order Anura; family Ranidae; genus Aquarana; species Aquarana catesbeiana. Next base: position 880,764,092 of record NC_133324.1, read on the forward strand.
AGAAGGTTAATGGGTCACACCCAGTTTAGCACCCCATGTGTTACAAATTGCGATATATATATATAGCTATATCTAGATAGATAGATAGATAGATAGATAGATAGATAGATAGATAGAGATAAGGATATATCTATATCCATAGATAGATAGATATCTATCTATCTATAGATATATCTATATCTATATCTAGATATAGATATATCTATATATATATATAATTATAGATACATTTTGTTTCCTTTTTCATGTCATCACATACCCTCTGTTCTCCACTGCATAAGGCACTCAGAGAGCTGAAGGAGGAGAAACAGCAGCACACTGCACACACAGTCATACACTTTCCAGTGAATGAAAGTGCAAAGAGGGGGTGTCAAGGCAAGTCTAATCAGTGGATGAGAGCAGGCTGAGTTCATATCACAACTAGAAAATTGACCACCCTGTGCTGTCCTGCCTAATTAGTTTTTAGTAGGAAAGCAAAGGGACTGGCAGGAACACCAGGGATTTCACACATAGAAAGCAATGCAAAGAGAACAGGATACTTTTTCATGTACATGGTACAGCTGATTCATCCTGTATTGAATCGGATTATATATATATATATACTGTGAGGGGTTAGCTCGGCAGCGGGTGTGTGTGACCCCCTGGATGGGTTCACCACACAAAATCAGGCACAGCAGACAGCTTGGTAGGTGAAACAAAAACAAAGGTGCGGTTTATTCAGACTAGATGCATTGAAAAATAACAGAAAAACAAAAAGAAACATGAAAAGAAATCCTGGTCAGCTTGACCGCTTACTACACACGTAGTGTCCCTAACTAACAACTGGGTGCAGCCTTGTGCTGCCCCAGACCCTATCTCTCTTTGAGAAGTTTTGCCACACAGGCGTTAACTCACCGCAAAGCTCAGATACCACACTCCCCAGTCTACACAATCACAGAACTGGTTCCAGGATGGAGCATCTCCCTAAGCATGCTGGGATGTTTTCTATAGGTCTTAATGAGCCCACTTACTTCAGCTGGGCTCATTACCTCTTCCCCTGCAGGACTCCCAGTACTCCCCCTAGTGGTATAAGTCAGCATAAAGCCTGAATCTAGGGCATACATATTTTCCATCCTGGATGCAACCAGGTGATTTTACCTGCCTGCTGTCACATACCCCCCCCTCTTGTTTCAACCTTGGGGTTGGAACACACGCAGTCAGGCACGCATGTACTCGAGACAAAGCATCCACATTCCCCATTTTAACGCCAGGGCGATGCTTTACTGTAAAGTTGAATTCCTGTAGGGCCAGGAACCACCTATTTATCCTTCTATTGGTCTCCTTGTTTTGAGCCATCCACTTTAAAGGAGCGTGATCAGTTACCAGGTCAAAGTGCCTACCTAATAGATAGTACCGAAGGGAATCTAGAGCCCACTTCACAGCTAAACACTCCTTCTCAATTGTGGCGTAATTTACCTCATGGGACTTCAATTTCCTGCTGAGGTAAATGACTGGGTGCTCTTCCCCGTTCCAGACCTGGGACAACACTGCTCCCAACCCAACGTCTGATGCATCAGTTTGTACAACAAAGTCCTTAGAGAAGTCTGGGGAGTACAACACTGGCTGGCTACATAAGGCGGTTTTTAATGACTGGAATGCTGCTTCAGCCTCTGGGGACCATTTGACCATGACAGACTCTTTCCCTTTTGTCAGGTTGGTGAGGGGCACAGCCTGAGAAGCAAAATGGGGGATGAATCGCCGATAATAGCCAGCGATTCCCAGAAAGGCTCGTACCTGTTTCTTGCTGTTGGGACGTGGCCAACTCTGTATGGCCTCAACTTTATTGACTTGAGGCTTTATCACTCCCCTCCCAATAGTGTACCCCAGATATTTGGCCTCCTCCTGTCCAATGGTGCACTTCTTTGGATTGGCTGTAAACCCAGCTTCCCGTATGGAGTCTAAGACTGCTTGCACTTTTGGCAGATGTGAGACCCAATCTGTGCTATGGATAATCACATCATCCAGGTAAGCTGCAGCATACTTCTGATGGGGCCTCAGAATTTTGTCCATTTTCCGCTGGAATGTTGCAGGTGCATTCTGTAACCCAAACGGCATTCTCTTGTATTGGAACGCCCCATCTGGGGTTACAAACGCCGTTTTCTCCTTGGCCGACTCGGCCAGGGGAATTTGCCAATACCCTTTGGTGAGATCGAGAGTTGTCATGTATCGGGCTGTTCCCAGCCGGTCGATCAACTCATCTATACGCGGCATGGGGTAGGTGTCAAATTTTGTAACTTTATTCAATTGTCGAAAATCGTTACAAAACCGCCAGCTCCCATCTGGTTTGGGCACTAGTACGATAGGACTGGACCAGTCACTCTGGGACTCCTCTATCACACCCAATTCCAGCATCCTTTGAACCTCCCCACGTATTGCCTCCCGTCGGGCTTCTGGTATTCTATAAGGTTTTAGTTTTACCCTTTCTCCTGGCGGGGTAATAATATCATGCTCTACGCCAGAGGTTTCTCCCGGTAGCTCAGAGAAAATCTCTTTGTTGCGAAGTACAAATTCTTTAACCTCCTGTTTTTGGGGTTTCGATAAGGAGACTGCGATTCCAACCTCAGGAACAAAGCAATCAGACTGGACCGGTGACAAAGTCTCTGCGACTAGGGATTCCCTATCCCTCCAGGCTTTCAGCAGATTGACGTGATATACCTGTTCCTGCTTTCGCCTTCCTGGCTGTCTAACCCTATAGTTCACCTCACTCACTTTTTCGAGAACTTCGTATGGACCTTGCCATTTGGCCATGAATTTGCTTTCAACCGTAGGGACTAGCACCAATACCTTATCCCCTGGGGAAAAAGTACGGGTCTTGGCCCCACGGTTGTACACTCTCTGCTGTGCTAACTGCGATTGGGCCAAATGTTCCTTTACGATTGGCATTACCTGTGCAATTCTATCTTGCATCAGGGCGACATGCTCAATCACACTCCTGTGGGGAGAACTCTCATTTTCCCAAGTTTCCTTGGCGATATCCAGCAGTCCTCTTGGGTGTCTCCCATAGAGTAACTCGAAGGGTGAGAAACCCGTAGAGGATTGGGGTACCTCCCTAATGGCAAACATCAAATAGGGTATTAGACAGTCCCAATTCTTTCCATCTCTATCCACCACCTTCTTTAACATTTGTTTTAGGGTTTTGTTGAATCTTTCAACCAACCCATCTGTTTGGGGGTGATACACAGACGTACGTAATTGTGTCACTTTGAACAACTTGCATAGTTCTTTCATAACTCGGGACATAAAAGGTGTACCTTGGTCCGTAAGCAGTTCCTTACAAATACCCACACGGCTAAAAACAAGTGATAGTTCTTTGGCTATGGTTTTGGCCGAGGTATTTCGAAGAGGAATCGCTTCCGGATAACGGGTGGCATAGTCCATTATAACCAAAATGTACTGATGCCCCCTAGCGGACTTCATTATCGGACCTACCAAATCCATTGCGATCCTCTCAAAGGGGATCTCAATGATAGGAAGAGGTACCAGCGGGTTACGGAAATGTGGCATAGGTGCCGATTTCTGACACACAGGGCAGGAGGAACAATAATTTTCTGTTTCCTTCATGACCCCAGGCCAATAGAATCTCTGCAATACTCTCTCTCTGGTTTTCTCTGTCCCCAGATGACCTCCAAGAATGTGCCCATGGGCCAATTCCAACACCAACTTCCGGTAAGGTTTGGGCACCACAAGTTGCTCAACGGTTTCTTCTGCCCTTTGAGCCACTCGATACAGTAGGTCCCTTTCCACAGTGAAGTACGGGTAAGTGCAAGTTTTTTCTGGGTTCACTAACTCGCCATCTATTTTCACCACATTCTCCCGTGCCTTTATTAGGGTGGGGTCTTTTAACTGTTCTGTGGCAAAATTTTCCCTGTGAACCTCAAGATCTGAAAATTCCACAGACGGCATGTTTTCATCTGAGGATGTTGGCTCCTCCCCATTTTCTCGAGTTTCCCCTGCCAATACCGACAAGGGAAATTCTGGAGAGTCCTCACCACTCTCAGAGGAATTCTGGTCATCATCTTTCTGGTCTATAGGGGCACCAGTGGGGGGCTCAGGACAATCCCAGAGTTCCCAGAACATTGGAAAATCCCTTCCCACAATGGCATCATGTGGTAAGTGAGACACTAACCCCACCTGATGAGAGAGGTTACCTTTGTGGGTCTCAAAAAACACTGAAGTTACAGGATACTCTCGGGTGTCCCCATGCACACAAATAACAGCCACCTTGTTATTCCCAGAGACCACTGTAGTAACTAATTCAGCCTTTATCAATGTCACCAGGCTACCTGAATCCAGCAACACATCCACATTTCTACCATTAATACACATTTTACATAAATGTTTCTCAGGTCCCCGAATGGCAGTACAAGCGACTGTCGCAAACATCGACTGACGTCTGTCCCTTATAAAGTCACATTGCATAGGTTCATCCACAACTGGGCAATTAGCTGAAATATGTCCCTCTTGCCGGCAGCGGTAGCAAATAATCTTTTTCGCTGCCTCTTGCGGCCTGGGCTTCCCGGGCTGCTCCCGCCAGACATTAGGTTGAACCCCCACCTTCTCACTCTCTCCACCCTCACCCCTTGGAGTCATCTTACCCGCCACTGGGGATGGTCTGGTCTTAGGGTGGAAAGTCCGTGAGTCCCTGGAAGAGGTGGTCAGGTTCTCTGTAGCCAAGTACCTCTCAACCAGATCCACAAGCTTATCTGCAGTTTCTGGGTCTCCATGGCTTACCCACTTTTGGATGGAAGTAGGAAGAGCTCTCAGAAAACGATCCATAACAACACGTTCCACAATGTTTGGTGCGGTCAAAGTCTCTGGCTGCAGCCACCTCCTGCTCAGGTGAATGAGATCATACATTTGAGACCTGGGGGGTTTTCCAAGCCGGAAAGTCCAGTTATGTACACGCTGAGCCCGGACGGCCAGGGTGACACCCAGCCGTGCCAATATTTCTGTTTTTAGCACCACATAGTCTTTTGCTTGGTCCGGCTCTAGGTCATAATAGGCTTTCTGCGATTCCCCTGTTAACAGAGGGGCCACAAGTCCAGCCCACTGCTCCTTAGGCCACTTTTCCCTTTCAGCAGTCCTTTCAAATGTGGTCAAAAACACCTCCGGATCATCCTCTCCAGTCATTTTTGTCAGTAAACGGCTCACACCAAAGGATGCAGTATTAGTGGAACCACTTGCCTCACTGGTCTGCGGCCGTTGCTGCATTAATGTCTCGATTTGTTGTTGGAGTCTCTGCTCTTGCTTTTGTAACAGCTCTATGAAGCGGGCCTCAGATTGCTGCTGGGCTTGTTGCTGAGCGTCCAGACTCTGCAGTTGAGCTTTCTGCTGAGCTTCCAGACTCTGCTGCAAAGTTGCATTTGTCCGCTGCTGATTTGCATTTGCTAGAGCCAGCTGTCTCAGTATCTCCTCCATGCTGGCCTTAAAAAAAAAAACTGCCCCTGCTTCTCCACCAACTGTGAGGGGTTAGCTCGGCAGCGGGTGTGTGTGACCCCCTGGATGGGTTCACCACACAAAATCAGGCACAGCAGACAGCTTGGTAGGTGAAACAAAAACAAAGGTGCGGTTTATTCAGACTAGATGCATTGAAAAATAACAGAAAAACAAAAAGAAACATGAAAAGAAATCCTGGTCAGCTTGACCGCTTACTACACACGTAGTGTCCCTAACTAACAACTGGGTGCAGCCTTGTGCTGCCCCAGACCCTATCTCTCTTTGAGAAGTTTTGCCACACAGGCGTTAACTCACCGCAAAGCTCAGATACCACACTCCCCAGTCTACACAATCACAGAACTGGTTCCAGGATGGAGCATCTCCCTAAGCATGCTGGGATGTTTTCTATAGGTCTTAATGAGCCCACTTACTTCAGCTGGGCTCATTACCTCTTCCCCTGCAGGACTCCCAGTACTCCCCCTAGTGGTATAAGTCAGCATAAAGCCTGAATCTAGGGCATACATATTTTCCATCCTGGATGCAACCAGGTGATTTTACCTGCCTGCTGTCACAATATATATATATATATATATATATATATATATATATATATATATATATATATATGTATATATATATATGTATATATATATATATATATATATATATATATATATATATATATATATATATATATATATATATATATATATAAAATCACAATTCCAAAAAAGTTGGCATGCTGTGTAATACCTATATAAAAAAAAAAACAGAATGCAATGATTTACAAATCTCATAAACTCATATTTTATTCAACATAGAAAATAGAACACATATCAAATGTTTAAACTGAGAAAAGGTACTATTTAACCTCTTGCCTACCGGGCACTTTTAGCCCCAAGGCTAATTTTCAGCTTTCAGTGCTGTCACACTTTTAATGACAAGTGTGTGTGGTCATTTAACATCCTTTTTTTTTCACACAAATAGGGCATTTTTTTGGTGGTATTTAACCACTTCAGCCCCAGAAGATTTGGCTGCTGAATGACCGGGCCATTTTTTGCGATTCGGCAACATACCAGTCGTTATCAAAGGATCTAAGGGGATCCCAGAATGTACCTCAGGGTTCGGCAACTCTGAGGTACATTCTGGGATCCCCTTAGATCCTAAGGACGGTGGCTCCTGATTATGGAGCGATCGAATGATGCTGGAGAACTTGAACAATAATCATTTGATAACGACTGGTACATATGATATGTTCCCATTTGATATTTTGTACCTGCTGTACCAGCTGACCCCTTAATGTCCCTCGACTTGGGATAAGTGATGGAAAAGAGATAATGGCAATATAGATGTCTACAGTCAACAAACAACGTGAGTCCCATCTTTTTACAGATTCAGGTGCTGCTCCTTTAAAAGTTTTTTAAGGGCGGACGTACTTGAGGAATGGACGCTGTTAAAAGGAGCCCTCGTACACCGCCACAAAGTCCAGACGAAGCTGTACATTGTTATTGTGAAACGCGTTGACGTCACTTCCGCCTGGACACCACGCTACGGCAACATCCCCCGTGGGGCTTGCGAGCCCACTGAGTGAGGGAAGGGTCACGATCGCCATTCTAAGGTGGATGGAAGGCAGTGACCGAGTGTGTCTCCCCGTGGATCCACTTCAGTCCGTGTAGGAATGAAAGTGGAAGCAAGACTCCTCTGGCTCTGCAGCACTCTACCTCCACCTTGACATCCACCAGAAGGTTTCTCCACACACCAGGAGATATAGATAAAAGCAGAAGTGCGCTGCTCTAGAGGATGAACTACACAGACTGACTTTACAAATCGCCAATGGGAGTGGTAATGTATAGTGCTTCCTGCACAGATGTCTATACAAATCGCACCCTCAAGTCACCAAAAGTAGTACAGAAACTACTTCTGGGAATCAGTGCGGTGCTGTAAATGCGGCATTGCACAGATCCAGACGGTGCCATTGCCGCCTATTTGGCATGTGATTTGACATGTCAAATCGAATGCCAAATCTGCGGCAATTGCCAGCAATGGCATCGCCAGAATAGGTGCGACACTGCATTTGCGGCACCGCACCGATTCCCAAAAGTAGTTTCTGTACTACTTTTGGCAACTTTGGGGTGCGATTTGTATAGAAATCTGTGCAAGAACCCGCACAGATGTCTCTGAAATCGCCCCCGAAGTCGGGACTGACATGCGGGAATGAAATTGTGCGAGTTCAGCTGAACTCACACGATTTCAATCCCGCTGTCAGTGTGAACCTGGGCATAATTTAGTAGACTTAAATAGTATTAATTTAGTCGAAAATATTTTAGTCGACAAAATTAACACTGCCACTCTGACGCTGACAGCATGAGGAAAGGAATGCCGATAACCAGACTGTATGTACATTGTGATCAGCTGTGATTGGACTCCACTCATCACGTGGTAAAGGGCTGCTGTGATTGGCCCTTTACCCCGATATGTCATCAGTTGTGCCCTAAGGACACAGCTATCACAGAGTGTGCCGCCGGCGGGCATGATTATGGGAGGATGATATATTATGCCCTCCCAGAACTGGACGACTGTGCTGTAGCCGTCATTCGGCTATAGTGCGGTTGGGAAGTGGTTATAGTTTTTTAAAAAGAAGTAACTTTGAAATTGATGGCAGCAACACATCTCAAAAAAGTTGGGACAGAGCAACAAACAGCTGGCAAAGTAAGAGGTACTAACAAGGAAGAGCTGAAAGAACATTTTGCAAACTAATCTTAGAAAGTCAAAGTGTCTCAGACGTAAAGATGGGAGGAGGTTCACCAATCTGTAAAAGGTTGCCTCTAAAAATTCTCAAACAATTTCAGAATAATGTTCCTTAACTTAAAATTGCAAAAACTTTAAATTTATCATCATCCATGGCACATAATATCATAAAAAAGATTCAGGGACTATGGAGAAATCTCTGTGTGGAAGGGACGAGGCTGAAACATAATATTGGATGCCTGTGATCATCGACACCCTCAGACAGCACTGCATTAAAAACAGGCATGATTCTATGATGGCCTCCACTGTATGGGCTCAGGAATACTTCCAAAAATCATTGCCTGTGAATACAGTTCGCCGTGCCATCCAAAAAAGAAGAAGCCATATCTGAACATGATCCAGAAACAGTGTCATCTTCTCTGGGTCAAAGCTCATTTAAAATAGTCTGTTGCAAAGTGGAAAATTGTTCTACGGCTTTCTTTTTGGTAACTATGGACCCCACATCCTCCGGACTGGAGAGGGACCTTCCGGCTTTTTATCAGCGCTCAGTTCAAAAGCCTAATGTTTCTCTGATGGTATGGGGGTGCATTAGTGGGTATGGAATGGCAAGCTTGCACCTCTAAAAAGGCACCATTAATGCTAAAATTCACTTCTTTTTCATCTTCATCAGGACTGTTGAGCTATTAGATTCCTATATCAAGCAAGAATGGGACAACATTCCTCTCCCATTCAGTCTCCTCACTTTCAAAATGTTTACAGAGTGTTGTAGAAGAGGGGATGCTACGCCATGATAAATATGGCCGTGTCCCAACTTTTTTGAGACTTGTTGCCATAAATTTCAAAATGACTTTAATTCTTATTAAAATGGTACATTTTCTCAGTTTGAACATTTTTGTTTTCTATTTTCTATTGTGAATAAAATATGGATTTATGAGATTTTCAAATCATTGCATTCTGTTCATATATATAAGCTATTTGAAATTGGCCTCTAAGGCCTGGAGGAATGTCTATGCTGTATGTGGAGCCCTTCATCAGCCTGGTGAGGCCACATAAGAACCTCTATGAACCCAGTGATGCCCATTACAAGAACTGTGGCAAGTGCCATAGGGCCTAGGACAAAATTGACATATCGGACCTTGCTCAAGAGCACCGACAGAATCCACAGCACCACACAAAACCAGGAAGCAGGTACAAGGATGGCCATGGCATATGATGCCACATATGGTACTGCTTTCCAATGGCCAAATGCCAGTGAAGCTTGAAAACTCTTCAAAAATGTGTTTGTGCATCCAAAAAAACCCTGCCTGAAAGCACGCTCAAGTGTGAATGAGGGTTAATAGTCATAATGGCAGCTCTGGTATCTGATTTTATTAAGCTAATGTGGAATATTGCTTACTGATCGCAGTTTTAACATTTTCATAAAGCACAATCTTCTGAATGCCATAACTAACTCTGCCATGCAAATGTCAGTTTCATGATGGATACCCTTTACTAGTTATTTTAGCTGTGGAATGAATAATAACTGCAAATGATCTCCTGCACAGAATGATCCAAGCAGATCTTTCTCTGGAGATGTTTCTGTTGGGTTTTCATTACAGCGACAATCATTAAACTCTGGGGTAGCAGTTAGGCAGGAATAACGGTGTCTGGTGTGGAATGTATATAAAAGGTTTGTGCTATGTGCCCGTAGCTGTCTGCCAGTCACTATGAGTTTATTGGACCTCAGAGACTTTTATAAAGTGAAACCATTTCCAACTGTGGAACTGCTTAAATCATAGTCTTGTTTTAAACATTACATGTTGGAAAAGTGAGCAAAGTTGCTGAGGACATCTTGGGTTTCTGTGACAGTGAGGGCTCTAGGGCATTGTCATATCACCATACCAAAACCAATACAAAGCTCATTCTTATATTCTTAATCAATAATTAGGCTGCATTTTACAAAATATTTGTGTAATTTTCACCATGACTGTCCCAAGCTGTATTGATGGCCAGAGAAGTACCAAGTACCATATCTTTTGTTAAAAAAAATGATTGTATTGCATTATTTCACTCACAGCAAGCTGGCATTAATGGCTCCCATTGGTTTTCAGCACCAATTAATCAAAATAGTAGTGAAAATCAATATTTTCTCATGAGCACTGAGATGGTTTTGATCAATTTTAATTACTATGGCTTTATTGATCTAAAATATCATTCATGCTATGAGTGTTGGCACTCTGCACATATTTATTGCTCAGTGTCTTATTGAATAAACCTGGTTATAGTTTTAGTACTGTATGGTAGGGGCATGGGAGTGCCTAGTGTAGTTTCCCCGGTTTTAAGACAAACTGTTAAAACAAAAATTTAGAGTCTCCTTGAATTGGGTAAGCAGTGTAGTTTCCTAGATAGCCACTAGAGGTCCCCTGAGTAGTAATGGGGTGCCACTCTAGGAAGTACCAGCCTTGCCCCTGCCAGTGTGGGGCATCTTGGGAAGTAGAACCGAGATATAAGTGTTCTGGATGGAAGTCCACCAGGGACATCATGGGAAGTGTCTGGAAGGCCAAGCCACAGCAATGATGGTCTGTGAGGCTCTATCTGGAAGATTCAGGACTTATTGGGACTATTGTATCCCTTTGCATTGGATGCTGAACTCTGGTAAACTTATCTAAAAGGTTTGAGCTCTTTAACTCGGCTATCCTCTCACCTACATTCTCTCTACTGTTTGTATAGTTAAGGAATGTGCCATCACTGTGGGGATAACTGATGACCACTTGCTGGTTAGGCCTAGTTGGGAGTCTCCCTTGGTGTACTTGTAGTATAGCAGGATCCAGTGGGTGCCGCAGCAGGTCCCGTTACCATAGCACCCATGGTAAGTCTAGTAAAAATGACCTATTGTCAAGACTGGCATGGCTTTCAAAGTACTCCTTTACCACTTGGTTAGCTTGTAGGGTAGGCAGGTGGCACTCCATCTATGTTCCCTTTCTTCTTGGGTACCAAGTGGGGATCACATAGGAGGCCTTCTCCGGGGTTGGATTCTCTGGGCTATGCTATGAACCATGGATAGGGATACTGCCTTACACACGGGGTACCTTTACTTTAACAGAGGACTGAACTCTAGTCAACTCCCTCAATGGTAATATACAGTCACCTTTTCATTTAGGAGGGACATGCAGAGCCATTTACTTGCATTACACCCTCTGAGTAACTTCAGACTAGGCAAGGACAAAGTTTTACAAACTGGAATTTCACAGCATACATAACACGGTGTACAATCTCTCCCTAAAATCCCTAGTCCCTAACTCAGGCTTGATGGCTGCCAGAGCATACGTGAATAGGTTCCATTATGGCAGAGCTCCAGATCTGATGTTTTCGGGAATTTTGTAGATATTAGAGGTCTGTAGAGGTCTGTACTCTGTAGAAGGTTCTTTATCTATGGGTGCTCTGGCTTCGGCAGTAGGTTGTCAGGATGGACTCCAGTAACGGGACATGTCTTGCATCATGCTCACCCCCCTCGGTCTCTGAATCTTCCCCCTGTTCCATTTTTATACAGCACAAGACCAGTGGGTTGGACCCAAGAAATACTGCCAGGAAAGAACCAGGAAACATGTTAACACTAACCCTCCCGGCTGAGGAGGCATAGAACTCAACCTGCTTACATATACACACTTACTAGGTACAGTATATACAAGCTGTACATGTGAAGACCATTCATCTCAGCACACCACAATGGTTCCAATACAGTACAAGCCGGAGAGGCAGGTGGGGCAAGGGAAAAGTAGTTTTCTGTTGAATACCTACTTTCAGGAGTCCAGTTACCTGTTGGTCTTCTTTCTAGTAAAGCAAACCTGTGCTTTTACCATTAAGGGCAAAGCAACAGGTTTTTCTTTTCTTTCAACCCAAGCAGTACATGCTCACCTTTCCAGCACTCCCCCAACTCTTCGTTCAGCGCATCAAGCTGAAGAAATTATAGGGTACCTCTGATATAGAGGAGCAAGGGACTTTCCCCATGTGATACTGCTGGTCACATGGAGATTAGGTACTGTAGGTAGCTGAACGGAGTAGTGGGGGGAAGTATATGCTACTGGCGAGGGTTCACTTTAACCTACCCTTATCCCCTGCATGTCAACTGAAGTCTTAAAAGGAAGCAGTTATTGCCTCCAGTTTTTCAAAAACATTCCTATGCTAGCAAGCAATGCTGTAAAATTAGAGCATTGCTTGTAATTATCAGCCAGTTTATGAGCCAACAACATAGGAGAACTGCCTGAACAGAGGCAGAAAAGAATCTAAACATATAAAATGATCATCCTAACTTGTCACCTATAATTAAAATCAGCTAAATGCAAATATTGCAGGGTACCTGCACATTCTTTTTAATCCTTAATTCCCCTGCTGTGCACCATGGGAGTCCCTGAACACAAGAACATGCGGGATGCAAATAGCAACTCCATCTCCAAATTGATGTTCTGGCAAACACTGCAGTGTGCACTTCCCTATATTTCTGTACTATAAAGGAGGATGCTAATATCTCATTACCAGGTATTTAGCAGTCTCTGAATGCCATGTTTTTAGGTGCTATTGCTCAGTGTACAATTTTGGCAACGCTGAGATGAATGAACTCCTGTGCATGTGCAGGAGTGATGTCATGTCAGCCATGCTAATGAAAATGAAGGAAAAACGGTACCCGGAAGCTGACTAACTGAAGATGGCAGCGGGGAGTTCTGGGACACCGGAGCGCTGGAGAGAAGATGAGTGACAATTGTCTTTGCACTGTGCTCCTGTGTTGTCACCTTGTCACATGCACCCCTGGTGGCAGTGCCTAATGATATTCCCATTGCACATAACACTGGAATCTAACCATATGTAAGGTGATGTGGTGCCACAGCACTATAGAGGAAAGTATGTCACCAGCACACCTCAATCTTCTGAAGTTTGGGAACCTCAGAGGATCCCTTCATCGGGCAAAAGTGACATGTCACTTTACCTTTATGAAGGCACCCTCTGAGGTTCTGAAATGTTGCCTTTTATCTAAAGGTGGTTTTACAACAAGAAGAGGTGAGCTTGTGACACATTTTCCCCTGGTGGCAGTGTCATGTATTTCTATACTCCTCCAATATCGACCTCCACCCACTGCTACTGGCTGCTGTTCAAGAACAGGATCTGATGGTGATAATTTGTAGGGGCCCTGTGTTCCTTGATGGAGTGACAGGATATATGACTCAAATCCTAAACTGACTATAGATGCAGAAATGGTCCATCGTGGTTCGGCCATTGTATAGGCTTGGCCCACCATTGTCATGATGTGCAACTGGAGCAAGTGCATGTTGGCAGGACCTGGCTGAAAAAAGCTGGAGGAGGCCAGCAGCAATAAGATGCAAAAAAGGATGAAAAAGACAAAAATGTTATGTTAGAAAAACAAAATAGCATCTGTTTATCATAAACAATGCTTTATTAAAATAAATTTCATCCAGTTAGAGTTTAGATCTACGTTAAGTATAACCTTTCTATGTTCTAGGGTGGTTGATGAAAGTACACCTGCCATAAAAATAGCAGATTACCTGCATTCAGTGGACAATGCGAGTTCTAACTCATGCCGGGGGACTGCTGAATTTCTCTCTTCTGTTCGTCCAGATTGTATATGACATAACTTCACGCTATGCTCTACACTCTACTACTCTAATTCGACTGCTCATAGCCACAACTAAACTGTAATCTTTCTCCAGGGGAAATTTGTGAGAATGGATGTGGTGGATAGCCAGTGACACCAACAATGCTTGATCTATCATTAGTGTTTTGTTGATGATCTTGTTGAGCCTTTAGCTGGTCCATCTGTTAATTCCAGCCCCCGTTTCCTCAAGTGTATCCTTACTCCTCATCTCTGTGGGCTCTTCAGAGGCACTTCAATCAGCTTTCAACCATTAGATATTGTTGCAAATAGCATCTACTTAGCCAGGAGGTTGACATATTTCTAAATGCTGCTATTACTTATCCTAAGGACCGGCGTTTCCCTGAGTGATATTTTCCCATGGTCTCTGGTGATTTTCTCCCTCTAATATTAATTCAGAGCTATTCATTTCTCAGCTGGCTCTGGCTTAACCCTGTGTGACTCAGCATTGCAATGACTGCATATGTGAAACATATGAGAACTTTATATACACACTGCTATGCCTGCTTAAACCTCACTACAGCTTTTAACAAATCTGAAAGACGTATGGTCCCTTGCAGGTCTGAGTTAAAAAAACTTTGTGATGGCAATACTTCTGTTTAAGTGCTCACACACAATGACCTGTACCGTTAGAACTTCAATTTATGTTCCAGTAGACAACTAGGAATATGCACCAGTGCGTGTTCTTAGTTGTCATATACTCAGTTCGGTTTAAGCATCAATGTTTCAAAGATCTCTGGTCACAAAAATAAATTCTTACCATTTGTTGTAGTATAGATTAGTTGGGAGATATGAATTCTAGTTAGGGCAAAGGAGACACTGGAACTGCATCATGGGGTCAAATCCATTACTGAAAATTTTACAATAGAACAGACCAAAGATAAAGCTGCACAGAAACATCAGGCAGAGGATACAGCATCTGGCTCGAATCTAGAATGAACTCATTAATGTAACATTTTGCAGATGATATCTTATAGAAATGCCAAGCCCTAAAGTGGCAGCTTAGTGTAGTCCAGTAAGACAGAAATGTATCTTGGAACTCTAGGACTTGGATTTACAAATGACCCAGGACCAGGACCATTGCCCTCTCCTAGCCTACACTATCCTATGTCTCCTGCCCCTCATCTCCATACTCCTATATCCACCACTACCCAATGCTGCTCAACAATAGAATAAGATTGTGACAATTTGTATTCCTTGATGGAGTGACAAACCAAAACCCACTCCAAGGATACTACCTCATAAAGCACCCCAACTCCACATAAACCCCAGTCACCACCACCCTATAAACTCTCTTATTTATTACACCCAACTCCCTTATCCAGCACTTTCAGTGCACATAAACCTTGTATAGCACTTCCAGCACAAAAACCCCCTTATTCAGCACTTCCGCTCTCCATAAACCCCTCATCAGATACTCCCACCTAACACAAACTTTCTTATCCAGCACTCCCAGCCCACATAAATCCTCTTGTCAAGCACTATCAGCATATAAACCCGCTTATTCGGTACTTACCCTCGCCATAAACCCCTCAGCAGACACTTCCACCCAACATAAACCTTCTTATCCAGCACTAGCAGCCTACATAAATCCTCTTGTATATCACTACCAGCACACAGAATCCCTTATTCAGTGCTTCCCCTTTGCCATAAACCCCTCAGCAGACAGACACTTCCACCCAACATAAACCTTCTTATCCAGCACTACCAGCCTACATCCTCTTCTCTAGCACCGTCAGCACATATACCCCCTTATTCAGCAGTGGCACTTCCACTCCTCATAAACCCCTCAACAGACACCCCCAGGGCACATAAACCTTATCTAGCAATCCTAGCCCACATAAACTCTTTATCCAGCAACCCCACCCACCTGCACATACATGCACTCATCCAACACTTTATTTTAAGCCCTTTTATCCCTTTAAGCCCTTTTATCTATCACTCTTATCCCACATAACACCCCTTATCCAGCAACACCACCCCATCTCATTATAACCCCCTTATCCAGCAATGCAACCCCATTTCACATAACCCCCCTTATCCAGCACCCCATCTTCTGAAGAAAAAACCCTCATCAGACCCAGCCCCCGTTTCCATAAACCATAAACCACTTGCATATCCTCCATACAAGACAATACATTGTGATAGTATTTGTAGCAATGACTTTAAGTCGAGAAAAGGAAGCAGCACATTAATAAACATGTATTAATTGTTCTGTATTATATCTGTACCTTCCTATAGTCATCATTTTATCTATGGACAAAACTTGCTATCATTTAAATATAAATGTTAGTGAATATTCATGAAGATGTAAGTAGGTCATTTACTAACACAGAGGTTTCTCCACTGGGGTCTAAAAACCTTGACACTGCTGAGATTTACCAACGTGTACATTTTATGTGAAGGGTCATGTGCAATATATATAGCTTCATATATGAGGCTGGAGTTTATTGGAGGTGACATTACCAATGAAACCTTTTATGATAGTGACATTACTCTGTGATTGAGATTTTACACTTACTGGAACCCTGATATTATAATGATGAATCACAGAGATATTCCAATCTATAGTTAAAAAAGCTGACTACCATTTATTGGTGTTGACCCCAGCACTGGATGTTCTTTTTTCCTTAGTGGTCTCATCTAGCGAGCCATATAACGGATCTAATAATATTTATTGGCTCATAATGTTAAAATCCATTAAATATAGGTTGATGTCCAAACAGCAATGTCTCTTTTAATGTACTAATCAGAGATATTGACTTACATTGGAATAGCAATCAGATTAGAAGATTTTATTAGTGAGAAGCTATTTCCCAAGTTTTAACATTAACTAATGTAAATGAAAGGGCTCCACCCAAGTGATCAACTTCATCAAACTTCATATATCAGGGATTGGTAGTTAAACCTCTTTATGGTTTCTTTTACCTCTCAGGGGCACTGGTGATAAATTCTCTGCACTTGTGTTTACAGGTTTGCCCACATGCCATATCTACAACATGGGGGGGGGGGCAGATTCTAATGTGGTACTTAGTATAGTTGGTAAGGTTGAATAAAGACATCAGTCAAGCCAGTTCGACCTGTGTAGGTGTGTGTTCATGTGTCTACAATATACCATATCCCTGGATATTACACTTGCTAAGATTCTCTTCTAAGAGTATTTTTGAAATTACCAACACTTCCTGCTGACACCACCGATTGTGGAAGGGAGTTCCACATCCTTACCGCTCTGACAGTAAAGAACCCCCTACTTCGCTTCTCCTCCAATTTCATTGAGTGGCTGTGACTTTTAATAACATTTATATTATGCAACATAAGAAGCCGAAACACACCAAGGTGGACAAAGACTGCAAAAACTCAGAGGTGTGCAGTAATAGAGCCAGGAATTATAACAGGGGGATCTTGCTGCTGGAGATCCCAAGAGATATCACGCTGGTCACACACATTACAATCTAATTGGACAATTTCCAACAAGTATGTCATGTGATAGCCTGCCTGATTAGATGTATAGGGCGGTTATTTACTAAAGGCTAATCTGCTATTCAAAATGAGAGATATTCCTGCGCTACCCAATTTGAAAAAGAAAAGAAGAAAAGGCAAAAAGGATGAGAGCTGTAGAGAACCTATGCGGCTGGACAGCTGCACACACCAGAAGAGGGCCAGGCATGAACCCAAAATAAACAGTCACTTAAAAAACAATTCAAATCAAACTCGATATTCAAACCTCTAGGTGCAAAAGTATCCAGAGTGAATATCCACTTGGATTCGAGCTGGCTGAGGGTCCTCACTTTATGGCCTCCCCGCCAGTGCCTGACATACGGTTCAATTCCCCAGAATTTTAGCTGTGTGGGGTCTTTATATTATGGCACAACAGGAAGTGTTTAGATACACTGTGTTTGTCATACCCCTTTAGAATATTATTCACATGTTCTTTGATCCTTACCCGGAGGGGTCTTTTTGTGCGGCCTATGTACTATAGGCCGCAACTGCATTCTAGGGCGTATACCGCTCCTTCCGTGTTACAACAGATACATTCTTTAATTTCGTATGTCTCTCCTGTACTGGTCAACGAAAAGTGGAATTTCTTCTCATTGGGGCACCTGGTTCTCAAACATGCAAAGCACCTTTTACAGTGTGCATCGTATGGTTTCTAGATATATTTACGTTTTATTGTTCACATGAAGTTACTTTACACTACTTCCTTGGATTATCACAACATTACAGCATTTTTACATTTCACAAGGTTTTTAGTAATCAACACTAACCTATGCGATTTTATTTCACCATGCGACTTTATTTGATTTTATTTATTTATGCGATTCTATGTGCTATGGGCTATTAGCACATAGTAAGTGACCACATACGGAGATCTATAGCAGTTTTTTTTCTGGTTAGCTCCCTCTTTCATAATCTGCTATTCACTTTGCAAGTGGATTTTCCCTTAGGTTAGTGACTTATTATATAAAAAAATAACCAAGGACTTAAACCGGTGTTCCGCCCAAAAAAAGCTGCTGGCTTTTAATAATAGGACACTGACCTGTCCTGGAGTCCAGCGATGTCGGCGCCGCAGCTGATGTTTCCATCAGCTGTTTGGTGCTGCCATTGCGGGTAAGGGTACCCAGCAGTGTAGCCTTACGGCTTCACACAGGAAACCCTACTGCACATGCGCGAGGCCCCGCTCCTCTCTCCTACTGGCCCGGCGACAGGGAGAGGAGGAGGGAGCCCCGTGGTAATGTCACGGGCCATAGCCTGGACTCCCGGAAGTGGGAACAGGATACCTGTCCCCCCTCCCCCCCGAAAGGTGCCAATTGTGGCACCGGAGGGGGAGAGGAGACAAATGAGGGGAAGTTCCACTTTTGGGTGGAACTCCGCTTTAATAGTTTCCCCCCACACTGCAGGTTTGATATAGTTTATGGGTATACAGCAAAATAGATTTATTTTGAGACCCAAATGTTGGTGTTAATGTATATATTTTTTTTATAGGTAAACTATGATTTACAACGATCAGCCAAAACTTTATGACCACCCTCCCTAACATTTTGACCACACACCCAATCTTGAGTAGGTCCCCTTTTGCCACCAAAACAGCCCTGACCCGTTGAGGCATGGACTCCACTAGACAAAGCTTCACACTGCCTTCACCGACTTGCCTTCTTCTCATGCTGCGTCCTGGTGTCATCTCTTCTCCAGGCAAGTGACCCACATACACCCAGCCATCCACATGATGTAAAAGAAATTGTGATTCATCAGACCAGACCACCTTCTTCCATAGCCTTGTAATCAAGTTATGATCTGCCCGTTGTATGCACTTTTGGCTGCGTGGGCACCCTGACCGGTCTTCGGCTATGCAGCGCCATTTACATCAAACTGCGATGCGCTGTGTGTTCCGACACCTTTCTATCAGAACCAGCATTAACCTTTTCAGTAGTTAGGAGCTAAAATAGCTGTTCAATTGGATTGGACTACACAGGCCAGCCTTTGCTTTCCATGTGCATTAATGAGCCTTGGTCGCCAAAGACTCAGTCGCCGGTTTTCCGTCCTTGGTTCACTTTCGGCAGGTCCTGACCGCTGCAGAATGGGAACATCCTACAAGAGCTGCAGTTTTGGAGTTGCTTTGACCCAGCCTTCTAGCCATTTCACTTTGCCACTTGCCAGAGTCACTCAAATGCTTACGCTTACCCATTTTTTATGCTTTCAACACATCACTTTCATGGACAACAACATGTTCACTTGCTGCCCAATATATCCCACCCACTTTCAGATGCCATTGTAACCAGATTACCATTGTTATTCACTTTGTCTGTCAATGGTCATAATGTTATTGCTGATCGGTGGACAACGATTTATTTATATGACAGAATGTCATTGCTTTGAGCAGCACAACTTTGTTTGAAATCAGAACAAATTTGTAAATACATGTTTTTGTTTTTTTGTTTTTTACGAATGTAGACTATAATAGATGTGGAAGTATAGATTGTCACATGAAGTATTGTTGATCGGTCTGTTGCTTTAGTATAAAATGATTGAGTAGGATTTCGCGGAGGTGGGTGAGGCAAGGTTTCACTGCGTTTGTAAAATTGTATGCGTCCCTTAATCTGATTTCAGAAAATTGTGTGATAGTTATGTAAGTTTACCACAGATTTTTTTGTCACGCTTGCTGTTATGTTTGAATGTGAACCTGGACTACATTTAACCACTTCAAGCCCAGAAGGATTTACCCCCTTCCTGACCAGAGCACTTTTTTGCGATACGGCACTGCGTCGCTTTAACTGACAATTGCGCGGTCGTGCGGCGTTGCACCAAAATAAAATTGATGTCCTTTTTTTCCCACAAATAGATCTTTATTTTGGTGGTATTTGATCACCTCTGTAGTTTTTATTTTTGCGCTATAAACAAAAAAAAGAGCGACAATTTTGAAAAAAAAGCAATATTTTTTTACTTTTTGCTATAATAAATATCCCCAAAAATATACAAAAAAACAAATTTTTTCCTCAGTTTAGGCCGATATGTATTCTTCTACATATTTTTGGTAAAAAAAATCGCAATAAGCATATATTGATTGGTTTGCACAAAAGTTATAGCGTCTACAAAGTAGGGGATAGATTTACGGCATTTTTATTATTCATTTTTTTTTATTAGTAATGGCGGCGATCTGCGATTTTTATCATGACTGCGACATTGCGGCAGACACATCTAACACTTTTGACACTATTTTGGGACCATTGTCATTTATACAGTAATCAATGCTATAAAAATGCACTGATTACTGTGTAAATGACACTGGCAGTGAAGGGGTTAAACGCTAGGGGGCGATCAAGGGGTTAAGTGTGTCCTAGGGAGTGATTCTAACTGTAAGGGGGATGGGCTCACTACAACATGACAGCCATCACTGCTCCCGATGACAGGGATCAGTAGATCTTTGTCATGTTGCTAGGCAGGGAAATCCCTTGTTTACATAGGCATCTCCCCGTTCTGCCGCTCTGTGACACGATCACAGGACATCGACAGACATCCAGCCCACAGGCACGGTTACGCAGTAAGCGGCGGGCGCACGCACCCACTAGCCCCGCAAATTAAAGGGGACCTACAGGTACGCCCATTTGCCCACCGCTGCCATTGTGCCAACGTATATCGGCGTGCGGCGGTTGGCAAGTTGTTAATATTCCCTGAGATTTCTGTGAAATTTCAGTGACATTTATGTAGTCAATGGAGAAGGGATAATAAAGAGTATCTAAACCCAAAAACAAAAATTTAAAGGATAAGTTCACCTTTTGTAACATGTTACACGTTACACCCATATTCAGGGTGTAACATGTAACATGTTACAGATGCATCAGTCTCCATACCCTTCGATCTCCTGTTTTTGCAGCGAGTGGGGGATCTTCTGCCCCTCTCCTGGTGTCACAATTTAAAAAAACGTGGCTTAGTGGGGCTCCACCTACTTAATTCATTCAGTTCTATGAATGTGAAAACTACACGTACCAACATCCTTTGTCGCTGTCGGCTTGTAGTTCTCAAAAAACTCTAGTTTTTTTTAAAATGCACTTTTTTTTTACCTGCAAGAAGTTTTGCATTTATTAATTTTTTATTTTTCATTTTTTTTACAAAGTGAACCTATCCTTTAACATATTGCAGTTTACCAGTCCTCAAATGTGGTGGCAGCATTTTTGAGATTTTTTTTTACCCTTTATTTTTATCTGATTATCCTGCCAGTAATACACTTTCCAACCTAGGGTGAAAATGATTAATCACTGCACTGTATCTATAGTGCAACTGCCTTGTCACGCTAGACTGCTCTTCTGATTTGGACTACAGAGGAGGTCCTCTGTAGTTCATAGAGTATAGCTGGGAAGGCATGTTGTTTGACTTTTTTCATTGCACAAAATGTATTTATCAATATCATGCAATCAACGGCAGTAGACCTGCTGGCTACACATTCATATTTACAGGTAAGCCCTAAACAGGGATGTGCCCAGTAGGGTCCATGTAGGGTCCATGTACAATATATGTATGTAAACGTAGTACAAATGTTACCTGTGTACAGACAACTTGCTGCCAGCAAGATCCTGCGTAAATCAATATGGATGTGTGAATGAGGCCTAAAGTTTTTTGTGTGGTTTTCAAGGGTACCATGGACTTTAAGTGGCTCCTGAGGGTTACAAAAGCTCAGCTTAAAGCGGAGCTCCACCTAATAGAGTGTTTGCACCCTCCTTCCCTCCACTGCCACACATGGCACTTTTTGTGGGTAAGGGGGGGAGTGGGTACCTGCCCCCCCCCCTCCTTCCTCTGCAGTCTTCTGGGACACATCACAGATCCCAGAAAACTACAGGACCATTCACTAGGCGCAGCGTGACTCGCGCATGCGCAGTAGGAAACAGGCTGTGAAGACGCAAGGCTTCACTTCCTGTTTCCCTCACTAGAGGTGCCGGTGTCTGCACCAGAAGCGGATTGAAGAATCAGTTTGGGTAAGGACATCGCTGGATTCCTGGACAGGTAAGTGTCCTTATATTAAAAGTCTGCAGCTACAGTATTTGTAGTTGCTGACTTTTATTTTTTTTTTGGGGGGGGGGGCCTGGACCTCCTCTTTAACTATACTGGGCCTGTTCTTTTGCCATAAAACCTCTTATCCTCTAAAGAACGTGCACGGTGAAAGAAAGTAAAATATAAAGTTTAAAGCGACAGTACACCAATAATAAAATACACACTGATTATTTTAATGTATTACTTCAAAAAAGAGATAGATGCATTTCTAAATGTACCAAATAAAATTGGATATTAACATTTATAGGTAAGGTAATAACTCCAGAGATTGTTGATCCAGGGAATATCCAATTGTCTCCCAGGGAAGGAATTTTATTTCCTCCACTGAAGAAAATCTGACCATGCTTTACTGAGTTTTTTTCACATTCTTCTTGTTCAACCATTGGTATAGGATTGTGTATTTGAAGGTTTTTTATTTGCTTATATTTTTTTATTGGTTAAACTAGATGGACTTGTGGTTTTACAACCTCATCAACCTCACCAACTTTGTAACTATGCGACAGTGAGGCTGAAGGAAAGAAAATTGCTTGATTACCCCATCAACAGTGTTGATTGAAGGATCTCTCCTACTGTGCTAATGTATTCCGACAGTGAGAGGTTTCCCTGCTGTCAGAATACAATGATTACTGCTGGTGGTAGTATAATGATCACACGAAAAATAACCTGATAGGCTGGTTGTACTAAAGTCGTTCAATAGATCAACTTCAGTGCAACTAGCCTGCCCATAGATGGTAGACATGTGCAATTCGTTTAGTTCCGAATTAGGTTTTTTGACAAATTCGTTAATTCGGAAACATCACCCGTTTAACAAATTTTTCCGAATATTCGTAAATTCAAAAATTCATAAAACTCATAAATTCGTAAATTCAAAATTCGAAAATCCAAAAACCCGAAAATTCTAAAATCTGAAATAATAACTATTAAAATATAGGCATTGGGATTTCCTTTCAAATTTGTCTTTTAGTGAACGTAATGAATACGAATTTATCCAAAGTTACGAATTATCCAAAATAGCGAATGCTGTATCTAAACGAAGGGAACATGACGAATTCAAAATAATAAATAACAATAATAACTAGAAAAGGTACAATTTCTGGGGAAATTGTGAAAGTGTTCTTGCCTCTACAACTGGAGTGGGCGGAGTAACTGGGTGGGGTGGAGTGGCTTGAGTAACTGTGAAAAGTGTTAAAAAGCTTAATATTTTAAAAAGTATAAATAGTAGTAAAAAAGTTCCATCATTCGCTGAAAGAGCTGAACATTTTTTTCAAAAGTAATTTTTTTTTTTCAAAAATGAATTTTTTTTAATCAAAAATGATTTTTTTTTCTTCAAAAATGATTTTTTTTTTCAAAAGTAATTTTTTTTTTCAAAGGTAATTTTTTTTTTCAAAAATGAATTTTTTTTATTTCAAAAATAATTTTTTTTTCGAAATTATTATTTTTTTTAAAGTAATTTTTTTTTTCAAAAATAATTTTTTTTTTTCAAAAATATTTTTTTTTTCAAATATATTTTTTTTTCAAAAATATTTTTTTTTTTAAAAGAAATTTTTTTTTCAAAAATATTTTTTTTTTCAAAAATAATTTTTTTTTTTTCAAAAATATTTTTTTTTTTCAAAAATTATTTTTTTACTTTTTTCAAAAATTTTTTTTTTTTTTCAAAAATATTTTTTTTTTTACATGGGGCGGTCATAATGTTTTGGCTGATCATGGGGTGGTCATATTGTTTTGGCTGATCATGGGGTTGTCAGCTTTTGTCACTTCCCACTCTAGTTTTGAACATTTCGCCATTCATTCCTATGGGACCAATTTCGCCGCAAAAACGTCATTTCGTGGACCATTCGGCAAAACATTCCACAAAGTAATAACACACCAATCGGGAACAATCCGCTCGTTTCGGTATATTATTTGTCTCTGTAGTGTGAAAACTGTGGGAGGAGTCTACAAGCATTATCAAGTCTATCAGATGAAGTCACATGCATTTGGAGTGTCTCAGCATCTTGTGTTTACAACCACTGTTTCCTAGCAACGCTCATGCCCTGTTTATGCTTCCCAAATACTGCTTCATCAAAACTGCCCCATCAGAATTACCCCATCAAAACTGCCCCATCATATTCCTCTATTATAAATCAGTACATGGTGTGTCTGTCCCCTCCCCCGGGCTCTGTAATCAGCTGAGATGCTCCAGCCACCTTCCCCCCCTGTGTATAACAGAAGCTTTGGTAACCATGGCAACAAAACAAACACTAACAGTACACTCTGATTAATGGCTAAAATTTCCTGAAATGACCTCTAAACAAATGGCCGTATTTTAAAAACTATACATCCTACAGCGAAGATCTTTATATTGTGAGAATCACAAGACCCAGACCTAGATTTTGATGTATAGTATGTCTCTGAAATATTAAAAATGAAGGCACAGTCGCAGTTTAGAAATTGCCCTTCAAATTTGGAGGGGGCTAGAGTGTAGTTTCAATGAATGTCAATGGACGGCGTGAGTTGCAAACAAATGGTCATATTGTGAAAACTATCAGGACTATGGCTTAGCCGTGGACATGTTTAGTGGCAGCAGGGATAGCTGAACGTTTTGATATAAGATTTGTGTAGGTGGGCTTGAAAATGAGGGAGTGGCGGCAGTTTAGAAATCATGTTCTGATTTTCCAGCTTTTGTCATCTCCCACTCTAGTTTCCCCATTCATTCCTATGGGACCAATTTCGCCGCAAAAACGACGATATTTCGTGAACCATTTGGCGAAACGTTCCACAAAGTAATAGCACACCATTCGGGAACAATCCGCACGTTTCGGTATATTACTTGTCTATGTAGTGTAAAAACTGTGGGAGGAGTTAGGGTGGTAAATTTGGCTATAATAATAAGAATAATATATATGTGAGATAACAGTAAGTGGTCTTGCTATGCAAGAACACTTAATAACTAGAAAAGGTACAATTTCTGGGGAAATTGTGAAAAGTGTTCTTGCCTCTACATCTGGAGTGAGCGGAGTAACTGGGGGGAGTGCCTGGAGTAACTGTTGTGTGGTTGGAGTAACTGTGGAAAGGTTGAACTGGGCAGATGGGCAGAGTAACTGTGTGGAGTGTTTGTAGTGAGTAAAGATAGTAAACATTACACTAACCAATTGATTGATCAAATTTAAAAAGTGCACAAGTGCTAATGATGTAGAAGGTAGAAATATCGGTAAATGACTTTGTCGGACACAGACTTAAGGGTTACCAGGATTTATTCCGCCCCAGCCAAAGCATAGCACCTGACGGACTCGCGTCCCAAAATCAAGTGTGTCAAAAACAGTTTACACAGTGTACATATAATTTCAATATATTGCATCACAAGCGAACTGGCGGTATATTTCCGTTATACATTAACATTAACATTTTGAACAGTCAACTTTTTGAACTTTTTGGATACAAGGCAATTCATTAAAGCATATACTTTAAACCCTTACAAATTTTCAGTTTCTCTGCAGTTTTGCTCCTTGCTGTTTCTTTGTCTTACTAATCAGCAAGCAGGCTATAGCACAGGAAGGAGAGGGTGAGTGTGATGAGGACAGTGTGATAGGGCGAGCTGACGTGCTGCATCTAACGTCTGTAGGACGGGTGATCGTTTTAGCCAGCCGGCTTCTTATGCTTATTTGAATCTGCTACACTGTAAGTGTTATTTTAATTCTTTTAATAAACCTCAAAACCAGGATTACGCTATGTTGTTTCCCTCTCTTTTCCCGGGGTACCCCTAAATGAGAACAACCCCCCAGCTAGGAGTCTTTTATTAATCTCCATGATAAGAGTGATTTCCTGTGACTTGGTGGACTAGTGGTATCATCACCCTTTGGCTGTATGAAGTGGCATGTCGTTTCCTAGAAGCCCATCCAATGAAAGGCCCTGACCGGGTTAAGGTCGCAAGCCCCCTTGTGCTTGCCGTTTGGTAAGCGCGCATTTTATTTTCAGCTACCACCGGGGTGCGGTGGAGGAATTTTTTCTATTTTACATTTCCTGCTTTAAAAAAATGAGGTCTGAGCCTATGTATTTTCACAACATTTATTTGGACTTTATTCACTGTGTTAGGACTGTCCAGTGAACACTTATTGATTTAGGTTTCAAGAACTGTGTTAGTTATTTAATTTGGGTTCTAACCAATTAGTCCTATTCAACACTGGTACTAGTATTTACTCCTATTTACAGCGCTGCTATATTTGTTATATTGTTGTATTAGTGTGTGTATCTCACATAGAGTGGCTGCTTTTGTTATTATGTCGTTTTTTGTAATTTTTTTTCACTAAGTTATTTTCATCACTATTTTGGTTATCCCCTATTTGGTCATTCACAATATTTCATGAACAGGTACCCTTTTTGGGTGCACTACAGCGCGGTATTCCTCTTACTATATGATGAGGACAGATGTCTGTGATGGATGGGGGGGAGTAAGTGAGTTCAGTGTCTAACAAGTACACCGAACATGAAATATAGAGAATGATGTTTAGCTAATTGTAAATGGTCCCACATAACTATGGCCACGTAAACTGACCCTCATTGCCACTTTATCTGTTTGATGACCACTGTCTCACAACCACTGTTTCCTGGCAACACTCATGCCCTGTTTATGCAGGCTCTAAGCGTGTTCATAACCACTGCTCAAAACACAATACACAGGATAATGGTAGCTGTAATAACTGTGCAGTACTCCTGACTGGAGACACTGCTGCACCCTGGAGATGTAAATGTGATCCAACAGTGTGTTTTTTTCTGTGGTGGCTGCCCAGACCAGTTGAGTATATCCTCTTGAGTGAAGAAGGTCAGATATTGGCTTCTTTTCTCTGCACAGAAAATCTTCATTGAAATCTCCACAGAGTATTATAGGTTGGCAATCCATTATTTCCAAAGATTCCAAGAGGCCCAGCAGGTTAGTAAGGAATTGGCCAATACTGTAATCCGGTGGCCTGTAAACGACAGCGATCAAAGCTTGTACAGGGGACTCCAGTTTGACAACCAAGAACTCCAAGTCAGTCACATTGTGATGATACTGCTTTTCATAGGCCTTGAAATGGTTTCTGACATACAAGGCGACACCTCCGCCACTTTTACTTGCAATGTCAGGAAGGTTTGTGTACGAGAGGTGTCTGTTGCGTTTGAACAGGTTGTAGCCCTCCAGCTGGAGACTTTCAGCAACAGAAGAGCCTGAGAGATGAGTTTCAGTGAAACATAAAACATCTCCAAGTGTCAACTCATGGTGAGATTTGATATCTTCAATGTGAGCTGGTAATCCTTCCGTGTTGTGATGGATAATTGTTAATGTTTGCTGTTTGTCTGTTGTCTGTAGAAACTTTAAGAGGGGCATAACACTTTCCAGTGATGCATTCTTCATTGAATCCAGGGAAGCTGTGATTTCAGGATCAGCAAAGATCTTCTTCTCATCAAAGTCGGTTATGTACAGTCCTTGTAGTGTAGTCGTTCTACTCAGAGCAACATAGGCCATTCCCGGTTGGAAGACCCGTTTCAATGAGACCACTGCCGACTGTATCGACATCCCCTGACACTTATGAATCGTACATCCAAAAGCCAACTTCAGGGGGAACTGCCTGCGAACAACTCCTTTCTGTCTCAGGTTTTCCTCTACCCTTTCTATGTACACCAAGTTGTCAGCATCACAAGACGACTTGTTACGGTATCTCTGTCCTGCATTTGGATTGTCCAGCACAAGCCCAAGCTTGTTTACCGTAGTAGCACCATTCTCAGTCTGGATGATTATTCTTGCAATCTTGCCAAATGTCCCGTTAACAAGCCCGTCTTCTACATCAATGTTTCTTGTGACCATGATACGGGCACCTTCAGCTGCTTGCAGTGTGTCAATCAGATTGTCTTTGTGTCCTTTGAAAGGTTGGTGTTGCCTCAGCATCACTCCTGTCTTAGGGTCTTTTCTGTAATCGTCGGCATCTATGTTGGTGACGTTTGAATGGAGAACAGACACAGTTGCAGCATTATGTTTGTGAACCTCTTTGTTGGTGGCAAATATGTGTAGCACGTCATTAGGGCAGTGGGTGGGATCTGTAAAAGCCTGAGCAAGCAGAGCTTTGTCATCATTGCTTAAGGTGCCAGTCTTCTGCTTGACTCTGATTCTATTCAAAAGCTCAGCAAATGAAATGTCTTCCTTCTGTCGCATGATCTCTGTCAGCGTGATCATCGGAAAGTTGTCTTTCCAGACGTCATTGGTATTTTCCTCAAACACGCAGAGTGGCTTACTTTTTCCCAGCGGGGGGACCTGGTAAAAGTCTCCTACTGCTAGTACTGACATACCACCAAAAGGTTTCTTACTGCCTTTGATTTGCTGTAATCTCCAGTTGATGTAGGCAAACAGGGGCTTTGAAATCATTGACACCTCGTCAATAACAATGATCTCCGCATTTGACAGCTGTGCCCTCACTTCATCTATTAGATTTCCAAGTCCTTGGTAGGGTGGCTTCAAGCTTCTTGGCAACTTCAGCAGAGAATGCAATGTGTTGCCTGAAATGTTGAAAGCTGCTGTTCCTGTAAATGCAGTTAGTAAAACGCTGGGCATGGATATGTCTGCTTCCTCACGTAGTCTGGTAAGTTTACAGAGTATCTTTGTCGCCTCAGCATAGATGCACTTTATCAGGTGTGATTTGCCTGTCCCTGCACCACCAGTGACAAAGTAATAGAATGGGTCAGGATTTAGGCCACGCACACGGTTAGTGCACCAGTCACAAACTGAGTAGAATGTCTGAGCTTGTGTCCGGTTAAGGTTTCTGTACATTTTCCGAAGGAAATCAGGGCACATTTGTGGGGCTTTCACAGTAAGCGCAATTCCACCTGTTTGTTTGTGACGTGTATACTCCGGAACATCATCTTGTTCATTCTCATGAAGTGGCTCCCCTTCTTTGCGTTCCTCTACACATTCCAACCTATCCAACTCAGCTTCTGGGGCAAAGGTGTTCCAAGCATCTTCAACAGGTCCGTTTTTTACAAAGTCATCCAAGACTTGTTCCACAATTTTGTTGTGTTGTTCGAACTTCTTTTGGTTGCTGGTAACAATTGCAGACACTGCTTGGATTGCTTCTTCTCCTGGTAAGCTCACACAGGCACCTTTGTAAAAATCCTGGTGTGTTGGGAACCTTACAGTTTTCAGTGATGACTCTGAACGGTGGGGGAGGTACAGTTTAAGCAGTCTGCCGTAGTAGTTCTCAGGGTCCTTCTTCTCTGAGAAGCGTGCGTACCTGATGATTGCAGGCTTCCCTCTCGTGCGTTTTTGAATCATTCCCATTTCATTCAATAGGCTGACACGCTTGCTGTCTTCCTTTTGCTTGCCATCTTCCTTCTGCTTGCCATAGACAACCCTGTAATGGGATGCAAAGTCTGCCAGACACATGGACTCAAACTCTGGTGTTTCAGGTCTGGCTCTGTATTTGTCGACAAAACTCGTCATCCACACATTAAGAGAATCGGCTGGTTTGTTCTGCAATGCACTGAGCGGGAGACTCATTTTCAGTGCGTTGTCACCAGTTGGCAGAAAAACAACCTCACGTGAGCAAGACTTCATTTTCAGGCTGCACGTACGGGCCACAGACTCCTGGGCGCTGACCTCTCTGTGTTTTGAATAAGCCTGAAGAACCTCTTTCATTTCTTCTCGTTCTGTCGCTGTTTCTGGGCTCATTTCTTTGACTATTGTTTTGAGATAGTCACTCAGCTCCCGTTCTGGCTTGGATATGTAGGACAACATGTACATGATGCAACCATACTCATCAAGAATGTACTGGATGTCCATGTTGGCGTTCCAGGCCGTCAGCAAATGTGGATTATAGTTGTTCACCCAGCAGTCCTTGACATCACGCTTCATTAGAATCACGCTTGAGGAGGTCAATGCCTGAATGTAGGAGTTGTACTGATTCAAAGTCATATCACACTGTGCCAGTAGCTGTGACATGTCTTCAAGCTGCACTTTTGGGTTATTAAGCAAATCCCAGACTGGTTTCAGTTTGTTTTTGGCTGCTTGTGGTTTCATTGCACAATCTCCTTGTTCTTCTGGCATCGGGTAAGTTATCCTCGTTTTTCTAATAGGTGGCTTTGGAAATCCAAATCTGCATACTCTGTTACCTTTCTTGCATGATTTTGAATGAGATCTGCTGTGCATTTGAAGTTCTGTTACAAATCTGTGAAGTAAGGCCTGTTTGGCTTCATCAGGCAGCTGGCATGAGATGTTATGATCTATAAAGGCACACACCTTGTCATCACTGTCTTGTCCAAATATAGGAGCTCCTGCTACCCAACAGAGACAATGTATATGAGGGCTCCCTCTCGCCTGAAATTCAACCCGGTAAAAGTAATCGATAACTTCACCAATTGGCTGTGCAGGACCCAACAGCAGCTCTCGCATCAGAGCATCAACCCGTTTGTCAAACATGCGCATGGTGGTCACTGGGTTGCCTCGAAGAATGTCACACTTTTCAGCCCAGTCTAGCCCCGCAAAATCCACCTTTTGACCTTGTTGTGCCTTTATTGCCGTTATTACCTCTGGCCATCTGAATTCTGCAGCAGAGAAGGTAAGAAAAAATGTTGGCTTACCCAATTGTCTGACCATGGCTAGCAAATTCTTCAGATTTTTATCCCAGTAAGCTGGACTCCCTCTCAGTGGTTGCATGAACCTTGTGGCATCTCGGTTTCGCACCAACCTCTCAACCTCACACTTGTCCTGTAGCAGCTTGTTGGATATTTTCCGTCCATCCCTGGTATTGGGTTTTCCTTTCCTTAACTGGATGGACATGCTGCTTTTGGCCATGTGTGTTTCTGTGACAAACTGCGCAAAGAAGAGGTAGCTTGTGTCTCTTGCAAAACGAGTATCAACACAAAAAAGCCTTGCATTGAAATACATGCTCGGGGACAGTTTGACTTGTCTTGCCTGGTCCAATGTATTCTGTCTAGTAGGGAACTGAACAGGGAAAGCCATTGCCTCAAGCCTAGGAACTTTAAAGAAGCTGACAGGTGTGTTTCCTTGTGCAGGTGCAATGCTGAATATTCCATCACCGTGTGTCAGTGCTTCCTCTCCAAGGTCAGATGGCTGCAAACAACTGTCTAGGCCAATTCCAGGTCTTAGTGTATCCTTCTCATCCTCTGCATTGGGAGGTTGTTGGTCATGGCCTTCCTGTTGCTCAGAAGCAGCCGGTAAACATGCAGACTGTACCTCTGATGGATCACAATTTTCGATGCGTTCAAGTATCTCCATCATTTCAGTTTCGTCACAACTGTCGAGTTCCATCCCATCATCATTATCATCATCATCAGCGATTGTCTCATCCACTCTAATTGAAATGTCACTGTAGTCGGGGTGTGTGTCAATGAGTTTTGACAGACCTGCTACTACATTTCCCATGTTGACATAATGAAACAGCTGGTGGCCTTTGTAAGTCAGACGTCTTTTCAGCTTGACTCTGTGTAACTGGGATTTGCTGTGCGATCTTGGTAGAGTATTGACCGTGGTTTCCACCTCGGATGGCACACACACTACAGCGCCATGTATAGCTGCCTGTCGACCTTTGGGAAGTGTGATGATCTTGGCAAATGGCAGTATTTTGGCCAAAAGTTGTCTTTCCAGCACATTCAAATCGCAGAGCTCTGGGGGAATGGGCGCCAGCTCCATGTTGTTAGCTACAGCGATGGATGATTTGTGTCCCGCTTTTAAATGTAAATCACAGTTGTGACAAATCCATTCTTTGGTCCTTTCATCTGGTACGGTGCATTGTTCAGGTCCTTGACAGTGATTGTTGCACACATGGACATATTTCCCTGTCAAACAGGCAGCAACAATGTGTAGATTCTTCTTGTAATTGCTGTGAATGCAATGTTTCACTTGGTTAGGGAAAAGGGTGCGATGACACATCGTGCACACAAATGTTGGCCCAGCTTTAATGCATTCATGGAAAGTGGATATAGCTGTCTGCATTAGGCTGTTGTCCACTGGTTGACTGCATTCCCGCATGACACGAGTCCATCGTCTGTATTTCATTCTTATTTTGAAGGCACATTGCATCTTATGGGTTATGCGAAAATCTGCTTGAGTTTGACGCTTCATTTTCATGTAACTCATGCAATGTTGCAAGTGACGTTTTCTGAAAGCAGGATCATTATGATATTTTCTGGTGATGTATTGCTTCTGCTTCAACTTGAAATCGACATTTGTGGCATATTTTCTGGTGATGTATTGCTTCTTCTTCAAGTTGTAATCTGCATTTGTCGCATATTTTCTGGTGGTGTACTGCTTCTGTTTCAAGTTGAAATCTGCATTTGTCGCATATTTTCTGGTGATGTATTGCTTCTGCTTCAAGTTGAAATTGGCATCTGTTGCATATTTGCGAATGATATATTGCTTCTGCTTCAACTTAAAATCAGCATCTGCTCTGTATCGGCTGGTGATGTATGTCCTTTTCTTATTGGTGACAGACATCTTTGTAGCCTTGAAATCACGCCTTCTTTCATTTCTGTGTCTTGTCTTCAGTTTTTGTCGTCTCTGTGCATTTAATTTGGACAATGCCTTACTGTCCTTCCATATGCCCTGTGAGGATTTCGCATCAACTGACCGTGGAGAATGCTTGCTGGCTGGGAATCCAGTGTGTGTTACATCTTTGGTCATCTGTGTCACTTTGTTCTCCACATGCTTTGCATTATGTGGTTTGTCAGATTGCACCAGTGGGGACAGCAAACCATCTGACAGATGTCTTGCACGATGAAATGAGACTGGCATGAAGTCATACTGCAGTCCATCAATAGGGCCTCTGGTGTCTGTAAGGAGCAATTCATACAACTTATAAATCCTTGCCCCCATATCACTCAAATGTGTAAAAGTGATCATAACAGCTTTTCCTTTTCCAGTGGCAGGAAGTCCATCCTTATTTCGACTATGAGAATCAAACAGTCCATATCTCCCAGACTTGTCTCTGAACAATGCAATGCAATATGGCACTACTATAAAAAGTGCATGTGTAACATCTGCATTGAGGCACTGAAGTCTTGTGGAGAGGTCAACAAACCAACCTTGGTTGTCACCGTCTACCGTGTCTCTCATACATCCCGATAACACTGGAGATTTAACAACGTTATACTCATATTTGTCAGTGTTGACTCTGAGGGGCACTTCTTCCATTGTCAAGTGTTGATGCTGATAGACATTTCTTTGTTTTAGCTGTTTTATTGTTGAGCCATACAAGCTGTTGCCCTTCTTCAGTATTTGATCAAGATCACCCTTTCCCACATCATCAAGCTCACTGTGGTATGCCAAAAATGTCAGAGCCATGCATGTACACTGTTTGTTCCTTAACCTTCCATAGCCATGATGACCCTGATGAAATGATGCCTGCACAGAAATCTCACTTGGTACACATGGTTCTTGCATGCCATGGTTTTCAGAAGTGCCCATCACACTGTCACTGTGCTCTTGAACTTGACACTGAGTTGAACATGAAAATGACACCACAGGTTCACTATGTACCTCCTGGGCACATTCACTGTCACAAACCTCCATATCCACTATGCTGCTGTGGGGCTCCGGATCCAGTTTAGTCCAGCGTATCTTTGCAGCTTTAGATCTCTTTCCTTTAGATGGCATGATGATATTTGTGGAAGGAGCTATAATTCTCCTCAGAGCTTTGTTCGAAGAGCTATAATTCCCCTCAGAGTTGTGTTGGAGGAGGAGCTATAATTCGCCTCAGAGCTGTGTGGGAGGAGCTATAACTCCCCTCTGAGCTGTGTGGGAGGAGCAATAATGCTATAATTCCCCTCAGAGCTGTGTGGGAGGAGATACAATTCCCCTTAGTGTTGTGTGGGAGGAGCTATAATTCCCCTTAGAGCTGTGTGGGAGAAGCTATATTTCCCCTCAGAGCTGTGTGGGAGAAGCTACATTTCCCATCAGAGTTGTGTGGGAGAAGCTATAATTCCCCTCACAGCGGTGTGGAAGAAACTATAATTCCTCTCAGAGTTGTGTGGGAGGAGCTCTAATTCTCCTCAGCTGTGTGGGAGGAGCTATAATGCTAAGCTGTAATTCCCCTCAGAGCTGTGTAGGAGGAGCTATAATTCCCCTCACAGCGGTGTGGGAGAAACTATAATTCCCCTCAGAGTTGTGTGGGAGGAGCTATAATGCTAAGCTATAATGCTATAATTCCCCTTTGAGCTGTGTGGGAGGAGCTATAATTCCCCTCAAAGCTGTATTGGAGGAGCTATAACTTCCCTCCAAGCTGTGTGGGAGGAGCTATAATGCTATAATTGTCCTTAGAGCTGTGTGAGAGGAGCTATAATTCCCCTCAGAGCTTTGTGATTTTTTTTTTTCAAAAATGATTTTGTTTTTTTGTTTTTTCAAAAATGATTTTGTTTTTTTGTTTTTTCAAAAATGATTTTTTTAAATGATTTTTTTTTTCAAAAATGAAATTTTTTTTTTCAAAAATGAATTTTGTTTTTTTCAAAAATGATTTTTTTTTTAATTTTTTTTTTTTCAAAAGTAATTTTTTTTTCAAAAATATATTTTTTTTTCAAAAATATTTTTTTTTTCAAAAATATTTTTTTTTTCAAAAATTAATTTTTATTTTTTTCAAAAATATTTTTTTTTTTACATGGGGCGGTCATAATGTTTTGGCTGATCATGGGGTGGTCATAATGTTTTGGCTGATCATGGGGTTGTCAGCTTTTGTCACCTCCCACTCTAGTTTTGAACATTTCGCCATTTATTCCTATGGGACCAATTTTGCCGCAAAAACGACGATATTTCGTGGACCATTCGGCGAAACGTTCCACAAAGTAATAGCACACCAATCGGGAAAAATCCGCACGTTTCGGTATATTACTTGTCTCTGTAGTGTGGAAAATGTGGGAGGAGTCTACAAGCATTATCAAGTCTAGCAGATGAAGTCACATGCATTTGGGGTGTCTCAGCATCTTGTGTTTACAACCACTGTTTCCTAGCAACATTTCCTTTTGAACATTTTGCCATTCATTCCTATGGGACCAATTTCGCCGCAAAAACGACGATATTTCGTGGACCATTCGGCGAAACGTTCCACAAAGTGATAGCACACCAATCGGGAACAATCCGCACGTTTCGGTATATTACTTGTCTCTGTAGTGTAAAAACTGTGGGAGGAGTCTACAAGCATTATCAAGTCTAGCAGATGAAGTCACATGCATTTGGGGTGTCTCAGCATCTTGTGCTTACAACCACTGTTTCCTAGCAACGCTCATGCCCTGTTTATGCTTCCCAAATACTACTTCATCAAAACTGCCCCATCAGAATTACCCCATCAAAACTGCCCCATCATATTCCTCTATTATAAATCAGTACATGGTGTGTCTGTCCCCTCCCCCGGGCTCTGTAATCAGAGCTGAGATGCTCCAGCCACCTTCCCCCCCTGTGTATAACAGAAGCTTTGGTAACCATGGCAACAAAACAAACACTAACAGTACACTCTGATTAATGGCTAAAATTTCCTGAAATGACCTCTAAACAAATGGCCGTATTTTAAAAACTATACATCCTACAGCGAAGATCTTTATATTGTGAGAATCACAAGACCCAGACCTAGATTTTGATGTATAGTATGTCTGTGAAATATTAAAAATGAAGGCACGGTCGCAGTTTAGAAATTGCCCTTCAAATTTGGAGGGGGCTAGAGTGTAGTTTCAATGAATGTCAATGGACGGCGTGAGTTACAAACAAATGGTCATATTGTGAAAACTATCAGGACTATGGCTTAGCCGTGGACATGTTTAGTGGCAGCAGGGATAGCTGAACGTTTTGATATAAGATTTGTGTAGGTGGGCTTGAAAATGAGGGAGTGGTGGCAGTTTAGAAATCATGTTCTGATTTTCCAGCTTTTGTCATCTCCCACTCTAGTTTCCCCATTCATTCCTATGGGACCAATTTCGCCGCAAAAATGACGATATTTTGTGAACCATTTGGCGAAACGTTCCACAAAGTAATAGCACACCATTCGGGAACAATCCGCACGTTTCGGTATATTACTTGTCTATGTAGTGTAAAAACTGTGGGAGGAGTTAGGGTGGTAAATTTGGCTATAATAATAAGAATAATATATATGTGAGATAACAGTAAGTGGTCTTGCTATGCAAGAACACTTAATAAAAACTGTTTATTATTATTAATTTGTTCCGTTCCATTTGTTTAGATGCGGCATTCGTTGTTTTGGATAAATCGTAACTTCGGATAAATTCGTATTCGTTACGTTCACAAACAGCCAAATTTGAAAGGAAATTCCAATACCTATAATTTAATAGTTATTTATTATTAGTTAGTTAGTTATTATTTAGAATTTTTGGATTTTCGTTCTTTCGAATTTTTGGATTTTCTATCTTACTTTGAGATTTTCAAATTTTCAGATTTTCGGATTTTCGAATTTACGAATTTTTGAATTTACGAATTTACAAATTGTGATCATAACGGATGACCTGAAAAACGAACCCCCCCCCAAAACAAATTAAACAAAAACAAACACATTTTTCGGCGGTGCACATGTCTAATAGATGGATTGAAATGTAGTCAGTTCCTGCTGAACCATCCAAATTTTGATTAGTCTATGGCCTGTTTAAAGCCTCAGCTCTTCTGAATGCTGCGTTTTACAAAAACATTTAGGTGTGTCAAGCGCTTGGCCTTTCATTCATTCCACTGGCCAGAATATTAAATTATTCTGGCCATTGAAATTTGTAAATGGTCATGTGCTAAATGCTAAAAAGTGTAAAGATATGTTTAGGCGCATCTGGTGTTTTTTGTTCTGCAATGCTTCTCTTCTGAATGCGCCTAAACGCCTATATGTACACATAGGTTAATATGGAGGGGCATTTAGAGGCATAAAAAAAAAAAAAAAGTCAAATGCCCATAAAAGTGGTGTTTTCTACACCCAGTGTGCATGAGGCCCTAAAGCCGCGTACACACGAGCGGAATGTCCGACGGAAGCTTTTCATCGTCTATTCCGATCGTGTGTAGGCCTCATCTGACTTTTTTTTTTAGAAAATTCTGACGGACCTAGAAATAGAACATGTTCTAAATATTTCCAACAGAGCCAATTCCTATCGGGAAAACCGACGGACCAAAAACGACGCATGCTCTGAAGAAAGAACAAGACGGAAGCTATTGGCTACTGGTTATTGAACTTCCATTTTCTAGTCTCGTCGTAACTGTTGTACGTCACCGTGTTCTGGACGGTCGGACTTTGGTGTGACCGTGTGTATGCAAGAATGCTTGAATGGAATTCCGTCGGAACTCCGTCGGAGAACCCTTCGGAGTTTATTCTGACGGCATTTATGCGGCATAAATGAAACTTAAAGAACGCTAAATGAAATGAAATCAACTACCATAAATACACTCAAAAACCTCACACCCTCTAAATACAGAAAATATAAGGAGTAGATTTTTTTAAGCAAAATTCCCTCAAGCAACTTATTGAGTGAAATTAGTTTTTACATCAGTGACATCACAAATGGCAAAATCTTTCATTTCATTTCAACCATTCCGCGCATTCCAGATCACCAGATGCCCAACTTTCCTTGGCACAGCTTGTATTTCTCCACAGCTTTCACTCTTCCACCATCCCTTGCCTTTCCTTCTTTTTCCTTTTGCCCCATTCCTTCCTTCCTCGCTCTCCTCGCCGTCTCTCACTCCCGAAGCTGGCAGCATCTGTGTATTATAAAATCTTTCTGCTTGAGAGAAGTCAGGCTGAAGATGCTGATGTCTGGGGAATGGGACCAAAACAATTATGAAGTAAATGCCACTCTTTGTTTACACGGGCGCACTGCATTGATCCATGCTGAGATAAAGATATTGGTTCCTGTAATAAGTGGTTATTGATTGATTTTTAATGCCTTCTCTAGGTGCTGCATACTTATCAAAACACAACGTCCACTCACTTTGCCTGCAAGGTGACATCTTCTCAGATCTTGCGGAAATGCCTTGCAGCCAAGTCTTTATGTCCATCTTCCATAAACCTCTCCAGACAGTCATAAAAGTATGAACTTGATTGATCTTCCAGACGGCTTGATTTCCAGTGCTGCTACGCTCCATCTTTACTGTGGTTAAAGGACCACTCTTGATTATACAGTTTTCATAAGTCAGTTTATGGAACAATGGTTTTAACAGTAGACATTATAAATATGTAAAAGTTTGCTGAGGAACAGAAGACCTTTAACATCAAGGTGATGAATTGGGGAGCAATATATTTATTTAATGCACAGCTGACATCCTGTCTGGTAATCCCATAGGAAAAGCTATCAGTTTTCATTTTGCTGTCTCTGGCTCCCTTAATGGCGGCTTACGTAGAGCAATAAACATTAATGTCAAAGGTCTCTGCTTCTGTACTGGTGTGACTTCTTCACACATCGGTGTGACCACAATGAGTGGCTTTCTCATATACTGTAGTACGCATAATCACATTTATTTGTTTTGGGTTATGATGGTCCTTTTGGCTTCCCACATACAAAGCAGTTATTAGACTTGATTATTATTAGCTGGTATTTAGGTAGCAAAACCACCTCTCCTGTCCAATCATTACATTTTAGGGATTTGGATGATTTAACTCCTTGAGCCCCAGAAGGATTTAACCCCTTCCTGACCTGAGCACTTTTTGCGATTCGGCACTGTGTCTCTTTAACTGACAATTGCGCGGTCGTGCGATGTGGCACTCAAACAAAATTGATGTCCTTTTTTTCCCCACAAATAGAGCTT
Organism: Aquarana catesbeiana; assembly: GCF_042186555.1. Lineage (NCBI taxonomy): Eukaryota > Metazoa > Chordata > Amphibia > Anura > Ranidae > Aquarana > Aquarana catesbeiana. Next base: position 880,803,226 of record NC_133324.1, read on the forward strand.
TCTTTTAGTGGTATTTGATCACCTCTGCGGTTTTTATTTTTTGCGCTATAAACAAAAAAAGCGACAATTTTGAAAAAAAGCAATATTTTTTACTTTTTGCTATAATAAATATCCCCCGAAAATATATAACAAAAATATTTTTTTCCTCAGTTTAGGTCGATATGTATTCTTTTACATATTTTTGGAAAAAAATTGCATTAAGCGTATATTGATAGGTTTGCGCAAAAGTTATAGCATTTACAAAATAGGGGATAGTTTTATGGCATTTTTGTTATTAATTTTTATTAGTAATGGCGGCGATCTGCGATTTATCGTGACTGCGACATTATGGCGGACACATCGGACACTTTTGACAGTATTTTGGGACCATTATCATTTATACAGCGATCAGTGCTATAAAAATGCACTGATTACTGTGTAAATGACACTGGCAGGGAAAGGGTTAAACACTAGGAGGTGATCAAGGGGTTAAGTGTGTCCTAGGGAGTGATTCTAACTGGGGGGGGGGGTAATACTCACATGACAGCGATCACTGCTCCTGATGACAGGGTGCAGTGATCTCTATCATGTAACAAGGCAGAACGGGGAAATGCTTTGTTTACAAAGGCATCTCCCCGTTCTTCCACTCCATGACACGATCGCGGGCACCCGGCGGACATCGAGTCCACAGGACCAGTGGTCACGGTCACGGAGCACGTGGCACGCGCGCACGCTCATTTACATTGACGCTTCTTAAAGGGGACGTACCTGTACGCTCATTTGCCCAGCCGTGCCATTGTGCCGACGTATATTGTCGTGCGCTGGTCGGCAAGGGGTTAAAGCTGAACTCCAGAATAAGCAAATATTATCTAAATACAAGAGATATGTGTATTTTTACTTGAGTCTTGGTGTGCTTTGTTTATTTCTTTCAGATTCTTGCAGTAATCCAGAGTGAAAATGCCCCTGTAATAAAGACCAGTCACTACTGCTCTCCCTCCTTGTGCAGGGTGACTGGTCTTGTTTCCGCCCCCTCCCATAGTTTTCTGTAGGCAGTCTGTAGTGGGTGGGGTCTACTGTGTCCCTCCCAAAGCTCTGCTCTCTGCACAGGCTATGTGCAGCACAATAATGATAGCACTGCTACTTTCTTTAGTAGTATCTGGCTTTGCAAATAAATTTGGTGGATTTGTATCCTTTTTGGTCATTAAGGAATTAAGTGTTAGGTGAAAGCTTTGTCCCCGGATTTCATTTTTAAAGCTGAACTTAAAATCAAATGATATCTGTTCAGTGGTGATACCCTTACATTGCAAGAGTTAAAGAGGAAGTAAACCCTGATGAGTTTTACTTTCCTCTTTTGCTCGCTGCTGCAGCCTGCAAATGAAAAGCATATTGGGCTAGTATGCATCGCATACTAGCCCATTATGTGCCACTCACCTGCAAAAGAATCCAGCGATGTCCCCTGTGTGGGCAGTGTCCATCTTCTGGCCCTCTTCCTTCCAGGCCGCGGACTCCGGCTGTGTGATTCACCGGAGCCGCGTGACGTCACTCCCGCGCATGCACACGGGAGCCGCGATTAACGGCATAGGCTAGGGAAGAAACAGCACTTAGTTTTGTTTCTTCCCCGCGCATGCGCTGTTGGAATTTCCGGCGGACTACAAGTGAAATATCTCCTAAACGGTGCACGTTTAGGAGATATTTCCACTACCTATAGGTAAGCCTTTTTCTAGGCTTACCTATAGGTAGAAGTCCAAAAAGTGGGTTTACAACCACTTTAAATGCTCGTTTTTGTTTAGGGGAAACATAAACAGCCCTTATATTTTTCTTATTCCTCACTTCTGTAGGCTTTCTCCCAGCTGCACGACCAGTCCCTTGAAGCCTTCTCCTCTCCACTCTGTTGGTTGCAGGCACTGTGATGACCATCAGTCTTGCATTGTTAGTAAGGATGCCAATGGGCCTGCCTAAAACCCAGGCTGACAGAGAAAAGAGGAGAGCACCGGCTTCCCGGGGAAGCAAGGGATGAGGTAAGGAAAACTGCTGTTTATGCTCCCAAGACAAAAACTACTCCTTAAGCCTTTAAGTAGGGGGATTCCAATACACTGTTCCCAACGCACACTATCCTGCATGGCTGGAACTGTGAACAATCAGAGCAAGAGATGTCACCAGCACACCATGGGTCTCCAAAATTGGTTCCAAAGCTTTATTCAGCGATCACATCGTTACAGCAAACAACAATGTTTCAGAGCCACGCAGGACCCCATCACATACCTGATGAACATCCGAAACGTTGCTGATTGCTGTAACGATGCGATCGCTGAATAAAGCTTTGGACCTAACTTTGGAGACCCATGGTGTGCTGGTGACATCTCTTGCTCTTGCAGTACGGGGGGAAACTCTCTGCAAGGGTAACACGATTTTACCCAAAGTTCAGCTTTAAAGCCTACTTCTTGGCTTTTTGTTACTTTACATAGTTAATTTGGACCAAGTCAGCCAAAATGAACTACTTCTATTACTAAGCATTAGCCACATTAGCCACTAATTACATAGCATTAGCCACATACAGTATACAGAGCTGAGTTCCAGCAGTGGTGTAGGAACGTCCTGCCTGGCTCCAGGAAGAAAATCAGCCATTCACAAAAAGCCTTGTATTTTTATGAATTTATACAAGGCTTCCTCTCATTGGCTGAGGTAGAGATCACAATGTCATCCTGCCACGTCTCCACCTCAGTCTTGTATTCATTCATAAAAATACAAAACTGCTTGTGAATGGCTGAGCAGCTCAGCTCAGCTTTATTCTGTTCCAGGGATGGAAAGTCCCTGTACTGCTGCCAAACAACAGCACTGTAAACTATATGTGACTAATGCTATGTACACTTTATACAGCGCTGAAAGCAAATGCATTTCTTAGTAATGAAAATAGTTTTGTGAATTGGGAAAGTGGGTATCGCACTGCTCTACAGGGTATGTTGGGTGGCACAGTGGTGTAGTGGATAGCACTTTCGCCTAGCACTAAGAAGGGTCGCTGGTTCAAATCCCAACCACGACACTACCTGCCTGGAGTTTGCATGTTCTCCCTGTGCCTGCGTGGGTTTCCTCCAGTTTCCTCCCACACTCCAAAGACATGCTGGTAGGTTAATTGGATCCTGTCTAAATTGTCCCTAGTATGTATGAATGCAAGTTAGGGACCTCAGATTGTAAGCTTCTTGAGGGTAGGGACTGATGTGAATGTACAATGTATATGTAAAGCACTGCCTAAATTGACAGCGCTATATAAGTAACTAAAATAAATAAAATAAAATATGCTATAAGAAAAAATGTATAGGCCCCTTTAAGTGGTAAGTGTATTGTAAAATCACATAAGTACTAAAAAAGTGCCAAGTGCTATATAATTCATAAACTTATACTAACAACCATAAATATGTGCAACCATAAAACAAATATACAGTATCTCACAAAAATGAGTAAACCCCTCTCATTTTTGTAAATATTTTATTCTATCTCTTAATGTGACAACACTGGAGAAATGACACTTTGCTACAATGTAAAGTAGGGAGTGTACAGCTTGTAGAAACAGTGTAAATTTGCTGTCCCCTTAAAATAACTCAACACACAGCCATTAATGTCTAAACCGCTGGCAACAAAAGTGAGTACACCCTTAAGTGAAAATGTCCATTTTTTATTATTAAGTAGTTTGAAATGCACTTACATTCTGTATAATGATAAACAGCATAAAAAAATCAGGAAGTCCAGGACACGATGTGCTCCATGGACTTAACAGGAAGTGACGCAATGACGCTGGAAAGCTCCGTCCTACGCGCTTCGTCAGAATGACGTCATCAGCAGCCGCGCCTTTTACTGATTAATCATTTCTACTGTCCTCGCCATAATCTGGAGGTTTGTCAAAGCTGGAAGAGGTTCTAACGCTTCCCCACTCGAAAAACTACAAAAAAACATTATAATGATATTTTACTGCATTGCAAGTAGACCGATAATCAATTTATGAAATCACTGTGAATTCTATACATCTGTCAATTTTCATTATGTAGCCTAACAGTCAACTATGTTAGGAGCAAAGTTTTGAACGTTCACCTGTCTGTGTACCATAATCAGACCCGAAAGTGATAAAATGTATACCAAGGAAATTGCTGTTCCATAGAAATGATAGGATGATGAATCTTATCAAACATACAGATGTATAATCATTACAGAAAATGTTTCACCAGTCATTTATATTGATTAATGTTCTTAAGCCAAGATTAGTGAGGCAGCATTTTTCACACAACACAACTATAAGCTAGTATTATGTTGGAGAATAACCAATAAAACACAGATCAGTTATGTCACATTATTATTAACAGTCACAAAAAGAATGACAGATAACAGATAAAAATAAATAATTTTCTTTTAATGTTAGGCTGTGTTTCTTAATACTATTTATTTCCTTCTGCTACATGGCATGGATTTGTTTACAGATTTATTATTTCTTGCACAATGACCTACAACCCCCTACTGTGGGGGGCAGATTGCGGCCAGTGGGCATAGAAAATGTCTCAGTCCTGGCATCAGTAAGAGTAATCAATGCCTCTGGCATAGTGTTCAGTTGTATAGTGCCCGTCATTGGTATTACTGGGAGGAATAGTGTCCGGTAATTGGTGTCAGTGGCAGAAATAGTGCCCCGTCATTGATATTAGTGGGAGGAATAGTGCCACATTGCTGGTGTCAGTTGGGGAGAATTATGCCCCACTCTTGGTGTCAGTGTTAGGAATAGTGCCTCAAATCAGTGGAAGGAATAGTGCCCCAAGGGCAGAATAAAAGTTAGCAAAGGGGTGCAGCCAACCCTCAGGCCCCAGTTGGGAGACCACTGTTTTAGAACATTAGTTACATAGTTACATAGCAGGTAAGGTTGAAAAAAGACACAAGTCCATCAATTCCAACCTATGTGTGATTTTATGTCAGTATTACATTGTATATCCCTGTATGTTGTGGACGTTCAGGTACTTATCTAATAGTTTTTTTGAAACTATCGATGCCCCCCGCTGAGACCACCGCCTGTGGAAGGGAATTCAGCATCCTTGCCGCTCTTACAGTAAAGAACCCTTTACGTAGTTTAAGGTTAAACCTCTTTTCTTCTAATTTTAATGAGTGGCTACGTGTCTCCCTTCCGCTGAAAAGTTTTATCCCTATTGTGGGGTCACCAGTATGGTATTTGTTTATTGAAATCATATCCCCTCTCAAGCGTCTCTTCTCCAGAAAGATTAAGTTCACTGCTCATAACCTTTCCTCATAACTAATGTCCTCCAGTCCCTTTATTAGTTTTGTTGCCCTTCTCTGTACTCACTCCATTTCCAGCACATCCTTCCTGAGGACTGGTGCCCAGAACTGGACAGCATACTCCAGGTGAGGCCGAACCAGTCTTGTAGAGCGGGAGAATTATCATTTTATCTCTGGCGTTGATCCCCCTTTTAATGCATGCCAATATTCTGTTTTGCTGAACCTATCATCTGCTGGGACCCCCAGGTCCTTTTCCATCCTAGATTCTCAAAGAGGTTCTCCCCCCCAGTGAGTAGATTGCGTTCATATTTTTGCCATCCAAATGCATTATTTTACATTTTTCCACATTAAACCTCATTTGCCATGTAGTTGCCCACCCCATTAATTTGTTCAGATCTTCTTGCAAGGTTTCCACATTCTGCGATTAAGTTATTGCCCTGCTTAGCTTAGTATCGTCCGCAAATACAGAGATTGAACTGTTTATCCCATTCTCCAGGTCGTTTATGAAAAAATTAAATAGGATTGGTCCCAGGACAGAACCCTGGGGGACCCCACTCTCCACCCCTGACCATTCCGAGTACTCCCCATTTATCACTACCCTCTGAAATCGCCCTTGTAGCCAGATTTCAATCCATATACTCACCCTATGGTCCATGCCAACGGACCTTATTTTGTACAGTAAAGTTTATGGGGATCTGTGTCAAATGCTTTTGCAAAATCCAGATACACCATGTCTACGGGCCTTCCTTTATCTAGATGGCAGCTCGCCTCCTCATAGAAGGTTAATAGATTGGTTTGGCAAGAACGATTCTTCATGAATCCATGCTGATTACTGCTAATGATACCGTTCCTATTACTAAAATCTTGTATATAGTCCCTTATCATCCCCTCCAAGCTTGCATAATATTGATGTTAGGCTAACTGGTCTTTAATTCCCAGGGATGTATTTTGGGCCCTTTTTTAAATATTGGTGCTACATTGGCTTTTCTCCAATAAGCTGGTACCATTCCAGTCAGTAGACTGTCAGTAAAAATTAGAAACAATGGTCTGGCAATTACTTGACTGAGTTCCCTAGGGACCCTCGGGTGCAAGCCATCTGGTCCCAGTGACTTATTAATGTTAAGTTTTTCAAGTCTATTCCTAATTCTGTCCTCTGTTAGCCATGAGGGTGCTTCCTGTGATGTGTCATGAGGATAAACACTTCAGTTTTGGTTACTGAAGCCCCCAGATTCCCTCATGAAGACTAAGGAGAAGAATACATTCAATACCTTCTCCATCTCACCATCCTTTGTAACCAGGTTCCCTTCCTCATTCTTTATGGGGCCAATATGGTCTGTCCTCCCTCTTTTACTGTTTATATACTTAAAGAATTTCTTGGGATTTTTTTTTGCTCTCCTCCGCTATGTGTCTTTCGTGCACTATCTTAGCCGCCCTAATTGCACCCTTACATTTCTTGTTGCATTCTTTGTAAAGTTTGAATGCTGATCATGATCCCTCAGCCTTGTATTTATTGAAGACCTTCTCCTTTGCTTTTATATGCATTTTTACATTGGAGTTAAGCCACCCTGGACTTTTGTTCACTCTTTTAAATTTATTTCCCAATAGGATGCACTGGCTAATGCCCTTATTTAATATGCTCTTAAAGCAAACCCATCTCTCCTCCGCGTTCTTTGTTCCTAAGATTTCATCCCAATTAATATCTTCTAGCAAGGTTCGTAGTTTAGGGAAGTTGGCCCTTTTGAAATTTAGTGTCTTTGTATTCCCCTTATGTTTCCTATTTGTGTGATTTATACTGAAGCTAAATGACCTGTGATCGCTCGCTTTTCGTAAATTGTCCCATATTTCCACATCCGTTATCAGGTCTGTATTGTTGGTAATCAGTAGGTCTAGTAACACTTTGTTTCTAGTTGGCGCGTCTACCATCTGACCCATGAAATTGTCCTGCAAGACATTTAGTAACTGGCGAGCCTTAGATGAATGCGCGGTTCCTTCCTCCCAGTCTATGTCTGGATAATTAAAATCCCCCATTATGATGACACTTCCCATCCTTGCTGCTAATCCAAATTGTGATAGGAGGTCCGCCTCCCCCTCCTCCCCCAGGTTAGGGAGCCTAAAGCATACTCCCAGTATTACTTTCCCCTTAGTTTCATCCATTTGGAGCTCTACCCATAAGGATTCCACCTCCTCCCTAGCTCCCTTAGTGATGTCATCTCTCACATTCACTTGTACATTATTCTTGATATACAGGCATACCCCTCCCCCTTTTTTACCCTCTCTATCCCTGTGATAAAGAGAATACCCTTGAATGGTTGCCAGTCAATCATGAGAGCTGTTGAACCAAGTCTCTGAAATTCACACAAAATCTAAATCCTCCTTGTGCAACAGTATCTCTAGTTCTCCCATCTTGTCCACCAGGCTCCTAGCATTGGTGAACATGCCATGTAGTTTAGACCGGTCGCATACTGTCTTCTTATTGGGTGTTCCGAGGTTGCAAATAGGACTTGTTACTATACTTACCTCAGGTTTATGTGCTTTAGTCAACCTACCACTAATGCCCCCAATACTACCCTCTGGAATATGTTCCGCGCTGACTTTCTCTACCTCTGGACCCTCCACCCATCGCCTAAAAGCCCCTCTCTAAACATCTCTAAGCTTTTTTTAGGGTGTGCCTAGGGTTCTGTGCTAAGATATATGGAAAAATCCAAGTTTAAGGTTATGATAGGTTTTCTGCAACCTCAAGGTCTCAGGATCCCGAGTGCATACTTTTAAAGTAGACCTTCTAGTAACATGACTGAATAAACTCCTGACATGATATAATATATAGCACAGGTGATCAGCCAGTGACCCTCTAGCTGTTGTGGAACTACAAAAATTTCCATCATGCCTCTGCCTTTGGGAGTCATGCTTGTAACTGTCAGTGGCTTGCAATGCCTCATGGAACTTGTAGTTCTGCAACAGCTGGAGGGCCACAGGTTAAGCACCCATGATATATAGCAACAGCATAATTAATCCATTACCTCCTAGTCAGATGACTATGTCTAGGCTGAGATGATGTCATCAGGCAGAAAGAAGCAATTCCTTGCAACCTAGCAACCAGTGATGCTGTGTGCCCTGGCCACCTGCGTCTTCGCAACCAGTAATGCTGTGCGATCCAACCATCTGCATCCTAGCCACTAACCACCAATGAAGCAAGATTACCAGGTGGCAGATCCAGTTGAACCTATCACTGCTTGAAAAGACAGAGAGGATGAATTTGTTTTCGTTATGAAGACTAGCATGCAAAAACAAAAAAAACAAAAAATGGAACGCTCATTCGTCCAATAATCTCATTGTGTATACTAGGCTTTAGTAAAGAAATTGGTCTATTCATGTGCTTAGTTCAGCACACAATTTCAGCACACATATTGAGAGCAAAACGCGAGCCAGGTGCAGAAATACAAAATAAAAAGTGATGACAAAGCTGTAATCTTGTAATGGGATCTACTGAGAAAGTTAACGGTGTATCAGCCACTCTACTTTTGGCTGACAGAGAGGAACTGATAATAAAAAAGCAACTCTGGCAGAGTAATAACCACATTTTTTACCATGACTAAACTTTCTTAAGCCCAGTGGATCAGCAAGTTTCATTTACTAGCATCACCGCTGCACTAAACACAGTATTTGGGGCTAGGAATACAAACTATATTTTATTTCTGTTATTTAAATAGGGATGGTTACAGCTGGGAAGAGCCATAACTTTCTGTGATGGGATCCCATAACAAAAACAATAAAGACCCCCCAATATACCTAATCTGCGGCCTAAAATGTATCACTTAAGCCAGTGTTTCTCAACCCTTTACAAGTGTTCAAAATCTCGAGGCATCCCAGTATAAAATATAAATGTTGTTTATCAACAGTCATCAACCGCTTGGATTAACTTTGGAAGCCCCGTTCATGCTAGGGTCTCACCTGGAAATTCAGAGTCCCCCCTATCTTATCATAGACCCCCCCTATCCATCAAAAGATCCCATCCTAGAGTCTTCTCATCTCCTCAGAGGCCCCTCAACCACATAGCCTACTGATCACACAGTCCACTCATTACAGAGCCCCCCAATCACACACGGAAGTCTACCTCCTTCAGACTGCTCCACCTACAATCCTCAGCTGTTCTGCTGGAACCAAAAGGGAGGGCTTTGATGTGAATGGGGAGCAAAATGGGTCCCATGCCCACGGTACTCATTTTGCTCTGGATTATGGGTTACAATTGTAACTCATTTGCACACTTAAATACCCCTGCAGTGTGTCCCTCTCTGCCCTGCAAGTGCTAAATGCTCATTTAGGCTAGGAGTAGAGGAATAGGATGTAATACCTTATTCCTAGCTCCTCAGCAGCCAGAACTTTGCTCTTCTCTCCAGTGCTTCAGGCCCTCACCACCCTAATGTAGAATGCAGGACTGCTGTAGATGGGCATTACTGATCTGGCAGCTAATAATATTTCACTTGGTAGTGATAGTTTCTCTTTAAACTTTGGAATTTAATGATGTTGTACCTCTGGCATAAAGTTCTTCACGTCTGTGTTTTCTCTTTATTATCTCTGTTCTCCTCCATAAATCTCTGCCAAGGATGAGCTTGCATGGTGCGGTAAATAGACTACGCTCTGTGAAATGTCTAACTAATCTGCTATTGATTAATGCTGATCCCAGGAGGAGGATGGTCACATTGCATTACAGAGTTCTAGCACATATTGATTTCCACATGTCTAAAACCAACATATGGATACAGTATGGCTAGAAGAAGGACAGCATTTCCACAAAATGGCTGCACAACCAACTTAAATTGGCCTCTGCAGACTTTATTTTAAGAATAGATGTAATTAGACTTATTCTTAGGACATTTAAATATTTTTTGTAACAATTAGCAATCCTGTTGCAATGGTAACGTACCCTTTCCTACGACATTGTTTCCTTATAGAACAAAGAGCTCTAGAACCTCACTCAAAAGCAAGTGGGCAGTGATGAAGCAACACCTCATTGGTTTGGCCAGTAAAGTAGTATTGTGGGAAGAAATGCTTTCTTAGTGATCTTGTGGCTGGTAAGGAGCCATCTCTAGTGTGACATAGTGATTACCCTCTTTGATAAACTGTAAGGTCGAAACGCCAACCCGAATTGTAAGAAAACAATCCCTGAAAGTACCGTAATTTGTCCTTCTACTAATGGCTAACTCTGAAGTGTCGCTAGATCAAGGTGCCCTGCCTCCAACAGTTTATGTCAGCCTTTCTAAACCTTTTTACCCAGAGGAACTCTTCAAAAAGTTTTCAGGTGTTGGGGAACCCCAGTTAAAATTAATCAATCAGGGCCAGTGGTAAAAATGTCCCCTATGTTGTTGGTCATTGGGAAAAATACCCTTTACATTGATGGCCAGTATAAGGAGTGTCCTCCTTACAGTGTGTCAGTACTGTCAGGCTGTCAGTACATCAGGTGTGATCAGGTGTGATCAATTTTCAGTGACTGGCACCATAGCTTGTAGACTCTATAACTTTCACACAGACCAAATAATATACACTGATTTGGGTTATTTTTACCAAATATATGTAGCAGTATAACTTTTGGCCAGACTTTGTGAAGAAAAATTACTAATTTGCAAAATTTTATAACAGAAACAAAGAAAAAAATTTTTTTTTTTTACAAAATTTTCGGTCTTTTTTTCATTTATAGCGCAAAAAATAAAAAACCCAAAGGTGATTAAATACCAACAAAAGAAAGCTCTATTTGTATGAAAAAAAAGACAAAAATGTCATATAGGTACAGGTTGCATGCCTGAGTAATTGTCATTCAAAATGTGAGAGCACTGAAAGCTGAAAATTGGTCTGGTTAGGAAGGGGGTTTAAGTGCCCAGTGGTCAAGTGGTTAAAGCAGGGTTGTCAACCATCTATATGGTCAGAATAAATTGTGGAATTTAACTGCAATTTAGATGAACCTAATGGTTTTATATGTGCAGTTATGGTAATTTTTTAACACATATGCATTCTTTAGTAAGCTCAGCAAAATAGTTGGCGGCCTTTTACAGAGCACTGCTTAGAGGGATCAATAAACTTCACAGCGAACAAGTGAGAAAATCGTGATTCCTGTTCATCTGCCCAAGGCACACGTGCCCATTTATTTATTCTCTATCTATTTGTGTTCACACATTCGGGGTCATTTTCTAGCATATTTCATCACTTTTAGACAGTTTTTGACTGATTGAATTGGTCAAGGCCCCCTACCACCAACAGTTTATCTAATATTATGGCAGAGCTGTCAACCATCTACAGTACATGGCCAGCATAAATTGTGGAATTTAACTGTAATTAAGAGAATTCTAATGGTTTCATGTGTGCAGTTCTAGTGTTTTCTAACACACATATACAGTTGTGCTCAAAAGTTTGCAACCCTGGCAGAAATTGTGAAATTTTGGCATTACTATTGAAAATATGACTGATCATGCCAAAAAACTTTTATTTAAGGATAGCAATCACATGAAGCCATTTATTATCACATCATTTTTGATCCTTTTTAAATCATAATGATAACAGAAATCACCCAAATGGCCCTGATAAAAAGTTTACATACCCTGGAATGTTTGGCCTTGGTAGGCAGGCTAGACACTGAGCAATGAGGAGGTAGAAAAGAACAGTCAATAGACCTGCGTAACAAGGTAATGAAACTTTACAAAGATGGGAAAGGATATAAAAAGATATCCAAAGCCTTGAATATGTCAGTACTGTTCAATCACTTAATAAGAAGTGCAAAATTTGGGGATCTCTTGATACCATGCCGAGGTCCTGTAGATCAAGAAAGATTTCAGCCACAACTGCCACAGCAACTGTTTAGGATACAAAGAAAAACCCACAGGTAACCTCAGGAGAAATAGGCTGCTCTGGAAAAAGATGGTGTGGTTGTTTTTAAGGAGCACAATACGATGATATTTGAACAAAAAGAGCTGCATGGTCAAGTTTAGGGATGAGCCGGACACCTCCTGGTTCGGTTCGCAGCAGAACATGTGAACGGGCAAAAAATTTGTTCAAACACTGATAAAGTCTATGGGACACAAACATGAAAAATCATAAGTGCTAATTTTAAAGGCTTGTGTGCAAGTTATTGCCATAAAAAGTGTTTGGGGACCCGGGTCAATGAAAAAAAAAGTTTTAAAATGGCCGATTTTAAAAAAACAATCACACTGTCTTTTTGGAGAGCAGCCTGTATTTCTCCTGAGGTTACCTGTGGGTCTTTCTTTGTATCCTGAGCAATTCTTCTGCCATTTGTGGCTGCAATTTTTCTTGGTCTACCTGACCTTGGCTTGGTATCAAAAGAGCCCCTAATTTTCCACTTTTTAATAAGTGATTAAACAGTACTGACTGGCATATTCAAGGCTTTGGATATCTTTTTATATCCTTTTCCATCTTTTGTAAAGTTTCATTACCTTGTTGCGCAGGTCTTTTGACTGTTCTTTTTCTACCTCCTCATGGCTCAGTGTCTAGCCTGCTTAGTGCATCCATGTGAGAGCTAACAAACTCATTGACTATTTATACACAGACACTAACTGAGATTTAAAAAGCCACAAATGTGGGAAATTAACCTATAATTGCCATTTTAACCTGTGTGTGCCACCTTCTGTGTCTGTACCAAGGCCAAACATTCCAGGGTATGTAAACTTTTTATCGGGGCCATTTGGGTGATTTCTGTTATCATTATGATTTAAAAAGGATCAAAAAAACTATGTGATAATAAATGGCTTCATATGATTGCTATCTTTAAATAAAAGACAGTTTTTTGGTATGATCGGTCATATTTTCAATATTAATGCCGAATTTTCACAATTTCTGCCAGGGTATGCAAACATTTGAGCACAGCTGCATTTATATTTCTCATCTATTTCTTTTTTTATTTCCTCACGTGTTATACTTCTTATGAGAACCTTTAATTGTCTCTTCTCCTCGGTTTGCTGTACTGCACACCCTTGCTTACACAGTTCTCTTTGGCATCTCATTTGGATATCACAAAGCAGACTGGGCTACACATTTTGGAGCATACAGCTATGATCTTTGAGGGCCTGTTTGGGCAACATTTATATGGTTGATTATACGTGTTCATTCAGAAACCATCTCTGTTTTTTTAAAAGAATTCTGGCAATATTATATTAAAGTAAGGGATAATATAAGTTATTACCCGCGAAGCCTCCATGTGAGGTGCCGGAAGGCTTTGGAGAGAAGGAGTCTATCCTTTCTCTCTAGTTTTGATGTACTTCAATTAAGTGGGTGGTTTGGATAAATGTAATATAAGAGGTCTTCATTGTATGAATATTAATTGTTCTCAAAGGATATTTTATATGAATGATTTTAAATTTTGAATGAATAAAGATATCTTACTTTTATATATGTGTCTATTGCAATGCCTTAAAAGTCCTGCCTCTCAAATACAATTTTTTCATAATTTATTATTTATCTAACAAAAGATAAAAACTGGATGTAATACAAAACAAATGCAGTACATGCCTTTACTGTTCATATTGGTAACAAACATAGTGGAAAGACTTCCAATGTACAACATCTGCAGCCATGTAGCAGCAATATGGACGTGCAACCTTCTATATTTTCTGTTTTCTTATTATTTTACCATATGTTGATGTGATATTGGTATATCATTCCCTGCTGTTCCAACCACAAGTATACACACATTGATACTCTAGGGGCAGTTATAGCATATTGTTTATATTCAAAGAGGAAGCCTGTGCAAACTATAGGCGATCATACAAACCACATGCAGACTGTATCCCCTAAGGGATTTAAACCAGGACATTTATATATGTACATCGGATGGCAAGTGGTTAAAGTGCATGTAAATCCTAAAAATGAACTTCTCTTATTTGTTCCCATTTGGCCAGTTGAATAAACCACTTTACTGTATCTGATTGATAGATGCAAAAAAACCTGATGATCGATTCTACTTTTGGCTGCTTCTCTCTTATCAAACTTTATTTGTGATCTAAAAACTTGGATGGCCCATAATTTCCTTTAATTAAACTGTGACAAGACTGAAGTCATGCTTATTGGCACCCCCATCAATTACGTAAGGCCAGTCCTAATAGCTTATCTGTAGATGGCACTGTACTTGAGCTTCAGTCTAAATTGAAACATCTAAGGGTGATATTTGATGCTAGTTTAACCTTTGAGCCACATGTACAAAACGTTGTCAGAACATCTTTTTTCCACTTGAGAAACATTGCTCAGCTGCGTCCTATGCTATCATACACTGTAGCTGAAAAGCTGATCCATAGATTTGTGTTCTCCCGACTTGACTATTGCAATGCTCTACTTGCTGGTGTACCTAAATCCACTATAAATCGACTTCAATATGTACAAAATGCAGCCAGGATCCTGACTAGGTCTGGTACAAGTGATCATATTACCTCTATTCCGGAGTCCTTGCACTGGCTACTCGTCAGGTTTCGCATAGACTTTAAGATCCTCTTGTTCACCTACAAGGCTCTTCTTGGCACCCTATTATCTCTCTGAACTTTTTTTCAACTTACTCCCCCCCCTCGAAACCTCTGCTCCTGCACCTGCTGCATGGCGGGGAACCCGATGCGCGTGGCTGGCAGGCGCAATCACCGCCGGCCACATGCGATCGCATGCACGAGAGCAGGGACAGGGAACAAATCCCTGTTCTGTCAGGGGAGAAGAGAAATAATGTTTGTTTCTACTAAGTAGGAACAACGATATGTCTCCTCCCCCAGTCAGTCCTATCCCCTCACAGAACACACCTAGGGGACACATTTAACACATCACAACATTTGATCGCCCCTTAGTGTTAACCCCTTCCCTGCCAGTGACATTTACACAGTAATCAGTGCATTTTTATAATAGTCGCTGTATAAATGTCCATGGTCCCAAAAATGTGTCAAAAGTGTCAGATCTGTCCGCCGCAGATCGCAGATCACCGCCATCACTAGCAAAAAAATAATAATAATAAAAATGCCATAAAAATTACACAAAACTTTCCCATAGTTTGTAGACGCTATAACTTTTGCGCAAACCAATCAATATATGCTTATTGCGTTCTTTTTTTTACCAAAAATATGTAGAAGAATATATTTTGGCCTAAACTGGGGAAGAAATTTGTTTTTTAACAACATTTTTAGGGATACATTTATTGTAGCAAAAAGTAAAAATACTGTTTTTTTTTCAAAATTGTCGCTCTTTTTTTGTTTATAGCGCAAAAAATAAAAACCGCAGAGGGGATCAAATACCACCAAAAGAAAGCTCTATTTGTGGGAAAAAAAAGGATGGCAATTTTGTTTGGGTACAGCGTCGCACGACCACGAAATTGTCAGTTAAAACGGTCATATCGCAAAAAGTGCCATATCGCAAAAAATGGCCTGGTCATTAGGCAGCCAAATCTTCCGGTCTGTAAGTGGTTAATATTGCAAAGGAGTATACATACATCTTAGCAACAGTAGAAAATAGTAAGTCTCAATAAATAAAGTCTAAATATTTCATGAATATATACAAATAGGTAATCCAACATGATTCATCATATAATGGACATTTATTATGCATACCCAGAAAGCAATAAGCATAATCACATAAAAACATGATAATGTATAGGGAACGATTCATTATAGTATAAACATTCTGATATAATGCATATAGTTCCTGTGACATAGCATTGTAAGAAATCTCTACACATTTCGTGGTTGGTTCACTCATCAGAAGAAAATGCAAATGAGATGTATCTATAATACAAAATATAATGCCAAGATAGTATGATGGTAAATAGAAAAAATTCGGGGGGAGGAAAAAGGGGGGAAGAATAAAGATCCCAACAACTCTTACTGTAGATTAGTATGTAGGTCAAAAGAGTTTAATAATGGGAGTAGCTGGAGACACTGTGGAAAGACATCATCCCCAAGAGGCAAAACATCGGCACCAACACCAGTGATTGAACATCTATTGGAATAAGATCCCCAGTGTAACAGTTGTGATATACAATCAGTGCTACGTATGGTTATGCAAAACTTTATATATCAATAAGGTGATGCACAACTGTAAGGGAAAGGAGAGTTGTATCCCAGAGAAACATAAACCAATGGCTAGATAGCCAGGTGAAAAACAAAGAATAAGGAAAGAAACTTAATATAAAAGTGTATAGACTATCTTGGCATTTTATTTTGTATTATAGATGCATCTCATTTTCTCCTGATGAGTGAAACAACCACGAAACACGTAGAGCTTTCTTAAAATGCTACGTCACAGCAACTTTATGTATTATATCAAAATTTTTATACTATAATGAATCGTTCCCTATACATTATCATGTTTTTATGTGATTATGCTTCTTGCTTTCTGGGTATGCATATTAAATGTCCATTATATGATGTATCATGTTGGATTACTTTTTTGTATATATTCATAAAATATTTAGACGTTATTATGCCCCGTACACACGGTCGGACTTTGTTCGGACATTCCGACAACAAAATCCTAGGTTTTTTTCCGACGGATGTTGGCTCAAACTTGTCTTGCATACACACGGTCACACAAAGTTGTTGGAAATCCGATCGTTCTAAACGCGGTGACGTAAAACACGTACGTCGGGACTATAAACGGGGCAGTGGCCAATAGCTTTCATCTTTTTATTTATTCAGAGCATGCATGGCACTTTGTCCGTCGGATTTGTGTACACACGATCGGAATTTCCGACAACGGATTTTGTTGTCGGAAAATTTTATATCCTGCTCTCAAACTTTGTGTGTCGGAAAATCCGATGGAAAATGTGTGATGGAGCCTACACACGGTCGGAATTTCCGACAACAAGGTCCTATCACACATTTTCCGTCGGAAAATCCGACCGTGTGTACGGGGCATAAGACTTACTATGTATGTAAACTCCTTTGCAATATTAAACATCCATTATTTACTAATGGGTTTATTAAAGCGGGGTTCCACTCAAATTTTTAACTTAATCTTACCCCCTTCAGTTAATTGCATAGATGTTCAAATGCTGCACGAAAATTTTTTTTATCGCTGTAATTACCTTTATATTGTACTTTATTGTGGCACTTCCTGTCTCTCCTCCCATGGCGTGTTTATTGCCTTTCCCCGGTGCCGCACTGTCTCCTGGGAGCTTAGTGTCAGGCTTCCCAAGATTCAGTGCGGAAACAATGATCATGTGTGTGAAGAAGCTGTCAATGAACAGCATTCACTGCATCCAGGAAATCAATGCTTGTGGGCTTCACATGCCCACAAGCAAGATGGAAACAGCCAGCATCACATTTTTAAAGTTATTCTTCAGTACGAAAACACACAGAGGCGGAAATATTACACCCAAACTGTGAGTATTATTTTGGGATTAGCAAAGTGTCTCAATGACCTAAAAAAAGAAAAAAAAGATTGGTCGCCGGACTCCCACTTTAATTCAATAGTGTGCTTCATATAAAGTCCCATTAATTTCCCCCCCTTCTTTCATAATATGTAATAGGGATGGAGGTATATGAATCTACCCAGTCATTGCCTCATATAAAGTCCCAATTCCCTTTCTTCTTTTATTACACTCAATGGGGGACAGAGCCTTCTCCTCCTAGGCTCCAAAACTCTGGAATTCACTTCCTAAGAACATCAGAGAGTCATCTTCTCTAAACTCATTCAAATCAAATCTAAAAACTTTTTTCTTTAGACAAGCTTTCACATAATTGTCCCTTTTTTTTCTTTTATGTTATGTTATCCTGTGTATTTCTTGTGTTTTCCTTGTAAAGCGCTTCGAGAAGCCACCTTTAAAGGCGCTAAATAAAATAAAGTTTATTATTATTGTTATTATTAATATCTTGCCAGAAGTCTTGTAAACTGATAACTTCTTGTGCTCTCCCTCTGGGTTGACTGGTAATATTAATACAATGTTCTCAACCATCCCTATGGAGAAGAGGATAGGGGGTGAGTCCTGTAGTCCTAGAATCCACAGTTTGGAATCATTAGGTAAAAATAAAGGGAATAAAATAATGGGTTTATGAATGCATCTCTCTGTTAATTTCCCCCAAAGTGTATATGCAAATCCAAACTCCACACCATGAGAATCTGCCTGAAGTTTGCATGTTCTCCCTGTGCCTGCGTGGGTTTCCTCCAGGTACTCCGGTTTCCTCCCACACTCCAAAGACATGCTGGTAGGTTAATTGGCTTCTGTCTAAATTGGCCCTAGTATATAAAAGTGAGTTAGGGACCTTAGATTGTAAGCTCCTTGAGGATAGGGACCGATGCGAATGTACAATGTATATGTAAAGCGCTGCGTAAATTGACGGCGCTATATAAGTACCTTAATAATAATAATAATAATGAGAATTTATAATGCAAAAAAATGCAGCAAAAAGCACAAAATGACATCAGTTTTAGCGTGGAAAACACATAAAACTGTTGCAGTGCAAATAGATTCCTCATTTTTACAAGCAACATTGTCTTCCCAGGTACAAGCCAGAAGTGATAATCTTCAATTTCCCTCTTTCAATATGTTGGGTGTGAATGAGAGGTAATTAGCGGCGATTAGTCATCCTCAGTCGTGCCAAGAATCCTCATTTGTTGGTCTGCACTTCACACGGCGGTCCTCTAGCGTACACATGACGACTTCAGAAGTCTTCCATCTCTCCATCACCAAGCTGAAACAGAACAGAGCTTTTCACTTTGAACAAGGCAAATTGCTTAATTGCTTTTAATATGCTGTAGCAAAACAGCTCTTCACAGATATTGCCGGATGTTAAACTGTCACTTAGAAAGCTGTTGTTACCTTCATCGCAAACAACACAGTTACATTTTTATCTGCTGTGATTGGTTTATAAATAGCAGGCATATAGCAATGGTGCTGTCAACTGATGTCGTTCCGACTTTCTAGCTTGTCCTTATGATTCTGCGCTTTCTGCTGCTTTTGTCAACAACAACAAAAAAATATATCCATATTTGGCTAATGTTGAATCTGAATCATGGCTAAATGGATAGCAATATGGATTTGAAGTACTTAATTTTTCTGCAGAATACTTTGCATCAAAGTAATAGAGCATGGTGGTCAGTCTGTAATTGGACAATGAAGGAGTAGTGTGGCACTAAGGAGGTTATCCCTTTGCTTCATCCCTAGTAAGCAGGTTCACGCATGCATAAGCAGATGCTTGTGGGTGCCATTAAGAATGATGGCTCGGTCACTGGTCGCTGCTGGCGCTGCCGTAGGGATCATGTCCCTCTTCATTCATATTTATTGGCACTGCCCACAACCATATTGGCAGATGGTGCATCTCCTCCGCCTGTTTGATGTAGACCAAGAGTCGGCAACCTACGGCTGGCCTGCCACCGCTAAATGTCAGGCCCGTCAATGCACGGGATGAATTCACGTGCACCAGACCCGCAGACATTTCATCCCCTTAACACCGACTGTACGCAAATATGCAGCCTCAGCTTGAAGGGGTTGGACCATTTTTTAGAGCCGACGGTCAGCTTTCTTGGGGTAAAAAACCGATGCGGCTAAGAAGCCACTTGGCTGCTATCCAAAGCCGCGGGGGGGGGGACGTCCGTTTTGCAGCTCGCACAGGCTCTCCTGTCCCACCAGGAGGCCCGAACGACCAGCCAGCATGTCCGCCGGCTGGCCGGAATCAGCTTCGATCGGGTCTCAGATCTAGTAACCCGGATGAAATGTCATGACATCACTTCTGGTTTACAGAAGGCGCCAAATTTTAAAAAATTACAGTATTCAAAACAGCCAAACTTAACGTTTTGAATGCTTTTAAGTGCAAAGTAGGCATTTGGGGTCTTATAGACCCCAGATCCCTCCATAAAGAGTACCTGTCACTGCCTATTACTGTCACAAGGGATGTTTACATTCCTTCTGACAGCAATAAAAGTGATCAGAATTATTTTTTTAAACTGATAGTGTAAAAATAAAAACAATGCTTGCGCGCAGAAGCGAATGCATAAGTAAGTCGTGACCGCAAATGTAAATGTTCAAACCACACATGTGAGGTATCCCTGCAATCGTTAGAGTGAGAGCAATAATTCTAGCACAAGACTACCTCTGTAACTCTGTAAGGGAGGGGCTGGGTAGGGGGGCTGTGTGATGTTCAGGGGGGCTTTGTAATATTCAGGGGGGCTGTGTAATATGCAGAGGGGCTGTGTAATGTAAAGTGGTCCAGAAATGTGGGGGCTGTGTAATGTAAAGGGGTCCAGAGGTATGGGGGCTGTGTAATGTAAAGGGGTCCAGAGGTGCGGGGTTGTGTAATGTAAATTGATCCAGAGGTGTGGGGGCTGGGTAATGTAAAGGGGTCTAGATTATTATCTTAACTTTTTAGCAGGTGAATGCGGCCCTCCGTGCATTCACATACGTTAAATGCGGCTCTTTTTCTAGTGGAAAAAGGTTGCTGACCCCTGATGTAGACTTTCCTCTTTGTCCCGAAACATTCCTGTTAGGGCTACTTCCCCCAGGCTACCCAGCCTGGCTAATAAATTGATCTCATATCCTGACAGCTGCTAGATGTCTGGTAGCTCTTCAGTGGAAGCGGAAAACACCACCGACCTCCATTGAGTTATATGCTAGGGTTAAGGATGTGGAGGCCATGGAGTCCCTCACAGCATGTCTCACCGATACGGTGGAGCGTCATAATGCCATATGGGAACCTTTGGTTTCTATACAAAAGCAACATTTTGGGTACTGAGCTTTATCCCTGAGTGGCACCGCCGCACGTCTGCTAAAGGGCAGCACATTTCTATGTGTGTTGGGAAAGCGCGTTATTTTGCCTGCTTTTCCAACACACAAAAGCGTGAACATAGCCCGTGTATACACCTGCACCAAGGGAACAGCTAGAACTGTAAGAAGTGGTTTATTTAACTATTTTTAGGTTTAAAGTTATACTAAACATTGCCATAATCCATTCACATTAATTATATATATCATGGCACTGTAAATTTATTTTTCTAATTACCTCTAATTACCTCTTTCCTGCAGAACTGTAGTGTGGTCACATGATCTTTCCCTGTTCTTTGGCATCTGCAGGGAAATATCTTTGGGCGAGGATTCTATTATGGTAATCTGCTGATGTATGATCTCTACAGTGTGAGACTGTGTCTGGCCAGCCCTGATTGGTGATGTGCCATTCACACGAAACCTGTTTCAGAAGAGCAATTCAAACTAAATTATAAATATCAAATAACTGTGCTATTTATAAATAAATTATAAATAATATATATATATATTATTATTATTATTTATATATTAGTATTATTATTTAATATATACATATATTATAAATAATATTTATAAATTATAAATATTAAATAACTGCTCCCTATAGATCTTTATTGAACATCAAATGTGAAATTTTTGTGCATTAATATGGTGTAGGCGGCGTTAGAGATGACTGACACTAGCTTTCAGTTTGTTCAGAAGGCATCTTCATCCAAGGCTCTTTTTACTTTACAGGTATTAGCAATTACATTATTACGATATATTTAATACTGATTTCATTAAAGCTAAGCGTTTTTGTGAATTTCTTAATGAATGTAATCAATCAGCATACTTTATACCACCCCATAGTGTTTAGTAATAGGAGAACATGGAGGAGGAGGGAGGGGAGTGTCATTTACCATTGTGTATATACATACCTACATGTGTGACTCTATAGTCACACTGGCTGCACAGATAAGAAAAGGGAGGAAATGAAGAGCTTAGAAGGGAGCTGAAATTAAGCATGCTCCGTAGAGGACACCAGCTGGCAGAGATGTAGCTTGAAGCTTGTGGGCCCCGATGCAAAAGTTGACCTGCCCCCCCCCCACTACTTCCAACATGCGTGCAGATACATCCATCGCACGCCAAGATACTCAAAGTGGCTTAAGAGTTTTGAGTTCCCAGAGTTCCTCTTTACATCAGAGGACAGGGATCACCGCTGGAGAATCAGAGGACAGGGACTCCTGGCAGGTCATTTGGCAGAGCTCCTTTCCAATCCCAGCACTGTATACAGCTCCACCCCCCCTCCACACTACACAGGGCTGAAACCTCATTCCTTTACACACAGTCTGTCAGTTTTCACAGGGTGTATCTGGCTTTTATGTTGCCCTTCTGACCTCAGAACGGCAGTGTAGTTGCAGTAGGCAGATACACCCTGTGCAGATCATGGCTAACTGGCTGTGTTGTAAAGGAATGTGATTTCAGCTCTGCGGAGGAGGAACAGTATAGAGTGCTGTAATGGGAAAGGAGCTCAGCAGCCGGGTATAGCATTCAGGGTGGAGGGGGTGGTGAGGGGGCTTTGGGGGGGGGACAACTTAGATCTGGGAGGGCAAAGCCATGTGACACAAAATCTGGAGCCTGCAGCCCTTCAGGGGCCCCCCCGAGGAGGTGTTAAGGGATTTGTTTTAGCAATTTCTGAAGGTTTCTCTGTCAGCGTTGGCAGGTGTTGGGGGAAGATCACCTCCCAGAGATATGTGTCTTTTCCCCAGTTATCAGGGAAGTGGGGTAAGTAGACATTCCCGGGTGGGGGAATACAGAGAATCCCAGCTGGTGACTAGGAGACACTGAGCAGTGTCATACCTCACCAGTGACATAGGTCCCATCGTGGCTATAGGACGGCACTCTCCTCCTCTTACCTCGCTGAGCTTGGTTACCATTCCATGTTGCCAGCACACAGCACAGACACTTCCCCATCCTGGGCTGTTCTCACCTCGTTCTCCTCTCCATTCAGGAAATGGCTCACAGCTTCTCCCCAGCCAATGGAAACAGAGGGGTGTGGACTGTGGAAGGCAAAGTAGAAGCCCAGTACTGGAGCATGGCTGTGGGGCCCTAGGGCAGATCGGAGCTGGATTTTGTGGAGGATATGACAGGGTGGCTGCAGGGGCCCCCTGGAGCTAGGGGCAGGGTTGCGATTGTGACCCTGGCAACCCCTTATGCTACACCCATGCCAGCTGGTCTACACAATCTCAGCCTGCAGTGGGGACACAGAGAAACTGGGAGGGACAGCTGAAGGCAGGATCAACCAGGTATATTTCACTCTACACAAAATGAATGTTTTTACGGCTTTGTGAGTATGAATGCTATGTTATATAGCATGTAATGAGAGTTTTTCATTGTCTGGGTTTAATAACACTTTAATTTGTGAATGGTAACACATAACAAATATTTCATGGGGGGTTCTTAAATTTGACTGCAAAATTGGAAATGCATGTTAAGATCCATTTGCAAGTATAGTTATCCTTGAAATAACTGGTTTTGAGGTATCACCACAGAGTGGTGCTGTGGTGCCACATCCCATTAACTAGAGATAAAATTGGAAAAATTGGTACCGGACTTTATAGGCAATGAGATACACAAAATGAAAGATAAAATTATTGTTTATTACAAACCCATACACCAAGGAGTAAAGCCCTGAAAATTCTTGACGATGTCCTTTGTGGAGGCACCAAATAATTGTTCTATCAGGCTTGGTGTGAGTTGATCGTAGTGTGCTGTAGCTTAGCCAAATATTGTACAGGAAATGTGAATATATTACACAGACTGCTAATGGGGTATTGAATGTAGTGGAGCGGTGGGAGTCACACTATTAAGGGAATAGATGGCGTTCCCCTCTCCTAATAATGCATCTATATGATCCATAATGATCTGGATGTCACCTTCACACCATGGCCTGTAATGGATGTAAAGTGTGCTGATAAGTGCTTGTTTATCTAACATTTGCTAGATAAATATTCCTCTAGATCTTTCTGCATAATGTAAAGACTGCATCTGAGCAGAAACAAAAATAACAATTTTATCTCAAACAAGACGTTTCATTGTAATTTTCTATGGGGATTTTAATGTCGCAGTACATGAAATATAATGGTTGCACTTTAAAGAGATGATAAGAACTTCCTGTTTTTACAGTAAAAAGGAATAGTGATAACACCTAGATGATAGCTTCAGTGATCACCACTGCTTATCCTATAGATGGAGAAGTTGCATAGGTAAATCAGATGTAAAAGACACAAATGAATGCAGCTCTGCATTCCTAAGGCAACCTTATACCCCTTGTCTACAACGTATGTTTATAAATGTATACAAGGTGTTAAGGCAAGATCTGACGCTACCAAGAGCTTTTACAAAGAGCTCTCAGATTTATTTTACTTTGACGTTCACAGCTATACCTCACATCATACCTCCCAACTTTTTAAGATGGGAGCGAGGAACACTTATTGGCAAAAGTATGTAGACATAGGACACGCCCCCTGCCACACCGACCGTATACTGCATACATACGGCGTCAAGTCCTGGGCAGGATCACGTACCTGTTTGTGATCCTGCACTTTTGGGTCTGGGACGCCATCGACGACCCGCTCCTGCTGTGATTGGACACACGATGTGCGCCTGGGCCCGCCGATCATGCGGGACACAGGCAGAACAGCGGTCTGTGAGTAGGAAAGGTTGTGATCCTGATGAATCTCTGCCTTCCCATAGTACAAGCACCTCCTCCATAGTTAGTAAGCACTCCCTAGGCAAAAGTGTAGTCCTTTGATCACGCCTGATGTTATCCCCTTCCCTGCCAGTGTCATTAGTTCAGTGACAGTGCGCCGCTCCCGCTGTTATTGGGCACAGCAGGAGCCAATTAGCTGGTCTGGCGGCCGCGATGGGTGTCGGGAAGGGAAAGGGAGATCTTGTGATTCAGTGTGACACTGCCCCACACAGTTAGTAAGCACCACCCTAGGGATCATTTAACTCTTTGATTGCCCCTGGTGTTAACTCCTTCCCTGCCAGTGCCATTTATACAGTAATCAGTGCATTTTTTTTTAGCACTGATCACTGTATTGGTGTCACTGGTCCCCAAAAAGTGTCACTTAGTGTCAGATTTGTCCGCAATGTCGCAGTCCATAAGTCGCTGATTGCCGCCTTTACTAGTAAAAAAAATTTAAAAAAAAATTCCATAAACCTATCCTATAGTTTGTAGACGCTATAACTTTTGCGCAAACCGATCAATATACGATTTTTTTTTACCAAAAATATGTAGCAGACTAAATTGATGAAGACATTTGATTTTTTTGCATTTTTTACTGGGTATGTTTTATAGTAGAAAGTAACAAATATTGTTTTTTTTTTTTAATTGACAGTCTTTTTTTGTTTATAGCGCAAAAAAGGATATACATTTTATTTGGGTAGAGCATTTCAATTGTCAATTAAAGCAACGCAGTACCGTATTGCCTAGTGGCCTAGTCATGAAGGGGGGTAAACCTTCCGGGGCTGAAGTGGTTAAAAGAGAATTATACGAAAAAATAATCCAAAAAAAAAAGATTAGTTAAACCCACAAGTGCTTTTTTTACCACTACTATCCCTTTATACTGGCTTTTGAAATTTACAAATACAGCAATTTAGAAATTGGATGAATGGTTTAGCACTGTGGAAATATAAATAATGCATTTTTTTTTACTATATAGATCAGACCAAAATGAGGGACACATGAGGAGGAAGGAGGGACAGATGGACTTTGTTCCAAATCAGGGACAGTTGGGAGCTATGCACATACGTGGCACAGTTTATGTATATATACATGCACATGCTTGCCCTACACTGTGTGTTTTAATTCAGGCTCTGAAGGCGTACCCATGGCCACCCGCTCCCCCTCCTTCCTAGCTGCACCTGAGGTGGTTCCAGGCTTTCCTGTTCCTCCAGGGAGCCCAAGAGTGTGGTAAATGGCTGCCACAGATAGAGCAAGAGGTGATCGGTAAATGTCTTTTCTCTGATTTCCCCCCCCCCGGTACTAATGAACCCAGAAGTGATGTGCGTTAAGCCACTTTCAGGTTCACGGCTGTCATTCCTCGGCTACTGTGGCCAAGGATGCAGCTAATCAAGCAAGGTCTTGTGCTTGATTAGCTGTGGTTCAGGGCAAGGGAGACACTGGGGGGTCTCCATAAAGGGCACCTGTCATCTTCCCAATGTTACCACATAGGGGTCTTGTTAGCTGCCTTGTGATAGCAATAACATTAAATAAAGAAAAAAAAAAAAAGAAAAGAAAAAAAGGATAACAAAATTATATAAAATACATAAAAAAATCACTGAAAAATAAAACTGTAAAGCACCCTGTCACCCCCCCATACACAGCACCATTCAAACATACAGCATAAGACAAGCATGTGTATGTTAACATATATTGCTCCACACATATGAGGTACAGCCGCGAACATCAAAGTGAGAACAATAATTCTTGGGCTATAATTTACGTTCACTCTAAACTAACAACTTGTAAAGCCTTTTAAAGAGATGCCTATGGAGAATTTTGGGTACCATAGCTTTTTTATGATTTCACAGAAACATGCAGATTTAATGCTTGACACGTTTGGTATTTTTTTACTCAGCGTAGCCGCATTTTTTGTATTTTAGCCAAACTTTAGTATACTATTATGTGCATAGATTTGAATAAATATATGATTTTATAAGGATTTACTGCACTATGGTCTTTGCATGATATTTTTGCATGGGAACCCTTAAGGGATGCTGGAGTGAAGAAAAGGGGCTGTTAGAAGTTAATGATTTTTGTGGAAAGTGATTTAGGTGCCCCGATCTGATCACTGTAAAGGAAGATTAGATTCAGAAGAAGGATAAAGAGAGGAATAACAGGAAGAAGTTGATGGAAATATGATGCCTGATCTTTGGTTATACAGAGACATTATTGAACTTGTTATCTCTGAGTTTTCAGAATTCTGGTCATTTTTATCATTGATATATCTTTCTGTAGGAACAGATTGATTCCAGCTGCTAAGGGAAGAAACACTGATTATTACACTTTGTTTAGACCCCTTTCACACTGGGGCAGTTTGCAGGCGTTATTGCGCTAAAAATAGCGCCTGCAAACCGCCCCTAAACAGCCATCGCTGTTTGTTCAGTGTGAAAGCCCGAGGGCTTTCACACTGAAGCGGTGCGCTGGCAGGAGAAGAAAAAATCTCCTGTCAGCCGCTTCTTTGGAGCGGTGAAGGAGCAGTGTATTCACCGCTCCTAAACCGCTCTTGCCCATTGAAATCAATATGACAGCGCGGCTATACCGCGGTAATAATGCGGCTATAGCCGCGCTATACGAGGGGTTTTAACCCTTCTTTGGCCACCAGCGGGGGGTTAAAACCGCATCGCTAGCGGCCGAATACCGCGGTAAAACAGTGCTAAATATAGCGCTGTTTTACCGCCGACGCCCCTCTACCGCCCCAGTGTGAATGGGGGCCTTACGGTAGAGGTGGGATTCCAGTGCGCTGTTTAGGAATATTTACATACTCTTACAGTATGTTTGTATTCACTAAAATTCATTTTAGTGTATTTTTTGCCTGTAAATTTTGGTTCCATAAATAGTTGCCCAAATACTGTGCGACGTAAAAAAATTGCAACTACCACCATTTTCTTCTCCATGGTCTTCGCTTTTAGAAAATATATAATTGTTTGGGATTTGGTGCATTGTGATATAGTGGATATAGTGTAGTACATAGCAACATGATCTGCTGAAAAATAAAATTAATAATAAAGTGTCCTTTTTTGTTTTTCAGTACACATCACAATGGTGTGAACAACAGTATTGCATTGTCTTTGAGTTGTGCCTGCATTGGGCAATGGTGTCCAATGCAGCATAATGGGGCTGAAGTGAGTTGAACTTTCCTGGCTGTGATTGTGTGGGGTGTTGGTAAACCCTAGGCAGGTCACCAGTGTGTACTTGTTACAAGGACAGAGTTTTCAATCTTGCTGTACCTGTTTATTCACTGGGAACCCCTTAGCATTGTATCACCTATGGGAATATACACTTTGCTGGCCCCACCATCAGCACGTACTCACCCCCCTTTTACTCCACTGATGCTCCTTCAGCTTCTAGATAAAGAGAGCAAGGTTCCCCCTTGCTGGACTTTAAGGGCCCTGGTGATTAGAAGATAAAGAGTACAAAAAATGTAGAAAAATATATATGTAATTTATTTGAACAATTTGTAAAAAACTATTCATATAAAACATGCAAATGAAGAAGCGTGGCTGTTAAAGTTACAAGTCAACATGGCAATAGTGACTGAACTCTGCAGAAGGTCCTGGACCACCGTGATGCAGAGACGGAGTCCTGGAACCACATCCAACGCGTTTCAGAATTGCTTCCTTTTTCAGGAGTGTTAATAGATGAAAAAAATCACACTACAACACAAACAAGTAGAATTTAGAAAATATCAAACAAGTAGAATTTAGAAAATATCAAAACCAACTTATATGTTGACAATTAAGAACAAAATGGCAGCCACATAAAATTTAAGAAAAGAGTAACCCCTGGATGGATTCACCTGTTTTTAAACATTATGTGGCTGCCATTTTGTACTTGATTGTCAACATGTAAGTTGGTTTTGATACAACTACCACAATATGCAGTAACTGATGTTCATACTATGTACACTGTATTTTCTAAATTCTACTTTTTTGTGTTGTAGTGTGATTTTTGTCATCTTTTAACACCCCTGAAGAAGGAAGCAATTCTGAAACTCTTTGATGTGGTTCCAGGACTCCGTCTCTGCATCACGGTGGTCCAGGACCTTCTGCATTGTTCAGTCATTATTGCCATGTTGACTTGTAACTTTAACAGCTACACTTCTTCATTTGCATGTTTTATATTAATTGGTTTTTATTAATTGTTCAAATAAATTACATATATATTTTTCTAAATTTTTTGTACTTTTTGGTGTTGTCTTACAATCATCAGGGCCCCTTAAAGTCCCTCAAAGGGGAGCCTTGCTTTCTTTATCTAACATTGGGTTGTTGGCCCACTCCTAGTTCAACCCATCTCAAATCTCTCTTTCAGCTTCTAGGAACAAAGAAAAATACCTTCACGCTTCATTTCACATTGGAGCATGTAACTCATTTAGTACTGTTACTTGGTAGTTGAAGACTCATGCTAACAGTACTGTCACATGAGGGGGAGCAGACATTCCTGAGCCCTGTGTAAGCTTTATTTTGCATTCTGGATTAACAGGTTCACTTTAAGGTGGTACTTATGCCCAGTACCAAGACGGGGCTGTCCAGCACCCAGGGCAAGGAGCTAGAACTGTGTTGCTCCCCCCCCCACACTGTTAATACATGCTGTAGAAATGGCCCCTTGCCCACCCCTTGTCTTGGCCCTGCTTATGCTATGTATAGTTACCTATGTGGCAATGATTGGTATATGACTTAATGGTACACCATACCCTATAGACTGAAGGACAATGTTTTTTAGCTTCTGTGATTTTATTCTCTCATTTCTCTTTTATAAGGAATAAGTGGATAAAAGTTCTTCTCTAAGAAGTCATTGAGAACTTATGACACACGCGGGAGTTAAGCCTGGCTCACTGTTTGTATTTTATCAAATATTTGTTCAGCCGCAGTGAAGCTGTCAGGACTTGATAACAGTGTATAGCCCTTGATAAATGTTCCCCCTGTGATGCGGGAGGTTAATAATCCATACTCCGTTTCTTAAAGACGGCGGTGCGTTGATTGTGATGCATTCTGCAGGCTCATTAGCTGTGTAAGGAAGCTTGACTTCGATTTTTATTTTAGATTTTCTGAAACTTAAAGCTGAACTCTGGGACAAGCAAAAAATTTCTAAATACAAGAGGTATGTGTAGTTTTCCTTGAATCATGGGGTGCTTTGTATATTTCTTCCATATCTGTACAGGAGCTTCCTGTAATAAAGACCGGTCACTGCTGCTGCTCTCTCCTTGTCCACGGTGAGTGTGTTGGCTGGTGTGGTGCCCTTTATTTCATGCCCCTCTGGTGATAGAGCGGGTAGACTCTGTGCCTCTTTTCCACCAGCTGTGGGTGGGGCCTGGCAATTTGGGTATGGGAACAGGTCATTGCTGACCAACACCATGTAGGTATGTGGCCTGTGTACTTGAATGGGAGAGAGAACCCTCTGCAGGGATGGACTGATAGACTGCCTGGAAGATGACTAGCTTGGGACTCACAAGGAAAAAGGTGTCAGAACCTGACCACTACTGACCTTCGCTTAGCAGGTCTGTTTCTTGGTTTAGGATGGCCTAAGGGCATAGGACCGAGGAGCACCTTGTGTGTGGTTCCACCTTTGAGGAACTTAATGGGAACAACTGAGAAGATGGCTGGATGCTACAGATTGTGTAGTAATACTGAGTGTTCTGCACTGAGACTATCCCATCTGGAGAAGAAGCTGGGTGGGACCTGCTTCAGCTTGGCCAGATAGCTCTGATCTCACAGGCTATGCCTATACTTTTTTATAAGTTGCTTTTCAGGATTCAAAAATTAGGACTAGAAATGTAAACTAGGGACCAGGATTTTAGAGGGACTAAATAGAACATTTAAAGCCCAACTCTGGACAAAACAAAGTTTTCCAATGCAATGGGGTTGTGCCCACACTGTACAGCTTGACTGCTTGCTTTTGTCTAGCGG
Source organism: Aquarana catesbeiana (assembly GCF_042186555.1). NCBI lineage: Eukaryota > Metazoa > Chordata > Amphibia > Anura > Ranidae > Aquarana > Aquarana catesbeiana. Next base: position 880,833,863 of record NC_133324.1, read on the forward strand.
ATTGGAGAATGGTGATATACTTACCTGATCCTCCATGCACAAGACGAGTCCCTGTGGATTCTGCCATGCCTTCGCCCCCTCCCCCCCAGGGTCCAGCGGTTTTGTGCAGTGGGCTGTTCCTGATGTCATCATGCCCATAGACCTGAATGTGAGAACGTAAGCGTAGCACCCTCTAGTGTGCAACTGGTGTAGGTAAATATATTTTGTGACTCATGGTAGTTGTATGAGTCTGTTAATTGGGTCAGGGTTCAGATTCAGGTCAGGCCGGAAGGCTCTGCAGACTAGTTCTCTATCGTCTCCCCCTGGTTCTGGAGGTCCTTGGAAACTTCTACAAGCTAGTGGGTGGAGGTAAAGAGTCTGAATGTCGATGGGAGTTTGGACCAATCCCCAGGCAGGAGGCTTGGCAGGGTGGCCGAACCAGCCCATAAATATGGAGGAGCCTAGCCAGCAAGGGAGTCGGGTGGAAGATGGAGGCTGTCAGTGGCCTAGGAGGGGATCCCTAGGTCGGGGGGGCTCTGCCTCTAGGCTTGGGTTTAGACTGGCTTGGAAGAATCCTTGCAGAGCCAGTTTGAGGAGCAATCTTGCCTGAAAGCAGCAGGGAGAGACTGCCACATGTAGCAAGTTATATAAAGGACAGCACTGCTTAACCCTTTTATCCATTGTCCTGGTCTTTAGAGCAGCCGGCAGGGCTGGCAGACAGGCAGCTAGGAGGGCTGGCTGTACCTGGAGGCGGTGGAGCTAAGAGCAGTTCTACAAGAGGAGAGGAAGTACTCCTGCATGCAGTTTTGCAACATTTTTTTGTTATTTTCCAAAGGGGGCTGAGAGCTCCTGGTTCTTAAGGTACTTTGACACTGATCCATGAGACTGGGTGTTTCTAGCAAGGAGAGCAGTCCAGGATCTTTTCTCTGTACATAAGAAGGATGTTGTCCTCATCTGTTGTTCAAGTCAGGGTGGGCATCCCATAATCTCTTTACCCTATCCAAGTTGTTTTCCCCCAAAAAAACAACTAAAACAAGCCCATAGACTGATTTCTGGATGCAAGTTGGAAATGCGTGTTGCCTGATTGTGCAGGAATAAGCAGAATTTGTAACCAGTGGCTCTTGCGGGGATAGCGCTACATAAGAAACAGTCCACCGCTGGATCGTGAGGGAGTGACTTTTGGGGGTGGAGCAGGGGATTGGGTGAGTATACAGCTTTCTCCTCACTTCTGGACAAAACAAGTAGTTGACCCGTGCAGTGTGGGTACAGCCCAACTGCATGGGGAAACTTTTTTTTTTTTTTGGACAGCGTTGGGCTTTAAAAAGCAGTGGTAGGGCCTTCCCATGGCCATACCACTTATGTTTAAAAAAAAAAAACAGTTTTAGAAGGATGCTTAATGCTCTGCTTTGGGACTCTGAAGCCAGTAGAGCGCTATTAAAATGAATGGTAGTAGTTTGGATCCTACGGGATTGTCTACAATATTTTTATGAATATATGTTTGATTAAATGTTGTCATTTAATTGCTGACTTGAAGTTTGGTCTATCTCCCCGCTGGTCTGAGTAGTATCTAACCTACTTGGCCCCCTTTACCTTTGGGGCACCTATACAGTAGTGCAGGATGCACAGAGAGTATGTCCACCCTTTTATTGTATGAGTATACAGAATAAGAATGTGTTTGTATGTTATAGTATGTTGTATTTAAAAAATAACAGTGATCCTGCTGCTAAAAGACTATGATAGATTCCAAACTATTTTCTGTGAAGCAGCTCCAGCAGTTGTGTCACTGCCAGCTTTCTAGAGGAGAGCATACAGTTTGCCCTGGGCTCTGTCAAGCCAATGCATTTCCTGACAAGCACTTTTCTGGTGCGGAGGCTGTTTGTGGCTGTCTGCGATTCACTGACGGGAGCAACAGTGACACATAGAACTGTCAAGGCCCGAGACCTCACACCTACTTTTTCATTCCTAAACTGCTTCGTGAACTAATAGTATAAGACAAGAGCTGTGACGGTAGTCTTTCTGTAATGACTTGTCCACACCAAAAAAAATAATAATTCTCAGGACGCAAAAAATAAAATCAAATTACGTTAAAAACACGCAGAAAAAAAACTAAAGCATAATTACTGTTAGAGGGGATGTAACACACTATCACCCCGTTATTGGTAGCTTACTATACACAATAAGAAAAATAAAATCACTGTTTTTGCATTTAAGTGCATGTACTGTATGTAAAGAAAGAGCGCCAGGCAAACTGCTTAACACACAGATGACATACACACGCTGGAGCTGTTTTCTTTTTTTTGCCAATGTCTCTTTTTTTAGACTTACATAGCCTTATAGGGTCAGTATACACCATAACACAGTGCGGGAAAGGCTTGTTCTGTGCGCATTTTCCACACCATGTCACAAAACGCACTGCCTTTGCAGCCTGCTGTGGGTGCCATACATTATTAAGGCCCACCCCTGAAAGCAGATCGCATACAGTGCGTTTGCAGGCACCAAATTACATAGTAAAGCAGTACCATGCGATTTGGTGCAGCACATTTTTCAGCACTGCATGCACTGCACCAGATCATACTTTTGTGCAATCCAGTGCGATTTGCAGACCATTTAAATGAATGGGATGCAAAATCTCTCTGCTTGGAGAATGCACAAGAGGCACACAGGAATGTGGTTCACGTTCCTCTGTGATTGCGGTGTGAACTGGCCCACAGACAACACAATCATGTCAGTGACTTAACATTTCTTCACTGCAGCTAAGCAACAAGGTCTGGTCACCTCCCTGCCCCCAGCTTGTGATTGGACACAAGATTGCCTCTCGGGCGATCAGGAAGGGATTTTTTTCCCTGCTGGAGCAAATTGGATCATGCTTTGCTGGGCTTTTTTGCCTTCCTCTGGATCAACTGTGGGTATAGGATTGTATGAATATATATATATATATATATGTATATATATATATATATATATATATATATATATATATATATATATATATATATATATATATATATATTCTCTTTTTCCCTTTTATAGGTTAAATTAGATGGACTTGTGTCTTTTTTTCAACCTAACTATGTAACAACAAAGGAGAATCAGCAGTTTGAAGTGAAAGTTCCTTGTCAGCACAAGTGCATATAGCAGAACTTGATTGGTTCAAAGTATTGATTTTCCCTCTCCATGTCTGAGTGCTGCAGTACTGGCGATTACAGGAGGCTGATATTAGGAAAAATTAGTTGTACAGTAGTCAAATTCAAAAGTAAATTTATTATTTATTTAATTTAATGTAACTTTTTCATTTATTTTCAAATAACTGTTTGTAAATAAAAATGTACATGTAGCCAGTTACTGTCATTCGAGAGCTAAATCATCTCCACATTGAAGAGTTTTGCCATTAGAGATGAGAGGAATGACTTCTGCTAGATTTATTTTTGCCATCAGCGAAATTTAGCAAAAACTCTCAGTTTTAGAAAGTTGTTTGAAAAACCCCACCTACCCATATTTCTTTACATTTATTGAACTACTAGACACCTTAGAGGGTGAGCTAAAAGGAACAAAAAAAGCCCCCCATAAGTCACAAATCAACACAATTATTCAACATAGTAGAACGTTCGTAAAAAAGGTGTTTGCAGGTCTCTCTTCCAGATCTAAAAATAAAAAAATGGGTTTATTCTTCATTTTGGGATAGTGGGCAGAGCCATACAAATTATAACTTTACATCTTGTGCCCAAACTGCTGGTTTATGGCTTTATAATATTAGAATGTATCTGTGCTAAAAAAAAAAAAGTGGTTCTGGATATCCAGACTGGCCACGGGGGCATACAGAAATTATTTTCATGGCTTTATTATTTTAATAATGAGGAAGAGACCCCTTAGCTTTTGGGCGTGTGATAGAAGAGAGACCTGAAAATACCTTCTGTTTTAGGAAGGCTCTACTTTTCTTTTGGGGAAAAAAATCCTCAATTTTCCTTTGAGCTTAGTAAAGTATTCTGAATCTGAGTTTTTTTTTGTTGGGTGTGGTGGTTGGTGTATTTGGGGTAGTTTAGCTAATTTAATTCAGTATTCTTTGTATTTTTCCTTTTTTATGTATTTTCTTATTAGTGTATTTTCACTTTAAAATGTTTTACTTAAAAAATATAAGAGTATTGGGTGTACATACAGGTCCAGTATGACTGAAAGAAGCTTCCATAACCTTTAGGAGCCATTTAAAGCCTATTACATGCCTATTAAAAAAAAAATATATTGACTTTAATTTATTTTTGCAAAATTTGACCAAACTCACAATTTTTGCCAAAATTTTAGACAAATCCCAATTTTGCTCATCCCTAACTGCCACATTGCAGTGGCATGTCCCATTTGTTACATTATGCACCCCGACTCTGATAAAACTCACTTTATTATTCTAGCAGACTAGCAACACAAACACAGGCGGTGTAAAAATATGACATATGGATTTTGGATTGCAAATACGGTAATCCAATTAAACACACATGCACACAAAATATGTACATGCGAGCATGTTTTTTCTTATATAGAAGGTGATTGATATTTGATAAACAACGTTGATTGATGTATCAATGGAAGATCAGTGCTTAGCCCTTACATTTGTGGATTGTGAAATAAAATAATCCTCCATGAGACAGGCCCACACCCCTCCTTGACATATGACATTTTAATGGCAATTCCCCAACATGCCCAGTGATATCATTAAACTGACTCACAGCCAGACACATCTGGATCGTGGTCTGTGTTTCTTTCAAGCAAGGAAGTAACAAAGAAAAATAAAATTTGATGAAGCGCAAAGCAACTGAACCATTAGAGAATAACAAACAAAGGTAAATGAAAGTTTTACGTGACCAAAGTTTCAATTCATTGGGGCTGATTTACTAAAAGAGCCGAGGCTGTTCATTTAGAAATATGAGCATTTTACTCACTTGCTTAATAAATAAGGTGACACTGAACCTTTGAATATTTAATTGTATGCAAGGGAAATTAATGAAAAAAAAATAAAACAAACAAAACACAAAAAAAAAATATATATATTTTTTTTTACTTGAAAATGCAAGGAAAATCAGTGCTAATATGGGAAAGAGCACTTATTAAATCAAAGTATTGTAACGTTTAATGGAAAGTGATTTTTGGGAAGACTTTTTTACATGCTTGCTGAACCATATTTTGATGCTCCCTCTAGTGGACATCTGTGTATCAGCAAATGTGAATGTAATTAGCATTCCCTGTTTATTGCCTGTTGAGTATTCATTTTAATTATTATTTTTTATTGCCTGTTGAGTATTCATTTTAATTATTATTATTATTATTATTATTATTCAGGATTTATATAGCGCCAACAGTTTGAGCTCCGCTTTACAATATAAAGGGACACAGAACAATTACAATAGTTCAATACTAAAGTAATAGGAGATCCCTGCTCATAGAGCTTACAATCTAGAGGCAAACAGGTTAAATCTTACCCATAAACTAGCCTTAGCACTTGTGTACCAGGGCAATTTTTAAAACATTTTCACACACATGGTAAATTCTGTATTTTTTTGCTAGAATTTACTTATTTTTACTAGAATTACATTTTATATATATTCTGAAAGCAGACACCCTGAAGAATAAAATGTTGGTAGATGCAATTTTTAATATTATGTGATATTTATGCAGCTACTTATAAAATGCATATTTTCAGGAAAAAAACAAAACACTAAAATGAATTTTAGTGTAAACAAACACAACATAATACCAATTTTTTGGGGAAATGTAAAAGATGGGGTTAGTATTGAGTAAATAGATACCAAACATGTCAAGCCTTAAAATTGTACACACTGGTGAAATTGCAAATAACTATTGTATCCAAAAGGCAATACTTTAGGCCTGTACAGGTTACCAATTTACAGTTAAAGAATATGTGAACCCAACACACATATTCCTGATATGTGCCTGTTGTACCATGTACTTGTATGAGAAAGTCTCCTGTTCTCTTTGTATTGCTTCCTTTTGTGTGAAATCCCTGGTGTTCCTGCCAGTCCCTCTACTTTCCTATCACTGGTGTTCCTGCCAGTCCCTCTCCTTTCCTATGTACACTAACAATATCACGCAGGAGAGCACAGCGTGGTCAGTTCTCCAGCTGTGCTAGGAGCTACTCCAATGATCAGGCTTATGCCGACATGCCCTCCCACCCCCTCACAGCCATTCACTGGGAAAACCAGTGTGCTGCTGTTTCTCCTCACCTCAGCTCTTATGTGGCTGAGAACAAAAAGAATGTGATCACTCATAAAAAAAGGGGGGGGGGGGTATTTATAATGTTTTTTTTATCTATATACAAATGTTTTGCCTTTTATATCTATTTTAAACGATGAGAGTTGTTTTACAAGGTGAGGGTTTACATATACTTTATCTATGAATTATAGAGATACATGTGCTTGCCCTGCTCTGTGCATTTGAATCTTGTATGGATGTGATGGGGTACTTTAACTTTTTTTTAATTTTTATTTATTATTTTCTTTAGACTTTTTATTTTTTTCTTTGGTTTTTATTTAATGTTATTACTATCACAAAGGGGCTAACAAGTCCCAAATATGATAGCATTGGGCAGGAGACAGGTACTCTTTATGGATATGTCAGGGGTCTATTAGATCCCCAATGTCTCCGCTGCCCTTCACTGCAGCTAATTAAAGAGTTACTAAACCCAGGAGCCTGCATTCACTATATCTGGTCTCCCACAGTACACAGAACATGGAGATGCAATTATTTTAGTAAATATGAACAGCTAAATATCTTTTCTCATCAGCAGTATATAGCAGTCTTGTGATTTCTATCAGTTCCTGGTGAAGCTTGTAGGAGAAGTTTTTATACTGCACTGAGCTGTCCTTTGAGACTACTGGACTCCTGACCCTCTGTCTGGACAGTGCTGATTGGCTCTGTGCTGATTACATGCACTCTTCCAAAAAAAAAAAAAAAAAAAACTCTCTAGCAATACACACCAAACTGAGCATGTGCAGCCTGACTGCAAAGGCTCCGTATTATCCAGACATGTCCAGGGGGACAGTTCAGAGAGGGGGGGGATCTGTGCATACAGGATCAAACAGCCTTTTTACACAATGCGGAGGATTAACCCCTTAGGTTCCACAGTAAATATAACAAGCATGCTTTACTACATATACAGATTGATTTTACTGTTATGGGTTTAGTAACAGTTTAAGCACACATTGCACTTAATTAGCTGCATTCTCAGACTACAATAGCTGAGGAGTGACAGCTGTAAACCCGGAAGTGACTTAACACAGGTCTCTTCCGCATTATTTAGTCGCAGCACCCATACACCCTTTCTATAACAGGCCAATTATAAACTTACCTAGGTAGACAAGGGTTAAAGAGTGTGTAAAGCCAAAATATATATTTTTTTCTAATTTGGATAGAGCAGAGAAGGGCTCTCGTATTTTCCTGAAGATCTGGTAATCACATTCAAGCACAGGGACAGATTTAGCTTAAAGACAAATGAGTTTGTTGGTATCACTGCTTGGTAATCCTGTGCGGAGTTGCACTTTATTCCAGACCTCAGATATGTCGGTCAACCCTTTTCAGTCCCACCACAATTACAAGTGTGGTAAAATGATTTATGCATACAAAGTAGTGTTAAAACTGTAATGAAACAATCCTCTCTACAGGAAACAAAACTAATGAAGTGGGAGAGTTTCAGCCACCAGAATCATTAATATTAATAGTTTCATTTCATAGTGTTCTGTACGTGGTTCTCGCTGCAATACATTTATATAGATCAGCCGAGTGCAACTTCTGCTCTTATAGCCGGCAAAATGGTGCAGCAAGTCCCAGTTCGTTCGGCCAGCCTTGTATCGGTAAAGCAAGCTCGGACGTCTGCTTCCTTAATAACGCATGGCCTGTAGGCTGCCCAGCCCTGAGTAGAAGACAGACAAAAGTTGATGATTAAAGTATAGATATAGGCAAAATAAAAATTTGACATATGCCAGTGTACAGAATCTGTTATTTTTCCACTTCCTCTAACATGGTGACAACGCTGTTCATTCTGCAGTGATATTGCACAGCAGCGTTGTCACCCTGTGGACAAGGTAGTCTTATGAACACTACATTCAAATTTTCTTTAAGTATCGTATTTATCGGCGTATAACACGCACCTTAATTTTAAGAGGGAAGTTTCAGGAAAAAAAAAAATTGAAATAAAGAACTTTGAAGCAAAATAAGGGTAGCTCAGAACTTTTTTTTTTTATTAACCACTTAAGGACTGAACCTCTTTCTGAGATTTATTGTTTACAAGTTAAAATCCTTTTTTTTTTGCTAGAAAATTACTTAGAACTCCCAAACATTATATATTGTTTTTTTTCTAACACCCTAGAGAATAAAATGGGGGTCGTTGCAATACTTTCTATTACACCGTATTTGCACAACTTTTTGGAAAAAAATACACTTTTTTGAATTATAAAATAAGACAACAGTAAAGTTAGCCCAATTTTTTTTTTATTATTGTGAAAGAGGATGTTACGCCGAGTAAATTGATGCCCAACATGTTACGCTTCAAAATTGCGCCCGCTCGTGGAATGGCAACAAACTTTTTCCCTTAAAAATCTCCATAGGCGATGTTTAAAAAAATTCTACAGGTTGCATGTTTTGAATTACAGAGGAGGTCTAGGGTTAAAACTATTGCTCTCACTCTAACGATCGCGTATCTCACATGTGTAGTTTGAACTCTGTTTTCATATGCAGGTGCTACTCACGTATGCGTTCACTTTTGCACGCCAGCTCGGCGGGATAGGGCGCGTTAAAATTTTTTTCTTTTTTTTCTTATTTAGTTTACTTTTTATTTTTTATTTTTACACCGTTCTTTAAAAAAAAAATTTATTTGTTTTATTCCTATTACAAGGAATTTAAACATCCCTTGTAATAGAAAAAAGCATGACAGGACCTCTTAAATATGAGATCTGGGGTAAAAAGACCTCAGATCTCATATTTACACAAAAATGCAATTAAAAAAAAATGAAAAAAATAAAATAAAAAAATGTCCCTTTAAGAGCTATGGGCGGAAGTGACGTTTTGACGTCGCTTCTGCCCTGCAATGGTATGGAGCTGGGTGGGGGCCATCTTCCCCTCACTCATACCACTGATGGGATCGCCGCCGATAAAAGTGATATTGCAGGGAATGCGTAGACCACTTTTATCTTAAACCGGACCGCTCACTGAAGAAGAGGATACCGGGGTTATGGTAGCTAGCTGCTGCCATAACAACGATATTCCTCTTCAAATTGCAGACGTATATCGAAGTGGTTAATCAAATGCAGCCTCACCAGTGCCCATCAATGCACCCTCACCAGTGTCCAAGAATGCAGCCTCACCAGTGCCCATCAATGCAGCCTCAACAGTGCCCATCAATGCAGCCTCACCAGTGCCCATTAATGCAGCCTCACCAGTGCTCATCAATCTAACCTGATCAGTGCCCATTAATGCAGCCTGATCAGCTCTTCCAATGATCAGACTTGTCCTGACATGTCCACCTTGCACAGCCATTTACTGGGAAGCTCAGTGTGCTGCTGCTTCCCCTCCCACAGGTCTTATGAAAAGTGAAAAGGAAAAGAGACAAGCTTCACGCGATGCGGGTTGCTGGGATTCCAGCAGATTTATCATGCACGGCAAAACCGCACCGCGATTTCAGGTGCCATTAAAATTAATGTCATCTCAAATGTGCATTCTGTGATTTGTCATTCCCAACTTGGCGTTTTGAAATCGTGCGCAGAATCGAAGCAAATCTGCCCGCGATTCAAAACGCTGAGGTGTGAATTTAGTCTAGCAGGCAGGGGCAGGGATCTAATGTCACACAATGCAGAGCACATTGCAGGGAGCTAAGTGTAATCTGAGACCTGAGCGGAAGGAATTGACACACCCTACTCTACACAGATCATTGGGAAATATGCATATCTAATGCTGTCAATCACCTGCTGTGTGCGTCCCCTGGGTCGCTGTCAGAAGTGACTTTTGCAGAGGGAAGAGAGAGCAGATAGGAGCCACACTAGGCCCTTTGGCTTGAGGCTAGCACACACTATAGAAGGATATGTTTTGTTCATTTTTCATTTCAGAGGTTTACAACCCCTTTAAACTTCAGCTTCAAAAATAAATACATATATAAAAGCTTGCTTCAAAAAATTGTGTGACAGTGTGTGAGAATTGTGGTTCTACTAGCAATGTTTGGTAAACCCACATGAGAGGTCTTTTTTTTCAAGTCCTGGGCAAGTCTGGACCTTTTCTATGTTGTTGGACCTTCAAGGAGGATGGAGAAGCCTTCAAAAACGACCTCTCAGTTTTAGGCCCCATGCACACGAGACACCGGTGCAAACTCTGCTGAACACGTTTTTAAAAGCTGAAAACGGCATTTAGAAACACCCGTTTTGCCGCGTTTGCATGCTGCGTTTAGCGGCGTTTTACCGCGTTTGCGTCTAGAAGAGTTTATTTAAGATAACATCATAAGACCCTCCCCAAGCTCAAAAAACAGTATTGTTTAATTCTTTCAGCCATTTTGTGAGACCAGAGTGAGTAGCAGCAGCTGAGAGAGCAGCAGTGTACTTGTATTTCGCATATCGCTTGCCATGTCACTTGCCACAAGTTGGGGATTGTCATTTGACATGTCACCTACCACAAGTTGCGGATTGTCATTTGCCACATCACCTACCACAATTTGCGGATTGTCATTTGCCACGTCACCTGCCACAAGTTGTGGATTGTCCACTTGCCACGTCACCTGCCGTGTCACTTGCCACATTACCTGCCACAAGTTGTGGATTGTCCACTTGCCACAAGTTGCCACGTCACTTGCCACAAGTTGGAGTGTCATTTGCCATGTCACCTGCCACAAGTTGTGGATTGTCCATTTGCCACAAGTTGCCACGTCACTTGCCACGTCACCTGCCACAAGTTGTGGATTGTCCACTTGCCACGTCACCTGCCATGTCACTTGCCACAAGTTGCGGATTGTCCACTTGCCACGTCACTGCCACAAGTTGGATTATCATTTGCCACGTCACCTGCCACAAGTTGTGGATTGTCCACTTTCCACGTCACCTGCCACAAGTTGATTTTTCAAATCTAACAACATATGGGTCAAATTCCAATTATACTTCGGATAACAGCAATGCTAGTGGTGAAAATATTGACACTTTGGGCCCAATTTGGACATTTTTGTTGCCAGCGGTTTAGACATTAATGGCTGTGTGGTGAGTTCTTTTGAGGGGACAGCAAATTTACACTGTTATACAAGCTGTACACTCACTACTTTACATTGTAGCAAAGTGCAATTTCTTCAGTGTTGTCACATGAAAAGATATAATAAAATATTTACAGAAATGTGATGGGTGTATCTCTTTTGTGAGATACTGTACATTGATCAAAAGATAGTGAAAAAACAACCAGTCTGCCGGAAGGCAAAAGTGAATAATAGAATAAGGAGTAAAAAAATTAATTAGCAAGATGATATAAAAAACGAGTAAATAAAAGGCATCCTAAAGAAGTCATCTTAGGAATTGAATAAATATGTTAAAGTCCTTCTTGTGGTGTTTAACTTGGGTCTTATCGGTGCAATCAAAGTGATAAGGTTGGTACGCTTACCAGACCAGGTGAACACAAGTACCATACGGCACATGGGTCAAACGGGCAGTCTCAGCGAACGATCCTTGGATAATGAACTCCACCAGATATAGAGCAAGGTGTTTTCAAACATCAAGGAAATTAACTCCAAAGTGTGCGATAAATCGCATGAGATGTTGTAGTGATCCATGGTGATATGCATGAAAAACAGATAACTGTACATAGTGTGACTCTGAATGATAGGCTTAATAATAAAAAGCTGACGCGTTTCGTCCTACTGGACATCATCTGTAGTGTGAGTATCGTGTGTAATCATTGCAGTATATATATAGATGTGTCTTCCAATGAGAATGTTCATCAAAACTGACAACAGGGGACACCTGGATATCACATTCATGGTGTTCCAATATGGCGCCAGTGTGCATTCCACACCTCACCTTCAAACGTCTACGTGAACGGGTGAGAAAGGGGATATGACGCAGTGCGGCTCAAGCCTCGTTCTAAGCCTAGACTCAACTGCACGACAGAGGGCGGGTAAGAAAGGAGGTGTGACGCAGTGCAGTCCAAGCCTCATTCTGAGCCGAGACTCATCAGCCCAATGGCAGCGTGCTCTATACGTCACGCTGTCTTTTCCCGGATATCAGAAAAGAGACACCTTGGAACACCATGTGCTCTCCTTTACCACTTACTCTTTAAAGCCCATCTGTGGACAATACTTACTCATGCAGGATGTTAATTATTTTATTTAATTGTTACCTGGTCGAGCATTTTAGTCCACAGTCCATCTCTGGGTGTGGGGGAATGGAAACTCAATGCTGTAGATGTTGGTCAAATAATGAAGGTGAAAAAATGGACTTTCCAGGCACCAATCATAAGAAATAAACAATTAACTTTTATTAACAATTAATACATAGTAATAAAAAAACACATTAAAATACTGCAGTATTACTATAGTGGCAGCTAGACCTCTCCAATGTTGATCATAGATGTCAAAAACATGTCATGGTAGACATGTGTTACTAGACTATAATGTAGCACTAAAATAAGCTCTACATGATTTGCGAAAATCGCTTCTTCAAGAGATTTGTATATATTCTAAGGAGAGAAAGAGACAATCAATAATTATAATGCCGTAAAGCTATATATATTATAATAGGTAGGTAGCCTCAGGGTATGCGGAAAGCACCAAGACTGCACCCAGGAGCAAGCGAATGGACATACAGTATGCAAAGTGCGCGACGGGCAATATGTGGGGGCGTGTCAGATAGAAAATGTATAAACATATGTCTATATAGATGCACTAAAGGGAGGGGAGTGCAACACCTAAATTATGTAGTCAAAGGAAAAAGAATAATAATAAACTATGTAAGATAATTAGGAAACTACGCCCGTATCCGGATATTTTAATGCGTTGGGGTAAGCAGGATACCTATGCCTTCCTTGGTATGAACAGTAAATATTTGTAGATTAAGGATATTTAATCTTTGAATGTAGCTGGGATCTTCACATATGGCTTCAAATGTCCTTAGCGGCAAAAACATGCCATCTATGAAATATAAAAGACCAAATTGAAAATGGTTCTAGGGGAGAAACACTCACAGTGTATGACTAATAAAATAAAGTCTCACCTGATAATTATACCTAGTATATAAAAGTAATGCCAGTGTCAATAGAGCTGGACAGGTACTAAAACCAGGGAGATTTGCATCATATAGGAGTCTTTTTAAGTATACCGCTAAAGCTTAAAGCACAAAAAGCACAAAGGGGGTCAGATCCACACCATCTGTAAAGATAGGAATGTCTCCAGTAAATAATCTGAAAATCCTGATAATGCCATCAACCACTAAGTAAGAGCAATAGGTACATACCTAACCAAGTAGAATAGTGAAGTAAGAGTTTTCCGGATAAGGAATCCAAAATTGGAGGTAGTTGCCATGATATAAGGCTACAACTAGTGCCTTATATACATGCCCCAATCAGGTGTGCAGTGTGGAGCTTCCACATCACCTGACTCGGCCGTGACAGGGTGCAAGCGCATCATAGCCCGGCCGTGCATGCGCAGTTCGCAATAGCGGACATCAACAAGCGAGACCGAGTGGGACGGGAGGCCCAGTGGGAGACATAGGACTAAGGGCCCCCCCCCAGTGGCACCTCAAGACCGTACAATGCAAAGAGATATGCATTGCATAGGCCAGAGTGGAATGGACCTGTGGCTGATTGAACAGCGAACCTGGGATGACAACTAAAGGGAAAAGCCCAGCCTAGACCCACATAAACCGCAGAGCCGTCCCACAATTGTGGAAAAGGGACTGCGGCTTACTGGCCGCACATAAGGCCCGCAACGCTAGCATGCTGTGAAAGGCCACCTCATTGGCACAGTCAGGCAGTCCTCCGCACACCAAGAGACATGCAAACTGAAACAGATTAGAAAAATAAAGGACACAAATACAATAAAAATGATTAATAATACAAATTAAGTTTATAATATTATACATCTCAGATTTAGTTTTGGCGTTGAATGCATTCAAGCAAAGAGTACCTTTTAGAGGGTTATCAGCAAGACATCATTGCAGCAATTTTTTGGCACAAAACAAAAATGACAAAGTTTAAATAGCAGGCAAGACACATAATCATTTACTCTTTATAACAGATTCCTGTATATCTTTACAGAAATGATTTGTAGGATTGTAACTCATTAATTCCAGGTGGATAGTGTTTAAGCATTCTATCCATTTAGTTTCCTGTTGCAATATTCTTTTGTCCCAGTCGCCTCCCCTAATGCCGCGTATACACGGTCGGACTTTTCAGCTACAAAAGTCTGACAGCCCGTCCGACAGACTTTCAACTGACTTTTGGCGGACTTTCAACAGACTTCCTAACGACCGGACTTGCCTACACACAATCACATCAAAGTCCAACGGATTCGTCGTGATGACGTACACCGGACTAAAATAAGGAAGTTGATAGCCAGTAGCCAAAAGCTGCCCTAGTGTGGGTTTTTGTCCGTCGGACTAGCATACAGACGAGCGGATTTCTTGATCCGGCGGAGTTACGACGTAAAGATTTGAAGCATGTTCCAAATCTAAAGTCCGTCAGATTTGCAACTGGAAAAGTCCGCTGAAGGTCCGGTGAAGCCCACACACGATCGGATTGTCCGCCGGATTTGGTCCGTCGTCGTCCGTCGGACCAATCCGGTCGAAAAGTCCGACCGTGTGTACGCGGCATAAGGTCCTGCTGTAGTATAACTGCTAGGACCAGGAAGGTGACCAGTGATGTATTAAATCTATGGTATAGATCTAAATGTCTGCTTATGGGGTCAACATCTTGCCATTAGTAGAGTAATAGATGTGATCGTTTATTCTTTTAATGCTGTAGATGTGCCCAAGGCCCAATACCAACGTTATCGGCTGCAGACTCTCTTCTGGAAACTTAGAAGACTCTGGCACTGGACAGCCAATAAAAAGTGTCCATGTCACACACACAATTCACATTTAACTTAAAGTGCATTTTCTGAAGGCTGCTGTCCAGGTGAACCTGGTATAAATGCTCCTTCATTAACAAAAACCCCGATAGCAATTTTTTTTTACATAATTGTCAATCTTATGTTCTGATATTAAATAAGACCCTTTAAGAGCTGTATGTAACAATTCTGTCACAGAAAGAGATACACATCTTTTAGGTTGGCTAACGTCTTTTTTTTAAAGCTGGGGACAAAGTAAGGTAGACATTCACAGGGTAGATTCGCGGGAACAGAGAGAGCTGCGTAGATGGATTGTCACAGGCATGCCTGACTGACTGACATGAACACGCTTATAGAGAACGGCACACTGACAGATAATCACAAACACTGAGACAAGGTGACAATCATGCCTTGAATACAAACGTGCCTGCTGGGTAATTGCGTGTGGGCTGCTGTAAAGATATATTTACTTAGCTGATAAATCTTGCTTGCACAACTGATTCAAAGTAAATACATCTACAGAAAACTTTCTGGGGGAAGTTTACGGGGGAATAAAAAAAACTTTCTTCTAACTTGTATACTAGCAATCAGAGCAATGCTTAAAATTTTAGGAACTGGTCTTATATAGGCACTTTACCATATTCAGGCCCAGACCGGAAGTACGGCAAGCCTGGTATTTGTTATGTGAGCTCGCTTTACACTAAAAAAAGGTCCTCAATAAAAAATAACATAAAAGCATCGTCTTGCACATGTAAAAAAACTAAAAAAAGCAGGTCTCGTGTTTGACTGCCTCTTCTATGCATGTCATAATTAATAAGATCTAAACCAAGAAAAAAAAAAAAGGCCAGCTCCAAAATATTTCATAAGGCATCAAAATAAAAGCAGTCAGAATGACTGGTTTTGTCTTTATCAGTAATTTTTTCTGGGTTTAGCATGGTTGGTTGTGGTGAGTCTTGAGCAGAAGGGTTTGTGACCTATTTTTCTCCTTTGAGAATGTTAGTTTTAGTGCCCTCATCCTTGAAGCTGTGAGTTTTGGTGCCAAGATGTAATGAAAATAATAAAGTATGCTTGCATCTGTTGCCACAACCAAGAAAAACAAGAAAGGCCTCCTCTGATTTCTCTTATTTGCAAGCTGTGCCCTGATCTGTAGGCATTGGAGATCAACAATAAGCCCCAATATTAGGGCATAGGTTGGAGAGCTTCATCACAATATGGGGATGGAGGGAAGTTCAGCCAAAACCTATTCTCAGCCACTTAATCTATCTAGCCCTGTGAAGAAAAAATTGCTCTATTTACCTTTCTGAAGCCGCTCCGGTCTGGTCTCCGGCAGCCGCTGCTGTGTACAAAGAGAAAGCCGACAGCAGCTGGGAAATGTCTGGGAAGTAACGTCACCATAGAGTTACTATGGGGCTTCCAATGTCGGCTGCCTCTGCTGTACACTCCCACACACTGAAGCCGCCGCTGACAGCTCAGCATGAGACCGGAACGGAGCGGCTGCAGAACAGCAAAATTTTCTTTAAATACTATAGATTAGGTTTAGAATGTGACTGAGAGTAATTTTAGCATTAGATGGGTTTTGACTAAACTTCCACTTTAAGCGTAACCTTCTCTTAGCCAAAGCCCTAAAACCTTACCTCTAAACTCTCATCTTAATGACCCCCTCATAATTTTAACTTTGTAGCAAGTCATCTGTGTTCAAAATGCTATTACAATATACAGCAACATTATATTTTTTCAAAAAGCTCAGCGCTTGATTATTAAAGCCACTGAGCTCCAGTCAGGTGATATTGTCAAAGATGATGCCATTAGTTTGCTGAAGGCAGGAAGAATAATTTCCTCAATCTCTTCTTAGGGCCCTTTCACATGGGCGGTCTGGTTGTCAAATTTTGACTCGTGATTACAAACCAGACAGTTTTACTTACCTATGGGTGTATGGATGTAAGCGGGCTTGCGTCCGCCTATGTTTACCCGCCTGGGGGTCCACTCAGATCCATCAAACCACATGGAAAAAGCGTGCATTTTGGTTTGTTTTTACTGACCACACAAGGGGTGGGCAGATATGGGCGGAAACAAGTTCACCTACAGTATCTCACAAAAGTGAGTCTCTGAAGGGAGGGGATCATGCTCTGCTTCAGTATGTCACAGTACATGTTGGCATTCATGGTCTCCTCAATGAACTGTAGCTCCCCAGTGCCGGCAGCACTCGTGTCTCCCCAGACCATGACACTCCCACCACCATGCTTGACTGTAGGCAAGACACACTTGTCTTTGTACTCCTCACCTGGTTGCCGCCACACACACTTGACACCATCTGAACCAAAAATGTTTATCTTGGAATCATCAGACCACAGGACATGGTTCCAGTAATCCATGTCCTTAGTCTGCTTGTCTTCACCAAACTGTTTGCGGGCTTTCTTGTGCATCATCTTTAGAAGAGGCTTTCTTCTGGGACGACAGCCATGCAGACCAATTTGATGCAGTGTACAGCGTATTGTCTGAGCACTGACAGGCTGACCCCCCACTCCTTCAACCTCTGCAGCAATGCTGACAGCATTCATACATCTATTTCCTAAAGACAACCTCTGGATATGATGCTGAGCATGTGCACTCAACTTCTTCTTTGGTCGACCATGGTGAGGCCTGTTGTGAGTGGAACCTGTCCTGTTAAACCACTGTATGGTCTTGTCCACTGTGCTGCAGCTCAGTTTCAGGGTCTTGGCAATCTTCTTATAGCCTAGGCCATCTTTATGTAGAGCAATAATTCTTTTTTTCAGATCCTCAGAGAGTTCTTTTCCATGAGGTGCCATGTTGAACTTCCAGTGACCAGTATGAGAGAGTGAGAGCCATAACACCAAATTTAACACGCCTGCTCCCCAGTCACACCTTAGACCTTGTAACACTAACGAGTCACATGACACCAGGGAGGGAAAATGGCTAATTGGGCCCAATTTGCACATTTTAACTTCGGGGTACTCACTTTTGTTGTCAGCTTGTTTAGACATTAATGGCTGTGTGTTGAGTTATTTTGAGGGGACAGCAAACTTACACAATTTGTAAACTCACTACATTACATTGTAACAAAGTGTAATTTCTTCAATGTTGTCACATGAAAAGATATAATAAAATATTTAAAAAATGTGAGGGGTGTACTCACTTTTGTGAGATACTGTATATCTGCCCACCCATAGGAAATACATTGGTCTCCAATTCAGCAGGGGATCTGTTCACGGCCTTCTGCTGATTTGGAATGGACACCATCTGTGTGAAAGGGTCCTTGGCAGTGACCAGATGGCAACTTTGTACCAAAGTTAGAGACTGCAGCAGGGGCAGATCTGACATTTGTGAACACAACCAAGAACTGCATAGACACCAGGACTGAGCCAGCATCTCAGTCCAGGATGCAGATGCAGAACCCTGAAGAATGCCTAAACAAAGTTGGCTTTGGCCCTCTGGAGAGAAAAAGAGAGGAAGGAATTGTCATGGGGACTACTGTGACCTCTGTGAGAGGTTATTCACTTTCTTTTTAATATGTTTTATTTTATCATAGAGGGAGATACAAAAACAGTGTACAGGTAGATGTCCGAAAGCTGAGCAACCAGCATGTCAACAAAATATCAATCCTATCAAAAGTAATACAAACAACAAGGTGGTATTATTAACATTTGACAATGGGCAATAGAACAAAACGACGAGTGAAGTGGTTGACCTTAGTGTCTAACGCGGCATCAATACATTGTTGAAGAATTGGCTTCCAGGAAGAAAAGAGATAAAAGGAAGAGGTAAAAGGAAGAAAGAAAATGGGGGGAGGAGAGAGCGGAGGTGGAACAGGGGATGGGGTGTGACACAGGGGGTATCTGGTCCACTAGAAGGCCTCCTATGTGGCTGCGAGGCTCGCCAAGGAAATTGTTGGGTGTCAGTATACGAGCCATGGGCTCCAAATTTTGAGGAATTTGGTATGAGTGTTGGTGAGAATACTGGTCAAGAGGTTTTACACTTTGGAATATCTTACTATACAGTATCTGAACGCTAGATCCTCTTTAATACTCAACACTTACCAGGTAACAAGGATAACTTGCCACAAAATTGTAGCAGTGTTGAATTGTGGTCTTGTTAACTTGCTGCACATTTTCAATGGAAGTTGTACACTTGCAAAACATTGGAAGCACAAGTTCTAGCTGACAATTTTCCAATTTGTAGCAAATTTGCGTGGCAAGTCTCTAGAAAGAGCAAAGATGCAGTGGTGAGTCTACAAAGAGCTCTGCAAGTCTACAGAATGAAAGTTCAGCCACAGTGACCCCCTGTGGTGGGATGACTATTTCACAACATAACTGAACCAGAACTTGTAGCAGACTTGCAGAATGTGTTCAAACAAAGTTGATCTGTAGTCATGCATTGCAGACTTGCTGCAATTATGCAACAAAGTGGCAAGTCTAGCAATAGCTTAGCAAGTCATTTTCAAACTTTCAGCTCAATTGTTTGCCATCTGGGTTTTCTCTAAAGCTATTAGTTTTGCTCCATGTAAACCAAAACTTTAATAAAACAGATTTAAAAAAAAATATATATATAAATATATATATATATAGAGATATATATATATATATCTCTATATATATCTATATATATAGATATATATAGAGATATATATATATATATATATGTATGTATTTAACATGATGATTTTCTCTAAAGTATAAGGGCTAAATAATGATTGCAGGGCAAACAAGTTTATTTGCAGACAACTCATTTGACCTTTGATGTCTCATAAGCTATAGTCTGCATTATGGCTCCAAGCTGCTTTGTGAGATTCAGTCATCCTCTATGAATGTGCACATTCTTTTTAAGGCCACATTCAAATACATAATTTCTGCTCTAGTCTTCAAATTAACTTGCTTTGGAAAACTGGTTTGCTTTGGGGGTCTAAATTATTTAAATGCCCTTGCATGTTTTTGGTGGATACGTTTTCTTTTTTTCTTAGTGAAAAACTAACCTGCAGGCTCCATCAACAAGTCAATAGTGTAATCCATTCCTTCTGACATCTGCAGGAATTTGTTACACCCACACAAAAGTCAAAGTAGGATCATGAAGTTAATGTACCCTTGAAAATGAAGAATGTTCATTTCATACAGATAATTCTATTTTGCTTGACTATGTACAACGTGTGTGTGTGTGCAAAGTATGGGGCTGGAGAAAGGGCAGCCAAACAATCGGAGTGGTGAGAAAGCAAGTGCCCATGTTTCAATTTGATGACCCAACTGTTTTTTTTCCTTTATTCTGATAAGTAAACTGTCCATGTGTCATTTTAATTCAACCATTTTTCAAATGATCATTTTTGGTGGGGGTTGTATTGTATGGAGTACAACCAAATCATTTATTTATTTAGAGCCTGCAGAGAAGCGATAGAGGAAAACGTCTAGAAAATAATCATAATTTGGACCAGATTTTAAAAAATTAACAGCGTAATTGTGTTGCACTATATCTATAAGAAAAAAAAATTCCCAAGCTAAAAAAAAATGCATAAAATCAAGGAAGATCTCTTCCTAGTTATAATTTCCTTTTTGCTTACTAGTATAAAAATAAGGCTATGATAATAATGAATAACATTTTTGGTATTACTTTTATACTATCTACATCCAAAGTATGCACTGTACAATATCCTGCCTAAACTCTACTTGATTGGAGATGTTCCATGTTTATATGTTATTCTTTCTTTGTATACCTATTATATACAACAATAAAGCTGTAAAAAATACATACATTGATGCATATTGCCAGGCTAAGCCCTGGTTCACACTGATGCAATTTTGAATGTGTTTTTAGTAGAACACATTTATTTGCATAAAAAAGTGAATTAACATGTTTTTCTATGGAGGGCGTTCATGCAGTCCAAACACGGTGCATTTTAAAAAAGGGTTTTGAGCGTGTTTGAAGATGTGTGGTGAGATTTTGAGGTCCATGGAGTAGAATGGAAATTGCATAGAAAACACACAGATGTTCAAATACTTTCTTTCTTGTGAATTTTCTAGTAGTCAGTACAAGAGAGAGAGAAGAGAGAGAGAGAGAGAGAGAGATCATGGCCATAAATCAAAATTGCAGCTGCATCCAAATCGCATTGTAAATGCATCAGAATTGCCGTCGAAACCTCACTAAAAACATATTCCATCGGTGTGTGAACCTAGCCCAAGGGCAATGTTACTCCAGCAAATTTGCTTGCCTAGAAACATTGCAAAGAGGGGACATTCTATATAGAACACATGCTGAAATCTAATCTCTTGCTTGTCTGATTGGTCCACTTGCCAGAAGTCAGCACAGCAAATTTGGAGTAGCTGTTGCGTTTCTTATTACAGCACCGAGACTGATGAGTTATAATGAAGAAAAAACAAAAGAGAATGGCTCTGAAAAAGGTCCAAAAACACATCAGGTGAGCAAATAGCGGTATAGGGACAGTCCTTATTGCATCATTAATAGAAAAATTAATGTAGTCCATGGGCTACTATAGCGACACTTATGGAAGCTCCCTTTAGTGTGAAGCAATTCCCTGGAAGCAATTCCCTGGAAGACAAGTATAAGAACAAAAAGGTGCGCCAATCTAAGTGTATGGTTATAATGAAGGCAGATCCTTGCACATAGCAATCATTTTGGTAAAGGTGCTGGCTTGTCCTACGCTGAGATCTCCAGAACTGAAAAATTTAAGAAACTGCAAAAATTTTGGCTGAAATGCTTATCCAAAGGGGACTGTCTTTCTCATAACAAAAGTACAGTTTTGTTTTAGAGAGTGTGAAAAGTACACACGGTTTAAATGTTTTTTGTTTCTATAGGTTAATGTTGTTGGACAATATTGCCCAATCGGCTTCTTGGAATAGTTGGCACAGCTGGTCTTGAGGATCTACTGAACACTGTCCAAAACACGTAGAAGTACTGTGATGATGGATTGGCGTAACTGCTCTTTACACATCAGCTTGTGCCAGTATATGAACAGTTTACATGCCAATGATCAGTCTTAATATGATAAGCTAGGATATCCATATGCATGAGACATTAAAGATGAAGGAGCTCTCTGTTTTGGTCAGAGTGGTGCAGGGTTTGTTTGCCTAAGTTTTCACGTTGGTCTACTAACCAGGGGAGGTGGGAAAATTCCCCTTCCCTTAACTGTTGAACTCTTTAGTCAAGCTTCTTTTGTCACCAGCCTAGAGTTCTATGGATTCCTATAGAAAATCCACCATTCTCCCTATAGTGGGCTCTCCATAAGAATACATCCAGAGGTGATAACATACACTATATTACCAAAAGTATTGGGATGCCTGCCTTTTCACACACATGAACTTTAATGGCATCCCGGTCTTAGTCCGTAGGGTTCAATACTGAGTTGGTCCACCCTTTGCAGCTATAACAACCTCAACTGTTCTGGGAAGGCTGCCCACAAGATTTAGGAGTGTGTCTATGGGAATGTTTGACCATTCTTCCAGAAGCGCATTTGTGAGGTCAGGCACTGATGTAGACGAGTAGGCCTGGCTCGCAGTCTCCACTCTGATTCATCTCAAAAATGTTCTGTTGGGTTGTGCAGGCCAGTCAAATTCCTCCACCCCAAACTCGCTCATCCATGTCTTTATGGACCTTGCTTTGTTTACTGGTCCAAAATATTTGCTGGAGGGGGGATTATGGTGTGGGGTTACTTTTCAGGGGATTGGACATTTCATTCTCCCAATTTTGTGGGAACAGTTTGGGGATGGCCCCTTCCAACATGACTTCGCACCAGTGCACAAAGCAAGGTCCACAAAGACATGAATGAACGAGTTTGGGGTGGAGGAACTTGACTGTCCTGCACAGAGTCCTGATCTCAACCCGATAGAACACCTTTGCGATGAATTAGATCAGAGACTGTGAGCCAGGCCTTCTCGTCCACATCAGTGCCTGACCTCACAAATGCGCTTCTGGAAGAATGGTCAAACGTTCCCATAGACACATTCCTAAACTATGTGGACAGCCTTCCCAGAAGAGCTCAAGCTGTTATAGCTGCAAAGGGAGGGCCAAATCAATATTGAACCCTACGATGTGAAAAGGCAGGCGCCCCAATACTTTTGGTAATATAGTGTAGTTGGCTGGGGCTGGGGGAGGTCTTTCTGCTAGGCTCCTAGAAAATAGTAAAAGCCTGACACCTCTCCACTCAAAATGGAAGAAACCAACGGGTTTTCTTTCTAACATCATTAAAAGGCTGTAAAAGCAGACATCCAAAAAAAGTTATTTTGCAGTGCATTCATTTCTTGAAAGAAACCCTTTATGAAAGTCAGAACATAAAGCATATTCGTACACAGGAAATAATGAGAATGAATGACCCAGTGAGTGGATTGTCCTCACGCAGCGCAGACAGGCTAATTGCCTGAACTGACAATTTGCATTTTTATGAGTTTATTCAAAAGATGTAAGAACATCACCCATTGACCGAAGAGGGAACTTAAGCAGAAGAGACATGATTTATTTATGTTGGGACATGATAATACACCAGGATGGATCGGGGGTAATACGCACGTACTGCTTGCCAGAATGTATTAATAGATAATAACTTTGAAGGTGTATAGAGAGAGTAAAAATGCACGTAAAGTACAAAGGTCACTTTTAGGTAAAATAGAAGAAATTAAAGGTTCACTTCATCCTAGGGCTGGAAGGTAATGCTGGTAATCAGATATCTTGCTGCTGCTGCCCGCAAGAGATTTATAAATTATGTGTGCAGTTGGATGATTAGAATATGAGTGGACTGACTATTAGGCCTAGTTTACATGGGGCGTATGCATCCGATGTCCACTATCCACTACTGTCAATTGGGATGCAGTGGCTGTACAGGCACAGTACTTGTTATGAGTCAGTGAGTTTGATTTACTAAAGGCAAATAACTGTTCACTTTGCAAAGGAAGTTGCACCTTGCAGGTGAACTTCCCCTAAAGCTTAATGAATGAAGTGAAGCTCTGTTGACTTCCATCAACCAATCATGGGCAAGCAAATATGTGGGGTTTTTTTTGTTTTTTTTTTAATTTTCCTTGCCCATGATTGCAAATTGAAACTTCACCACCTTCACTAAGCTCTGGGGCAAATTCCCTTGTAAAGTGAATTTTTTACTAGCAAAGTCAACATTCCAAAATCCATAGTTCTCTAATACATGGACATCCTGAGTGCTGGTCATTGTAGTCCGTCTCCACTCTCTGCCGCACTCCATTTAGCTCCTCTTGCAGTATTTCTAATAATCAATGTATTGACTGCATACAGTAATGTCTCCACCCAACAACCTTTCTTGATGTGTTTCACCACTCCTGGCTTGCGCACAATGATAAGGGAAGTTCCCTCGTGTGTCTCCTCTATCCTTGTGAGCAAGCCAGGAGTGGTAAAACACGTCAAGGAAGGTTGTTTTTTTGGTGAAGACATTACTGTATGCAGTCAATCAATTGAATATTAAAACGTACTGCAAGATGAGCTAAGTGGAGTATGACAGACATTCTTTCATATTCCTAAGAAGTGGCAGCTGGTACTCAATAGTTTGGGGAAGGCGGCCCCTGGAGACAGATGGCAAGGCGGTGATCAGAGGCCTCCTAACCTCAGGAGGCAGATGAAATGGATCCGGGGTAGGGCCGCTACTCCTCGCTCCAGCTACTCCTTGCTCCATGGCCATTGCTTCTCCTCCCAGCCGAACAGGAAGTGGGTCCTGAGACCCAATTGTCTGGGAGTCCTAAAAGCCTAAGACTCCCTGGCCAGTCGGGTCTCAGGACCCGCTTCCTGATGGGCCGGGAGGAGAATCAGGATGACCATAGCGAATATTAATTCACTTTTGTCACACAACTGGGTCGGCTCAGGGGCGCAGTGCTCTGCCCCTGAGCCAACCCTTTTTTGAAGCCAATTGGAGCCTCAGGCTCTAATCATGAATTTAAAAAAAAAACCTGGGCGCATGGATTGGGGGGCAGCGCCCCTGCGCCCTGTATGGACGGGCCGCCACTGTTTCTAGTGGAGATGGACTACAATGGCCAGCACCCAGGATGTCTATGTATAAGAGAGGTCAGTCTTGAGCAAAGCTATGGATCTGAGAATATTCACTTTGTTCGGGAAGTTACACTTTGCAAGGGAATTTGCCCCAGAGTTTAGTGAAGATGGTGAAGTTTCACTTTGCAAAGGTTTCCCAATCATGTGAAAATTCTATTTGCCGATAGTAAATCAAGCCCACTGATGTGAAGATGACAGCCTGGACGTTAGGCCTTCAAAAACAATTGTCAGTTATAATAACTCCCAAATTTGTATGCTGACTGGTTCTCTTTATGTAAAATCCAATGTGATATGCTTGATTTTATAAACCAGGGCTTCTCCTTAATCCCAGACTCACGCTATCTACAGCATTGCCAAATCAGAACTGTATGCGATCATAGGCTTACCTTTAGTTAAACAAAAAGCCATCGGAGCAGAAAACATTGACCATCTGCTGAGGTACACAAACCTATGTGTGACCTAGAAAGCAATGTGCAGCCTATTACCTCTATGGTGGAAGGAGTCAGACTGAGAATGATGTCTGTTTATGTAATCTGCTCATCTGCAGCCCCTTGCACCAAATTAGAAAGCAGATGCTGAGATTCTTCAGAAGTTCCTGCTGAGAGGAAGGCCACAGAGTTATGTCAGGCTTGCACAGGTCATCATCTGACATGACTATCCCTTTCATGGCGCACTCAGGATGGGGATCTGCTCTGTGTAACGTGTGTCTTTTCTCACTGCACAGTGAGCTGAGAGGAAACAGCTGCCTATAGAGAGTCTTGTGCTCAAGGAAATCAGCAGCACCTGTTTACGGTGGTCGGGGTCATCAGGATAAATGGAAAGTGACAAGTGTGAAGTTATTATTGTAATCATCAACGTATCTGGACATCACAGACATAAATAGCAAGTCAAGCCAAGGCACAAACCGATAGCCGAGGCCAAGGCCAGAAACGATAGCGGGGAACGACCAAAAAAAATGAACGCTGGGCACCAACACTTTCATTTAAAACTGAACTTCAGCCTTACCTTCCATGTTGCCAAATCGAAGAAATGTTTGGCAATCCGGTAAATGATTAGCATAAAATTCCTAGGGGTTAAAAGGTTCCAAGATACAAAGAAAACTCTGATGCGTTTCTGCCCCTGGGGGCTATGACTAAGAAATAAAATAATGTAGACTTTATTCTTCATCTATCAAAACATAAAATAATCCATAATGTGAAAGGATTGATGCGATTCAGTCCCTATCTTTGGGCCTTAATCAGACATCATCACTATGCTATGCATACCCTGTGCAGACAGCAGGGCTGTGGGAGGAGCTCAGCAGAAATGGCCACTACAGGTTGCCTGCAGACTACAGGATGGGGCGGAGACAAGACCATCACCCTGCACAAGGAAAGAGAGCAGCAGTGACCGGTCTTTATTACAGGAAGCTCCTGCGCAGAGGTAACTTTTCATGCTGATTCACTACACAGATCTCGGAAGAATACACAAAGCACACCAAGATTCAAAGAGGAATATACACAAATATACACAACTCTTGTATTTAAATAATTACTTATTCCAGAGTTCAGCTCTGCTGGTACCACTCAAATTGTAGCCATGCTAGTGCCTGGGTCCCTGGTGTATCCTGTATCTGGTGTCAACCAATGTCACATCTGCCACTGTTGCCACTGTGCCTGTAGTCCATGCCTCTTCTTGGTACCAGATTGTCTTCTCTCACTCTGTGGCCCAAGCTTCCAGTGTTCCTAGGGGAACCAATACCTTTCAGTGTCTCTTTTATTTTGCTTGTGCCTGCATACAGCCCCAGTTAGTATTACCAGTATCCAGTCAGCCTGTCCCTTCTGCCTACAAACTCACGGCTAAACATGTTATACTTACCTGCTCTGTTGCAGTGGATTTCCACAGAGCAGCCTGAATCCTCCTCTTCTCAGGTCCCTCTTCTGTGATTCTGCCCCCACAGGAAGCAGCTTGCTATGGGGGCACCTGAGCCGAGTCACAGCTCCCTGTATCAATTCAGACACAGAGCCCCTCCCCCAGCCCACCCCCTCTCTCCCCGGTCCTGCCACCCTATCCCCTGATTGGCTAGCTGATTTTGATTGACAGGAGCGGCAGCCAATGGCAACGGTTGCCAATCAGGAGGGAGAATTTCGAATGGCTGAGACACTCGTGGACATCGTTGGAAGAGAGGGACCTCAGGTAAGTATTAGGGGGGCTGCTGCAAACAGAAGCCTTTTTATCTTAATGGATAGACTGTATTAAGATAAAAAAACATTCTGCCTTTACAACTCCTTTAATCTCCTTGCCGAGTGAAACGCATTGGACTGTTTGATTCTCTGATGGACTGGTCTCTTTGTTGGATTGATGAGTAAATGGATACAAAGCATTATATATGGTGAGTGGTTCACCATGTTTTTATGGAGTTGTTGTTGAATCGATCCTAGAAGCCTACGCAAAGAACTTTCTGTCATTGGTTAGATCAGTAGTTGTCAACGTATGAGCCCCTGACATCATCAAAGAGCCACACATAATGTTCAATATATGTAATGCTTGAGAGGACTGTCAGAACCTACAGACCTAATAGAGGAAATGGGGGTCAGAGAGTGAGGACAGGATACATTGTTGGCTATGGATATGCTGTAGAAGGTAACATGAAACTGGGAACATGTAATACGAGGCTAGTAGAAATCAATGCTATTACCTAATCAATGTTCCCACTACAAATTGCTGAGGTCCGAGGGCTGCACATCATATACCTAAATGGCCGCATGTGGCCTGGGGCTGCAGGTTGGTCACCAGGGGGTTGGAGTATCAGAGATTAGAGAGTGGAGCATCTATCCCTGGTTTAAAGTCATTTGGTTGGTGCAAAATTATTTTACGGGTCCATGCACACTGGCTTAAAAAAAATGCCAGTGCTCTTGGTAGAAAGAATTACACATTTTTAATGTTTGTACTAGTGTTTAGGAGAAAACTCCTCTCAAAAACGCAGAAGAGAAAGGTTTTTTTTTCTGCCTCTAAACGCTGAGCTTAAAATATGCCTCTCAACGACCTAATGTACAGGGACACAGGAGAACATTGAGCTGCTTTTACAGGCACTCCTCTAGAAGCCCCTGTGCATGGACCCTAATGATAAATGGGTTGAGATTTAAAAAAAAAACATTTTACTGTACATAGAGCCAGAACAAGGGGTGGACAGAAGGGAAGGCTGCCCTGGGCACTGTGGTTACATGTGAGGGGTGGGGTGGGGAGGTTGGGGGATTTGTGCTAGGAAGCGGATTTTGGAGGTTTTTGGAGGTTTGTGCTAGAAGAGGAAATATGGTGGGGGGGGGGTTGGAGTTTGTACTGGGATGGGATTTTTTTTTTAAGGGGGGTATTTGTGCTAGAAGTGATAATTGGTGTGCAGAGAGGGGGTATGTGTGCCAGAAGGGGAAATTTGGGGGGGGGGGGGAATTTTTTTTGGATGGGTAGGCGAGATTTGGATTGGGGGGGGATTCGTGCTTGAAGGGGAAATATAAAGTGTAAAGGATTTGTGCTAGGAGGGGGATGTTTTTTGGGGGGCGAGGGGGGGTTGTGCTGGGGGGATTTAGGGAGAGAGAGAATTTGAGCTTGGGGGGGAATTTGTGCTGGCAGGGGGGATTTCAGCAGGGGGGTAGATTTGTAATGGGAGGAGGGGGACTTTAGATTAGTGCTGAATTTTTTTTTGGAGGGGGGGGATTTTTGCTGACACATAATGCTCATACATCTTAGGGAGGGGCGCAGCTTAGTATGTTTGCCTTGGCTCTAAATGACCTTGTCCCAGCACTGGCTGTACGATGTGATATGTCAAGAATTGGTTGAGGCAGGCTTGTATAATGAATGAAAGGTCCACTTTAAATTCTCAGTCTTCATAAAAAAAAATGAAGCCTCAATAATTGGTGCACAGACCCTAGGTTTTTGTCTCAGCACCCTAGCGCCTCTACAAAAAGCTACACTCTCCATTTATTATCACTAAATCTTTCTGAGTGTCTTTCTAGGTGACACATGCTTTTTCCTGCCCATTCTGGGCATAACTGGTGGCACACATACATGATACAGCCGAAGAAAAATGTGAAAGGAATCTTTTCTTGTAGTCACAGTGGGGACTATTGCTCCCTTTTACAGATTTACAAGGAGCCCGGATTCCAGTCTGCTCACTTCAACATTATTAGCGACATGAAGACCATTGAAAAGCCTCCTGCATTGAAAAGACATGAGCCGCTAATGCCGCTTTCCCAGGCTCCACAGTTACTGGATAGGCCGCATTCAGCAAAGAGGGGTCAGCGCCATGCACTGCGCCCTGACCCTTTAAGACTGAACCTTTGTTCTTACCGGGCTCTTTTTTTGGCTTATAGTTAAGCTCTGGGTGTAAGCCAAAAATAAAACACAGTCTGAATTGACCACTTTGAAGAAGAGCCTGGTCTGTGCAGTCTTAGCTCCAGCTGTTTTCCAAGGGGAGAGAATTCATGAGGGGAGAGATGCTGGAGAGGAGCGATCAGTGACTGGACTGCGTTCAGACTGAATCCCTCTGAATGACTCCACTGTCTGCCGCAATATTTTGTTACATTGTTGGCCATGCTGTGCTTCACTTGTCACATCCCCATGAAGAAAATACCACACATATGTTACAATCCGATCATTTGATAATACGATTAAATCTAAGAACAAATCACCTCAGAATTGGCGTAATTTAGATCATTTTCAGTAGAGTTTTAGGGCCTATTCGCATCAAATGTTTTGGTCTGTGCTGAGCCACGCTGGCCAATGTAGTCACAATGCGATTTATGTTATGTCCGGTTGCTCAGTCACAGCGCTGCGTTGGTGTGCGCTGCAAAAAAATAGGACATTTTAGGGTTTGTTTACACTTGCTTTGTTCTCTGAGGAACGATTCACGTTCAGATTGCTCTCCACAGAGCATTTGACACGCGGTGAGGAGCCGATACAATGCCTCATCACCATGAGAATCCATTGTATCACCTCCTAACCGCATGTTTTAACCCATTGAACCTTGTACCAGCACACTGCACCACATGCATTGCATGCAATTGCGGGGGTGCCTGCAGAGCGATCCCATTCACTTGAAAGGGGCACACTTAGTGAGTGCCTCACCTGCCAAAAGTGATGGGAAGTATAATTCCTGCAGCGACATATATACACCCCCAGTTACTGCAGCTATATGGGGAGCAGTAAAAACGTACCTCAAGCAATAGTGTGAATGCACCCTTACACAGCGCAGCGTACTGCGGCACACTGCACCGTATCCCAAAGCTCTGCAGTGCATAATGTTAAATGAAATTTTGTGAGGTTGCAAGAAAAAAAAAGGTAAACAATGCGCTGCTTTGTATATAGAGCATAATGCATGCCCGCTGGTGTGAATGGGCCGTTAACGTTCTTAAGTCAGTAAATTAATGTTTAAGGCATAGCTCCCAACTGTCCCTGATTTCAAGGGACTGTCCCTGATTTGGAGCAATGTCCCTCTGTCCCTCATTCTTCCTTATTTTGGTCTAAACTATATAGATGTATATAAAATGCACTTTTTATCTATCAAAAAGTGTTTTCCAGCACGAAACCTTTCATCTGATTTCTAAATTGCTGAATTTGTAAATTTCAAAAGCCAATATAAAGGAATATGAGTGGTAAAAAAAAGCTTGTGGGTTTAACCAATCTTGTTTTTTTGTACAATTCTCCTTTAAGGGGGCATGGCAAGGGGTGTGTCCTATGTCTGCATACTTTTGCTGATAGGTGTCCCTTATTCCCATCTCAAAATGTTGGGAGGCATGTTTAAGGCCTTATTTACAATGGCACTCTGAATTTGTATGCATTTCGAGGACAGTAGATGAGGTTTCAATGGTGTCATTCACACTGAGGGTTTATCTGTGTTTGGTTGCATTCATGCATTCAAGGGTAGATAAGAGCTGAAGGTCCCAGGAGCCGCACATCAGAACAAGACCCCCTGTGTGTGAACAAGTAGCAGTCTCAGCCTGGACCCTCACCAGGCCACCACCCAACGTGGTTCACTCCTCCCACTGGAGCTTATTCATGAGTGAGAGTGGGCAGAGTGAAACGCATTGGGGCCGATGTGCAGCTCCCAGGACTTTCAGCACTTATCTACCATTGTCTGGAGTGTGGGCAGGCTCCTTCCATCCTTCCATCTGGCCAGCACTCATAGCAGCAGGCACAGTACTAAACTTCCGTACAGCCTGAGCGGCTCACATACACACCATGAATTCACTTTGGTTGCATTCAGTTTAGTTGCGTTTAGAGAAAATAGAGTTCTGTACATCCAGGATCTGATTAGACACTTTAAACATGTCTGTACACTCAGTCATTGTTGCTTGTGTCCTTACTGGAGAGATTTTCCCATGCTTCCCGTCAGGACAGGAAGTGATGGACAATCTCCTCATTGGCATGCCTTAGTGCGTTGGGGTGCTATTCAAAATGAATGGCACCACAGTGCGTCAACAAATGTAGGATGCTTTGCTGCAATGCATAGATGAAAATGAACCCTTATACATTTAAATAAAACCAAAGGGTTTAAATGGACTTCACACTAAATCTAAACTAGTCGTGTGCTTCCAGTTCCTAGGAATAGCTTCTGCAAGTAGCAGGTCTCCTCAGAGTGTCGCAGGAGACAGGACTGGGCACGCCAACGCACAACTTTCTATCCAAAGATCTAGATTTGCTCATTGGAGTGAACTCATGGTTCACTAATAGCATCTTGGAACTCTTGATAAACTAGGCGGTATTACAATTAAGCGCCTAAGGGCCCAATATGTTTATCAAAAAATGGCATACGTATGACTTATTTAGCAAGCACTTGAACATTTTTTGACTGATCTAGTTGTATTACCCACTCCAGAATCACAGAAAATCATTATCAGATGCTTCTCAAGCACTCCCCATTGTGGCCACAAGATGGAGCTGATGATAATAGTAAATAAGTATTTCCAATTGTCATCATCTCCATCTAGTGGCCATAATGTTGTATTTTCCTGATTCACTCTATTCTGTATGAATGAAGAATCCGACCTTGAGAGAAAATAGGCTAAAACATTTCATTTTGTGCCTATTTGCACAGAACAAATGTAAATACACTTTCATAGGATGAATAGCTATGCAGATTTCATGTTAGCCCACTCTTTTGTGCTTTTATTTTTGCTGGTAGTTTGGGGTTGTTGTTTTTTAATTTTTTTGCCAAATGACTTTCATTTTATTTTGCTGTTCCTCAGTGTAGCGTTCTCACATTTCCAAAAATAATAACGTATAATGAAAATAATCAAACATTCTGAAAAATAATCCCTCAGAATATGAATAGATTCTAAGAAGTTAATCTAATGTACTGTAAAGGGATTTATCTGTAGAATTAGAGAATTCTAAAAACCAGGGACGTTTCAGGGAGAGACATTTGAAGGGGAAATCTTGGAAGCGTATTATGTATGGTTTCAAGTTTTGCCTTTTTTTTGCTTACAGTTTTGTAACTCCTAGGCAGGTATTGATTGTTTTATTCAATAAAATTGAACATTTTCGTTTTTCTAAAAAGTTTCCTGTTACTGCTACTGCAGGAGGACCTTTCATATAGTTGTAGGGATGAGGAGTTGTAGACTGCCATATGTGCTCTGTTTTGTCATAAGTATTATATGGAGGTTAGCAGACAGCTCTATTAGTCCTAGGACTCTATAGAAAGTCCTTATGGAAACACAGAGGAAGGATAACGGAGAAACTCACCACTTCACATGTGAAAGAGCAGAATGAAATTTACATTTATTCATTTACAGGTACTTATATAGCGCCATCAATTTACACAGCAGGATCACCAATGCTGCACCACTCAGTATGAGTACAATCCTCCTATTAACAAATACAGGTATGTAGCAATAAGCCTTAAGACCACTCCAAAAACCGGAAAAAAACTCAGATTACTATCACAATGTTAGCATATGACTTCTTACTTCCAAGTGCACAGTGCTTATATCTTAAAATTGTCACAGTATAATCCCTGCGTAACAATATTGACTTGTGAATCTACATAATTAAACTTACATAAACTAATAAAGTGCTTTGTGCAGAGTGCGACTCCTGATGCGATAAATAATACAAATAATGATAAGTGACACAGTGTGCAAAATAATCATAAGTTGCATAATATGTGACTGAAAATACAGCCCAAAAATTTCTAAAGTGCAGAAAATTATGTATGGTTCCTCGTGCTGTGAAATGTAGAGTGTGCATTGTTCCTCTCTAGAATATAACAATTGTTGAAAAAATGTTGAAAAAAATACAAAAAATAGCCCAGTGTGCAAAATACTCATAAATATATATCTGCGACTATAGATGCGAGGGAAAGCCCCGCATCAACATATAGGCAGTAATAGTATATAGAAAGTGATAATTGTGCAATGTAGTCATACATGCATCCCTGCAACTTGAGATGCAATAAAACACCCAACATCCACAATTAGATAGTGTGGGCCATAAAAGGTGACAATAGTGCAATAAAGTCCACACCAATGCTGTTGTCATGCAAATGTGACTTCTGATGTCCACACAAAAAAGTCTATTCTAAAGTGCAAATAAAAGTGACTTGTGCTGAATTCTTCTATTTCAGTTCTGGTGCACACACCAATTGTTTCCCCCAGCCTCTCACCTCCAGTGGCGGCCCCCAATGGGCCGAATCAAGCAGATGGATAGTGCTTTGGTGGAGAGGATGGGTTTCCTGAAGCGATTCACCTTACCCGAAGGATGTCCGTGGATCTGGCTCTCCGTCTCGTACTTTGTATATTTAGGCTGCTGCTATGTCTTCAGAGGCCTACTGAACCTGGTTAGGCTATGTGGCAACACGTTCAGCAGGCCTCTGGAGACAGCAGCAGCCTAAATATACAAACAAAGTACGAGCATTGGTGTGGACTTTATTGCACTATTGTCACCTTTTATGGCCCACACTATCTAATTGTGGATGTTGGGTTTTTTTTTTTGCATCTCAAGTTGCAGGGATGCATGTATGACTACATTGCACAATTATCACTTTCTATATACTATTACTGCCTTATATGTTGATGCGGGGCTTTCCCTCGCATCTATAGTCGCAGATATATATTTATGAGTATTTTGCACACTGGGCTATTTTTTTGTATTTTTTTCAACATTTTTTCAACAATTGTTATATTCTAGAGAGGAGCAGTGCACACTCTACATTTCACAGCACGAGGAACCATACATAATTTTCTGCACTTTAGAAATTTTTGGGCTGTATTTTCAGTCACATATTATACAACTTATGATTATTTTGCACACTGTGTCACTTATCATTATTTGTATTATTTATCGCATCAGGAGTCGCACTCTGCACAAAGCACTTTATTAGTTTATGTAAGTTTAATTATGAAGTCAATATTGTTACGCAGGGGTTATACTGTGACAATTTTAAGATACAAGCACTGTGCACTTGGAAGTAAGAAGTCATATGCTAACATTGTGATAGTAATCTTAGTTTTTTCCGGTTTTTGGAGTGGTCTTAAGGCTTATTGCTACATACCTGTATTTGTTAATAGGAGGATTGTACTCATACTGAGTGGTGCAGCATTGGTGATCCTTTTTTCCGCAGTTTGGTACTTGAGGATAGATCAGCGCCACATACTATATCTGAAAAAAAATATATATATTG
This sequence comes from Aquarana catesbeiana, assembly GCF_042186555.1. Lineage (NCBI taxonomy): Eukaryota > Metazoa > Chordata > Amphibia > Anura > Ranidae > Aquarana > Aquarana catesbeiana. The sequence continues at coordinate 880,868,575 of NC_133324.1, forward strand.
CAGCATTCCAGTCCCTATATGTGATGGCTGCATTTGTTTTCTTTTTTAGGGTTTCTTCTGTTTCCATATATTGATCCAACCAGTAGGTCTGTTGTTTTTCAAAAGAACAAGCTTTTCAGCAGATTTATCAGTTGCAGAGATGAGACAAACCATTGACCACTGATAGAGGTGTTTAAGTACTGCAATACAGGGCACTTTCCTCCTTTCTGCCCAGGACAATTTTCAGCTTTTCAATTTTTATCATTTTCTTCCACAAATAGAGCTTACTTTTGGTGGTATTTGATCACCACTGGGGTTTTGATTTTTTGCTAAACAAACTAAAAAAGAACAACATTTATGAAAAAAAATTTTTTTTCTTCGTTTCTGTTATAAAATGTTGTTTTCTCCTTCACTGACGGACACTAATGAGTTGGCACTGATAAGGTGGCACTGATGGGCACTGATGAGGAGGCACTAATATGTAGAATTGATGGGCACTGATAGGCGGCACTGATATGCAGCACCGATGGGCACCGATAGGTGGCACTGATATGCAGCACTGATAGGTGGCACTGACGGGCACTGATAGGTGGCATGGATGGGCACTAATAGGCGTCACTCATGGGCACTGACAGGCGGCACTGATGGGCACTAACAGGCGGGACTGATTGGCACTGATAGATGGCACTAATAGACGGCATTGATGGGTACTAATAGTTGGCACTGATAGGCAGCACTGATGATGAGGTACTGACAGCCTTTACTGATGGGCACTGATTGGCATCTGTGATGGTCACTGATTGGCACTTAGGTGGGCGCTGACTGGCAATTTGGTGGGCACTGACTGGCAGCTGATGGGCAGTAATTGGCAGATGTGATGGGAACCTCTGATGGGGGCTCAGCTGATAATCAATGTGCTGATTATCAGCGTAGACCCCCCTCTGACAGGAGAGCAGCCGATCGTCTCTCCCTGTCAGCGAGAACCGAGGTAAGCCGTTTACAGGCACTTCCTGGTTACACTCTGTGATCAGCTGTGATTGGAGTTGCGGTGTTTCAGAGTGACACAACACACCACTGATCGCAGCGCTGTGCACCCCTGCGGGCGCTCGACCATGGCTTATCCTGCTGGATGTCATATGACATCCAGTCAGGATAACACAATCACCGCCCAGCTGCCATTCTGCTATAGGGGGGGCGGGAAGTGGTTAAGAAGGAGCTCCAGGTTGCCCAAATTGTTTTTAAGTCAGCAGTTATAAATATTGTAGCTGCTGACTTTTAATACGAGGACACTTACCTGTCCAGGGATCCAGCAATGTCCTCATCCGAACTGTTTCTTGAATCAGCTTTGGGTGCAGGCACCGGCATAGCAAGTAAGGGAAACAGGAAGTGGAGCCTTACAGCCGCGCTGCACCTTGTGAATGGTCCTGTAGTCTTCTGGTGATGTGTCCCAATATACGGCGGGGGCGATCTTCTGGCTCAGGTCACCATGGCGATCTGAGGCGGAAGTGGGAGCGGGTACCTATCAAAACCAGGTACCCACTCCCCCCCCCCTCCCCAAAAAAAGTGCCAAATGTGGCAGTGGAGGTAGGGAGAATGCAAACAAGCGAAGCTTCCTCTTTTGGATGGAGCTCCATTTTGAAATAATCAGCTTGTATATATTTGTGTAAAACCTTTACCCCAAAAGTTTTTTTTTTGTTTTTGCTGTAACTACTTATAAAGTGTGAGCTGGAGTTTGATTTCAACGTGTTAGTGTATTTAAATTTGCTAGGACATCAAACACTCCCCTTCCTCAAGACTGACAATGCAGCTGTCCAAAGGTGCCCCCTGTGCTCCTTCATCCAGAATGGAGGCACTGTAATACAGAAAAAAAGCCTAAAAAAAACAAATGCAGCCACCACATCTAAAGATTGGTAAGCTGCAATAAATTACATTTTTGGTTTTGGATGTAATACTGTCTTAATGCAGGGGCTCTTTACAAAGCCTGTTCTAGCTATAGTTTGATAGCCATTAAAAGAGAACCTTTCACCCTCCCCCCCCCCCCTTTCCCCAGGTCTGTTCTGATCTGGAGAATGTTAATCTGTAAAACAGAACACAGTTGGTGTGTCTTTAAATCTCATTCTGAATGTTAATTCACTTGGATGATGACTTTTAGCTTTTTTTTCCCCGAATGTTGCTGGCTAATCCAAGCTTGCATATCTCCTCTGTTCTTACACACACCCATAGGCGATGTGATAGCACTAATCAAGATCTGCATCCAAGAGGATTAAGTGCTCCATGGCTGTAACCAGTCTGTTCTGTTCTGGTCCAGGATTCCTTCCCCTGCTGCCAATCTGCCGGTCTCATCCATGGATAAGGGATAGTCAGTGATGGGAAACATGTTTTTTAATTTAGCATCAAACGTGTTATCACTATCCTATTCTGTTTTAATTCAATGTATTCTAGTCCTGTGGGGAGACCCGGAATACTATATAATGTAAAATGAGAAAGTGTAATCTGCTTTATAGAAAATAATAGACAACCAGGCACAGTCTCAAATGCATCTTGATTAGAACATTCAGCACTGTGCAGTTTGGTTATTTCTCCCACACCTTATAAATAAGAACATTTTGCAGGTCGCTCTACAATGCATTCATAACTCATCTGGAGACATCCAGCCAGGGCAAAAATCAGCAGACTTCCATAATGGTTTATATGGCACCCTTGGTATTGCTTTATTTTTAAACCAGCAAATGTACTGAAAGAATACGTTACCCCAACATTTTTATATTCCTGATACATGCCTGTTGTACCATGCACTGTACTTGCATAAAAAGTGTCCTGTTCTCTTTGTATTGCTTCCTTTTTGTGAAATCCCTGGTGTTCCTGACAGTCCCTCTCTTTTTCCTATTAAACTCTGACCACACTAGGCATTAGAGCACGGCATGGTCAGTTTTCTGGCTGTGCAAGGAACTCAGCCTGCTCTCCCCCAATGGTTAGATTTGTGCTGACATGCCCCCCTGCACAGTTCGATGTGCTGCTGTTTCTCCTCCCCAGGCTCTCTGCGCTCCATAGCCTCCCTGAAGGTAATCCCGAGTGTGGCTCAGGGTTAAATTTCAGCACCATTAGTGGTAACTCCGAGCCACGGGATTGCATTGCAGGATCCTGGTGCGGTGTACTTACCTCGTCCCCAGGATCCTGTGATGTCCCCCCGCGCTGTCTGCGGGCTCTGTCCACCGCCCGAAGCCTCTCCATGCCAGGCTCCATTCCCTGCGAGCGTCGTGACGCACGGGGGCAGAGCCTGGCGGCAAATGAAAAAAAAACTGTAAAAATCATAACACATACAGTACTGTAATCTTACAGATTACTTTACTGTATGAAATCATTGCACATCCCTTTTGTCCCCAGTGCTTTGTCCAATGCCCTGCATGCAGTTTTATATGATATATACTGTTCTTTCTGCCTGGAAACTGGAGATTGTCCATGGCAACCAAAAAGTGTCCCTTTACGTCAAAAGTGGCTTTAGACCAGCTAGAAAACAGAGATAATAAATTAGAACACTTGCAGAATTGAGCGATAGTGATTTGTGGGGAAATTTATTTTATTTATTTTATTATCATTATATTATTATAATTATATTATTTTTTTTTAATTATTTATATTTATTTATTATATTATAATTTATGATTTTGTGTTTCAAACTTCATCATACCCGGGATGTCTACTAGACTCTTGGTGGACAGATTTAAGTGTGTTATTGCTAAGAATTACAGGCCTACAATATATTCCATGCAAAATAATGGTACCGCTTTCAGCACCTAAAATCCGAAATAATCATACTGCCAGGGAGGTTAAGCAGCACAGATGGCATGATGTGACCATTTATCAAAAGAGGAAAAAAAAAGGTATTTATAATGATATATATATATATATATATATATATATATATATATATATATATATATATATATATATATAGTAATTTTGAATAATATTATCTAACTGTAGGTGACTTGGCTTTGCTGCTGTGGCGGGGGTTCCTTTTAGGCTTTTTTTTATATGGGGGCGTAATTGTTTAAATGTGTGTATGTTGAGGTTGTTTTACATTTACATACAGTATGTGTGGAGCTTTTATAGAATTTCATTGTAATTTTCGTTTGCATTGACAATAAAGTATTTATCTTATCTTATCTATCTTATTGTATATATATATATATATATATATATATATATATATATATATATATATATATATATATATACATATATATATATATATATACACAATTGATTTACCTTTCATTTCTGTTTTAAACTGAATGGCTTGTCTTACAAGGTGAGGGTTTACATATACTTGAAGCTCATATTTGGAGTTCTTAGCACTGGCATACATTTGCAATCTTTGCATGTGGGTGTGCCAATTCTTTAATCAGACAACTCAGTGATGTCACCACCACACCTCTCCACCTCGTCCAATTAGAGAATGCTTTCATTGAGGAGATGCACAGTGTTCTCTGAATGATGATTATTCAGAGTAAGCGTCTTCCTGAGATGACTTCAGGGATCTGGAAGCCGGTGTCAATCACTGTAGTTGCCTTGCCTACTACAATGATTTGCAGCTCACACAGGGTTTGACCAGGTATGAATGTGCACAATCATATTGGTCCAAGTTAGACCAATGTAACTATGCAAAAATAGCCATACCTGGAATTCAGCTTTAAGCTAGCCAAGCACAGAAAGATTTCCCTTTGTTCAGCCCAGCGGCCACTCAAGGAATTTCAGTAGAGTCAAGAGAATTAGATGAAACTTGAGTCGCGTATAGCCAGGGATGGGTCCTAAAAGGCAGATATGTTTCCCCATTATTTGGGTTGTGGTCCCTTTAATTGAAATGCTGTTTTGGAGTACTCAGGGGTTCTCACCCATGCAAGGTGAGGAGTTCCAACCGGAAAGGGGTAAACTGACTTACTGTTTGCCCAAGATTGGTAAGTCCTTATATGGGATCCGGAATTCTGAGGCTCCCTCTGTCAAGTTTTTATAGCTATCCTTATAACACCTTCCAGTGGGGTCAACTGTTATGGTGAGAACTGTCAAAGGGCCAGTATTGAAGCGCCAATATTGACCAGTTTTTATTCACATCAGAACAGTTCTCCCCCATACACCAGTAGCTTGAAGCTGGTCAAATGCAGGTCAAAAGGAGCTCAACTGCAGGTCAGTTTCACCCGTTAACAAATTTTGAACGATCTCAGAATCGTCTCCAATTGGTGTCAAACACAAGCCCATAGACACAACCCAAAAGCGCATTGATGCAGACCCTTTTTTCTTACTTTGGAGAGCATCTCTTTTGGACAGGAAGGTAAGGAAAATCTCCCCAATGGGACAAAACACCAAAGACATTCTATGCAAAGCTAACAAAAATGGACCACCTGAATTTCTCAACTCCAAGGCCTTTCCCTGAGTTCTAATTAAAAAAGGATTAAAAAAACAAAGGTGTAGTAAAATAAGTTTATAAAGTCATAATGGCTTATTCTTTAATTTTGCTCTTAATATGATCTCTTTAAAATATGTCGCTGAAAATGTAGTAATAATTAGTAAAATGGTGGATTATTGGTATGTCTTGGCTCCAGTCACATATTTTATGTATACCTCCACAACGTTTACATTCCTCTGACACCCCGAATGAAAACTGGTTAAACCGCGCTTAACGGATTGTGGCTAGTAAATTGTGCATGCCAGACCTACATATCCTAGGGGCCCCTCCCATGTAATTTACAGTTACTGGTGTTCATTGTGTGTACTCACATATTTCATTCCTCACTATTGAAAGTTCTTTTTTATGGGTCTCATCTGACCCTGTCTGCGGCACTGTGTTCCGGAATTCCAGAGTAAAGGCGCACAACTTTACATTAAATTGCTGATTTTATCTTGAAAAAAGACATTTACAGACACTAAAATATTATGCCAAGGTTATTTTTACACAACATTGTACACATAATATCATCCCAATAGGGATGCTTAAATATTATTTTAGATACAAAATATAACATATTTCACATATAAATGTGTACATTTGTAATAGAACCCTGTTACTTAACCACTTCAGCTCTGGAAGGTTTTACCCCCCTTCATGACCTGGCCATTTTTTGCTATTCAGCACTGTGCTACTTTAACTGGCAATTACTCGGTCATTCAACACTGTACCCAAACAAAATCTTTCTTCTAGTGGTATTTGATCTCCACTGTTTTTTTTATTCTTTATTATATAAATGAAAACAGACCAAACGTTTTTAAAGAAAAATCCAATATTTTTTACTTTCTGCTATAGAACATATCCAGTAAAAAAAAAATAAAAAAAATCAAATTTCTTAATAAATTTGGACAAAAATGTATTCTGCTGCATGTCTGTGGTAAAATAAAATCCCAATAAGTGTATATTGATTGGTTTGCGGGAAAGTTGTAAAGTCTACAAACCATAGTATATACACTGGAATTTTTATTCTTTCTATTTTTTTTTTTTTTTATACTAGTAATGGCGGTGATCAGCAACTTATAGTGGATCTTTGATAGTGCGGCGGGAAATCTCATACTAACTGACACTGAGTGGGAATTGACTAACTGACATCTCCAGTGATAAATATACAGTGATCAGTGACAATACTATACAGTGTCACTGTTTTTACTAAAAATCTCTGTGTTCCTTCTTCCTGCTTTGCAGGGGGAGAAAAAAACAAAGCAATCATTTCCTCTGTACAGAGCTCTGTGTTGATTGTCAGCACAGGGCTCTGGGCTGTGATTGGACACAGCCGATCAGCAGGTCCCAGTCATAAATCATTGGCTGGGATCTGCTGACAAAATCCCTCTGTGTCTAATTACAGCGGGTGTGGGTGCATCCTGAATCCGGAAGAGGCCAGCGACGTACAGGTATGTTGCTGTGCCCGTACAGGTCGCCCGTCCGCAGTACCTTGCGGGTGGGTGGTCCTGAAGTGGTTAAAGCTGAACTCTGGGCTTGTATATATATATATATATATATATATATATATATATATATATATATATATATATATATATATATATATACTGTATACTGTGATTATATAATATGTATAAATATATACATTTTATATTATGTGATAATATAATATGTATAAATATATACATTTTGTGTATATATATAGATATATTAGATATATATCTATATCTATATATCTATAGATATAGATTTATATATATAAATATATATCTATATCTATAGACATATAGATATAGATATATATAGATATATATATATATATGAATTAGATAATTTATGAAAGTACAGTATATGTTATATAAATGTATATAAATAAAAGATTTATACATTTTTAAATAATATATATAAAGTATTTTTACATCAGCCTCTTGTAATCACTTGCACAGTAAGAATTAGAGAGAGAAGGGCAGTAGCAGAGCTGGCATTAAATATTAATTGGTGGGGGGAGTGTTGTGCCTTTAATGGATAGACACATTTCCTATATAAGAAATAATATCAGATGCTACATAAAAGCTGAACTAACTGTAACTGAGCACCAGAAATATTTAATATTCAAAGCAAACTCACCCATCCATGCTTCAATGCTTTATATTGTTGAATAATCACTTTAAAAAACACCCTTTAGTATCTCTAGCTGTGGCCATGTTGAGAAAGGAGAGATGATTCATATAGCATTCACTTCCTGGAATCCATCTGCCCTTACTTCAGGCATGCATGAAGTAGGGTGTGGTTAGCTGAGAAAGCCCATCCTCCCCTCCTGCAGATGAAAGAAAAAAAAATGCCCATGAAGACTCCAGGGATGTATGACATCATAGTGGCCTAGGCCAGAAACCAGAAAGCAACTGATGAAATCTAAAAAAAAAAAACAGTTTAAAACCAGAACATATAATTATACGATCCCAAAGAAAAAGAATAAGCTATTGCACTGATTGGGACCCAACCTTCATTAACCTCCCTGGCGGTATGATTATTTTAGATTTTAGGTGCTGAAAGCGGTACCATTATTTTGCACAGAAATTTGGCGTTTTATATTGTAGGCCTGTAATTCTTAGGAATAATTCACTTAAATCTGTCCAAACCATAGTCTAGTAGACATCCTGGGTATGATAAATTTTGAAAAACGAATAAAAAATTATAATATAATAAATAACTATAAATAATTATAACAAATAATAATATAATAATAATAAAAATTATTCAATAATGTAATCAAATCAAAAACACTGAAATTTGCTCAGTTGCAGAATTGTCGCTTTCGTTACTTTTAGTGTTTGATGACGGATTTCCCCACAAATCACTATCACTCAATTCTGTGAGTGATTCTAATTTATTATCGCTGTTTTCTAGTTGCTCTAAAGTCACTTTTGATGTAAAGGGACAGTTTTGGTTGCTATGGACAATCTCCAGTTTCCAGGCAGAAAGAACAGTATTTATAATATAAAACTGCATGCAGGACACTGGGCAGACCACTAGGGACAAAGGGGATGTGTAATTATTTGATACAGTACTGTAATCTGTAAGATTACAGTATACTGTATCTGTACTGTGTGTTTCACTTTTTGAATTTGCCACCGAACTCCATCCCCGTGCGTCGCAACGCTCGCAGGGAACGGAGCTCGGCACTGTGAATCGAGCGAGACACAGCGGCTCGCCGATCACAGCGGAGAGACATCGCAGGATCCAGGGGACAAGGTAAGTAAACTCTTCCTGGATCCTGCGATGCGATCCTGAGTCTGGCTCGGGGATACCGCTTTTGGTAATGAAAATCCACCCCGAGCCAGACTCGGGAATACCGCCAGGGGGGTTAAATGAGGCACATAAGAGGGCCAGGAGAATGGTAGGGAACACCTGGTAATATGAATGCAGCTCCCCTCAAATTAGGCCTTGAGATCCTAATGCACATGTAAAAAACAAACAAACAACAACAAAAACAAACAAGCTCTCTCAGCTGGGTGATCACAGGAAGTAAAGGGTATGTGGCTACATGTTTTAGGGCAGACAGGAGGGCCTCTTTATCAAACCATAGGAAACTTTCCTATGGTTTGATAAAGGGGCCCTCCTGTCTGCCCTGAAACATGTAGCCGCATCCCCTCCACATCCTGTCATCACCCAGCCGAGAGAGGTGCTACTTGGAGCCGCAGCCATCTTGCCACTTCTGGAAGCTGCTGATGCTTATGATCCAGCCTAAAGTCTGACAGCTGCACTACCATGAAGAACTCTGCTTCAACCAGCCACATGCCTGCTGAGCTCTGCATCCTCAGGTCTATATGGGTTTATGACAAGCCTTATTCTACTTTTGTCTAGTGAGTGCATTTTTATCGTCTTTTATGCTTTTTTTAAAAATCGCTACACCTAGATGGTGCTTTCTCCACCTATTAGCATGCTTCTTGTCAGCACATCAACTGATTGACTTCTTGTGCAGCTTCTTCCATTCACACTCCAGCCCTGCTATACAGGGACTGTAAAGGGTTGATAGCAGGTCAAATTCAGGTACATACACTAAAAAAATAAATACATTGAATGATATATAAATATTTATTTTGTGTCTATTATATCTGCTTAGAACACAGATTAAAAGCCATAGCACAACATAGTACAACATCCTAATACAACACTGCAGGATTTATATTAGTATATTCCTGAATTTCTGCTTTAGCATGAGAAGTGAAAAAAAAAAATCAGAAAATTGAAATGCAGGCTACAGGTTTAAAAAATCTGTTCTCTTATGGAATGATGCTACAGTATAAGCAGAGAATAATTCTCGCTGCGATTTGCATTCCGCACATAGCTAACTCCTGACCACCTGACACGCAGCTTTATATAAACACATTGAAAATCTAATGTGTGATCACCAGAGAAAACCAACAGCTCGTACTTGCTGGATGTTTTGATGGCATTCAGTTTGCCATTGAATTTGCTTACATTGTTTTCTCTTTGTGAAAGATCTCCATGAAAAGCTTTGAATGGTTTGCAGTGCACTTCATTGGCTGTAGGTTGCAATGATTCAGCCTGGATTTCCAGAACAGAACAATATTAAACATTGTGTAAAATAAGCCTGTCTTTTGGAAAATCCCGGGGCTGCCATTTTTGTCCTCATTCTGAAAATGCTGCTTTCCTGGCTATTATAATGACCCACTAGTTTCAGTAGTCAAAGACCTACAAGAAATATGCAGATCAAGAAAGTCAGGAGTCCTTATCACTTGCTTTGGGTCAATGACTCAAATCTTTGCAGGAAGAGGGACAGCTTGACATCCAGGCACAAACATTTGTAGGAGAGATCCTCAATGGCCGTCTCCATGGTTCTCTTATGATAGATTTCCTCTGTAGGGAATTTGTATTTTATATGAAAATCTCTTTTCTCTTTCTGACGTCTGTTCGCAATATTATTTCAGCCTTGGCATTTCCCCATTGAAATCAGGAAATAAAGGTGCGCTCCAGTCCAAACTAAAAATTCAACTTTGAGATGCATGTAGGGAGCACAACCTACCTATTTAGGTAAATAGGACATATTACATATGGACACTATGTAGTCTTTCATTCATACAGCAGGTGGATCTTTAGACTCGCTTCCACAAAGATTCCATTGTCTACTTACCCCCTGTTGTAAAAGGCCTATTGCTCCCAGGGCTCAGTAGCTCAAGCTGAAATTATTATACGCAAGTAAGTGAATCTGACGGACTTCACCCTTATTGCAAAAATACAATATGTGTGTGTATATATATATATATATATATATATATATATATATAGTGCCTTGAAAAGGTATTCATAGCCCTTGAAATTTTCCACATTTTGTCATGTTACAACCAAAAACTGAAATGTATTTTATTGGGATTTTATGTGATAGACCAACACAAAGTGGGGCATAATTGTGAAGTGGAAGGAAATGGTTTTCAAATTCATTTTACAAATAAATATGTGAAAAGTGTGGCATGTATTTGTATTCAGAGTCAATACTTTGTAGAACCACCTTTCGCTGCAATTTCAGCTGCAAGTCATTTTGGGTTTATCTCTACCAGCTTTGCACATCTAGAGAGTGAAATTTTTGCCCATTCTTCTTTGAAAAATAGCTCAAGCTCTGTCAGATTGGATGGAGAGCGTCTGTGAACAGCAATTTTCAAGTCCTGCCACATATTCTCAATTAGATTTAGGCCTGGACTTTGACTGGACCATTCTAACATATGAATATGCTTTGATCTAACCATTCCATTGTAGCTCTCGCTGTATTTTGTCCTGCTGGAAGGTGAACCTCTGCCCCAGTCTCAAGTCTTTTGCAGACTCTAACAGGTTTTCTTCTAAGATTATTTGGCTCCATTCCTCTTCTCATCAACTCTGACTAGCTCCCCTGTCCCTGCTGAAGAAAAGCATCCCCACAACATGATGCTGCCACCACCATGTTTCACAGTGGGGATGGTGTGTTCAGGGTGATGTGCAGTGTTAGTTTTCCACCACACATACCATTTTTCTTTTAGGCCAAAAGTCCAATGGTTTAATCTGACCACAGCACCACCTTCTACATGTTTGCTGTATCCCCCACATGGCTTCTCGCAAACTGCAAACAGGACTACTTATGGCTTTCTTTCAGCAGTGGCTTTCTTCTTGCCACTCTTCTGTAAAGGCCAGATTTGTGGAGTGCACGACTAATAGTTGTCCTGTGGACAGATTCTCCTACCTGAGCTGTGGATCTCTGCAGCTCCTCCAGAGTTATCATGGGCCTCTTGGCTGCTTCTCTGAATAATGCTCTCCTTGCCCAGCCTGTCAGTTTAGGTGGACGGCCATGTCTTGGTAGGTTTGCAGTTGTGCCATACTCTTTCCATTTTTGGATGATGGATTAAACAGTGCTCTGTGAGATGGATGGATCTCAGGGGCAGCCATGCTGCTACTCCATTATATTCAGGGCTCTTTGGCCACTTGATCATCTCTATTCCCATCAGCGCGAGTACCTCTGGCGCCCCTGTACCTGCGTTTTCTTTGCTTTCTTCTACAACGTGATTCTTGGTTCCCTGTATGCCCCCTATAACCAACCTTCTTCACAGTTCCCCAGTCGATGCCCCTGGACGGCCTGGTGCACCCTTCACCCATACGGGGATGCCTGGAGAGCCACTGCCGTATACTGGCAATTCCCCTGAAGAAGCCAATGCTTGGCAAAAAATGTATGGATTGCTACCAGTAATTGCCATTGACACATGGATACACTGGCCAGTATTTACTACTTGGATACTCTGTATTTTATGCACCTATGAATGTTTTGTATGATGTTTTTTTGTAATAAAATATATTTTTATATTATAAACAATACTGTTCTCTATTATATGTTGGGCACCACCATAATCCCAAGTCCGAACCCTATATTTATGCTCTGTGAGATGTTCAAAGCTTGGGATATTTTTTTAAAACCTAACCCTGCTTTAACCTTCTCCACAACTTTATCCCTGACCTGTTTGGTGTGTTCCTTGGCCTTCTTGATGCTGTTTGTTTACTAAGGTTCTCTAACAAACCTCTGAGGGATTCACAGAACAGCGGTATTTATACTGAGATTAAATTACACACAGGTGACTCTATTTACAAATTCGGTGATTTCTGAAGGCAATTGGTTTGACTAGATTTTAGTTAGGGGTATCAGAGTAAAGGGGGGGGGGTACAAATGCACACCACACTTTTCAGATATTTATTTGAAAACCATTTATCATTTTCCTTCCACTTCACAATTATGTGCCACTTTATGTTGGTCTAACACATAAAATCCAAATAAAATACATTTACGTTTTTGGTTGTAACATGACAAAATGTGGAAAATGTCAAGGGGTATGAATGAACCCCCTTTTCAATGCTATATATATATATATATATATATATATATATATATATATATATACACTGTACATACCTCCAAACTTTCTGTCATTTGGAGGGACTGTCTTTCTTTTGGAACTAATTCCCTCTGTCCCCTTTTTGCTCAGTTGTCCCTCTTTTAGGCCTGATGTAAAAATTTCTATGAAAAATATAATATTTAACTATCAAAAGTGTTTTCTTGTTTGTTGCTTTGAAAGGCTAAAATAAAGGAAAAGCAGCGATAAAAAAAAAAGGTTAAACCAATTAATTTTTGCATATTAATCTTCATTGTTCGTGTTCCTGGGTGGCTTTTCAATTGCCTACAAAAAAAATAAAAAGTAAAGGGCACATAATATGTACTATTGTAACACGTGCGGTACCACTCACTGCTACGCGTTGTGTATGTGCTTTGCCATTCATTTTCAATGGCACCCCAATGCACATAATACAGTACATGCAACATATAATGTGAAAAAATAGAGCATGGGCTATTTATTCGGCATCGGGGCTGCAGTAACACAGCACACCTCAAAGCACAATAATGAGCAGTGCAGTGCATGCGTTATCACAACACAGTAGGGTGTAAATGGGTCCTAATAAAAAATTGACTCAAAACCATTATCGTATTCTTTTAACAGACCACTAACACTTTGCAGCTGCCAGTATGATGTCAGTAAGTGGATAACCTTGTCAGCTGCTTGCACGTAACTATATTATTTTGATCAGTAGTAATAAAATGTGCTAGTTTTACCACCGTGACTAAGAACAGACCTATGTATTTGTTATTGCCCAGGAGATATGGTCGCTTATACTTGGCTATGTTATTTTAGGATATAATAATCGCACAGAAAGTCGCTATTGTTATCTGATCCTCTCAGAACCAAACCATCCGATTCAAGCTTATGTGGGAGGTTGAGACTTCCTCGGAAGTTGTCCAATAGCTTTGTACTTTGTATATATCTAGAACCAAGTTCATGTATGTAAAGCCTCCGCTGCTGCTCTGTGGGGGATCCCCGCTCTAGATAAGTAATTTTAAGACCTCTGAGCTGCACTTCAAGGATGCAGTCACTTGCTTTAGCATTTATAATACTCGGTTCTCAAGTGCTGTGAGTAAAGCTTACTTCAAAATGGTTATAAAAGTAAGTGCGCATTAAGGTGAGCTTACAATGTAACAGTCCAACTAAGTAAGAGTGATTATTTTAAAGTGGTTGTAAACCCTTACAGACAACTTTTTACTAGAGATAAGCCTATAATAATAATATCTCCTAAACCTGCTAAACCTGTTTAGGAGATATCCCCTGTATCAGCATGTGCCGATGACATTGTGCTGTTGCTTCAGCTAGTGTGCCGTTACCGGTGGGCTCCCACGCGCATGCGCGGGAGTGACGTCATCGCGGCTGTAGTCAATCACAGCGCCGAAAGCCCACGATACCCGGAAGTAACTCCGGGAGCGATGTCGCCGGCTGGAACGGTGTACCGGGACCGCTACGGGGGCTTCGATCTAAGGTGAGTATTTCATAATGAGCTAGTATGCTATGCATACTAGCCTCTATTACTCTATTACATTCTATTACTTTTCTGGGGATAACCAAAAATGTGGGATTTTCTTTCACTTTCAAAGATATTGGTATATAGGAAAATAGAGAGGGTGAAAATCCCCAATGGGGACACAGACAATAATGCAAATTGGCAGGTGTTCTAATCTCTCTCCCCTCTATCCAAAACTAGAAAAAGGTTCTGCCTTTTTTTTATACTTTAACTAAAGGCCTGTTTTGAATTATGAAATGCAGCCCATATGAAGAGAGGTGCCTTGAAAATGACTGTATCTACATCAAATATTATAATAGTTTGATGATCAGTGGGAAGAATTACCCCCTTACAGATGGCGCAAAAGATCAATGTTCTTAGTGGGAACTTATCTGAGAGGCAGAAATTGCACATTGCTCAAAGAATCCCTAGCAACCTTGCAAGGAACCCTAAACCCTAACTAGAGTCAGAAGACTCATACTGTCCTTTGTTCATTCAGTTTTCTAGTTTTGCATACAATGTAACTTTCTGTACTACCTTCAGAAATGGTCACAAGGTAACAAAATGCACCATAGTGTATCATCATTTGTACTAGAAAAAGATTAAATAAAGGATGCATACAAAAGTCAGGAGGAAAACCTGGTCACGAAACCTATTAAAGTCATGTGGCTGGCCTCTCCTCTAAACACAGAATTCTCTCTTCAGCATTAATCAGAGAGAATTCAGTGGGACACCACAGGCTCCACAATATTGCCTACAGTAATTATTTACATTTGGGTATGGATAGCAGTATACGCTGTTGACTCCAAATAGCCCCTTATTGTCTCAAATGTTCAGATCCTACTTACAATCTGTCCTTGTAATTTTTTTATCCTATGTAAAGTTGGTAACCTGTAGAAAAATACCGCTTTTATTACATTTTACATTGAATTCCCAATTTTTAGATTTTTCTAGGTTTTTTCTTTGATGATGAACAGGATTAAAAGATAAAACATTTTTTTTTTTTGTTAATACCTGTGTATATTGTGTTCTTGGGTCCTTAAAGTCAACCTGTGCCCAGATTATGTACACTATTCACATATTCTGTACAAGCAGTAAAGGCATTTTAAACAAGGCCTCATTCACCCCTGTATCTACAAGCATTGGGAAGTAATTCATTTTCAAAATTCACAACACAGGCAGTGTTATTTTGTTCTGAGAACAGCTCTAATGGCAGCCTGACAGTCCTCTTGTTTAAACTAATATTGTGTTCTCTGTCCTCTTTACAATAAGGAAGCAAACCCCGACTTTACCAAGATGGCTGCTTGCACACAGAGACACAGTACCGAACAAGGTATGGTAAGTCTGGGAGGCAGTGATCAGCTGCAAGACCACAGAAAATACTGGTGACTAGAACTTTGCAGTCTGCCTGCAATTTTTGAGCACAGCTTCCTAAGTTCAATCCCTGTTTAAAGTAAACCTGTGGCAGCCCCAGACAATTGAAACTGAGCATATAGTGCACATATAGTATTTCAAACACAAGGCCCACAGGCCAAATCCAGTCTGCCAGGCCTTCTCATGTGGCCCTCACACCCAGTTTTGCAGCCAGAACTCCATTCCGCCACCTTCAGCTCCTTGCTATCACTTGTAAACACAGAAGCATTTTGTGTTTACAAGGGACAGTTTTGCTTCTAGCAGCTCCTGGATCTCACACATCCCTACATGTACTCACAGCAGGGCATGGCGGGGACAGATCTTCAGAATCTGAGAAAGAACAATCTTGCTGCAAGGCAAGGCAGAGCCACCTACACAGGGGGTACTAGAGCTGGTCCAGGTAGGAGAGAGAGATGCAAGGCTTTGGGGGAGGTTGAGTTGCACACTATGCATAGCGCACACTATGCATAGCTCACATCTGAACTCTGCACCCTGTGCACAACACATCCCTGGACTCTACATTTTTTACGTAACACACTCCTGAACCCTGCATTCTGGATGTAGCTCACTCCTGGACTCTGCACCCTGTGCTTAGATCATCCCTGGAATTGTACTCTGCACCCTGAACTCTACACTCTGTACACAGCACACCCTGAACTCTGCACTCTGTACATAATGCACTGCTGAACATAATGCACCTGTGAAGTCTACACTCTGTACATAACGCACTCTTGAACTCTTCACTCTGTAAATAACGCACTTGTGAACTCTGCACGCTGTACATAACGCACTCCTGAACTCTGCACTCTGTACATAACGCACTTGTGAACTCTGCACTCTGTACATAAAGCACTCCTGAATTCTGCACTCTGTACATAACGCACTCCTGGACTCTGCACTCTGTACATAACGCACTCCTGAACTCTGCACTCTGTACATAACGCACTTGTGAACGCTGCACTCTGTACATAACGCACTTGTGAACTCTGCACACTGTACATAATGCACTCCTGAACATAATGCACCTGTGAACTCTACACTCTGTACATAATGCACTCCTGAACTCTGCACTCTGTACATAATGCACTTGTGAACTCTGCACTCTGTACATAATGCACTTGTGAACTCTGCACTCTGCACATAACACACTCCTGAACTCTGCACTCTGAACATAACGCACTCCTAAACTCTGCACTCTGTACACAACATATCCCTGAACTCTACACTTTTTACGTAACACACTACTGAACCCTGCATTCTGGATGTAGCTCACTCCTGGACTCTGCACTCTGTACTTAGGGAACCCCTGGAATTGTACTCTGGACCCTGAACTCTGCACTCTGTGCACAGCACACCCTGAACTCTGCACTCTGTACATAATGCACTCCTGAACATAATGCACCTGTGAACTCTACACTCTGAACATAACGCACTCCTGTACTCTGCACTCTGTACATAACACACTCCTGGACTCTGCACTCTGTACATAACGCACTTGTGAACGCTGCACTCTGTACATAACGCACTTGTGAACTCTGCACACTGTACATAACGCACTCCTGAAATCTGCACTCTGCACATAACGCACTCCTGAACTCTACACTCTGTACATAATGCACTCCTGAACTCTGCACTCTGTACATAACACACTTGTGAACGCTGCACTTTGTACATAATGCACTTGTGAACTCTGCACACTGTACATAACGCACACGTAAACTCTGCGATCTTTATGCAATGCACTTCTGAACCCTGCCTTCTGTAAGTAGTGTACCCCAGATACAATCAGCCCTTTGAGGGCAACCATACTGTGGCCCACGATGAAATTAAGTTTGATACCCCTAATATAGTGGCACAAAAACATAGAAGTGGAAATTGTGTTCAGTGAAAAACCACAATTCAAAACAATCGGTATATCCAGAGATGTCTCCCTCCCCCCTGTATTGGTTTAATGCAATATGGTTTTGTGTGTTAAATCTGAATTCCAGGTATGGATATTTTTGTATAGTTGTATAGGCTCTGCTGCACTTCTGGGAACGTCATATATTATGTATACAATTTTTGATTTTGTAAACAAAAATAGTTCTTTTCTTCATGCTCAGAAATATTTTGTGAAAGTTGGAAAAAAAATGGAATTTAACAGAATTTGGACCAAGATTTAATCCCCCAGTAATAAAATGTAATCACTTTAATCTGAGCTACAATAGTTTCTCTGTATTTCCTGTACAATTCCTTTAGCTTGCTCAGTAGTATTATGCTTTTTTTTTTTTTTCTTCCAGTTGTCATGCAGTTTATACAGGACAGGACAGTGTCTATTCTGTCTTGACATTTCAGTTTACAGACAAGCCAGATTAAATGCAGCAGAGAAATATGGGCTTCTCTAAATTCGGTGTTCCTTTTAAAGGATTACTGCAGCAGTAGCAAAAGCCATGATCTGTAGACCCAGTAATCTTCGCAGCATGAATGGATGTGAGAAACTGCCTAGGCAGACCAGTGGAAGGAATGGCCCTGTGTTCTGTAACTGGTCTTACTCATCCATGACATCTACAATGTCCCCTAATTGTGTTACATTGTGGCATCAATTGCCTGTGGATAATTAAAATTCCTGTATGTCTCCATCTCGGTCATTTGGCGGCAACGGAAGGCTGGAAGTTCTGCTCGTGTATATTTTCCTAAGCTGTATGTTCAGAGTTATACATGATCATTAACAAGTGAGAAAGTTTACAGTCTGGCGGGTGTTCTGCTCAGTGTCAGGTCAGTGCTGGGATTTAACTGCAGCTTAAAGCTGACTTTGAAGTTCTGGAGGAATAATCATTTACTAAGTAATGAATGTATTGTTTCACAGGACACAGAACAGCTCTGCTCTTCTCATTTTTCATTATTTCAATATAGAAGAATTATGGTGCAAAACTCCTCCTTTTATATGCATATGGTTTTAAACAAAATGGGATAAAATATGAATTAAACATCAGCAGACATCATCCCAACCTGCAAAAACTAATTTCAGGGAGGTGGCGATTCGCGCCCCACCCCACCCCACCAAATTTAATTTTTTTTTTTTTTTTTTTTCACAATGCTTTTTGGGGGGAGGGGGTTGAGGCAGTGGACAGTGTTGGTAGGGCAAGGGAGAGTGGTGTCAGTAGTTTATTTTATTTTTTTACACTTTTTCAATCTTTTTTGATTGTTAGTAGTTTTTTTATTTTTAATAATTTTTTTTTTTTTTTATTTAATTTATTTTTATATATTTTTTTTGCTGTACATTATATCTGTGGTACTCTACACACAAGGGCTATGTTGTACATCAAAATGTTGTGCATGGGTGTGTATGCTATAGATTCTTTAATGCTTACCTCTCCATGCAACGTACTCCATGTCTGTGCTGTACATTTTTTAATTGTGTATTTATTGCACTCAGTACACTGTGCTGTACGTTATAAAATCCAATGTGTTGCAAAGACTACATTGTGATGTACATGATAACCTCTACAGTGTTGCACTCAGTACATTGAGCTGTACATTATATATTCCACGATGTATAATTCATTGTGCTGTCCATGATATATTCTGTATATACTCCACAATTTTACACTTAATAGAACATTCTGAATTTAAATGTTTATATGGTATGTGATATATATATATATATATATATATATATATATATATATATATATATATATATATATATAATAAACTATGTCTTGAGAAAGATGGACTGAGCTTTATCGAAATGTTAACAATAAAAACACCAACCCTGTTTTTCAATCTTCCTCCTCTGCAAGACCCATGAGTGCCTCTAAACCAGTTTTGGATTTATATAAATAAAGTCAGGTGTTGTACATTCTATAATGCACTTCCTCCATAAATACACTGTGCTGTACATAATATACTCCATGCCATACCACGCTATTCACTCAGCAATTATCCTCCCGCTATCTTTTGTCTCCTCTCCAACTCTCTTTCTCTCTCTCCCTTCTCTATAAAATAATGAACTTTTCTTATTGAAGAATTAGGTGGAACCTGTGGCTTCTTTTAATAAGAACATGTATATGAGGGAGAATGATTTCAGCATATGATGTGACCTACAAGCTCCTCCACAATGGAATAGACATTGCATTCTGAATCTCACAAAGCCAGTCTTCTTTCAGCGTCTTGTAATAGCCCAGATTATAATAAAGGGGCTCTTGGATGGAAATGTGTTTAATAACCCTGTGTTGTCATACTCTGGGATGGTCTGATGGGTTCTGTTTTTTTTTCTTTTATTAACAAAATTCTTTTTTTATGGATTGAAACAGGTTTACCGAGAGTAAAGAAAGATTCCTTTCATCCTTAGTATTATGTCTTCAAATATATAAATACATAGACATAATAATGTCATTTAATGATAATTTAATGATGATGTACAGATACTGTACATTAGATAGATATTGTAGATACACAGGATACAGGATACAGTGGTTACATAAGATAGATAGATAGATAGATAGATAGATAGATAGATAGATAGATAGATAGATAGATAGATAGATAGATAGACACTTCAAAAGGAAAATAGTCTGAACAATGTCAGTGTTTTCATAGCTTGTTTCTCTCTCTATATATCTTGTATTAGCTATAGATAGATATGTATGGATATAGATGGCCATAGATGGATATAGATGGCTATAGATGGATATGGAATATAGATGGCTATAGATGGCTATAGATAGATGGATATAGATGGCTGTAGATGGATATAGATGGCTGTAGATGGATATAGATGGCTATAGCTGGCTATAGATAGATGGATATAGATGGCTATTGATGAATATAGATGGCTATAGATGGATATAGATGGATATAGATGTCTGTAGATGGATATAGATGAATATAGACGGCTATAGATGGATATAGATGTCTATAGATGGATGTGGATGGCTATAGATGGATATAGATGGCTGTAGATGGATATTGATGGATATAGATGGATATGGATGGATATAGATGGCTATAGATAGATGGCTATAGATGGCTATAGGTGGATATAGATGGCTATAGATGGATATAGATGGCTATAGATAGATGGATATAGATGGCTAAAGGTGGCTATATATGGATATAGATGGATATAGATGGCTATAGGTGGATATAGATGGCTATAGATAGATGGATATAGATGGTAGCAGCCATATATGATAATACTTATGCATGTATGCACTATAGATGGCTATAGATGGATATAGATTGATATAGATGGCTATAGATGGATATAGATTATTATTATTATACAGTATTTATATAGCGCCAACAGTTTACGCAGCGCTTTACAAAATAAAAGGGAGACAATACAGTAGATGGATATAGATAGATGGACATAGATGGCTATAGATAGATAGACAAAGATGGCTATAGATAGATGGATATAGATGATAGCAGCCATATATGATAATACTTATGCATGTATGCACTATGTGGCTAAGATTGAACAGTTGTTCCTAGACATGCAAATACACCCTAGACCAGAGATATGCAATTAGCGGACCTCCAGCTGTTGCAAAACTACAAGTCCCATCATGCATCTGCCTCTGGGTGTCATGCTTGTGGCTGTCAGAGTCTTGCTATACCTCATGGAACTTGTAGTTCTGCAACAGTTCTGCAACATATCCCTGCCCTAGACTATAGGAAGAATCTACAAATCTGTGTATGTGATCCAGTAGTGACGATATGGTACAGCAAACATTATCTTTAAAAAGTCAATGCTACCGTCGTTTACATTTGGTGGATCAGGCAATCAGTGATGTGTA
This sequence comes from Aquarana catesbeiana, assembly GCF_042186555.1. NCBI lineage: Eukaryota > Metazoa > Chordata > Amphibia > Anura > Ranidae > Aquarana > Aquarana catesbeiana. The sequence goes on from NC_133324.1 coordinate 880,890,112, forward strand.
GGGACCCCCACTGAGTGCATTTACACCAGCAGAGCCCCATCTCTCCATTCAAAAATACTTAGAGAATTTACCACTGATTCTCTTATTATAAAAGATACAAAGACTTATAGAGGGAGTTGGGCTCAGTACTGCTCTTATACTGCTGGCAGCTAGCACTATCCTCCTGCATGTACTCGTAGTATCTGTGCTGAGCCTCACTTCTCCTCTATTCTGTACTTGTTACTGTGTTGCTATAGGTACAGAGTGATTCCTACTAATATAACTGGATTCATGGTGGGAACAAAAGGTGGACGTTACTATTAAAGGATATCTCATGTCTGGCAAAGGAAACCTCTAGGTGTACAGGCATGAAAATGTTCCCTAACAATAAGTCATTGATGTGAGCCGATTCTTCGGGGAATGGCTACAAACACAAAGCAATTCCCTGCTGCCCCCACGGCTTAGCTGACAAGACGGACTTAATTGCTTCAGTAAAGCATATCAGGCCGCGATCACTGTTCCAGGCCTGAATGGATTCACACGCACCGCCAGTGCAACATTATCTCCGAGATACAGCTGGATGCGGCTTGTTGGGTGGAAGCCGTATAAAATACCAGGAGAATTAAGATCAAGTCCTTTCCAACAATTAGAGTGGCCGCTGCTTACCTGTAGAGAAACTTTTATGTACGTGTCGGGAGCCAGTTGTTGGTTCTGTTAGCGTCAGCCATCCTATGGAGTCACTCCACTCTCTATGTTCTCTTCCATTTCAATGGCTGGACCACTATAAGCCTTTTTTGCCATTTCAGCTAGTACGTAGGAATCTAAATGTGTACTAAAGAGTTCAACATTTGCCTTGAGTTAAAGTTTAAGTTAGAACCATAGGCAAAACGTTTTTTTAAATTTTGGAAGGGTTATAACCCCTATCAGATTTTTTTCGTCATCTGTGTCCTATTGCGGAGATTTCCCATCACTTCCTGTCCCATAGCCAAACAGGAAGTGAGAGGAAATCCCCGAAACTTAAGGGAATTCCTTGGGGACCCCCGGGTCACCAGAAATAGTGTCCCCGTTGGAAGATATTCATTTTCCGGGGACAACCCAAAATTTGGGATTTTTTTTTACTTTGCCTTTCAATGATAATGGTAAACAGGCCAAATAGAGAGGGTGAACCTCCTTAATGGGGGAACAGACAGCAATAAAAACTGACAGGTGTTCAAATCCATCTCCACTCCAAAACTAAAAAAAAATTGTTAGTTAACTTTAACACTGGGATTCTTTAAAAATTGTAAATGCCCATTAAGTCTAGGGGTAGAGGAATAAGATGTAATATTTACCCAACTCAACCCTCCAACAGCCAGCACTCTTCTCTCCAATGCTTCATATTGTGAGTGGGCCTCAGTGTCCTACTGGCCTTGCACTGTACTTATATGAAGTCAGTGTGCATTCACTAGCCAGAGGCTTTGAGGGACTGGTCGCACAGATGGAGGGAGCCTGCTAGAGCAAGGAATAAGATAAGTTTTACAGCTTATTCCTCTAACCCAGTGGTTTCCAAACTACGGCCCGGGGGCTGGATGCAGCCCTTTTCTTGCCTTTATCCGGCCCAAGGGGCACCGTTCTGCTCACTGATATTAACAATGGGGCATAATTCCTGCCCTTGAAACCAACAAGGGAGCACTATTCCTCTCAGTGATCCCAATGGTGAAGCACTATTCCTCTCACTGTCTCCAATGATGGGGCACTATTCCTCTCACTGACCCCAATGATGGGGCATTATTCCTCTCACTGACCCCAATGATGGAGCACTATTCCTCTCACTGTCTCCAATGATGGGGCACTATTCCTCTCACTGTCTCCAATGATGGGGCACTATTCCTCTCACTGACTCCAATAATGGGGCACTATTCCTCTCACTGACCCCAATGATGGAGCACTATTCCTCTCACTGACCCCAATGATGGAGCACTATTCCTCTCACTGACTCCAATGATGGAGCACTATTCCTCTCACTGACCCCAATGATGGAGCACTATTCCTCTCACTGACTCCAATGATGGAGCACTATACCTCACTGACCCCAATGATGGAGTACCATTCCTCTCACTGACCCCAATGATGGAGCACTATTCCTCTCACTGACTCCAATGATGGAGCACTATACCTCACTGACCCCAATGATGGAGCACTATTCCTCTCACTGACCCCAATAATGGAGCACTATTCCTCTCACTGACTCCAATGATGGAGCACTATTCCTCTCACTGACTCCAATGATGGGGCACTATTCCTCTCACTGACCTTAATGATGGAGCACTATTCCTTTCACTGACCCCAATGATGGAGCACTATTCCTCTCACTGACCCCAATAATGGAGCACTATTCCTCTCACTGACTCCAATGATGGAGCACTATTCCTCTCACTGACTCCAATGATGGGGCACTATTCCTCTCACTGACCTTAATGATGGAGCACTATTCCTTTCACTGACCCCAATGATGGAGCACTATTCCTCTCACTGACCCCAATCATGGAGCACTATTCCTCTCACTGACTCCAATGATGGAGCACTATTCCTCTCACTGACTCCAATGATGGAGCGCTATTCCTCTCACTGACCCCAATAATGGAGCACTATTCCTCTCACTGACCCTAATGATGGAGCACTATTCCTCTCACTTACCCCAATCATGGAGCACTATTCCTCTCACTGACCCTAACGATGGAGCACTAGTCCTCTCACTGACCCCAATGATGGAGCACTATTCCTCTCACTGACCCCAATGATGGAGCACTATTCCTCTCACTGTCTCCAATGATGGAGCACTATTCCTCTCACTGACCCTAACGATGGAGCACTAGTCCTCTCACTGACCCCAATGATGGAACACTATTCCTCTCACTGACTCCAATGATGGGGCACTATTCCTCTCACTGACCCCAATGATGGAGCACTATTCCTCTCACTGACCCCAATGATGGAGCACTATTCCTCTCACTGTCTCCAATGATGGAGCACTATTCCTCTCACTGACCCTAACGATGGAGCACTAGTCCTCTCACTGACCCCAATGATGGAACACTATTCCTCTCACTGACTCCAATGATGGGGCACTATTCCTTCTGCTGACTCCAATAAAGGGGCACTATTCCTCCCGCTGACTCCAATGAAGGGGCACTATTCCTCTCACTGACTCCAATGATGGGGCACTATTCCTTCAAATGATTCTGATGAAGGGGCACTATTCCTCTCACTGACCCCAATGATGGGACACTATTCCTCTCACTAACTTTTCTACTCCTATTGGCAACAGTTCGGCCCCTCTAATGTTTGAAGGATAATAAACTGGCCCTTTATTTAGAAGGTTTGGAGACCCCAGCTCTAACCCCTAGATCTAACAAGCATTTAGAATGCATTCACACCTTGGTGACACGAAAACGCTGGCAGAAACATGCATTTCTGCCTTTTGTTTCTGTAAACACAAGGAAAAACATACTAACATATGTGTTGCACTTGCAGTACCATTATTTCCTAATAGCACCCCAAACGCAGGTAGCAGTTTTGCATATTCCGCACGACAAAATGCCCTACAAATGCGTGTCACCAAGTGTACCACATGGGTTCTTTTTCTGCCTTGGGTGGGGCTTTCATCTACAAAACAAACCTGTGATTTCCCTGCTCAGTGCACACACTAAATATATATATATATACACACTATATATATATATATATATATATATATATATATATATATATATATATATATAGACAGAGAGAGAGAGAGACAGACAGAGAGACAGAGAGTTCCCCTTTAATCTGAGTTGCACAAATTTGGTGCAGACAGCAGGGCTAATTTACTTAACTGGATGTCCAAAAAATTGTATAATAGTGTGCATTCTCACTTTCTGCCAGCAGGTGGGGCTTTCAACTCATTTTCACACATGTTTCAGTTTCTCCATACCTCCTGTTAGAAAACCTTGGAGGTGATCTGCGACACATTTCTGGCAGTGTGGATGTAGCCGTAAGCCTTGTGACAAATTATGAACACCTCTGCAACATTCTCATTGTTAGTATTGATGCATGCGACCAATTCAAGTCATTCTTATTTGCAACACATTTACTGTATGGTACTATTGTTGCAACATATTCATAAAGTGATTCCACCATATTGGTGATAAGGAAAGTAGAAGTAAATAAAAACCTCCTCCATGTTGGAGAAGAGTGTTAATTATGTCAGACTTGTAATTATTGTGTTACAACTTTGAGACAGTTCTGCAAAAAAAGTGTCTTTAGGTTCCACTGGAACTGATATTTGACATGGTTCCATTACTCTTCCATTACTCTCCCAACTTCTCCAAATTGCTTCTCTGCCTGGAACACTCCACCACTTTGCAGGAGAGATGCTTGCCTCAGTTCTCTCAGTATTGCGACAGATTCATAAACATCTCACCTTGTAATCCAATCTGCCGCAAGTTCATTTGTCACACTATGACATCCTTTATAAATTCCAGGGCTTGTTGTTTACAGAATTCAATAGCTCAATCAAGCCAACATTTATAGTTGGAACAGTGATCCTATTCATAAGAATATGTTTGGGTTTCAATGAGAGACAGCTTGCCTGAAAGGAGATAACTTCTGCTTTGTCTTTTTCTTTAGAAAGGCTGTAGTGCTCTGAGAATCCTTTGTCCTGTATTAAATGTTTTAAAAAGTATAACTTAAAGCCTTTAGAAGGCGTGCGGCGATGCCATTAATTCTCAATGGTACCCCCACGCATCTGTTAATGTGCGCTTTCACACACCAAAATACATGGTGCCACAGCAGCAAGGGTCAGGGACTTCTTTCGCGTATTTTGCACGCATAGGGCAGCCCATTGAAATGAATGGGTTTCCCTAAATGCAAAGCGTGAAAAATGTGTGAAAACATGTGCACACTCCACCGCACCTGCATGGGGTGAATAGAACCTTATAGTTTCCTGGCCAAAAATACTTAATTTTAAATGTGAATTTTTTTTTTGCTTGACAACGGTGTGAATCTTTACACAGGCATAAGTGTCTAAAGTCTGAGATCCACTATAATCTGTACATAGATTTTACATATTCCTGATGGCATTTAATGGCATTTCAGTCTACTAAGCATAAAGTATATATCATTACACCAATCAATTAGGAAGCTACCGGTGCCAAAATAAAATCAGAAGTGCATTAATCTTGAAAGGACCCTTTTCAATTAAGTGAAATATGTCATAAAACAAATAATGCCATACACCGTAAAATTTTAGTAGCGTAATATCTGACTGGATTTAAAGCAAAACATAAAAGACGTGGTTAAACAGCTTTTATTTGCTTCCTGCTCGAATAAAGGGATTTATAGAAAAAGTGAAAACAACACGTATAGCCGTTCTATAACTTTCCATGAACAGCTGCCCGCTCAGTCCACCAGTAGCCCCTCTACGGGATGGAAACTTCTCACTCCCTCATTTTCAGATTTAATAGCAAAAATTCCCTTTATTTATAGAGCTGCCAGAAACTAGGTTGCCAAAAGCATGTTTTATCTGTAAAGTATTTGGACCAAAATTGCTTCCCGCAATCGATGGGGTAGTAAAAAAAAAAATACAAAAAAAAAACGACTTTGGAGTGTTTAGTAATGAAACAAATCATTCTGGCTGACAAAGCAATTATTTTCCAAAATGTGTTGCTTTTTTTTTCAAAGGAAATTGTTCTAATGCACACAATAGGTTAAAGCTGAACTCCAGACATATAAAAATACCAATTAATGCAGTTAAGTACTCATTAAAAAAGTAATTAAAGTTATGTTAAACACTTACTTTCTTTAGCAATTTCAGCTGCTGATTTTAAATACTATTTATGTTTTCAGGGTATATCCCCTTCTTCAAGGTCCGAGCAGTACTAATTTACAAAGGTTTTAGCAGAATGTTTAAAAAAAGACAATCTCACTACTATGGCTACAATCACTTCAAGCATGATGAAAGCACATCAAAATTCCTGCATGCAGGATATTTGGTGAGCTTCCAGAAAGTGCACCAAAACCTCAGGACATAATAGAACTCTATGGGAAAGCACAGCTAACCCACACCAAACCCACAGCAAACTGCACTACACTCATGGTGCAGTCAAACTGCACCACACCAGTGTGAATGGGGCCTAAACCTTGCCTTCTCTCCGGGTTTATCTTGGTCCCAATTTCTGGTTTTAGGGTGCCTCCTCCCCTTTGCAGGATTCTATTGAGTCTATAGACTCTACAAACCCAAAATATATTGAAGAACCTCCATCCAAAAGGAAAAAAGAAGAAACTTTCTCTCATTGTTAGTTATATACATTACCTAAATATGGCGTTGAAGGCCGGCGCATGCCCATTGTGCACCGGCATCTGCGCATGTGCGGATGTCAGTGAGCAATGGGCATGCGCCAGCAATCTATGCCATATTTAGGGCCATCAAGCCAGTGTAGTGTTGCACTTTTGCCCTGCCGGAGGTAAATACTCCACATTTGACACCACTAAGGTGAGTTGTGCTTAGAATAGTCCCTCTTGTTTTCTCCCCTCTTACACGTTTCCCAATTAGAGGCTCCATTTGTACAGAAGCATCTTGGTACAACTGGACGGCTGTGACTAGCACCAGGTAGCCCTGCTCAGTGGCGGCTTTTTTTTTTATTTTGGGGGGTGGCAAACAACCAGCCCCCTCCCATGGTCGGTCATCCAGCCCCCCACTTACCCCATCTAGGTCGCGGGCGGGTAGCGCTCCTATGGGCGGAGGCTTCCATCGTGTCTCCTCCTCCTCTGCATCACGGCGGCTTCTGACGTGCGTCTCCTCCCTCTTCCTATTAGGCGTCCAATAGCATTGCCTCTCCTTTCAGCCAATCGACTGATGGGTCTCAGGACCCGCTTCCTGATTGGTCGGAAGGAGAATCAGTGTGACAATAACAAATATTAATTGGCTATCATCACACAAGTGGGTGTGCTCGGGGTGCAGTGCTCTGCGCCCCAAGCCCACCCTTTTTTGAAGCCTATTAAAGCCTCTGACGCTTATCACGTGCTTCACTCTTTTTACATATTTTCATATGAGTGATCAATTTTATTGTCTGTAAGGATAATACATACATATTTTATGTGTATGTAATAAACACAATTTTTTATTCAATCATATTTTTTGGTCTCTAAGTTGCCTATAAAGTCCCACTAAATATTTGGGGGTTATTATCTTGTTTTCATTGACCTCAGGGAGGTTGGCAGCTTATTTTATGGCTTCCTTGGTGGGCTTACTTCATTACTCATCCAATCAGAGATCCTGCTTCCAGGATACAACTGTGTGCTACTCTATTGTGTCCAGTATTGTAGGCAGAACAGTCGTGGCCGAGGAGTGTAAAGGGACCCGTGTAGATATAAAAGTTAAGAATTCTAACTATGGTTTTGCAATTACAGTGCCTTGAAAAAGTAGTCTTACCCCTTACATTTTCCACATTTTGTCATGTTACAACCAAAAACGTAAATGTATTTTATTGGGATTTTATGTGATAGACCAACACAAAGTGGCACATAATTGTGAAGTGGAAGGAAAATGATAAATGGTTTTCAACAGTTTTTACAAATAAATATCTGAAAAGTGTGGCGTGTATTTGTATTCAGCCCCTTTACTCTGATACCCCTAACTAAATTATAGTGGAACCAATTGCCTTCAGAAGTCACCAAACTAGTAAACAGAGTCCACCTGTGTGTAATTTAATCTCAGTATAAATACAGTTGTTCTGTGAAGCTGGTAATCCAGGACTGATTCATTTTTACAAAAGTCAAACGGTCCACGGAGTCTGTGGACAGATGCATTCTATGATTAGTAATGAAACCTCCTGCAACACTGAATGCCTGTTCTGAAAGCACGCTGGATGCAGGGCAGCCCAACAACTCAATAGCACACTGGGCGAGTTCTGGCCAGTGGTCTATTCCCATGACCCAGTAAGTCAGTGGTTTGTTAGCTGAAAGCTCTCCATCTCTTTTTTGACCCCGAGGTAATCGTCTACCATGTGATGCAGACGCTGCAGATGGGATGTGGAAGCTGACATCGCTGGGCAGTCGAGGACTAAAAAAAATATGCCACGTATTCCAAAATGCCTCACTTAGGCGGGCCTTCTTCTCCAACGCTCCTCTCTTGACCAACAGAAGACTCAAAAACTAAGTTTTCCGGGACACTGTAACCTACTGGAGTCAGGAAAACGTGGGGACAGGATGAGTTCTGAGACCTTCCACTTATAACGGTGGTCAAGGAGGGTTGCCAACCAGTAATCATCGTTCTCCTTTATGCCACGTATTCTTGGGGCCTTTCACAGGCTTTGAAGAATGAGGCTGCCCATGCACCTCAAATTTGCAGAGGCCTGAGAAGCAGACTCCTCTGGGTCACTCAAGATTAGGGATGGGTGAACGGTTCAGCCCGAGCATAAGTTCGGGCTGAACTTTCGCTGTTCGGACATTCAACGAACAGCCGAACAAACAGGTCGTTCAACCGTTTGTCCCCCCCCCCCCCCAACCAACCGCAATGCATTGCGGTGCTGAACAGTGCATTGCAAGCCCTGATTGGCAGAAGCAGTGAAAGCTTCAGTCAATCAGGGCACAGAGCACTGTCAGAGTAATGATTGGACACTGTCATCATGACTTTATCCAATCATGGCTCATTCCGCCCCACAGTATAAAAATATTCTTTTAATGGCAGGCATTTTCAGTATGATCTTGGTGTGGAGAGAGATAGAACAGGGCTCTGTTCAGTGCTATTAGTTAGTGTGCTATACTGTGCTATTTTGCTTCAATTGTCAGTGTAGAATATTAGTTCAGTGTCAGTCTAGGGATAGTGTGAGTGTAGTGAGGAGGACCATCATTCAGCTTTGTATAGTGTGCAGCTAGAGTAGGGACAGCTCAGACAGTTTCACTGTAGTGTAGTGAGACCGTGTCATCCATACATACATTAGTGTAGCCTAGGGACAGCTCAGATAGTTTCAGTGTAGTGTAGTGAGACCGTGTCAGTAATCTTTACATTAGTGTATAGCTAGAGTAGGGACAGTTCAGTTAGCATCAGTTTAGTGACGGTTGAACACTGTCTATTTGATTGCGTTACCGCCAGTTTAACGCTATATAGTTTTTTGTACATTACTGCCAGTTTAACGCCATATAGTTCTGTGTGCGTTACTGCCAGTTTAACGTCATATAGTTTTGTGTGCGTTACTGCCAGTTTAACGCCATATAGTTCTGTGTGCGTTACTGCCAGTTTAACGCCATATAGTTTTGTGTGCGTTACTGCCAGTTTAACGCCATATAGTTCTGTGTGCGTTACTGCCAGTTTAACGTCATATAGTTTTGTGTGTGTTACTGCCAGTTTAACGTCTTATAGTTTTGTGTGCATTACTGCCAGTATAACGCCATACAGTTCTGTGTGCGTTACTGCCAGTTTAACGCCCTATTCTTATGTGTGCGTTACTGACAGTTTAACGCCATATAGTTTTGTGCGTTACTGCCAGTTTAACGCCATTTACTTCTGTGTGCGTTACTGCCAGTTTAACGCCATATAGTTTTGTGCGTTACTGCCAGTTTAACGCCATATAGTTCTGTGTGTGTGTTACTGCCAGTTTAACGCCATTTACTTTTGTGTGCGTTACTGCCAGTTTAACGCCATATAGTTTTGTGCCTTACTGCCAGTTTAACGCCATTTACTTTTGTGTGTGTTACTGCCAGTTTACGCCATATAGTTCTGTGCTTCACTGTACGTTTGGCGCATTATATTGCAGTATATTATAGTGTATCCGTGGAGTGTGTCTTTGTAGTGAGTACTCAAATCAAAGTGCACCAAACACCGCTTTACATTGATTAAAGTGCATCTACATACAGATTTTAACTTTTTCTTTACATTTGCTTATAAGCACCGCCCCCTCCCTCCCAATAATGTCTGGGAGGACAACAAGGAGAGGCAGATGTTCCCTTGGCACTGTAAGGGGGCCAGCAACAAATGTGTCCACAGGCAAAGGTAGACGTGGCAGTCAGTCCTCAGACAGGGCATCATTTCCTCTGTTTGGGTGGTGGACTGGCTTACTAAACCTTCCTTATCTGTCACGCATTTGTGATCCATTGTGAACTACAGTCCCCCTGCTGCGGTGGGAGATGGGACTTGTGATTTTATCATTCAAAGACTATTTGTAAATAAAGTGATGCAGCTGATTCGCCAAATTTAAATTTGACAGGAGCATACAGGGTTAAGAACCCCAGATTCTGTGTGTGGGCTGAGAGTGGGGACCAAGGATTTATATGACTGTGTCATCTCTGAGCCATCATCTGTCCGGGAAGTGCATTCTGACCCTGGATAAGATCTAAACAAAGATGGCTCTGTCCTTCTAGATAGAAATGTGGGAGAAGCCATTATCAAAGGTAGGAATGAGATGGCTCTGAGAGGTATTGCACAGCTGTAAACATTGCAGCCTTCTGCAAAGTTTACATCATGAGGCCAGAATTTTCCTTGCCGCTGGCTATGCCTACTGAGTGGGTCCTTACAGACGTATATTGAGTGTCTCCAGCTCACTTCTCAGACAGCCAGCGGCAAGGAAGATTCCGGCCTCAGGCTGTAAACATTGAGGAAGGCTGTATCTGTCAGATTCAGGTTAGTATAGAACCATGACGGGGGAGGTGGGATATTTTTGATCAGGAAGCTAGGCAGGTCCAGTGTACTATGTTTTACAGTAAACTTATATTTTACATATATTTGCTTTAAATAAAATAACTTTGCTTAGTTGAATAACTAAACTAAAGGGTAAATAGGAATCCACCATATGCTTTAATGTTTTACGTCCTTTGATTCTCATTTCCCCAGTCTCTATATATCTAAAGTGCCTTGAAAAAGTATTCACCCCCCTTGGCTTTTTACCTATTTTGTCACATTACAGACTTTAGTTCAATTTTTCTTTTAATCTGAATTATATGTGATGGACCAGAACACAATAGTCTAAGTTGGTGAAGTAAAATTAGAAAAATATATACATAAAACTATTTTTCAGAAATAAAAAACTGATAATTGGCATGTGCGTATGTATTCAGCCCCTTTGTTATGAAACCCATAAAAAGCTCTGGTGCAACCAATTACCTTCAGAAGTCACATAATTAGTGAAATGATGTCCACCTGTGTGCAATCTAAGTGTCACATCTGTCATTACATATACACCCAGAGGCTGCAACACCTAAGCAAGAGGCACCAATAACCAAACACTGCCATGAAGACCAAGGAACTCTCCAAACAAGTAAGGGACAATGTTGTTGAGAAGTACAAGTCGGGGTTAGGCTATAAAAAATATCCAAATCTTTGATGATCCCTAGGAGCACCATCAAATCTATCATAACCAAATGGAAAGAATATGGCACAACAGCAAAACTGCCAAGAGACGGCCGCACACCAAAACTCACGGACCGGACAAGGAGGGCATTAATCAAAGAGGCAGCACAGAGACCTAAGGTAACCCTGGAGGAGCTGCAGAGTTCCACAGCAGAGACTGGAGTATCTGTACATAGGACGACAATAAGCCGTACCCTCCATAGAGTTGGGTTTTATAGCAGAGTGGCCAGAAGAAAGCCATTACTTTCAGCAAAAAACAAAAGAAAACACTATGTCTGGCACAAACCAAACACATCACACCACCCAAAAAACACCATCCCCACCGTGAAACATGGTGGTGGCAGCATCATGCTGTGGGATGTTTTTCAGCAGTCGGGACTGGGAAACTGGTCAGAGTTGAGGGAAAGATGGATGGTGCCAAATACAGGGATATTCCTGAGCAAAACCTGTACCACTCTGTGTGTGATTTGAGGCTAGGACGGAGGTTCACCTTCCAGCAGGACAATTACCCCAAACACACTGCTAAAGCAACACTTGTGTGGTTTAAGTGGAAACATGTAAATGTGTTGGAATGGCCTATTCAAAGCCCAGACATCAATCCAATAGAAAATCTGTGGTCAGACATAAAGATTGCTGTTCACAAGCGCAAACCATCCAACTTGAAGGAGCTGGAGCAGTTTTGCAAGGAGGAATGGGCAAAAATCCCAGTGTTAAGATGTGGCAAGCTCATAGAAACTTATCCAAAGAGACTTGGAACTGTGATAGCTGCAAAAGGTGGCTCTACAAAGTTATGACTTTAGAGGGGTGAATAGTTATGCACATTGACTTTTTCTGTTATTTTGTCCTATTTGTTGTTTGCTTCACAATTAAAAAAAAAAAAAAAAAAGTTGTGGGCATGTTCTGTGAATTAAATGATGCAAATCCTCAAACAATCCATGTTAATTCCAGGTTGGAAAGCAACAAAACACGAAAAATGCCAAGGAGGTGAATACTTTTGCAAGGCATTGTATGTTTTAATGAAAGAGTTCACCTGTTTTTGTTTGTTTGAATTCTCCATTTGGTATTGGAAAAACACAGCTGTTGCTGTCTTGCTGTGGTGTATTTGTATATCTCATACAAATGCATTTCGCCCACGATAGCATTACATTAAATCAAGATGGAATTAAACGTTAAAGCGAATGTATGGTCTGTTCAATGTTTTTTTTAGATATGCATGTACAAAAGATCAACTTGATTTAAATAATATTATCCTCCTAGATTGTAAGCTCTAACGAGCAGGGCCCTCTGATTCCTCCTGTATTGAATTGTATTGTACTTGTACAGTCTGCCCTCATGTTGTAAAGCGCTGCGTAAACTGTCAGCGCTATATAAATCCTGTATAATAATAATAATAATATTATCAGTCTATCAGGGGCAGCCCATCCATTAACCACTTCAATACCAGACACTTAGACATCTTCCCGCCCAAGCCAATTTTCAGCTTCCAGCGCTGTCACACTTTGAATGACAATTGCGCGGTCATACAACACTGTAATTTTTTATCATTTTGTTCCCACAAATAGAGCTTTCTTTTGGTAGTATTTGATCACCTTTGCGATTTTTATTTTTTGCGCAACAAATAAAAAAAGACCGGAAATTTTGAAAAAAACCCCCAAGTTATTCTTTGTTTCTGTTAAATTTTTTGTAAATAAGTACGTTTTCTTCTTCAATGACGGGCACTGATAAGGCGGCACTGATGGACACCGATGAGGTAGCACTGACGTGCACTGATAGGCGGCACTGGTATGCAGCACTGATGGGCACTCATAGGCGGCACTGATGGGTACTTATGGGTGGCACTGATGGGTACTTTTGGGTGGCACTGATAGGTGGGCACTGCTGGACACTGATGGGTGGCATTGCTGGGCATCACCAATTTTATTTTGGTAAATGATGGTGCCAGTCAGTGCCCATTTGTGGGCACTGACTGGCACAGATTGGGCATCATTTGCACATGTGGATGGCTATGGGGTACATACCTGGCCATCCACATGTTGCCCACTTCCCTGGTGGTCCCGGGGGCTTCCCTGGTGGTCTAGTGTGGGCATCCAAGTGGGGGCTGTGTTGATAAACAATCAGCACAGACCCCCCCCTGTCAGGAGAGCCGCCGATCGGCTCTCCTCTACTCGCGTCTGTCAGACGCGAGTGAGGAAAAGCCGATCAACGGCATTTCCTATTGACATCGTGATCAGCCGTGACACAGCTGATCATGTGATAAAGAGTCTCCACCGGAGGCTCTTTACCGAGATCGGTGGAGCGGTGTGTCACACTGGGCACACGGCAGCATGTTATCCTGAAGGACGTCATATGACGCCCAGTCAGGATAACAGAACCACTTCCCGTACGTCAATCTGCTAGGGCGTATGGGCACAGGGTACCAGATGCATTGATTCCAATGTGGGGGGGTTTTGAAGCATATGATTAGAGCCAGGGGCTCGAATAGGCTTCAAAATAGGGTGGACTTGGGGCGCAGAGCACTGCGCACCGAGCCCACCCAGGTGTGTTACAATAGCGAATGAATATTCGCTATTGAAACATTGATCCTCTTCCCGGCCAATTAGGAAGTGGGTCTTGAGACCCATCACCCGTTTGGCTGAAAGGACAGGCAATCAGATTGGATGCCTAGGAGGGGGATGAGGGAGGAGATGCACGGCTGAACCCGCTGTGATGCAGAGGAGGAGGAGACCCAATGGAAGCTGCAAGCCGCCACCCGTCCACAACCTAAATGGGGTAAATACGGGCCTGGATGACCGACCGACTCCACCCACACGCGGGGGGGATGTGTAGTGCGGGTGACCTGACTGACTGACAGCGGAGGGGGGGGTGCCGCCAGCCGACTGACTGATTGATCCGGGGGGTGGAGGGTGGTTGTTTGCCGCCCCCCCAAAGAAAAAAAAACATCAGCCGCCACTGCAGTCTATATTCATGTTTTAAAACCCTGTGTCTGAGTTGAGTTTGTAATGATAATTATGTTTATTGGGGGGGGGGGCATATTTGCATTTACATATGCATGCTCTGTTTCCTGCCTTGTAATGCTACACAATGGTTGTGTTTCATTGCTCCTTCTTGCAAGTCTTGAAGTTGGCTGAATCTCTGAAAACAATGCGCTCCCAGTATGGCTGATACCTTATCGAAACCATTGTCAACGATGTGGAGTCACTTTTCCAGTACAGGGAATTGTACAGTGTCTTTGTAAAGGGGCCACCCCCAGCCAAGTGATACTCCCGCTATTCCTTCCTCTGTTGCAGCTCTATGTATTCTAGACATTGAAAAGCATGTGACTGCCCCAACATGGCAGAGGAATTGATATCAACGCACCCTCTAGTGTTGGACATCAGCTGACACCGGGGACTTTAATGCCTGAATGGGCATGGTGGCCATGGGGTTGATTTACTACAGGAGTAGAATGTAGAATGCAAAGTGAATTTACCATTAGCTTAGTGAAATTTACTTTTCAAAGAAAACCCAATCATGTGCAAGGAAAATATTTAAAAAATCAGGGTATTTGCTTCCACATGGTTAAAAATATTTGAAGTCAGCACGTTTATACCTCACTCACTAAGCTTGGTGAAAATTTACTTTGCTCTATGCACTGTTTCTTTAGTAAATGAGCCCCATTGTCCTTTTAAAAAGCAACTGACCTCTGGAAGCTGTGCCCTAAAAAAGGCTGGCAAAAGGCAAAGGATTGGCCACCAGTATTGCCTGTGGTCTCCCTGCTGATGCTCTTTCCCTATTACTGACTTACTATTACTTGTTCCATACTGTTTCTCTGAAGCAGGGCTTTGCTTCCTTGTGGCAGAGCCTTCAGCAAGGAGAACAGTGAGAAGTACAGTAGTGACATCACCGCATCTCATTCCAAATTTTATGAGACAGTCAGAGGAAGCAGTGCCTTAAATCTTTATCATTTTTAATGTACACATGTTATTTTAGGTCATTTCAATATTTTTAAAACTGTATTGATCTTTTATTAAAACCAATAAAAAATAACCTGTTGATTCTGCCATGAAGATATGGTGTTGGGGCAATTTCTGTTTCTGTCCCAGAGCTGCAATAAGAAGTGAGAAGAAATCTATACAAAGTGTGGAGAGATCTTCTCTTAGACCAGTGATAGCGAACCTTGGCACCCCAGATGTTTTGGAACTACATTTCCCATGATGCTCTGCAGTGTAGTTGAGAATCATAGGAAATGTAGTTCCAATACATCTGGGGTGCCAAGGTTTGCCATCACTGTCTTAGACAGTTGTCACCGAAACAGGTTTCCCCATGGGAAGTTTTTTTTTTCTCGCCTATTTCTCATACAGTAACAACTGTAAAATTTGGAATTTCCCATCACCTTCTGTCCCCATGACAATGATCACCAGGTCAGATAGGTGATTACAAATTTGACAAAGGGCAGGAAGAGGGTTCTTTTTTATGTTTATGCATCTACACAATGTCAACTGCTTTGAGGAGCATTCCAGGTTCTGGTGGCTGAATGCTGGATACTGTTGAGTTGCTGTGTTTTTTCAGTGGATAACCCTCTTGGGTTTACTTCCTTGCTCTCCTCTTCTCATGGTTCTTCTGTTCCTTGATACAGATTTTTAGTTGCAAGGACTTCATGTGAGGGTCGTTCTGGGAGTTATCCCATCTTTGAGCCACTCTGAATATACTCTGCTTTACCATTTTATGTGATAACTTTTATGTTGTACCCCTATCCATGTTCATCTACTGGGTTACATTATGTACGCTGGTTACTTACCTGTACTTTTGTATTTGTATAAAAATCTATTGAAAAGAAAAAATTTACAAATGTTTTAGTTCTCCCCTATTTAGGAGATTTACTATCATCTCTTGCTCAGGTGAAAACTTTTAACTTCCCGATTTCCCATCACTTCCTGTACCTGTACAATGGTCACAAAGACATACAGAAGCATGAATCTACGTAGCAGATGTACAGTCAGCATCAGAAACTTGGCAGGGGATCTGATACTTCCCTACTTTATCTAAAACTTAAAAAAAAGGATTGTCTTTACATACTCTTTAAAGAGTAGACACCTATGTTTTTTTCTGTTGTATCTTTTTCACTGGGTTGTTCACAAAAGAACATACTAACATACCCAGTAAATTCAGTGATGTTCTGTAAGGATCTGCTACTCTGCTGCTGTTCACATGGTTCTGCACCATGTTCTTTGACATCAGTATGCACTGGTTGTCTCTTTAGGGCCCTTGCAGTAGAACCATACATGACGTGCATGCACTGTGGTGCATCTTCAATGGATGGACCGGCTGCAAGAAGAGACAGCTGTCCCCGTGATGTACCATCACAGGGTATGTGTTTTAAAGTACTCCAAGACTGTCAGAGATGCATGAAATGAGTATGCCAGGAGGCTGCGGGCAACGGAATAGGTTGTTTCCACCTAGGTGACAATTCAGGGAATGAGGGGGTTCTCCTAAAAAAAGTATTAAAAAATGCGAGATTGTGAGAGAGGAGGAGGGTAGGAGTGGAATGATGGAAGGAGGGTGGGGAGGACTTTGACCATGGTACCATACTAAACTCAACACAGAAAAACAGAATTCTATAACATCTCATTAGACTAATATGCAAAACCTACTCCCACATTAGCTCTAGTTTTGCTGATAAGATATAAAATTAAGGCTGAGGTGCCATCTGCAGCAAGCATTTCAGGCCTTGGTGTAAGAACGTTACCAATTGCCGCTTTAAACCCTATGACACCTTAGGCACCGTGATTTGAAATGTCTCTCTCAGGATGACAGTCACTTATGACTTTGGCCGACAGAAATATGCTAAGCAGTGACAATCTGTAAATGGAAATATTATCTTAATTGCTTTGTCACTGTTAAGGGACCACACAGTCTCATTCCGTTCTTCCGTTTACATTTCAAAAAGATGAATTCTTCAATTCTGCAATTTGCCTTCTGTAGAATGTCAGATTTTCATTTTGCATTTCAACAAAGTGGCACTGGGCTCCATCTTTGCGGGTTTTGTGTCTATTTTTATTCCAGTAATTAATGGGAACTTGGATCATTGTTTGCAGACATTAGCTCTTGCATAAAAAGCAAGCTGCTACTGCACGCCTCATTGCTAGGACCACTTGTGCAAGGACTGATTTTCTTACAAACTTCTCATGATATCAGGACACTCACTGTGTGTAAGTATTTTAAGTCACGCATGAAGATTATGGGGGCACCTGGGGGGTACAGCCTGCCTTTTGAGTGGCTTGAATTTTTATTTGTGCAGCTGCCTGCTTCAAGCACTAACTTTGTGTCTGCCAAAATGTAGGCCATATGTTCCCTAAATCTGTGCTCTGCCTCAGTTCTCAGGGAATTTGTAAAACACACGAACATGTAATAAGAGGCTGCAAACCCATCTGAATGTCTTAAGTAACAACAATATGTCAATACTATAAATAGATACAGAGATTAAAGCCCCGTACACACGATCAGAATATCATACATAAATATCGCTTTCAACAAGATCGTACGATAATCTGATCGTTATTACACAGCTTTTGTCCAAAATTTTCCAAAGGGACAAACTCGAAATTTTTTCTTGTACGATACCAGATCGTATGATTTTCTTTTAATCAGTACAGTTTTCCTCTGAAAATACAATACAAATACATTACATCACTTCCGAATTATTATTCTGTCATACGAGAATTTTCGTACTTGAGTAACCTATTCGTTTTTGATATGGAGACTAGCATGCAAAAAAAAAAAACTGCACGATCATTCATCCAATAATCTCATTGTGTGTATTAGTTATATGCAAAGTTATATGCAAATTTGCCCTTCAGATATGGTAGGGGCATGTGACACTTATCTTCCTTTGACATGACAGCACTGATGACATTTGCTTGCCTAGGCACTCACACTGTCACATTGGGGGTCGGGAAGAGCATCCTCAATCTTGTGTAAGCTCCAAGTCACATGCCAGGCAGCATAGCCAGAATGGTGACACCATTTTCCTTGTTAAAACAGCAGTCTAGACTAAAAAAGAAAAAAAAATGAATAAGCTCTTGCCTAGCATATGTAAAAATAATTAAGGAAAAAAAAGCAGCAATCGCAGCAATATTCACCTTCAATCCAGAGCTGTCTTTTGCAGTAATTATTGGACAAAACTAGATGTTGTCATTGTTCTGAGTGAAATGCCGATCGATCAGTGTCTCCTGTGGACCCCAGGGACTGACAATTCTGGAAATGTTGGTTTTTCCGGTGGACTTCTGGGGATTTGGGGGGAACTTCAGGACTTGAGTGGTGTTCGGCAATGTGGGCACTGGTTTTTAATAGCCACTGTTTTTTTTTATGATTTACTAGGGTTGCACCGATATCAATACTAGTATCGGTAACGGTGCCGATTCCAAGTATTTGCCCGAGTACTTGTACTTGGGCAAATGCTCCCGATGCCTGCATCCCAGAAGTCAGTGGGCGGGCGGAGTGGGTGGGAGAAGGCAGAGCGCGGGTCCTGGCACAGTGAGAGTCCTTGCAGGCTGCAGCGAAGGAAGGTATGATTATGGGGCAGGGGTGTGGGTCGGAGCATTAGCCATCCATCAGCATCGGTGACCTGGGCCATCAGAATCATTAACGGAAGTGACGGCCTGAGTCTCCGACAGGGGATGTACACTGCAACGCCCATCCTGGTACACCCTGCACTTGGCCTCAGTAGCCTGCAGTCACAAGGCGGCAGCGGACATCTTGTTACACCCAGCCCACATACTATGTGGGCTGAGTGTAACAAGATGTCCACTGCTGCATTCTGACTGGGCTTACTGAAGCTGAGTGCAGGGTGTATCGAGATGGGCGTTGTAGTGTACAGCTCACTCTTTTATCAATTTTATTTTATTGCTGCATTATTTTCAGTGCCACTGCCTACCAAACAGTTCCACCTATTATTGCCCATAAGTGCCACCCATAAGTGCCCTATATTAGTGTACATAAGTGCCACCTATCAGTGCCCATCGGTCAGTGCCACATACCAATACCACCTATCAGTGCCCATAAGTGCCACCCATCAGTGCCAGCCATCAGTGCCGCATATCAGTGTCCATCAGTCAGTGCCACCTATCAGTGCTGCAAATCAGTGTCCATCAGTCAGTGCCACATATCGGTGCCACCTATTAGTGCCCATAAGTGCCAGCCATCAGTGTCCATCAGTCAGTGTCACACATCAGTCCTGCATATCAGTGCCAGCCATTAGTGCTGCAAATTAGTGCCCATCAGTACGTGCCACATATCGGTGCCACCTATCAGTGCCCATAAGTGCCAGCCATCAGTGCCGCAAATCAGTGCCCATCAGTCAGTGCCACCTATCAGCGCTCATCAGCACTGCTGCATATTAGGGCCTCCTCATCAGTGCCACTACCAGTTACAGTTCTTTATAATTATAAAGAAGATATCGTTAGTCTGTATTGTGCTTTGAAAACTGTGTCACTTGACATTAAAAAAAGTATCGGTAATCGGTATCGGTGAATACTTGAAAAAAAGTATCGGTACTTGTACTCGGTCTTAAAAAAGTGGTATCGGTGCAACCCTATGATTTACTATATAAAGGAAAAAGGACCAAAACATTTGGAGGAAACATGCTGGTACTGAAGAGGATAAAACATGGTACTTGGTAGTAACGGTGCACTAAATATTTTAAATGTACAAATCATACCCAGAGGGAGCAGGGTGTGAAGTGGTTAATGTACAGGTCACATACAGTGGGAGGATAGAGAAGAAGGGGCTAATGTGCCAATGCACAGGGTTCTGAAGGCGTTATTATACAGGTCACCTCAGAGACATGGATCTGAGATTTACAGGAGATGAATGAAAGGGTGAAAGAGTTAAACATATCCTCAACTTTTAAAATCTACTTCTTTTGCTTATCTGGATCTAATAAATGAGTCATCCTTCATCAGTCCCTCCTTCCTCTCCTTCCTCTGTTGTAAGAGGAAGGGGCGGACTCATCAATGTAAACAATACAATGTTTATATTTCTGATCACTGTGATTGGACATCACAGTGATTACTTGGTACAGAGCCACTCAGATCTGCCTGTACACTTTGTCTGTGAACCAAGCTATCGGTACAGCTTGCTTCAAAGCCTTTAAAAGGTGCACTGGCCATTTAAAAAAAGGCGCTGCAGAAATAAGCATTCACCACTTCAAAATTTAAAAAAGGAAGGCAGTAGACAATTGCATATTTAAACCCCATATAATAATGAAATGTGTATAATGCAGCATCTTTTTTTACCTGTACATTTACCTCTTAATCCTACAAAGAACACACTTCCTGTCTATGTTAATGAAAAAAAAAGAGCAATTTTGAAAAAAAAATCAATATTTTTGACTTTCTGTTATAAAACATACCCAATAAAAATTGTAAAAAATGTAAAAAATCAAATGTCTTCATCAATTTAGGCCAATATGTATTCTGCTACATATTTTTGGTAAAAAATCCCAATAAGTGTATATTGATTGGTTTGCACAAAAGTTATTGCGTCTGCATACTATGAATAATTTTTATTTTTATTTTTTTTATCCGTAATGGCGGTGATCAGAGACTTATAGTGGGACTGCGATATTGCGGTGGACAAATCGGACATTTTTGACACTTTTTGGGGACCAGTGACACTAATGCAGTGATCAGTGCTAAAAATATGCACTGCCACTATACTAATGACACTGGCAGGGAAGGGGTTAACAGGGGCGATCAAAGGGTTAACTCTGTGCCTAGCCTGTGATTCAGTGTAGTGGGGGGAGGTGTTATTACTAGTGGAAGGCATGGATCGGTGTTCCTGCTTTACAGGAACACAGGATTTGTGCTTTCTGTACTGACAGAATGGCAGTCTGCCCGTGTACCGAAGCATCGCTGGGTGCCGGCGGACACTGAGTCCACTGTTACCCGCGGATCAGCTCCCGGCCAGTGGGAGCGTGTGCGCGCCCCAGACCCAAAAGCGTCATATCTCATACTAGGTTTGTGATCTGGGACAGAGCAGCCACCCTGCCACAGTAAATGTATGGTGTAAATGTACGGTGGGCGGTCTGCAAGTGGTTAAAAAAAGCACTTGTGTGGTTTAGCCAATCATTTTCTATATATTAGGTTTTTGATGTGTCTTTTGCCCACATACCGTGTGCTAAAACGTATCCCTCTTTATCATATCAGAAAGTTGGGAAGTATCGGAATGCAATGTATACACGAAGACTGAGATTTAGTGAAATGTTGACCTTCCCACTTGGCAGTTACATTTTGAAAAAATGTAGGAGGGTCACAGAAAAAGTACTCCATCTAATATCTTCATAGCAAGATTGGATACTCATCTGCAAATATCTACAGTAAAACAACAAAGATGGAGTTTCACTTTAATTTTTTCATTAAAAACCCATGAATGAGCCCACACGTGCCTCATTGCCCAGGCTGCTGCTAAATTTACTGCTGGTGCACCACGATCTCACAGCACTAGGTGCCTATGTAGACATTTAAGTACACAGGCCACTGGTTACAATCTTAGCCGCAGGGCTCGAGAAATCTTTCTACTGGTGCTGCATGCTCCTGTTTTCTGGGAGGAAATTTGTGTCAGCATCTCAGAAAAATGACACGGCTACAAAAACACAGATGCCAACCGGATGGGAGTTTGCTACAGTCTGCAAACATTATTTATACAAAAGTGCGTCTGATGTCCAACGCTCAGCATTTTACCAGCTATTATCCAGGTACATCAAAATAATGCAGTTACTAACATACAAGCTCCTGATTGAAAACAAATGTTTTATGTGGACTAAAAAAGGAACGGTGGAGTACCTTGACATTGGAGGAGTTTTCATTGATTTTTTTGCTTTTTTGCTTTCAGTGAATCATTACCAAGAAACGCAGTTATGTTTGCAGTGAACCAAGGTCAATAGACAATAGTATCTGTGAAGGTTGGTACATAGCACCTCTGCCTGTTTACAACAAACAAGGGATTGGAGAGCAACTGGGTATATTTTCTTGGAATAGGCAGTGACCATGACTGCAACTGAACAATGCTAAAAACATTATGTTTAAATTATATCTAAAGCCAAGACTTTTTATTTATTTATGTATTTATTTTTTGTTTTACAATATAAATTGCCTTATGTTCCTACTGTAGCACTACCCTTGCAGAAGCCGCTGATTATTTGGGCCTATTTGACCCACCCACAGCATGCCAAGCCAGACACATGGCATTTTTAGCATTCTTCCTTTGGCTCAAGAATCAGTAAATAGTTTCTTTTTGTGTTTTTATTAAAGATACATGTGCTTGGATGGGGATAGGGAGCATGGGAACTGTAAAACTTGAACTTGAACAACTTGTGGACTACTAAATTTCTGGCTGTTCTGCACAACTCTTGAAATCCTTGCACAACTTTGTCTGCACTCTCCCAGCAAAGTCCTAAAGAATCTGCAGCTGCTTGTGAGCTGCACTTCACTCACAGTCCCACGTACCTCACTGTCACTCTTGCCCCACTGGGGTCTTGTACTCAATCAGCCACCAGGACCATCGTCAATATCCCTCCAGGCTATTCCTAGTGATGGAGATGTAGACTCACAACGCCTGTTGGACAACTTGGGTTCTGTTCCACAGCTTCTTACCGGCTCAATCCAATGTGCTCTTTCCTGAGACTCTGGTTTCTTGGGTTGCTTTGCAGTAGGCCCCCCAGCTAAGCCCGGTGTCTTCAGGCTGGCTTCATTCCCTGCCTTCTGCCCAGGAGGGCCAGGCTCCTCAACAGGAGTCTTCTCCAGTAGGCAGGACCCAGGAACACTACCTTACACCCGCATACTGAAAGCTCCCCCTGCTGCACAGGACTATTTATGGGCTTTTTATGTTTTCTTCCCCACCTTCTGGGCACACCTCCCCTGGGATTGGCTGAAGTCTCATAAATATTCAGGCTGAAGTCTCTTCCCTCCCTCCCACTATGTTCGAGAAATCTCTAGAAGACAGGGGGAAGTAGCAGAGCAGCAGCCTGTGAAACTGTGAACAGCCTCAATTAATCAAGATTAAAAGAGGATCTAAAACTAAATTTGTCCTATCAGCCTACTCTAACTAGGAGGGTGCTACACTAGGACACAGGCATCTTCTACTACCTAGCATCCGTCTGTTGCTACAATGCAGGTAGCTTCAATAGTGAATTTTCACTGTACATAGTATGTTAAAGTTATCACAAACTTTTACATGCATGCAGCGTAAGATGAGTTCTTAATTCATGACCTCAGTTGCAAATTTTTCTACTTTTTTTTCTTTTTTAGGGATCTGAACACAGTACAAGTTAACTGAACTTTATGCCGTGTGCATGGGAAACTTTACAGCTATGTTCAGATCCAAACGCTGAGTGGAAAAAAACTCTGAACCGATAAGAACACTGTGTTTTTCACGCCCATGTGCAAGAGCCCTTCAATAGAGAATGCAAAGCATATTTTTTTATTCCTCGTTTGTCCCATTGAAGATATTTTCCTGAGATTTTCAAGCTGTACCCCCAGTTTTCCTGATGTACTTGCTTGTGCTTTATTTACCTACCATTTTTATCTATACCTCCAAATCTCAAACTTTGAGAAAAAAAGTTCATAAAAACCTGTTGAAAAGTAGATATTTTCCTTTGCTTCCTGTCTTGAGAGGTAACAGGAAGTAAGAGGAGATGTCTCCAACATCAAGGAAATAGCTTTCACAAGAACAAATGTCTCCATTGGAAGATCTCCCCTCTCTTCTTTTCCGGCGACAACTAAAAGGTTTTAGCCCCTCCCTAATTTTTAGTAACAGTGGTTACTAAGACAAATAGAGAGGATGAATCTCCCCAACAGGGACATAGACAACAATAAAAAAACATAATATGGAATGAAAGGATACAAGCACCAAGCCACAGGATTGACCTAAATATTGTTTTTCTTTATAATCAAAGGGTCTCTCATGAGCTGACTCAAGTGTTTTTGAGGTTATACACAGATCCCTTTCATTAGAGCTTGGGTTTATTGTGAAACAGAAATATGCACGGGCAGTTAATCCAGGGTTTTAATTCTTCATAGGCTGCAGTTTATTTTGTTCAAGATTTTTTTTGTTTTTTTCTTAACATAGTGTAATAAATACATTGTTACATTGTTAGATCAAAAAAAGAACGATATATAAAAATACAATAGACTTACGTAGACTTAGGTATCCCTAATAAAAAGAAAGTAGGGATATATCAGACAAAATCAAATAATTAAATGAATATCATTGTTTAAATAAGATATTAACAGAATTAATATTTAATAATTAATTCTCCTTTTATAATAAGTATTATTGTAATGAATCACTAATCAAATGAAAAGTGTTTTTAAAGTTGTTCAAGTTAAAAGAAATCTATAATAATAATAAAAAAAAGGAATACAGAAGAATAATGTTTGTAAGATATTTAAGGGTTATATTTCACGAATTGTTAGCAAAGATGAATAATGTAACCAAAGTCGCCATGTATTTTCAAAAGTAGTTAGACGTTTGTTCAAAATGCAAGTCAATTTATCGTTGATCATTACCCAGTTCAACTTTTGTATAACATGCTCGAATGTTATGCCAGGTTGATTCCAACAACGTGCAATGGTTATTCCAGCAGCTAAGATTATATAAGAAATTAAGAGTTTGGTGTGTTTAGGTAAACTCATATCACATTTTTGAAAAAGAACAATGTCAGGGGATTTAATATTTTTTTTGGTAACTTCATGTATAAAGTCAAATATTTATATCCAAAATGTACGTATTTTAGGACATCGCCACCAGATGTGTAACATAGAAGTTAACATAGGACTTATCGATTTATTTGAGCTATTCTTAAAGGAACCATGTACCATCTCCATGGAGTTTTGTAATTAGATTCCAGTAAAGATGTATTTGTTGACATTTTAGAGATATTATTGATCGTTTTTTATTGAAAATTAGAGAGCTGATACACTATAGCAATTTAGAACAGAATTAATTAACAGAAATGAACAGAATTAGAGCATTTAGAACCGCCACTAAGCTCAAAGGCTACATTCACCTTTTCCAGAAAATAGCCTATGCAGTCAGGGCCCCAGCAGATATTTAAAAAGTTGTGCAGCTTTGTAAAATGTTCACTAATTCTATTGTCATACTTGTAAGTTATTTGGGTCCTCCCAGGAGCCTGGCTGAAAAACTCCCACTTAGCAATCCCAAATTCCTGCCTTGTTGTCAGGATGTTAAAACCTATGTTTTTTTGCTCCTGTCATGCTGGGAGTGAGCATGCAACCGTTTTATTGTCCTAAGAACAAGGCAGGAGTGGAGCTTGCTAACTGGTAGTTTTTCATCCAGGCTTATGGGAGGACCCAAATGGCCTACAGGTATGACAGTAAAAATAATGAACATTTTACAAAGCTGCACAGTTTTTTTTATTTCTACCCCGGGCCACTTGACTGCATAGGCTATTTTCTGGAAAAGATGAACTTAACTATTAACCACTTATTCTTAGGTGGACGTCATATGAAGTCTTGGACTTTAAGTGGTATTATCTGAATGATGAATGCAGCTGCAGACATCATCCAGATATCTTTTTTTCAGCAGACGATTCCCTGCAATGTAAAAGCAATCATAGTGGCTGTTTAGTCATTTGATTGCTTTTACAAGCGGTGGGAGGCGACCCCCCTCCTGCCGCCGTCCGGTGCTTCTCCCGGTTCATCTGTGTGATCAGGGAGCCGGAGAATGAATCCGGCAGCGGTTTACCATAGAGCTGGCTGTGGACCCTCGGATGTCAGAAGTGACATCATGACATCACTTCCGTCACCGGCAGATGGAAACTTATAGAGTGTGCTATGGCAGGCTCTAATAGAGGGGCTGTCAGTGATTTGCACATGTGGGTTAACAAACCCTTTAAGTATTTATTTACTCGTGTAACATCATCTTTTATATTATACAAAAAATTGGAGTAAATATTGTGTTTTTGTTTTTTCTTTTGTTAATTCCTGAAAGTTTTTATTTTATCCAAAAAAAAACGCGTTTTAAAAATTGCTGCGCATATACCATGTGACAAAAAAAAAAAATACAACAACTGTCATTTTATTTCCTAGGGTCTCTGCTAAAAAATATATATATAATGTTTGGGGGTTCTGCGTGATTTTCTAGCAAGAAAAGATGATTTTTACATGTCAGAGAGGAATGCCACGATTGGCTCAGGCAGGAGGTGGTTAAAGTGGTTTTAAACTGGCAGGTCATCCTGTATAAAACAAAGGTACCATAGTAATGTGCCCACATATCCAAATGCAATGTATGTCTTTTTGCCTTTAAAATATTTTTCCCTGCGCCTGTATGAGCCGTGTTAAAAGCAGAGACCGGTGGGCTGGTATCAATGCCGGCGCTTTGGAGGCGGAGTCGTGACCTCACAGGACTCCCATCTCTACACTCCCCCTGGCAAGCAGAGTCATGTGGCTAAGCCTCATGCACAGATATAGAAAAGTGCCACACCCCCTCACGAGCACCATCCAATCAGAACTCAGGGAAGGCCCCACGTGACTTCAGCTTGCACAAAAATACTAGGGCTCGGAGTAGCTAATCCTGGGAGAGCTTGAGGAAAAAGGGGGAGCGATCTGCTACTGGAATGCTGGACACACGCCCCCTGCTCTCATGTTGGTGCATGAGAGAAATACGTCATATGTCAGTCACAGCAACGGAGGGTGTGGCGACACAAATTTTTCTCATGTATCAGCAAGAAAGCAGAGAGGATTTCTCAGTTCTGGACTAATGCCGTGTACACACGACTGGACTTTTCGACAGCAAAGATCCGACGGAACGAAGCCGCCGGATAAGTCGATCGTGTGTGGGCTTCATCGGACCTTTGCTGTCGAAAAATCAGACGGACTTTAGAAATAGAACATGTTTCAAATTTTGCCGATGGACTTGAGTCCGGTCGAAAAATCAGTTCGTCTGTATGCTAGTCCAACAGACAAACAACGATGCTAGGGCAGCTATTGGCTACTGGCTATCAACTTCCTTATTCTAGTCCGGTCATACGTCAGCACGTTCAAATCAGTTGGACTTTGGTGCAATCGTGTGTAGGCAAGTCCGTTGCATCGGAACTCCGTCGGAACTCCGTCGAAAGTCCGTCAAAAAGTCCTTTGGTGTTCAGTCCGTCCAAAGTCCGCTCGTGTGTACATGGCATAACTGTTCGTTCAGATGACTTGTGATCCTTTAGGCTTCCACTAGTGCGGCTTGCCATATGACTTTGGACACATAAAGTTGCATGACAAGTCACAGCTCATTGATTTCAATGGCACCCGCTCCCATCTATGCGACTTTTAAAATCAACGACATTGAAAAGGTTACTGCACTACTTTGATGCGACTTTTAATTTGACTTTGATCCAGAGAGTGTAATATTGGATCAAAGCTGCTCTCAAAGTCACATCAAAGTCGCACTCTAAATCGCGCTACTTTGGGGTCACAGTAGTGGAAACGTAGCCTTACTATACCAGGTAAAAGGCTTAATTGTTTTTTGTTTTTTTAAATTCAGGTTTACAACCATTCAATTCTGCTATTCCACCACTCTAATGCCCCATACACACGGTCGGACATTGATCGGACATTCTGACAACAAAATCCATGGATTTTTTCCGACGGATGTTGGCTCAAACTTGTCTTGCATACACACGGTCATACAAAGTTGTCGGAAAATCCGATCGTTCTGAACGCGGTGACATAAAACACGTACGTCGGGACTATAATCGGGGCAGTAGCCAATAGCTTTAGTTTCTTAATTTGTTCTGAGCATGCGTGGCACTTTGTGCATCGGATTTGTATACACACGATCAGAAAATTTTATAGCCTGCTTTTAAACTTTGTGTGTCAGAAATTCCTATGGAAAATGTGTGATGGAGCCTACACACGGTCAGAATTTCCGACAACAAGGTCCTATCACACATTTTCCATCGGAAAATCCTATCGTGTGTACAGGGCATTATTCTGGAGCAATAAAAACCTGGAAAAAGTTATAGCCCAAAAGAATGGCACTAAGTAGACTAAAAGTACATTTAAAGTAGAAGTGTATGTAAACTCTTACCTTGTGAGATTTGGTACATCTCCTCTGGAGATGCCCAAAGCTCCACAGGTACTGGACGCAGGTCCTAGATACTATTAATAGGGTCTTCCAAGCCAAGATACCTACTGACCCTAAGATATGTTTATTAGGTATACTAGATGCACTACCCTTGGAGGATACTCCCAGACAGGCTGTAGCGAGGGCCCTTCTCCAGGCTCGAAAGTTAATACTGAGACACTGGAAATCCACGGAACCCCCCACACTACAGGAGTGGATCACCCAAATGGGTGACACTATTCGCTTGTAAAAGATCATATATCAGCACAGGGGTAAGAGAGGTAAATTTGACAAACTCTGATCCCAATGGTTAGATGTTCCCGGACTAGCTCCACTAGACCTGGTGTATGACCGATTGTTCTGAGGATTGATTCAATGTTTACCACTGTTTTTGCTTTACTATTGCAATGTATGAGGAAAATGATTATCTATATGTGCACCACTGAGAGTGGTCTAATACCACTTTTTGTCTCCAAATGGTTAGATGTAACATGCTGATACTAGACTCGGTGGAATTTGTAGTTTACATGTGCTTTGTTCTGATCCATGTATGTACATGTATCCTCAATGCTCAATAAAAACTTTGTTCAATAAAAAAAAAAAAAAAAAACTGTTGTAAAACAACCCATTCAGTTTAAAATAGAAATGAAAGGCAAAACATTTGTGTATAGATATAAAAAAAAAAGAAAAAAAAAGAAAATGTTTTCCCCTTTTTAATAAGTGATCACATACCCTCTGTTCTCAGCTGCATAAGAAGAGAAACAGCAGCCCTGCCAGTGAATGGCTGTGCACTGGGGGGGCATGTCAAGACAAGTCTGATCATTGGAGGAGAGCAGGCTGAGTTTTCAGCACAGCTAGAAAACTGACCGCGCTGTGCTCTCATGCCTAGTGTTGTCAGTTTTTGATAGGAAAACAAAGGGACAAGCAGGAACACCAGGGATTTCACACAAAGAAAGCAATACGAAGAGAACAGGATACTTTTTTTTTTTTTTATACAAGTGCATGGTACAGCAGGCACATACAGTATCAGGAATATGAAATATTGGGGTAACATAGTCTTCAATATTTTGGGATATATAAGGTGGGTTGCATTACCCTCGTACATAATTCTCTTTTAATAATAAACTCCCTGTGGTTGAGTTTTCAACTCCAACCGACTTTTGTAGCCCTTTAGGTGAGCCTATAAATCTGACCTCCTTTTTACAATATGCTGTTATTGTGTGTTGGTTGTTGGTGATATTAGTGGTATGTCACAGCTCAAAATTCCTTTACTGCCTTAAAACTGCAGCATGCTACTGTTTTGATCCCGATGTTAATGGGATCAAATATGTTTTTTTACCCCCATTCTGTAAGCTCTGTGCATTAACCAGTGACAAGGAAACCACGCAAAGACTGAAACTGCAAAGTAAAGACTGTCATTGTTTAGAAAGAAAAAGGATTAAAAGCACATTAAATGGATTAAAAAAAATTCCTGATGCAGAAAAACCTTGAACATATTTCCTGGGAATACTGGCAGGTATGTCGGTGAGCTGTAGCAGATTCTGTTGTAATGTGCTCGGAATGTATTTTGATGGCCTGGGGGTCGGCTATACTTACTGTGAAATAAATTCTCAGTTTATACCGGCCTGCCCCTTCAGGGTCTGAAGTTTGGAACTGTGTCGTCAAAATATTCATGGTTGGCAGGTTATCTGTTTCTGTTTTCTTTGAGCATGCTATTTTACCATCCAGCTGGTTTTATAACCTTAAATTTAATTCCTTAATCTCCCTTCAACCCATTAAGAAGCCATTTCTTCAGTCTATGCCTTAGGCTTTAGAGTTACTCAGCAAATAGCTAGATTCGGCTCCACGCATTACTGAGAGCTTCTGCAGAGCAATCTATAGCCCCAGCGTCCCCCCATCTGCTGCTGATGACTGGACTGTGACACATACCATTTAAATTCAATTTTGTTTTTATTCCTTGATGAGCCCTTGATAGCTATTTTCAGGTATCTTCGCAGTTGGAAAGTAGTGGTGTCAGGAGCAGGTGTAACCAGGCAGAATTAGACATAAGCTGTAAAAACCTTTCTCAGAAAAGTTGCAGGTCGCTGTGATTTGCATTTTTCCAGTTCTAAGATAGGAAAAAATGCATTAGGGTGCCACTAAGCCCCCCCCCCCCACCTGAATATAGCATAGTATATAGTATATATACAGTAGGCTAGGGCAGTGCTCTCTGAACTGAGGCCTGCTGACCAGATGTGTGTAAGGATGTGATTGACTATACAGTCACCATCTTAACTTTGCAGCTCTATTTTAGAACAGAGAATTATTCATTAGTAAAAAATTGTCAAGTTATAAGTCAGAAACTGCTAACCATGTTGTATCATGTTGCCTACTAAATAGTTCATGGAAAGTACCTTTTGACTTGACCTGACCCGACAAAATAAATAGTAGATAATAGATCAAACAGTGGAGATGATCATGTGTAATTAATCATTTAAGGTCCCCAGTGACATTTGAGTTGTGTCTTTGCGATTGGTTAAAATTATGCCGCCTTGAAGAACGCCTTATATACTCTGCCTTGTAATAATGCTATATATACTATGCAAGGCAAAATACATTTTGAGTCAAAGCATCATAACCCTGTCTCGTGTGATGTTTTACTCCCGGATGCATTCGAAAGGTTTGATAACATGGTGGTAATACTAAACTACATGACATAATAACAAAGCAAAGAAGTCCACACAGGAACTCAGAGCACAAGGATAGGAAGCTACGCTTTCAATGTGGCCATTTGCTAGCCTTTATCTGGCCCTTGGGGCACTATTCCTCCCACTGACACCAACGCTGGGCCACTATTCCTCCCACTGACACCAACGGTGGGCCACTATTCCTCCCACTGACACCAACGGTGGGCCACTATTCCTCCCACTGACACCAACGGTGGGCTACTATTCCTCCCACTGACACCAACGATGGGGAACTATTCCTCCCACTGACACCAACATTGAGGCACTATTCCTCCCACTGACACCAACGATGGAGAACTATTTCTCCCACTGACACCAACGATGTGGAGCTATCCCTCACATGACACAAAAGATGGGGAACTATCCCTCCCACTGACACCAACGACAGGGCACTAATCCTTCCACTGACATCAACGATGGTCTTCCCACTGTGAAATATTGTGTATCTAGGAGTGGTGCTTAAACTTATTCCTACTGTCATTGGAGGGTTACATCCCTGAATGGGTTAATTAAAAAAATAGTACTAAATGGGACTTTAAATATCCTTCCAATGAACACACACACACACACACATATATATATATATATATATATATATATATATATATATATATATATATATATATATATTTCAAACAACTTTTAATATTTAACACCTTCCCGCCAAGCGTACGCACATGTGTGGCCTCGGCTTTCAGGGGTTATACCGAAATGATGCCCGCAGCTGCAGGCTAGACCGTTTTTTAGAGCGGGCGATTGGCTATCCAGGGATAACAACCGATGCGGCTAAAAGCCGCTCGATTGTTATCCCGGAGGAGCGGGAGGGGACATACATACCCCCCCCCCCGGTGCCTCCCACCACTCTGACCGGGCCTCCCATCCCACTGGGAGACCTGACCCTCGATCTGCCACTTCCGGCAGCAAGAGACAGACTGGCACGAAGCCGGAAATGCCTTTGTTCCAGTCTCCTGAATGTAAACACGGAAGTGACATCACAATGGTGCCAGATTTAAAAAAATATACAGTATTCAGAATCGCCGTTTTCAGCGATCTGAATACTTTAAAGTGCAAAGGAGGGATCGGGGGGTCTTTTAGACCCCCCGATCCCTCCATAAAGAGTACCTATCACCACCTATTACTGTCATAAGGGATGTTTACATTCCTTGTGACAGCAATAAAAGTGATCAAAAGTTTATTTTTTTTTTTTACAAAATTTAATAATATAAAAAATAAATGAAATAAATAAGAAAAAATTTTTTTAAAGCGCCCCCTTCCCGGCGAGCTTGCGCAGGAAAGAAAACGTATACGGAAGTCGCGCCCGCATATGAACCATTCAATATACGCTTATTGCGATTTTTTTTTTTATACAAAAAGTTTGTAGAAGAATTCATATCGGCCTAAACTGAGGAAGAAATTTTTTTTTATATTTCTTTGGGGATATTTATTATAGCAAAAAGTAAAAAATATATTTTTTTTTCAAAAATGTTGGTCTGTTTTTGTTTATAGCGCAAAAAATAAAAACCGCAGATGTGATCAAATACCACCAAAAGAAAGCTCTATTTGTGGGGAAAAAAAGGACGTCAATTTTGTTTGGGTGCAACGTCGCAGGACCGCTCAATTTTCAGTTAAAACGACGTAGTGCCATATCGCAAAAAATGCTCTGGTCATTAAGGGGGTAAATTCTTCCGGGGCTGAAGTGGTTAAAAAACACAATTCTACAGAGAGATACAATCTATTGCTTGTCTGCTCTTGAGAGGAAAAGGATTTGTAGCATGGAGATGGTGAAATATGGGTTCACGCATTTTGCGGATAAAACCGATTTATCAGGACCTTGAATCTCTCATGCAGATATAATTGTTTACTCATAGAATGCAACCAATGCCACCTTTAATGGATATATATTGAGCAAAAAAAGATTGGTGCAGAGACAAGTGGGCGCACCCCCACTGGCCTGTGAGATGACTATCCACCATGGGGAGACTTAGACACTTGCAGAAGTAAAAAAAGAAGAAAAAAAGAGAAAATCCTTCTGTACGCTAGAGGAAGGTATTCATCATAACTATGGGACCATAGATGGGACCAATGTTATATAGTCGTTCAGTACTGAGACCAGAACCAAATATACATAGACTTGTGTACTACTCCACCCAGTCCTCACAGGCCTCCTGTGGCGCACTCATAACACGTCTTCAGATAAATTTCATCCAGACATGTGCTCCCTGCAATGGCGTCTGAGCATTTCTGCGAGGGTCTAAGTCTCCCCATGGTGAATGGTCATCCCATATTCATGATGAAAACCTTCCTATAGTGCACAGGAGGTGGATCGTCATCCCACAGGCCAGTGGGGGTGTGCCTGCACATCTCTGCACCAATCTTTTTATCTCAATATATATCCATTAAAGGTGGCATCAGTTCCATTCTACAATTGAACAATTTTATTGGCATGAGAGACTTAAGGTCCTGATGTAGGGATTTTATCCGCGAAATGTGTCAACCCATATTTCACCATCTGGGAGGATCTCCATGCTAAAAATCCTTCGCCTCCCAAGAGGAGACAAGCGATAGATTGTATCTCTCTGGAGAATGATGTTTTTTTAATGGATGGATATTTTCAAATCGACTAAAATAAAGACATGTTGTTTATATTTTAAAAGTTGTATGAAATATATATATGTGTTTATTGGAGGGATATTTAAAGTCCAATTTAGTACTATGTTTTGAATCATTCTTCCCACTGACACCAATGGTGGGGCACTATTCCTCTCACTGATACTAATTGGGAAGCACTATTCCTCCTAATCCTACTGACCACAGGCACTATGGGGTTGATTTACTAAAGGCAAATAGTCTATGAACTTCGCAAAGTGCAGTTGCACTCTGCAAGTGCATTTGCTCCAGCGCTTAGTAAAGGAGGTAAAGCTTCATTTTGCAAAGAATACCCAATCACATGCAATGAACATAACAAAAAACTGCATTTTTGCTTGCATATGATTGGATGATGGAAGTCAGTAGAGCTTCTACTCATTTACCAAGCTCTGGGCCAACTGCGCTTGCAAAGTACACAGTCTATTTGCCTTTAGTAAATCATCCCCTTTGTATTTTATTTACTCCCACTGTTCACCAAGTCTTAGGCGTTGATTCCCACTGAATCTGGGACATTTTCTACACCCAGCACCACAATCTGGCCCTCCTGAGAAGGTTTGGAGAGAGACCCCTGGTCCTAGTGTAGCCTTTCCAACCCTTTTACCCCAGAGGAACCCCTAAAATGATTTTTCCGTCTTGAAGAACCCTTACTGAAAACCAATTTCTTGGGGGTCAATGAGAAAAATTCCCTTTATGTTGATGGCCATTAAGAAGAATGCATTCCTAACAGTGATGTTAAAAATACCACTCTTAAAGACAGCAAAAGAGAGGATTGGTGTCATGCTTCTGGCTTTGGCAAGAGACATTGGTCCTGGAATTATGCAGGACCATTAAATAGAAGATCAATTAGCTACAGCTCAAGGAACCCCTGATAATCCCTGGAAGGAAGTCATCTGTAGCCCCTTCATCAATTAGTAAGGACTCCTGTAATTCTAATGCAAATAATCAAATCTTATCCTGAACTACTGTGTCCTTCTCAGTCTGCTCTGTCCATTATCAACCCCAACCAGTCAAACATTTTTCTTATTTAGTTTCCTTCTTTTGGACATTCGTGACTAAATTTAGGGGGGAAGGAGGTTGCGCAGAATGTTAAAAGGTGTCTAAAGGCCTTTTACATTTCATAAATCAATGAACCATATCTCCTGTCTCTTGCTTGTTGGTCTGTACTGTAAAAAAATAGCCTTGCATATAACATAGACAGCATGCTTTCTCCAATAGCCCTTTCTAGCAGTGATATTTTACTAAAATAATCACAATAAAAGAGAACCATCCTTTATGTGTGCCATGGACAGCAGAATATCTAAATACAGCCATGCATACAACTGAAGAGTTTTTTTTATTTATTTTTTTCATTTAAAAATTATATGAATTGCATATGAGGGTCAGTTTTTTTTCAAAGCTTCTACAGTAAAATTGTTACATAATTTGAAAATAACCCCTTAACAATCTGGTAGGAGAAACAGAGCCAACTTTTGTAATGGCTTCTTACAGAGGCAATGAAACACTGTGGAGGAGAGCAAGGGAGCAGGTGTAAAGCTAAATGCAAAACTCCACATCAGTCTTTGCCAATCTTTTTACCCTAGAGGAGCCCTTAAAATAATTCTCAGCTCCCCAGCTGAAAATTAATTAAACAAGGCCAGTGGGAGGGATATCCCTTACATTGGTGGTCAATGGGAAAAATGCAGCTTACATTGGTGGTCAATGGGAGGAATACCCCTTACATTGGTGGTCAATAGGAAGAATTCCCCTTACATTGGTGGTCAATAGGAGGAGTGCTCCTTACATTGGTGGTCAGTGGCAAAGCATGCCCCTCATATTGGTGGTCAATGGGAAGAATGCTCCTCACATCGGTGGTCAATGGGAAGAATGCTCCTGAAATTGGTGGTCAGTGGGTAGAATGTCCCTCACATTGGTGGTCAATGGGAAGAATGCCCCTAACATTGGTGGTCAGTGGAAATAATGCCCCTTATATTGACTGCCAATGGAAAGAATGCTACTTACATTGGCGGTTGGTGGATAGAATGCCCCTTACATTAATGGTCATTGGAAAGAATACTACCTACATTGGTGACCAGTGGGAAGAATGCCCCTTACATTGGTGGTCAGTGGAAAGAATGCCCCTTACATTGGTAGTCAGTGGGAAGAATGCTCCATACAATGGTGGTCAGTGGGAAGAATGCTCCATACAATGTGGTCAGTGGGAAGCATGCTCCATACATTGGTGGTCGGTGGTTGCTACTTACATTGATGGATAATGGGAAGACAGCTAAAGCTGGCCATGGACAGATCGAAATCCTGCTGAATCGGCCAAATTCTGATTAATCTATGGACAGACTGGTTTTACTGAAGTCGATCTGTCGAGCAACTTCAGTACAACCAGCCACCAGCAGTGATCATTGTATCCCAACGGCTAGGAAACCTCCGGCTGTCAAAGCACAATAGTGCAGCTGCAGCAGGAAGGATTTCTCCATCTACACTGACTGTGTTGATGGGGGAATGAAGCAATTTTCTTTCTTTCAACTTGTAGTTGGAGGAAAGAAAATTTCATAATGAATGGCCTACCTAAAAAGATCATCAGTGTCTTGCTGTTGATTTTGGTTGAGAAAGCCCAATCTACAATAACACGGGCAGGAAGTAGGAAGTAAACTTTTCTCTTGATATTATACAGGAAGGAAGATATTTCAAATATTACAGTCCTAGTACTAATCCTTGAGCACTGTTACTACAAATACTGTGGCTTACATCTCTGTTTTTGCTTCAGTTCTTTTATGACTACAGCATTTACTGTCAGAACTAAATAAATTACAGTTTACAATTATCATTGAAATACTCATAAAAGGAGTTTTACATAGAGAGTACATTTATATTTTATTCCTACAAGCATTTACAGAAATGTAAAAATAAACAAGGATCAAACTAGAGTCAGCTCTCGCAGTAAACAATTTGTGATGTGCTGGTGGCGTCTCAGTTTTTTGCTCAGTGTGACCCAGTTCCAAGTGGTTGCCTCGCGTTATGAAAGTATACATTTACACTTGAATACAGAGTGGATAGATTGTTGATTTTGGGCCCCCAAGGAAATAAAACAGGGCAGCAGATCTGGCGGTGATGTAAACTGGAAAAGACATAATGAAAAACAATATAAGGAAGAGCGACAACAGGGGGATGAGGGCTTGTAAAATCCCCAATACAGCTAAACACTGTGATATAAAATATACACATGTTGATGATGGAATGTAAAAGGAGACAGAGAATTCAGTCAGCGACTTGGAAACAACAATAGTAGAACTGAACAATTGTATAGGAGAGAGATTGTGTTCCATGGTACAGCGGAGTTGCCAGTGTTCGCAGACAAGTAATAATGGACTCCACTCGACCATTTAGGATAGAAGGTTATTCAAGTGTGGATAAAGTTATATACCTTACAATATTATCCATTCTTTATACAGTGGCATTTAAAGTGGTAGTAAACTGCTTAAAAAAAAAAAAAAAAAAGAAGGGGCCCGGGCAGTTTAAGTCATAATGTGCTAGTATGCATCGCATACGAAAGCCTGAAAACGAAGCCCACGGGTATGCTGTACCTTCAGAGCGTATACGACGGTGACGTCACTTGTTGCCTCTAAAGTAAATACTGTATTTATTGGCGTATAACACTCTCTTTTTCACCATGAAAATCGGGTGCAAATAGCGTGTGCGTGTTATACGCCAATACTTACATTTTAGCTGCCTCGGAGGGGACAGGGAGGGGGGCGGGACGAGCGCCATCAGATTACATACAGTGAAAATCTCCTGTTTACTTGGCGGCCTCTGTAATAGGAAGTCCCATCTTCTGGGGTGCCATTGGAGCACTGTTCTGTCTATCATAGGAGATTCTCACTGTATGTAATCTGTCAGCGCTCATCCTGCCCCCCCTCCCTGTCCCCTCTGGGCTGCAGATGGGCATCGATCAGGCTGCATTGATGGCAATGGTGAGGCTGCTGCATTGATGGCAATGGTGAGGCTGCTGCATTGATGGGAATGGTGAGGCTGCTGCATTGATGGCAATGTGAGGCTGCTGCATTGATGGGAATGGTGAGGCTGCATTGATGTGGACTGATGGGGCTGCATTGATGGCACTTGTGAGGCTGCAAATAGGCATTGATCAGGCTGCATTAATGGCAATAGTGAGGCTGCAGATGGGCACTGACCCTTATTTTGCTTCAAAGTTCCTTATTTAAAATTTAAGTTATTTTTTCCTGAAACTTCCCTCTTAAAATGAATGTGCGTGTTATACACCGATAAATACGGTATCTCCTAAACAGTGCACATTTGGGATATATTGACAGAACCTATAGGTAAGCCTTATTATAGGCTAACCTATAGGTAAAAATCATACATAGGAGTTTACTCCCACTTTAATACTCTAAAGTCCAACTTTCAGCAGATATCATAAACCACAGGCTTCATAATACTAGCAGGACTGGCTGTTCCGTTGTTCACCATATAATAAGCTATTAATGCCCACTAACGTTCTGACCTGTGACACCCACAGATAGTGCTGGCTGAATTGATGCTATGGGTGCCATCTAACCTAGGAGAATGAACACAAGAGATGCTAAACCTTATGTTCTTTAGTGGCTGTACAGTGGGCAGCCTGACCACCCACAACTGTATTGTATATAAATCACAACCTTATTGCTAAATTGAATTGTAGTCCTAGCAGTGGCACACTGGTAACATCATTGGGTGCAAATTAACTGCCTACAGCTCAGTGACATCAAAGGAGCAATGAAGTCACAAAATGAGAATGGAACCTGAAGTTCAATCAAAAATGTGAACTGGGAATAATGGAGAATAATAACCAAGGTGGTCCTTAAATTGTATGACAAAAACTCTAAATTAATTTTCAGTATGTTTGGCTTCATACTTCACTGTGAACAGTTTTCTTAAGCAAATTAATGTTTGTAGATCTGTTTCTAAGTATTTTATTTCCTGGAGACCCTTTTAGTAACTTCTTGTTGCAGGCTGACAGCATGCCCCCAATTAGTATCAGCGTTGTCAGCCTGCTGCATTCACTCCATCAGTTGGCCATTAGGCTGCTTATCCGGTAGACCTGAAAGACTGACTAACTTTTAAGTCATTCTACCGTTAATAAATCAAAATGAAAAGTTAAGTCTTTAAATGTGTACAGACAAACATTTGGTTTTTCATCTAGTCTAGTACTACACGGCTATACCCTACCTTGACTGTTCGAGGTGAATACTATTGAATACATTCATCTCCTTCCTAAAAAAACCCTGAGGAAAAGTCAGAGACCTGAAATGCGTCAGCTGGAATGGAAGACAGTAAACCTTAGATGTTTGTCAAAATATTGAGATGTTTGTAAAATGAGCCGTTTTTAATATGTACATTTTAATATGCTGAATATATATATATATATATATATATATATATATATATATATATATATTTTTATATATGCTTACAGTATACTGCTTGCCGGTATAGTCCCAATCTGCAATGGGGGATATTTTTATTCGCTGTGTATCTGGGATGATGGCAGACAGACACCTGACTTTGAACTAGTGGAAACTTTTACCTATTGCTTACATCAGTGTTTCTCAACCTTTTTTCAGACAAAAGCACCCTTTAAATTTCAGTACAATCTTGAGGCACCCCATTCTAAAATGTAAAAAACAAAAGTAATAGTTTTACATAATGCGGCAGCATTTACACCCAATGTAATTTGTTCTTCCAAAGCAAATACACCTTTGAACACTGGTATTGACTAGTATTCCAATGTTTCTCTTCTCCCTCAGTTTCTCTCCCCCACTCAGCTAATGTGACCCCAGTGCTGACAGGCAGGGGAGGGGCAAACAAGGATGCTGTGCGGGCACCCAATGACCTCCTTATCAACCAACGATGTCATTGGTTGATAAAGGGGACTTTGGGTGCCTGCACAGCGTTTTTAGGAGGCTGGCAGCTGGAAGGTTGATTGGTGCACAATGAAAATCTATGTCTTTGTGTAACTAAAAGGCAGGCTTGATCTACCCATTGGCTTGTATACAATCTGTGGGCAATTTTTGGGCAATTTTTAGGCATTTTGCCACGGAACCCCTGAAGAAACCTGAAGGCACCCCAGGGTGCCTCTGTACCCTGGTTGAAAGAGGCTGGCTTACATCTTTTTAATGCAAAAGAGATGTTCTTAAATATACCCGCTGTAGGCATAGATATTTGAATGTAATAGAGAAATAAGCACAGGCTTTAGGAAGCAGACATACCCACCGCACAGGTAAGGAACCTTGTGAAATTTGACATTAACAAAGATATGGCAAGAATTAAGACACACTTTGAGTGATTTCTGCTTTAGGCACAGTTGCATTGTTTGCTGGATGTCATAAGCAGTTCAAAGACAGGTTTTATTGTTTTAAATATTAAAGACATTTTTTTAGGGATAAAAAATGTGCAGATATAATCATGACATCCGGTACTGTCCCTTCGGTTCAGGGACACCATCCAACCATTCTAGTATAGCACTGTTAGTTTTTATTTATCAGAGAGTCTAAAAGGCAGCAGTGAACAGTTGAGTGTAAATTGATGTCATAAGTCAGATATGGCCTTCTCGCCTTCCCAACTGTCAGAGCAGACGTTCTTTGTTCCTAAGAAATGAACCTGATCATTTTCCGTACAGGGCAGAGAAGTAATGTCAATGCGGTTAACAGTTTGGAAAAACTAAATAATATTTGTAATGGGAAGTTTAATTATGTATGGATCATAAACTGCAAAGAGGAAGCCTCTTGAATGTCAGCTACGCCTGGCTTCCGCATTTAATGTCTGCCATGTATAATCTCAGTTTCACATAACAAATCTGAGCAGCAATAACAAGATTCATCCTACAAAAAATGGCTAACCAGGGCAACATTGAAAGTAGATGGGAACTGAATCATGCTATCTACCAGTCGTTATAACAGGACATTAAGCAGCTCCTTGTAGCTAGGACGGTACTCTAGGTGCAGGCTGATTTAACTTCTATATTTGAATGGACAACTTGACTTGAATTTGCAGAATCACATACACACTTCCTATTTCCAATTCCAGCAGGTGCAGTATGTTGAGGAGGTGCTTTGGGGTAGGATAAATTCACTACTTTTATTGTGAAAACAATTTTGCGTTAAATTAAATTTTGCCAGAATCACTCTACTCATCCCAAATTATCTGTAGGTAGTACTCACAGGGGTGGATTTACTAAAAATGGAGAGTACAAAATCTGAAACAGCTGTGCATGGTAGCCAATCTGCTTCTTCAATTAAGCTTTGACATAAACAAAAATGGAAGCTGATTGGCTCCTATGTAGAGCTGCACCAGATTTTGCACTGTCCAGTTGTAGCAAATCAACCCACAGTGCTAAAGTAGCTACCTACTTCTGAAACACACCGTTGGTTCAATAGTTGAAAGGGTGGTGGAGAAATGCATTTAGGCAAAATTTATATCCCTGACAACATGGAAGGACTATCTTTGAGAAGACATTTTCTGTTTAAAATACTACATTACTTCTTTTCTTTCTTTTACCCTATTTTTCTAATAAATTTCTTGTTCAGTTTGAACTGTGTGGAAAGTCCTGATGTAAATATATGTATGTAATAAATATATATATATATATATATATATATATATATATATATATATATATATATATATATATATATATATATATATATAGGTTTTGGGTTTTTATAGATATACTCCATTACTTACTAAACTTTATTGAAATACATCGTTTTATTGAATCAGACATTCAAAACATCCTGTGTACTGTGTGCATTTGTAATATTATTAATTTTAATTTTTAGCATAGCAGTCTAATAGAGAGAGTCCCTTTAATACTAGTCTCTCTGTATTATTAAGTGTTATAAAGAAGACACCCAATGGTCATCCAATCACAGTGACCATAAGTGTAAACAACTATATAAGTAAACTCATATATAGTGCAAAAAGATATATTAGAATATGTGGATCTAAATCCAAATAAAAAGTGATATAAAGTGACACGTGTTAAACATGTGTAAATTTAAAAGTGTGAACAAGGTGATTCAAATAATAAATCTAAGAAAAGCATGAAAATATGGGCAACCTGGATGTCGCATAAAGCCATAAAACTGAAATCATAACCTGCAAAGGCTGGATGTTACAAAACAAATGGGTGATAACTAAAGCACACAAACAATGAATAAATGTGATAAAACAATATTCAATTATCTTCTGAACCCAAACCAGGTAGTCTATTGATGTGTGGTTCAAAAGACCAGTGGGGTCAATACACTGGGTTGTCAATAAAAGTATGCCACACAATAGTATTTGAATACCCACTAGTATTGAATGAAATGTAAATAAACCGTCCTAGGTTCAGGACGTTGAAAGTCCATACTGGTACAATAAAATGAAAGTTCCTGTGGGTGAAGGCAGACTGATAGGTGTATATGCTGTATTTGTATATTTTAATATATACTGCGATCAAACTGGAGTCCCAGATGATACGATCAACATCCAAGAGTAAATGAAAACAGATATGGTACTCTTACCGGAACTGATGGACTCACAGGCCGTTGGTGGTGAGTCAAACGAGCTTGTACCGGAAAAACTGGAATAAAGGTTGTATAGATGAGATTCAGAAGGATGTGATGGACAAACTTATCCTCAGTGAGTGGCTGGCCAGCATATACCCCAGTCAAAGTCTCCTAAGACGAAACGCGTAGGGTTGCTATGCTCCCTGAGCCACGATTTTATTGCGCTTTTTATCTGTTTATAATACCGTTTTTTTATTACAATGCCCCTGCTGTTTGGGTGTTAAAATTTATTTTTAAATACATTTTTGTTACTATATTTGGATTTACACTATGTGGAGGCATTCTCTTTTTTCCATTCTATAACATTATTACCACCACGGAGAGGACAAAAAGATGATGACCGGTATTTAAAACCCTGTCGATCATTGATATGAATAAGAGTTCTACTTATGCCCATTATATTTCAGTGGTAAGTAAGAGCCTGTGATCAAAATATCGATTATCTGAGGATAAGTTTGTCCATCACATCCTTCTGGACCTCACCTATACCACCTTTATTCCGGTTTTTCCGGTACAAGCTCGTTTGACTCACCACCAACGGCCTGTGAGTCCATCAGTTCCTGTAAGAGTACCATATCTGTTTTCATTTACCCTTGGATGTTGATCGTATTATCTGGGACTCCAGTTTGATTGCAGTATATATTAAAATATACGAATACAGCATATACACCTATCAGTCTACCTTCACCCGCAGGAACTTTCATTTTATTGTACCAGTATGGACTTTCAACCGTCCTGAACCTAGGACAGTTTATTTACATTTCATTCAATACTAGTGGGTATTCAAATACTATTGTGTGGCATACTTTTATTGACATCCCAGTGTATTGACCCCACTGGTCTTTTGAACCACACATCAATAGACTACCTGGTTTGGGTTCACAAGATAATTGAATATTGTTTTATTACATTTATTCATTGTTTGTGTGCTTTAGTTATCACCAATTTTTTGTAACATCCAGCCTTTGCAGGTTATGATTTCAGTTTTATGGCTTTATGAGACATCCAGGTTGCCCATATTTTCATGCTTTTCTTAGATATATTATTTGAATCGCCTTGTTCACACTTTTAAATTTACACGTTTAACACGTGTCACTTTATATCACTTTATATTTGGATTTAGATCCACATATTCTAATATATTGTTTGTCACTATATCTTTTTGCACTATATCTGTTTACTTATATAGTTGTTTACACTTATGGTCACCGTAATTGGATGACCATTGGGTGTGTTTTTTATAACACTTATACACTTTATAGAGTGTTTCATCATTGTATCTGCAGCACATTTTGCTTCCAGATTTGTATTCTGGTCAAGCATATGTGTAGCATACATACCACTAGTGCTGCACTTTCATTACACATCTTATCCACAATCAGTCTGATTGTTGTGTTGGCTGCTTATATTTAAAGTTGGCACAGTATTTTCACTTTACCTTCTCTCTGTTTTATTATATTATCTTGATTAACAATAGCTGAGCTAAAAAAAAAAAAAAATGCCTGAGCCACTGTATGACAAAAGGGAACATCAAAATAAATTGAATCAAACTGAATGTCTCCTTAAGGTCTTTCAATTCAAATTATTCATATATGGGATGGAGTTATGTTCTTTTATTGCGGTAACTCTGGGCTCGGCTTACACGCCATCTTGGCACAGTTACAGGCAGAATATAACTTACAAGGAATTCTGGACATGTGGTGTAGAAGTATCGCTTGCGGCCTATATAGCTGCAGCAGACATGGGAAGAAGTGA
Organism: Aquarana catesbeiana; assembly: GCF_042186555.1. NCBI lineage: Eukaryota > Metazoa > Chordata > Amphibia > Anura > Ranidae > Aquarana > Aquarana catesbeiana. Next base: position 880,934,286 of record NC_133324.1, read on the forward strand.
CATTTTTGTAAATCATATGCTTTATTTTAACTTCTTATTGCAGTGCAGAATTTTAATGGAGGCATGTCTGTACTGGGGCTGGGTAAACTGAAGCACAATATGAATCCCTCCAGCTGGTGTTGTCCAATTTCACATGCACAGTTATCAAACATTTCCCATGTGTGTGGTCCAGCAGACCTAACGCACTTAGTCAGACATGCCTCTCTCTGCAATACATATCCGTGTGAGAACACATATAATGAGGGGTGTGGCTGTTACTGAGCTCTGCCAGTACTGAAATGTGTGGGCAGGAAGCAGCATCTTCACTGAGAGAAAAAAGGTATATTAACCTCCCTGGCGGTATGATTATTTCGGATTTTAGGTGTTGAAAGCGGTACAATTATTTTGCATGGAAATTTGGCGTTTTATATTGTAGGTCTGTAAATCTTAACAATAACACACTTAAATCTGTCCAAACCAGAGTCTAGTAGATATCCCGGGTATGATAAAGTTTGAAACACAAAAACATAAATTATAATATAATAAATAAAAATAAATAATTTAAAAAAATTAAAAAAAATAGTAATAAAATAAATTTCCCCACAATTCACTATCGCTCAATTCTGCAAGTGTTCTAATTTACTATCGCTGTTGTCTTTGTACTCCTCACCTGGTTTCCACCACAAACGCTTGACACCATCTGAACCAAATAAGTTTATCTTGGTTTCATCAGACCACAGGACATGGTTCCAGTAATCCATGTCCTTAGTCTGCTTGTCTTCAGCAAACTGTTTGCGGGCTTTCTTGTGCATCATCTTTAGAAGAGGCTCCCTTCTGGGATGACAACCATGCAGACCAATTTGATGCAGTGTGCGGCGTATGCTCTGAGCACTGACAGGCTTCAACCTCTGCAGCAATGCTGGCAGCACTCATACATCTATTTCTCAAAGACAACCTCTGGATATGACGCTGAGAACGTGCACTCATCTTCTTTGGTCGACCATGGTGAGGCCTGTTCTGAGTGGAACCTGTCCTGTTAAACTGCTGTATGGTCTTGGCCACCGTGCTGCAGCTCAGTTTCAGGGTCTTGGCAATCTTCTTATAGCCTAGGCCATCTTTATGTATAGCAACAATTCCCTTTTTCAGATCATCAGAGAGTTCTTTGCCATGAGGTGCCATGTTGAACTTCCAGTGACCAGTATGAGCGAGTGAGAGCGATAACACCAATTTTAACACACCTGCTCCCCATTCACACCTGAGACCTTGTAACACTAATAAATATATAAACACTAAACTCTTGTATGATGGTTATAGTTTTTCCTCTTTGGTGACATTTTGAAACTCGTGGCTGGCATACTGTTAGTGATGCTGAACAGGTTCACCTTAAATGATCCAAATGAATGACCTGCAGTACGGTGCTGGTTTCTCCTAATATGTCGCTGGGCCATCAGATAAAAGAAAACCATCTTTTGGAGGGCAAGGGTAGTCACCTGGCCAACATTTGACCAACCGGGCAGCTATAAATGGGACTTGTTTCCAATGTTATTATAGGAAATAGATCACAAGAACAACATTTTTTTTTGGAAAAGAAGACAACCTTATTGGGGACCGAAAAAAATGTAAAGTTTAAAGGGTTTGTGAAACCCATATGTCTAAGGTCAGGTTACTTGTATAAAAAGGGCACATCCGAGCATTAGCTTCAGACTGACTTAGTAAAACCAGGCTTATTGGTGGTGCCATCACTGCTGTTATCCTAAAATGTATTACAATTATTATTTTTCCATCACCACCAAAGGGATAGGAATTCCATGTGATATCACTCTATAAGTGGGAACTCTTACAAGAAGCTGTGGACCTCTTTGATTAGGGAGGTCAAAGACGCTTGCAGATATAGCCCTCTGCAGTGTCAGATGGTTCGCCTCATACTGGGAGCTCACTGGAATTCACTGACAGTCCTCCACGATATCCAGCTTGTATCAAATTCTCGTCTGGGGATCCCAGCCAACCGGATGTCACGGAGTGTATGCAAAAAATATGAGGCTCCAATATTGTGCTATCGTTAAAAAAGAAGGTTTCTTTATTGCTAAAACTATACAGCATAAAAGTCCACATGAATCCAAGTTAAAAACTGTAACGACACCCCGAGTATGAAAGGGGTTAAAGTCGTTTAGGACATTCCATACCCAAACACAAAGCCAGCTACCGAACATTTCTATCAGCTGAACCAGGAACCCATACAAATGATACTCCCCCAAATACGAGACAAGATGCTCTGTCTTGAGGGTCAAGCAGGAATAGAATCTTTATTCAAAAAAATGGCACACAGATCCCACTTCAAAGCACCTCCCCCCCACCCTTGGAAAACTGGGTGGGCCAAACTGTCCAATGAAAATGGACACACAGGTCAAGTGTGTCCAACGTCTCATCAGCACACAGTCTTAGCAGGGGGCTGCTGGAAGAATCCCCCCTCCCTCCATAGAAATACACATCCTGTGATCCAAGGCAGACAAACACAATAGAACATTGGAATACAGCCCCACCCCAAACTAGCACAGCAAACGGTACACAACAGCATGAGACAACACACAATATATACACAACATTGTGAAGCAGTCACTATTTATAATATGTCACATACGGGGTTCCGAGAGCTTTCTGTTTTGGGGGGACATAGACTTGAATCCAAAGTAACAATAGTTCAGGATCCCCAGGCATACACCTCAAGAGTATTGTTCCCTTAAAATCCAGGGCCCATAGTCGAAAGGCAAGAGGCCTGCATTCAGTCCTCTCCAAAAGCCTCTGTCCCGGCTAGGTCTGTCACAAAAACGTTTTACTTGGATTAATTTGGACTTTTATGCTGTATGATGGAGGACTGGATATCGTGGAGGACTGTCTGTGACTGCCAGTGAGCTCCCGGGACAAGGCGAACCATCTGACCCTGCAGAGGGCTATATCTGCAAGTGTCTTTGACCTCGCTAATCAAGGAGATCCACAGCTTCTGGTAAAAGTTCCCACTTATACAGTGATATCAGATGGAATTCCGATTCCTTTGGTGGTGATGGTGGAAAAATTTGGAACATTTTAACCTGCTGGATCCCTATTCCACATTTTGAGAATATATTTGTGGATTCAAGACTTCACTGTCACTTTCAATTTATAAAGACACTTATATTCATTTATATTTATATTCATTTATATATTGTCATATTTATATATACAATGTATATCTCGATATTCACTTTATCACGTATTGGATTGCCCTATTGGCAACTTTGAATAAGCACGACTTTGGATTTCATTTAACTACTCTCAGTGACACATAAGTTTAAATAGGTCAATGGACGCCAATCGCACCATCATATATACTAGGATGGTTGACAGTCCTGGTACATATGATGTTGCCCTTTTGCCTGGAAGTATGGATGGCGCAATGCACATGGGCATGACCTGCACTGACTCTTTGGAAATCCCTGTTTACCTTACAGTTCCTTTTCAGTATAATCTCTCACTGAAATCTTAGATAGACTTTTTGATAGGGGGTGAAATACTTTTCTTCTTTACTTGTGTGTTTAAATTTCATATTGAGCTACTAAATTCCATAAAGAAGAAGACAAGAAGAAACTGGAACAAAGGAAATGGGGGGGAGAGCTCCACCTGCTGGGAGCCTTTGAAAATATAGACCATTCTTTTTTTCAGAAAATTCATTCTTTTTATTTTATTTTTGCCTGACTGTCATAAAGAAAATATGCACAATACCGCTATACATTGTCCTAATAGGTGGAAAAGGCCTTAAACAAACAATTTTAGACAAACATGTTTACATTTTTGAAAGAATATGTTCATAGTAATAATGGGAGAGTGGATGTCTCCTTTTATATAGTAAGCTGTTTTTTAATTTGATCATAATCACTATTACCACCAGCTGTATTGCAATCATTTCAAAGTTGCTTTCTTTACAGACTTACTGAACTGGCATTTTTAATGGGCTCTAAGGTACCAGGCGAAACTAAAAACACCTGCTTGTGCTGCTTTTTCACGTTTTTTTTTCTATGTGCCAGTAAATCATTACATGCTCCACTTAATGGGGCAGACAGCAAAACCATCTGCTCTGTTCTTGTGCTATTACCTGTGTCGGGAATTCATTACTCTACCTTTTAGAGAGGTTTTGTTGATTGCACCTGGCTACTTTTTAGCGTAGGATATTCTTTAGTATTTAGACTAACGTAGAAGAACATAATGTTATAGAATAAACATTAAAGAGTAATGTGATTTTTTAAACTGTGACACGGTGTCTGTAATATGGGAATTCAACATCGATAAGCGTACAGAATACAAAATATAAAAAAGTGAATATGCTCTGCTTTTATGTTTATACGGAGACATGCAGTCTTATTTAATTAAAATACCTCAAATTGGTAATTAAATCTTTGCCGGTCGGTCTTTGTAAAAGATGGTATCTCAGTGTGAGATAGGTTTGCCTATTGTTGGCCCTGATTGCTGTTCAGAACAAAATCAAAATAGAAAACATTTTTTTTAGGTAAACATAATATATTGCGCATTAACATTTTGTGTTCATATTTTTAAAACTGTATCTCCTTTACAAACATTTTCCAAAAAATGGGTGTGTGTGTATATGCAGGGCCAGCGCTACCTGTAGGCAAGGTAGGAGCAGGACTAGAGTGCACATCAGTCGGGGTATCGCGCCGTTGTGCCGTTGGTGTGTTAAGCAAGAGCTTTGGCGCTGTTTGTCTTCCAGGTCTTCCGGGTGAGTCCAGAGGTGCAGGTGTGGGCCCGGGACCTGCGGACTATGGCTGGCATGAGGTAGCGAGCTTGTGCCACCACTGTTTGTCTTCAGGCCGATCCAGAGGAGCAGGTGCAGGCCCGAGGACCACGGCTAAAGAAATAGGTGAAGAGGCACCACAAAAATCTCCAGTCAAGGGCGGAGCCAAAGGGGCAGCAAAATTAGGTTTCGGCTAGGGTGTCAAAAATCCTTGCACCAGTCCTGTGTGTTTGGTAATGATGGACTGTTAGAAGTGGGATATTGGTACTTTTGGATTTAACCCAGAGAGTCCCCCTTCAAAGGAGCTGATGAACAGTAAGAAGTGTAGACTAGACCTTGTTCCTGTCTTGTGCTGCTGCTTCTCTGAAGTCTCAAAATAGGACATATAGTAAGTACTAGGTTTTGGGGTGAGTGTTGAGGAGCACCCAATACAAAAGCTCATGACACTTCCGGAATTTAGGTCCACATTTTTATTGATACTAAGTATTAGGATAAGTCAGCGTGTTCCCCGGGAAATGCCTACCCCTTCTTCAGGACTGAAGCCTTGACTAGGATTGCACTGATGTTGAATTACGAATTAAAATTCCTATAATAAGGCATCATTATAGGAAACTGATCCGATCTGACAGCATAGATCTAAACTTCATGATAGGTATCTTAGTTCAATCTCACTGTCAGTCCAATCGTATCTAAGCCTTCAGTCCTAAAGAAGGGGGAGGTATTTCCCCCAGAATGAGTTGGTTTATCTTGATAGTCTACATCAATAAAAACTTGGAATACAATTCCTGAAGTGTCATGAATATTTTGTATTCCTCGCTCCTCAACGCTCACCCCAACACTTTACATACACAAAGTGGATCACTTATTGTAGGGACGTCTCCCTTTTTGGACAGTTCAGTATGAGGTTTCAATTATACAAAGAGAACTAAAAGGCAGGCAGATCCTGCTGTGAACTGGTAACCTTTTGTTGTGTATTCAGTTTTTATTTGTAAAATGGAGATTGCATGGAGAAAACAAATATAAAACATGTTTAAACACATAAACTTAAACACTAATAACATTGACCAAAGCCATCATAATTTCCCTTTAAAGGGGTTGTAAACAGGGCCGTCTTTACTATTGATTGGGCCCTGGGCAAAAAAAATTCTTGGGGCCCCCCCCATGCAAATTGTCTCTCCACCCCAACATTCGAAAAAACAAAACAAACACGTAAACTTATGTATTGCATTGTATTCTGCTTGTACTGTTGTAAAGCGCTGCACAAACTGTTGGCGCTATATAAATCCTGTATAATAATGATGGGGGGAAGAGATAGAGAAGTCCAGGATGATTGGGGGGGGGGGGGGAGAGAGGGGGGAGTTCAAGATAATGGGGGAAGGGGGGAGATAGGAGTCCAGGATGACACACAGGGATTGGGGGTGTGTACTTTGAGGTGTTTGTATCATACAGGGCACAGAAAAAAATCAGCACAAGAGGCAGTACTTGCATATCCTCCTCCCTCCCGCAAGGTAACTATCTATTGGTCACCTCTGCACATCACTTTGCTTACTTCTGCTTCCTCATCCACAGCTCACTTCTGTATTCCCTGTCTATCTCTGTCCCCCCCCATACACAGCTCACCTCTGTACCCCTCTATCCACAGCTCACTTCTGTATCCCCTGTCTACCTCTGCCCCCCCCCCATCCACAGCTCACTTCTGTATCCCCCATCCACCTCTGTACCCCCCCCCATGTCCACCTCTATATCTTTCCGTCCACCTTTGTACCCCACATCCACCTCTGTGTTCTGCTCTTTACCCCCATCCACGTTCACTTCTATATCTTTCCGTCCACCTCTGTACCCCCCCCATGTCCACCTTTGTACCCCCTATCCACCTCTGTAGTACCCCCCATCCATGTTCACCTCTGTACCCCCCCACCGCCTCTGTTCACCTCCGTACCCCCCATGTCCACCTCTGTACCCCCCATGTCCACCTCTGTACCCCCCATGTCCATCTCTGTACCCCCCCATGTCCACCTCTGTACCCCCATGTCCACCTCTGTACCCCCCATGTCCACCTCTGTACCCCCCATGTCCACCTCTGTACCCCCCATGTCCATCTCTGTACCCCCCCCATGTCCACCTCTGTACCCCCATGTCCATCTCTGTACCCCCATGTCCACCTCTGTACCCCCCATGTCCACCTCTGTACCCCCCATGTCCACCTCTGTACCCCCATGTCCATCTCTGTACCCCCCATGTCCACCTCTGTACCCCCCATGTCCACCTCTGTACCCCCCATGTCCACCTCTGTACCCCCCTATGTCCACCTCTGTACCCCCCATGTCCACCTCTGTACCCCCCTATGTCCACCTCTGTACCCCCCCCATGTCCACCTCCGTACCCCCCATGTCCATCTCTGTACCCCCCCATGTCCATCTCTGTACCCCCCATGTCCACCTCTGTACCCCCAATGTCCATCTCTGTACCCCCCCATGTCCATCTCTGTAACCCCCATGTCCACCTCTGTACCCCCCATGTCTTCTCACTTCTGTACCCCCCATGTCCACCTCTGTACCCCCCCCCATGTCCATCTCTGTACCCCCCCCCATGTCCACCTCTGTACCTACCATGTCTTCTCACTTCTGTACCCCCCATGTCCACCTCTGTACCCCCTATGTCCACCTCTGTACCCCCCTATGTCCACCTCTGTACCCCCCTATGTCCACCTCTGTACCCCCCATGTCCACCTCTGTACCCCCCATGTCCATCTCCGTACCCCCCATGTCCACCTCTGTACCCCCCATGTCCACCTCTGTACCCCCATGTCCATCTCCGTACCCCCCATGTCCACCTCCGTACCCCCCATGTCCATCTCTGTACCCCCAATGTCCACCTCTGTACCCCCCATGTCCATCTCTGTACCCCCCATGTCCACCTCTGTACCCCCCATGTCCACCTCGATACCCCCATGTCCACCTCTGTACCCCCCCATGTCCACCTCTGTACCCCCCATGTCCACCTCTGTACCCCCCCATGTCCACCTCTGTACCCCCCCATGTCCACCTCTGTACCCCCTATGTCCACCTCTGTACCCCCCATGTCCATCTCTGTACCCCCCCCATGTCCACCTCCGTACCCCCATGTCCATCTCTGTACCCCCCATGTCCATCTCTGTACCCCCATGTCCATCTCTGTACCCCCCATGTCCACCTCTGTACCCCCAATGTCCATCTCTGTACCCCCCCATGTCCATCTCTGTAACCATGTCCATCTCTGTAACCCCCCCCATGTCCACCTCTGTACCCCCCATGTCTTCTCACTTCTGTACCCCCCATGTCCACCTCTGTACCCCCCCATGTCCATCTCTGTACCCCCCCCCCCATGTCCACCTCTGTACCTACCATGTCTTCTCACTTCTGTACCCCCCATGTCCACCTCTGTACCAGCAATTCTCTGCAGTCTGCACAAATGAATCCTCTTCCCCTTCTCTTCACCTTGTTCTTTCCTACCTGATCACACGGCGGTGCAACGAACACACACAGTCCCAGCCTATCAGACCCAGCACACAGCCAGAAAACTTCACTCGGCTGTGTGCTACACAGGTCTGCCAGGCGGGGGTGGGGGCGGGAGGAACACAGAGCGCTGCTCTCGCTCTGTCATTGACTAGGGTCCGCAGCTCCTGACAGAGGGAGAAGCGGGACAAGCGGGCTCAAACACATGAAGCCCGCAGCTGTCCCGCTCTCCTGTATAATGAATGTAGCCGCTTGGGAGAGCAGGGGGGATCGGCTTCCCCCCGCTACTCCGCAAAAACTGCGGGCAGCGCAGGGCTTAAGTGGCAGCTGCTTTGGGCCCCACAGCAATGACAGGGCCCAGGGCAGCTGCCCCTTTTGCCCTGCGTTAAAGACGGCCCTGGTTGTAAAGGCAGAAGGTTTTTTTTTTATTTTTTTAATGCAGATAAACGATAAAAGATAAGAATAAGACAAAAAGCCTTCTGTGTGCAGCAGCCCCCCTAACACTTACCTGAGGTCCGTCTCTGTCCAGCAATGTCCACGAGTGTCTCAGCCACCCAAGATTCTCCTTCCTGATTGGCTGAAACACATCAGTGGCACCATTGGCTCCTGCTGCTGTCAATCAAATTCAGTTAGCCAATCAGGGGAGGGAGGGGGAGGGGCCGGGGCTCCGTGTCTCAATTGACGCATGGAACTGTGACTCGGCTCGGGTACCCCCATAGCAAGCTGCTTGCTGTGGGGGCACTGAACAGGAGGGAGGGGCCAGGATCATAGAATTGAGACCCGAGAAGAGGAGGATCCAGGCTGCTCTGTGCAAATCCCATGCAACAGAGCAGATAAGTGTGACACGTTTATTATTTTTATAGGGAAAAAAAACAAGACTTTACAATCACTTTAAGAAGAAAAGCTATGTTTAGCTAAATCCTCCAATTTTAGCTCCTGGTTAACTAATTCTGTAAGTGTAACTGTGGACTGTTTTTGCATCAGATGATTATGCCACCTTGTAGTAGGTTGTTTTTGACTTTTTAATATATCCTACTATTAAGAATTATAATGAGGGTGAGCATTAGGGTTACATGGTTTGGCTAATGTAAGGATAGCTTTGAGATATTGCATCAATAAGAGTTTTGAAAGGTACGTATCAAACAAAATAGCAAATGAATTACTAGTCCTGTACCTTAAAGGGTAATTCCACTTTCATGAAAAAATATAGCAAATATGAAAAATAAAAAATAAATTATACAATTGTGACACAAGCCATGTGATAACTTTATGTTATTAACCACTTAAGGACCAAGCCTCTTTTTTACACTTGTTTACAAATTAAAATAATTTTTTTTTGCTGTAAAATTACTTGTATTTATATATGTATTTTTTCTAATACGCTAGAGAATAAAATGGCAGTCATTGCAATACTTTCTGTCTCACTGTATTTGCGCAGCGGTCTTACAAGCGCACTTTTTTTGGAAAAAATACGCTCTTTTGAAATCAAAAATAAGACACCAGTAAAGTTAGCCCAATTTTTTTTTATATTGTGAAAAATAATGTTATGCTGAGTAAATTGATACCCAACATGTCACACTTCAAAATTGCTCCCACTCGTGGAATGGTGACAAACTTTTACCCTTAAAAATCTTCATAGGCGATGTTTGAAAATTTCTACAGGTTACCAGTTTTGAGTTGCAGAGGAGGTTTATAGCTAGAATTATTGCTCTCTCTCTCTAACGATCGCGGCGATACCTCACATGTGTGGTTTGAACACCGTTTTCATATGCGGGCACTATTCACATATGCGTTCGCTTCTGCGCGCGAGCTCGACGAGACAGGGTGCTTTAAAAAAAAATGTTTTTTCTTATTTATTTTACATTTAATTTTTTATTTTGACACTGTTTTAAAGAAAAATGAGTCACTTTTAAATGTAAACATCCCTTGTAATACCTCTTAAATATGAGATCTGGGGTCAAAAAGACCCCAAAAGGGATGCAGACACTGCAGCTTTTCCCATTAGAAAACTGCTACTTCATCAGCTGATTAAATTGAACACAGCCACTCCCATTCAGTAAACAATATTTCAAGGACTTAGTTGAACATACAACATTTTCTTCAGAGCAGAAACAGGTAGGAATCTACAACATAGGGTGTTAAAATCCCAGCAATGTACATTGATCATCCAGAGGGCATTGTTCTTTTCTCAACAAAAATTGAGTTACTCTTTAATCTAACCAATTCAACTAAACTCCTTAACTCAGCCTAATTTTAGCAAAAAAAACTTCACCCTAACCAACCCTTAAACCCAACCTAAGACTTAAACCAACCTTGAAAGTGAAACATAATTTTTCACCAACAATAATTACAATGGCCATTAAAACAGTAATAGAACAAATTGTGGTCAGAATGAATGCAGATAAATAAATCTACCTCATAATATACCAGGGCTGTACTGAAGCAATGTGGCGTCACTGAGTTCTTGAGGAAGGATGGGTGCCAGCTGTCCGACATTGATGGTCTCTCATAGAGTGGTTTGTCTTCAGTGCTGATTTCCCCTTCTTTAAACATCTTCTTCTGTTTGTGCACATTTCTTTTTCAATGGTGTCATCTCCATGAACTTTCTGTAACCTTCTGTGGATGTTGGACAGCTTGCACCCCTCCTTCACCAAGAACTCAATGGCCGCATGTTGCTTCTGTTCGGAATTCATTATTTACCTGCAATGGAAAATATTAATAAGAGTTGCTATAGAGAAAGTTACTTTACCAACAAGTGACATTTGAGTGACCTATGCAAGTTAATAAAAAAGTTATGTCCGCTTTTACATTACTTTCATACAGCCATCATATGTATAAGCAACCAAAATTTTGACTGATATACAGTAAATAAAATTACCACTAGCACCAAAAAAACTGGGCTGAAATATCAGCACAATATTGAGCTGATGTATGCGTTAGGAAGGCAAGGATAGCTACAAAGGGTAAAATAAGTATTGAACACGTCACCATTTTTCTAGGTAAATATATTTCTGAAGATGCTACTGTCATGAAATTTTCACCACATGTACCAACCCATGCAATTCATATATACAAAGAAACCAAAACACATACGTTCATTAATGAAGTTATGTGTAATAAAATGGAATGACACAGGGAAAAAGTATTGAACACGCTAACAGAAATATATTTAATACTTCGTACAAAATCCTTTGTTGGTAGTAACAGCTTCAAAATGCCTCCTGTATGGAGAAACTAGTCGCATGCATTGCTCGGATGTAATTTTGGCCCATTCTTCCACACAAACAGTTCCGTGGGCCTTTTCTATGAACGCTGATCTTTAGTTCTTTCCATAGATTTTCTATTGAAAGAAGCATGTAGGCCCTTTACAAAATAATCTAGAATGGGTGACTAGGGACAAAGAAAAGGCTAATTTATGAAACCATTTCTTCAGCTCTGTGTATACAAAGGAGAATGGGGGAGCTCATGTCCATAATGGGGGTGGTAGTGACACAGCCCCAAATGATCCACAATGGCTCAAAAGTGATATGGTCCAGAAAAATGTAGACAGAATAAAGGTGGATAAAGAACCTGGACCAGATGGCACCCACTCACGGATCCTAAAAGTATTGAGCTCTATCATTTCAAGGCCATTGTTTCTAATATTTAGGGACTCGTTAATGACTGGAATGGTACCACTGGATAGGCGTAGGGCCAATGTGGTGCCCATATTTAAAAAGGGATCAAAGTCTTTACCAAGTAACTATAGACCTGTTAGTTCTATAGTCGGGAAGATACTGGAGAGTTTAATAAAAGACCACAAAGACGAGTTCTTGCTGGAAAAAAATATTTTAAGCAACAGACAGCATGGATTCATGAAAGACAGAAGTTGTCAAACAAACCTGATTTCTTTTTATGAGGAGGTAAGTAAAATCTTGGACAGTGGGGTGGCTGTGGACGTAGTATACTTGGATTTTGCAAAAGCATTTGGCACAGTTCCCCACACATGGCTCATGTGTAAGGTAAAGTCTACAGGCTTGAAAAGATCCATTTGTAAATGGATAGAAAACGACAGAATTCAGAGAGTAGTGGTTAACAATTCTTACTCTGAATGGTCTAAGGTTATCAGTAATGTACCCCAAGGTTTAGTGTTGGGACCCTTAGTTTCTAATATCTTTATAAATGATATAGGGTCTGAGGTTAAAAGTAAAATTTCTGTCTTTGCAGATGACACTAAGCTATGCAGTGGAATAACGACCTTACAGGATGTCTCCAATTTACAAGCCAACCTCAATGCACTGTCTAATTGGACAACTAAGTGGCAAATGAGGTTTAATGTTGATAAATGTAAAGTTATGCACTTGGCATGCATAGGCATGCATCATACATACTAGGGGGAGTACAACTGGGGGAATCAATGGTGGAGAAGGATCTGGGGGTTTTGGAAGATCATAAGCTCAATAATAGCATGCAAAGCCAAGCGGCGGTTTCCAAAGAGAGCAAAGTCCTTTCTTGTATTAGGAGAGGTATGGACTCCAGAGAGAGAGAGAGAGATCTCATTTTGCCCGTGTACAAATCATTAGTAAAACCTCATCTGGAATATGCAGTTCAGTTTTGGGCACCAGTTCTCAAAAAGGATATCGGGGAACTGGAGAAAGTGCAGAGATGGGTAACCAAACTAATAAGAGGTATGGAGGAGCTCAGCTATGAGGAAAGATTAGAGGAACTGAATCTATTCCCTCTTGAGAAGAGGAGATTACGGGGGGATATGATCAACATGTACAAATACATTGGTGGTTCATATAGTGAACGTGGCATTGACTTATTCACTTTAAGGACATCACAGAGGACAAGGGGGCACTCTTTACGTCTAGAGGAAAAAAGATTTAATCTCCAAATACGGAAAGGTTTCTTAAACAGTAAGAGCTGTGAAAATGTGGAATATACTCCCTCCAGTGGAGGTTCTGGCTAGCTCAGTAGATTGCTTTAAAAAAGGCCTGGATTCTTCCCTAAATGTGCATAATAATAAAATAATAATATAACTGGGTACTAACCTTTATAGGTAAAGTTGATCCAGGGAAAATCCGATTGCCTCTTGGGGGATCAGGAAGGAATGTTTTCCCCTGCTGTAGCAAATTGGAGCATGCTCGCTGGGGTTTTTCGCCTTCCTCTGGATCAACTGTGGATGAAGGATTGTGTATGTGGGATTGTATTTTTTTTATTTTTTGGTTGAATTAGATAGACTTGTATCTTTTTTCAACCTGACTAACTATGTAACTATGTAACAATTGGATTCAGGTCAGGTGATTGGCTGGGCCATTTTAGCAGCTTTATTTTCTTTCTTTGAAACCATTTGAGAGTTTCCTTGGCTTTGTGTTTGGGATCATTGTCTTGCTGAAATGTCCACTCTTGTTTCATCATCATCATCATCCTGGTAGATGGCAGCAGATTTTTATCAAGAATGTCTTGGTACATTTTTCCATTCATCCTTCCTTTGCCTGTACTGTATGCTTAAAAACAGCCCCACACCATGATGTTCCCAGCTCTAAACTTTACTGTTGATATGGGGGTGTTTTTGGGGTGATGTGCAGTGCCATTTGACCTCCAAACATGGTGTGTATTATGGCATCCAAAGAGTTCAGTTTTGGTCTCATCTGACCAGGCTATATTCTTCCAGTATTTCACAGGCTTGTCTAAATATTGTGCAGCAAACTTTAAACAAGTTTCAACATGTTTTATTCTTCAGCAATGGAGTCTTACATGGTGAGTGTGCATACAGAACATGGTGGTTAAGTGCATTACTTATTGTTTTCTTTAAAACAATTGTACCTGCTAATTCCAGGTCTTTCTGAAGCTCTCCATAAGTGAACCTTGGCTCTTGGTGAACTGTTCTGATAATTCTTTTCATTCCTCTGTCTTGCAAGGAGCACCTGGTCATGGCTGGTTTATGGTGAATTGATGTTCATTCCACTTCCAGATTATGGCCCCAGCAGTGCTCACTGGAACATTCAGAAGTTTAGAAATCCTTCTGTAACCAATTCCATCAGTATGTTTTGCAACAATAAGGTTGTGAAGGTCTTGAGGGAGCGCTTTGCTTTTACCCATCATGAGATGTTTCTTGTGTGACACCTTGGTAATGAGACACCTTTTTATAGGCCATCAGTTGAGACTGAACCAGCTGATATTTATTTCACACTGACAAGGGGCAGGATTTACATAGATACATAGTAGGCAAGGTTGAATAAAGACAATAGTCCATCCAGTTCACCCTGTGTAGGTGTACATGTGTCAGTGTCAATAATCATTTCCCATATCCCTGTATGTTGTGTTCTTTAAGATGCATGTCCAAAAAAGGATTGCGTTCTAATTACTGATAGATTTCAGCTGGTGTCTTGGCTTTCCATGTCTTTTTGGACCTCCCTTTCTTCATGTGTTCAATACTTATTCTCTGTGTCATTCCATTTTATTACACATAACCTAATTTCTGACCTTATTTGTTTTGGCTTCCTTGTATGTATGGATGGCATGGGTTGTTACCGACATGTGGGGAAAATTTAATGTCAGTAGCACCTTTAGAAATATATTTACCTAGAAAAATGGTGACGTGTTCAATACTTATTTTACCCGATGTATGTTTTGAATGTAGTGGGGCAGGTTGGGATCCCTGCATAGTTCTTTAATGCTGTCCAGGATTCTTACTTTGCTCCTGCATGGTGATAGGTCAGGGTCTAAGACTGGCAGCGATTTAGGCTTTTCCTGTGGAAGATACTTTAGCCTCTTCCCATCCCACGTATAGTCAAATGATGGCCGCAAGGTTTCTCTCTCATCCTGGGCGGCTGCCATATGACGTCCTTAGCTTCCCGGCCACTAGGGGGCACGCGCCGCATCACTCGGGAGCCGATGCATGGGCCACGATGTCCGCCAGGCACCCGTGATTTCCACCAGGCACCCGCGATTGCCGGTAACAGAGCAGGGATGTGGATCTGTGTGTGTAAACATACAGATCCACGTCCTGTCAGGGGAGAGGAGACCGATCGTGTGTTCCCAGTACAGAGGAGCACCGATCGGTCACCTCCCCCAGTCAGTTCCCTCCCCCCCACAGTTAGAATCACTCCCTAGGTAACACATTTAACCCCTTGGTCGCCCCCCTAGTGTTAACTCCTTCCCTGCCAGTGACATTTATACAGTAATCAGTGCATTTTTATAGCATTGTTCACTGCAAAAATGTGAATGGTCCCAAAATAGTGTCAAAATTGTACGATCTGTCTGCTGCAATATCGCAGTCCTGACAAAAATCGCAGATCGCCGCCATTACTAGTAAAAAAAATTTTTAAAAATGCCATTAATCTATCCCCTATTTTGTAGGTGCTATAACTTTTGCGCAAACCAATCAATATACGCTTATTCCGATTTTTTTTTACCAAAAATATGTAGAAGAATACATATTGGCCGAAACTGAGGAAGAAATATGTTTTGTTTTTTTTTTAATTGGGATATTTATTTTAGCAAAAAGTAAAAAATATTGTGTTTTTTTTCAAAATTTCAGTATTTTTTTGTTTATAGCGCAAAAAAACAAAACATAGATGTGATCAAATACCACCAAAAGAAAGCTCTTTGTGGGGAAAAAATGATCAACATGTCATATGGGTACAGTGTTGTATGACCGCGCAATTGTCATTCAAAGCGTGACAGCGCTGAAAGCTGAAAATTGGCCTGGGCAGGAAGGGGGTGAAAATGCCTGGTAATGAAGTGGTTAAAGGGCATGTCTAGCTTCTTTTTGAGTAGAGTTGCTCTTTAATTCTCATAGTGCAAGCTTGGTAAAGGTTATTACTCAATTACAAATTTCAAAACCAGCTTCAAATGGCATGGATTACTATTTTTTTATTTTTTTGTAGTTGAATTTCTTCGATGATCCATATGTATATCTTCTGAGGTTCAGACTTTGGCAGGGTATGGCCTCACTGTCAGTTCAGCATAGTAACATGATCACTTTGCAACTGTCAGGAATCACCACATGTCTTCCTGTGGGTTGGAACATGCAAAGGAAGTCAAACGTTTTGGCACCGAAGCCTGGAACAAATGCAGGAAATCTGAAAATTGCAGTTCTTAAACTGTCCAACAAAATCCAAAAATTAGTTCTGGCCTGTGCTCTGGTTTTGGATTAACCTGACTTTTCACTCAGAATATCTCTGGTCAAAATTGAAAACCATATATTTATCTTCACATTGAATTTCAATTATTTCTAGCCTACTCCTAATAATATGAATATTGTAAACGTACTTTGTGAAAACCCCCACATGTTTATGTCCTTGAACTCTGTGACACGTATTCTACACCCTGTGGGTAGGCACTGCTGTGTCACATATTTCACAGAGCCTTCTGAACCACAGAGGTGCTGAGAGGAGGATGCTCAGGAGTCAGTACAGGAATCACAGATTGCAGGCAGCAAGGTACCTTGGGATATGTAGTCCTTAGAATTGGAACGTAATCAGCAGAGGAGAAGCTGCAAAGCATGCAAGGAATCCAGGAAGTTATGGAAAGATATGGCCAACAGACAGGCAGCACTCACAACATGAAAGGGTATTTTTCAAGTAATCTTACATTGGATTAAAAATAACAATTGTTTATATTGTTTTTTAATACAATAATATTATAAAATAAAAGTATTTGCTGTGCCCATAGAACTCCTGTATCTCTGGTGCTTATTTTGGAACAATCACCATAAAAATCTCCATAAAACCAAAGCTTAGTGCCTTAAACAAATGATATAGGTAGCCCAAAGAGCAATGCGATTCATTAAAGTGTATCTAAAAACCCTTACCTTTTTTGTTTAATACATTTTTGGATAGAGTATTCAAATATTAAAACCCCCATAAGCGTTTTTTTTTTTTTTTTTGTTGCCACCTGGATTCCACTGGGGAGAGTCCTCTTCACTTCCTGTCCCCTATACAGAAAAGGAAATGAGAGTCTCTCCAAAGTGAAGGACATGTCCTGATTGAAAGTTACTACTGCAACAAGGCTCCTCACTGGTTTTCCCTCTTTTCCTGTACCAGTGACAATGGTCACGAGGTCAAACAGATAGAGGAGTCTTCATAGCATGGAAACAGAGAGGCATAAAACCTAACTCCCTCTATCTTTCCATAACAAATACACAAATTTTGATTTATATACATTTTAAAGAGGCCCTGTTACTAACCTAAAAATTCAAACTTACTTGCAGGGTTTTTTCTTTTCCATGAACCCTTTTTTTTTTATTCACGTGTACTGTATTTCTGAACCTGCTAGCAAATTTGATTACTCAGGGAAGAGTCACAACCCGCTTCTTCCTTGCATATCATAGCCCTCTCCTCTCCTTCCCCTGGGAATGTCTCATTACTTTCTGTGCTGGCCCAGCTCCTCTGCTCTTGTCCTCACCCCCTATGTAACCTTTTATGTAGCTGCCAGGGGAGAAGTGAAGATTAATATAATATTTGTGTCACTTGGGTGACAGCTCTGAGTCTGCTGGGGCTACTAACGTCCTATCCAAGAGGGCAGCACCCAGCAACAGTTTCAGGGTTTTTGGATATCTATACAAGGGAAGCTTTTACAAGTAAATAAAATGCATAAAATACATTAAAAAGGCACTAAAGGCAAAATAAAAAATAACTTATAAGATGTTGACCCTGCTGTTATTTTCCAACTACCTTTAAAGTGGAACTAAACCCTCCTATCCTTTTCAGCCAAAGAAGCTTTTATCTTAGCCTCTGTTTAATCTGCATTTGCTATGGTGCTTACATGTAAACAGTTATGACAGCAGCCATTTGATGGCTTGACAGTTCATACGAGAGCACAAACATCTGTGACAGTTATCATTCACGGCATGCCTTGACTGTACCTGTCTTGGGAAACAATTAAAGGGTAACTCCATTTTCGTGGGAAAAACAATTAGCAAATAAAAAAATAATATTATAGCGTATACAACTGCAACACAAGTCATATAATAATTTAATGTTATTAAAAATTACCTTTCCTTTTCAATCTGCAGCGCTTGCAATGTACATAGCTCACCCAGAGGGGAATGTTTTTTTCTCGACAAAAGTGGAGTTACTCTTTAAACCAATGGGTTTAGCTCCACTTTAACGACTTCACCCCGGAAGGATTTACCCCCTTCCTGACCAGGCCATTTTTTGCGATACGGCACTGCGTCGCTTTAACTGACAATTGCGCAATCGTGTGACGCTATACCCAAACAAATAGAGCTTTCTTTTGGTGGTATTAGATCACCTCTGCATTTTTTTTTTGTGCTATAAACAAAAAAGAGCGACAATTTTGAAAAAAACACAATATTTTGTACTTCTGTATTTCTTCATCAATTTAGGCCGATATGTATTCTTCTACATATTTTTGGTAAAAAAAAATCAGCATATATTGATTGGTTTGCACAAAAGTTATAGCGTCTACAAAATAGGGGATAGATTTATGGTATTTTTATTATTATTTTTTTTTTATCAGTAATGGCGGTAATCTGCAATTTTTATCAGGACTGCAACATTGCAAACGAACACATCAGACACTTTTGACACTTTTTTTTTGACCAGTGACATTTATACAGCGATCAGAGCTAAAAATAGCCACTGATTACTGTATAAATGACACTGGCAGGGAAGGGGTTAACACCAGGGGGCGATCAAGGGGTTAACTGTGTTCCCTAGGTGTGTTTCTAACTGTAGGGGGAATGTGGCTGACTAGAGGAGGAGAGAGATCATTGTTCCTACTTAGTAGGAACACACAATCTCTCTCCTCTCCCCTGACAAAACTGGAATCTGTGTGTTTACATACATGGATCCGGGTTCTCGCCCTGTCACAAGCGATCGCGGGTGCCTGGCGGTCATTCCGCCCGCCTGGCACGCGCAACGGCTCCGGGGACAAGCTGCGCGCACCCGCTACAGCGTCTTAAAGAGCCAACGTACAGCTACGACAGCTTGCGCAGCTGTGCCAACCTGCCGCAGTGTAACTGCGGTGGCTGGTCGGGAAGTGGTTAACAGGCACAAACCATTTAACACTGACAGGGAGGCTTACAATGGTCAGCTTTTATTCATTCATTTATCCCAAAAATGTAAAATTACTGTTTGATGTAACTGTTTAAACAGTGTTATCTGGATTCTGGATTATAGTGGAACTAAACCCATCAAATTAACAATGTGAAAAAAAAAAGTTACATTCCTGGCATGCTGGGAATGCTAACTGTCACATTGGTTGCGCTCTCAGCCAAACAATGGCTGGTGTCATAACTGATCACATGTGCAGCATCATGGCAGTTGCAAATCTAAGAGGTCAGCTTCCCTGGCTGAAAAGGATAGGAGGATTTACAGTGTAGTTCCACTTTAAATTTGTAAGTCACTTATGTAAAGTCTATCCAAATCTACCAGTCTAATGCCCCGTACACACGGTCGGATTTTCCGACGGAAAAATTTTCCGACACACAAAGTTTGAGAGCAGGCTATAAAATTTTCCGACAACAAAATCCGTTGTCGGAAATTCCGATCGTGTGTACACAAATCCGACGCACAAAATGCCACGCATGCTCAGAATAAATTAAGAGATGAAAGCTATTGGCTACTGCCCCGTTTATAGTCCCGACGTACGTGTTTTATGTCTCCGCGTTCAGAATGATCGGATTTTCCGACAACTATGTGTGACCGTGTGTATGCAAGACAAGTTTGAGCCAACATGCGTCGGAAAAAATCCTAGGATTTTGTTGTCGGAATGTCCGATCAATGTCTGACCGTGTGTACGGGGCATAACACTATCCTCTCCAGACAATGCTGCTGTCTAAGCTAAGGGTGGCACTGTAGCCCCTCCATAAATAGAGGAGAACCCTCAACACAGAAAGTGTGTTACAGCCTGGATCACCAGGTGAAAATGAAGGGGGAAAAAAGGAAACCAACACAAACACTACATCTCAGAATTGGTAAGCTGTAATATATTACCTTTTTGTTTTTAGGTTTAATACCGTTTTACTTTTAGATTTGCATGTAAACAACTAAATACACAGTTGCAATATGTAATCTTTTGGAAAGATTTTTGTAGAAATAGGTGATCTGGTGACAGGCTCTCTTTAAGCTTTCTTGCCTCGTATGGTTATGCTATAATATATTTTTTTGGGACTTTTCTATTTACAAACTAATAAAATAAACTGACAGTTATTGCTTTAAAGGTTTAGTTTGCCTTTTCTGAAAAAAATTAAAGATGAACTAACAACACACTACATCTGTTTCATTTTGTTTTTACATTTTTCCTCAACTTTTTTTCTTTCATCTTTATTTATAGCAGTAGGTTGTAATGTGATATACTACGACACAACACGCTGCGCTGAAACAAAGTAGGACTGGAAATACCCTACTATTTTTCAGCGCAGTGATGTCAACTGCACTCATAGTACGTGAGGCAAGATGCCTTGTCCATGGATTAGGACTGTGTTGGACAACGCACATGGTGTGACTTGGCCCTTAGGCAGCATGTGTGTTCTTCTTTTTCTCTGGCAAAAAGTTATATATCATGCTCAACACCCAACTTTACGCAAAAGGCTCAAAAAGCTCTTCTTTACCATAGGTTGAATTACTTGTGTTTCCTCAATAAAAAACAATATTGCAAAAGCTTGGAGGGAAACATCCTTGAGTTTTACAGAAGTAAAACAATGACTCATGGGATCCATGGTTCATGAAAAGCTTACCTCTATTCTAAAGAATGAAGACTTAAAATTTCTTGAAATATGGACGCCATGGTTAAACCATAATGATGCTCTTAACCTTGACTACACATTACTCTCTATTTAATAATTTGTGTATATGCATGGTTGTGTGATCCCCGGCCAGGAAATACCTACCCTCCTTACCCCTTCTTTCTCTTTAGTCTCCCCTTCCTCTCCTTCCTCCTCCTTTCCCTTTCTCTACATCTTCTTAATCCTTCTAATTTCTTCTTCTTATTTTATTATTATTTATTTATCTTCCTAATTTCTATTAGTATTATTTTATTTTTGTTTATTTTTTTTATATGAATTTATTACTTTCGAATTCCCATTCCTTTGCCTTCATGGCCATACCAAAACACACTCTACTGCCTCCATCCTTTTTGATTAAAATGTAGTTAAGTTATGCCAAAATCTCTTTCTTGAAATAATAACCTAACCTTTATGTAATATGGAATAATCAATGGCTTTTTTTTCCTTCTTTGCCTCATAATTTCATTTTAAACAATATTGTCATACACAGTATCTCATTCATGCTCTTGTGTACCCTTTTATCATTATACATCTGTGCTTATTTTTTGTCAATTTCATCTCTAACCTTGTTTTGTAATCCACTTCCTTTAAAACCCAATCATATTCTTGAAACAATAGACAATATGAAAGAAAAAGTTCTTCCTTTAGGGCTCATGTCGCCCACAGCAAGGGGAACCCCCAACTCCTTTACTTACTTACTTTACCATAAAATTGTATTTCCTGCAATACACAAAATGAACTTCAGGCCCATCCTAAAGTTAGCGTGCCTTTAATTATTTCCATGGATTGGTAAAAAGATTCACAGAATGACTACAACTAGCATGACTAACATACCTCCTAAAATTAGTAAGGAAGATCCTTGGCCTCACTAGATATCTTGTTTTCCAATGAACAATAACGCAGATGAGGGAGTTAGCTAAGTAAGAATGTCTTATCCATATTAAATTAACATCTAGCTGTGGGCCAAATCGCTCTGAGTCCCATTTGTATTACACGGACAGATGTAAACATAAAACAGAACACATTGTTGTACCATAATCATTGTGTTTTAATGGAACCTCTTCCTCTGGCTTTCGTATAGTAAAATGCAATGTACTTATATTTTATATCTGTTTGTATATAGCTTAGTAATTTACTTGAAACATAGAGTATACTGGGCTGTTGCAGAAGCTGGGAAAGTAACGATCAGTTTAAAAAAGACAAAGTGCAAAGTGCAGCGCCTATAATAAACTAATCATACATTCATCCTTAACCGTTTCAGCCCCGGAAGATTTGGCTACTGAATGACCAGGCCATTTTTTGCGATACGGCACTGTGACTCTTTAACTGACAATTGCGCAGTGGTGCGACGTTGTATCCAAACAAAATTGATGTCCTTTTTTCCTTACAAATAGAGATTTCTTTTGGTGGTATATGATCATCTCTGCGGTTTTTATTTTTTGCGCTATAAACAAAAAAAGAGCGTCAATTTTGAAAAAAAACACAATATTTTGTACTTTTTGCTATAATAAATATCCCCATTTTTTTTTTTAAAAGCTAATTTTTTCTCAGTTTAGGCTGATATGTATTCTTCTACATATTTTTGGTAATAAAAATCGCAATAAGCTTATATTGATTGGTTTGAGCAAAAGTTATAGTGTCTACAAAATAGAGGATAGGTTTATAGCATTTTTATTATTATTTCTTTTCTACTAGTAATGGCGGCGATCTGCAATTTTTATCAGGACTGCGACATTATGGTGGACACATCGGACACTTTTGACACATTTTTGGGACCATTGGCATTTATACAGCGATCGGTGCTATAAAAATGCAGGGGAGATGACAGATCGCTGTTCATAATTTGTATGAACACACAATCAGTCTCTTCTTCCCTCAGATAACCAGAATCTGTGTGTTTACACACACAGAGATCCCGGTTCTTGGTGTGTCACGAGCGATCGCGGGAGCCCGGCGGTCATCGCTCCGGGCTCCGGGGGGTGAGCAGCGGGCGTGCGCGCGCATGCCCCTAGTGGCCACAGGGTGAAGCAACATTACATAACGTCGTTTCGCCCAGCCGTGCCATTCTGCTGCAGTAAAACTGCGGTGGCTGGTCGGAAAGTGGTTAACCACTTCAGCCCCGGAAGGATTTACCCCCTTCCTGACCAGAACGTTTTTTGCGATTCGGCACTGCGTCGCTTTAATTGACAATTGCGCGGTCGTGCGACGTGGCTCCGAAACAAAATTGACGTCCTTTTTTTCCCACAAATAGAGCTTTCTTTTGGTGGTATTTGATCATCTCTGCGATTTTTATTTTTTGCGCCATAAACAAAATAAGAGCGACAATTTTGAGAAAAAACGCATTTTTTTTACATTTTGCTATAATAATTATCCCCAAAAAATATATAAAAAAAAATTTTTTTTCCTTAGTTTAGGCCGATCCGTATTCTTCTACATATTTTTGGTAAAAAAAATCGCAATAAGCGTTTATTGATTTGTTTGCGCAAAAGTTATAGCGTTTACAAAATAGGGGATAGTTTTATGGCATTTTTATTATATATATTTTTTTTTACTAGTAATGGCGGCGATCAGCGATTTTTATTGTGACTGTGACGTTATGGCGGACATGTCGGACATTTTTTACACATTTTTGGGACTATTGTCATTTATACAGCAATCAGTGCTATAAAAATGCATTGATTCCTGTGTAAATGACACTGGCAGTGAAGGGGTTAACCACTAGGGGGCGGGGAGGGGTTAAGTATGTCCTAGGGGAGTGATTTCTAACTGTCAGGGGGATGAGCTAGTGTGTGACGTCACTGATCTCTGCTCCAATGACAGGGAGCAGAGATCGAGTGACACTTGTCACTAGGCAGAACGGGGAGATGCTGTTTACAACGGCATCTCCCCATTCGTCCTCTCCGTGAGGCGATCGCGGGTATGCCTGCGGCGATCGAGTCCGCGGGACCCGCGACCCGACTCACGGAGATCGCGGCAGGCGCGTGCGCGCACACGGCGGCAAATTTAAAGTAACGTACAGGTACGTTACTTTGCGCATCCGTGCCATTCTGCCGACATAAAAGCACAGGTGCTGGTCGGGAACTGGTTAAAGGTGAACCCGAGGACAACAACTGCAATGCACATGAACTTTCTTATCTTGTAAAGGATTTTGTAATGCTCCTCAGCCCAACGTCATTCAATTTACTTCCAGTCCAGGCCTGCCCCAGGACTGTGATTGGACAGCGAAGGAGCGCAGTCTTGAGCTCATCTGTCTGTCACTCAGTTTTCTCCCCATATCAGCATGCTTCTTGTCAGTGCATCAAATGATTGACTTTCGTAGGAGCTGCTGAGTATTGCGGTTCGTTCGTCACCCTGCCCAGTCAGGCACACAGTTCTCTTTTACCCTTTAGGCAGAAAACCAGTCCTTGAACTTTGTTTTGTATTTTTATTGAGGGAATTTAACTTGGATAGGGATGGGATATTCATGAGATGTCCAACTGATTGCAGAAAAGGTATATGGGACCAACTATATACACCTTTGGTATATGCAACTTCTTTACTTCCAGCTCCAGCACAACTTCTGATCTCACTCTCCAGGACCAGCTAGCACTGATAGATAGGCCTGACACTGACTCAGCCAGGCCTAGAGCGAATATCCTTTGCAGGCAGGGACTGCAGGCCACTATGGTGTAGAAAAAAAATAGGTAGTCCCAATGCTAGCTATCCATGTAGCTACTGAGCCCAGTACCACATCTTCACGCCCTGCCAGCCCTCCTGGCTGCAGCTGCCTCTCTCTACTGCTCATGCCATCACAGTCCACTCCACTGGCTCTGCACCTATCCCAAACTGCAATCTCCCAGTCCTTTCAGGCGTGCCTCCCAGACCTCCTGACTGTATGACACTCATCAGCCCTCCTGGCTCTGACTTGTTGTTCCTCCTGGAAACTTGCCTGGCAGTGCTCTCCTGCTGTCCTCTCCTTGCTCCCGTGCCTCCTGTCCATGACACCTCCACGTATTCTCAGAGGGTCCCGTCCGCATCCGAGCCCATGCCAAAGGTCACTTCCTCCAAAACTGGGGAGCTTCCCCCAAGGCCTTGACAGCCTAGCACTCCATCTCCAGCTTCCACCCTGAACAACTCCTCCTCATTATTTAGGGTGGCCTGTCCCCTGCAAATCCAAGTTGGATTGGTCAGGTCTCCTCAGAATACCCCAGGCACCTCTCCTCTCCTCCTTACCTTCCAGAAGATGCTAGAATGTTCTGGGAAGAAGTGGGAGGTCTTGATGATGCTGCCTGTGAGTTACCAGCTCTGCCTGAGTCACTCAACCCTGACCCAGAAGAAAAACACATAGGCTTGGCTGCCAGCCAAGCCTGGCAATTTACCTACACTAACAAAAAATGCTATCTCTTTCTAGCAAACTAACTAGAGGGTGCTACAAAAGTGTATTCTGTGACCATAGAACTAATTTAAAACAAGTCCTCACTCACCTCTCTAGCTGTGTGTAATGTAAAGCTATTTATCATTAAAGGGTTTAAAAAAATTGTATTCAAGTATGTATTTTTAACTAAAAAATGTCCCAAATCTCCAAATTCCTTTTTTTTTTTTTTTTTTGCTGATGTGTTCCTACTTCCTGTTAGAAGGTGGTTACGGTTGCTCTCCTTAGTCCCGATGTATGAAGGATTGTAGCCACCCGGTCTTTGGCACCCAAGATGGACTAGGGACTAAGGAATTTCTAATGCATAGAGCAGTGCACTTGATTGCAACCAATGTGCACTGCTCATCCCAAACAAAGGGAAGTCGGGGGAAAAGTTTGAGAGCACACATTGAGGAGGCCAGTGGTTACAACTAGGCAGAAAACACAGTAAGAAACAATTATATATAATATAGATTACAGGATCACCAAGTAGTGTGTATTGCTTATTTCTGGAGAATAAGGATATGGTTTAGTGTCACTTTAAAGATCATAACAAAAGCTCTGGAGTAGGTTTCAGTGGTTTACTAACAGACTGGAAACACTTGCTTGCTGTTTCCATTAGAGGCTTACCAAAATCTGTTTTCAGAAAAAAAAGCTAAGCCAGTGTTGTGAATTTTGTGAACAAATTTCTCCACAATGCTTGTAGATGCAGAGAATAATGACGTTTTGTTTTAAAGTGCACCTATTAATTGTTTAGAATATGTAAATACTTTAGTGTGCTCGATCTGATAATGGCCTCACTTTAAGTAAAACAATGGTGTCAACTCTCTGTCCGCAGTCTGCTGATTGAACATTAAAGGAGCAGCAACCTTGACTGTCCAATCAGCAGGCCCAAATCATTACCTCTGCTTCTCTGTTCCCAACTCCTGTCTGCATTAATGCATGCAGTATTTGGCTGGGTCCTAGTTTTACCCCTTCCTCTCCCAGTCTGAGTGCTGCTGTGCAGGTTCTCACAGAGACTAATATCAAGATCTATTCAGATATTTATGCCATTGTATGAAAAAAATTAATTGTTTTTAAATGAATAATAATTAAATCGTCTTTTATATCTACCTGTAGTTCAGCTTACAAGAATTGCTAAAACTGATTAAATGTGGAATCTAATTGCTATATACCACTACGCTGATGTTTGCATTATCTTGTTATTAAGCCCTATGAGTGACTGCACAGGTCTCTGCTATGGCTATTAAGCACAATCTCAGGTTTAGTAAGTAAGACTGTGTAAAGGGCAACAATGATTGGCAAAGTGCAGTAAGCCATATTAAAGGTCACGTCTCACTTAGCCGTAGTCAGATCACAGAAAGATGAATTCTAATGTTTGCGTGGGTGTACTGTCTTCAGTTTTTCGGCTTTTTAGGCTTTTTTTTTTAAAGACTTTGCACTCCAATTCACATTGGAGCGATTTGTCATGTGATTTGACAGGTCAAATCGCATGACAAGTCGCAGCCTATTGCCGGCAATAGTACCATTCCAATCAAAGCACCGCTGACTTTGCGGTGCCACACCGATTTGCAAAGGTAGTTTCTGCACTACTTTTGCCAATTTCGGGTGTGACTTCAATAGACATTTGTGCATGAAGCTGAACAGATGTCTTTCAAGTAACATCTGAAATGGCCCTGACCTGCTACTTTGAAATTGTGCTACTTCAAGTGAAGCAGCACGATTTCAAAGTAGCGTCAATGTGAACGAGGGCTTTGTGAGACTTCTGGAATATGTGGATTCTGGTTACCCAGGATAGACAAGATATCTGGGTAATTGGTGTGATGAGATCACCTGTACTAAAGGCTTTACAGGAATGGAAATCAATTGCATACACACAAACCATAACAGTATTCATCTTTTCTACAATGCTGCAACTATAAATTATGTACAGTAACTCACAATGGTCAATCAAAATCCATCATGTACAGCTCTGTTTTTAGTAGAGTGAAGTGATTGGTTGCCCTTAAGAATAAACGCTCTTTGTATTAAGTATGGCTATGAGACCTTATTCTGCTGGAAAGCCTAATCCGGACTTTTTAGGACTTCAGGCTACTGATTAGTCATGCAAAACCTTGTTCCCGAGCCTTAGCACCTATTTAGATCTATGAATGTGCCTAAAGGTGCATTTTTTGTAGCAATGACTGGTGCATTGTCATGCATTATTTTTCTATCTTCAATGCATATTTGCAATGTGTTTTTGAATTTCATGTGAGTAGGGTTAACAGCCATTGACCAAGAGAAATCTGAGAAAAAATGTATCAAGCCCCATTCTCCTTCCGCTATCTGTGTGAGCAAGCCAGGAGTGGCGAAACGCATCAAATTAGGTGGTTTCCCAGGTATAGACACTGTTGTATGTAGTCACTTTGTTGACAACTAATAAATACGGCAAAAAGAGCTAAGAGTGGAATGTAGCTAGTATATTTTTCCTCATATTTCTGATGGAGAGTGGAGATGGACCACAGGCACCCAAGGTCCGTGTACAGGAGGGGTGAGTTTTGAGAGGAGCTGTGGATTTAGCTATGTTTTTAACCATTGACCAAGGCCTTTTCCCAATGCATCAATTTTATGCATTTTATGGGGAACCACAACACGTCTTTTAGTGTATCCGAATGTATACATTAAAATATAAATTGCCCTTCAATGTTTTTTTTTCTCTTAAAGTAGAAGTATAGGCAAAACTTTTTTATTTTTATTTTGGATAGAGTAAGGGAGGGTTATAACCCCTGTACGGATTTACCTTCACTTTCTGTCCCATAGCCAAAGCAGGAAGTGAGAGGAAACCCCTACAAATTAAGGGCGTCTCTTGGGGAACACAACTTCACCAGAACTAGTGTCCCCATTGAAAGATTTCCCCTCTGGGACCATCCGAAAATTTGGGATTTTTTTTTACTTTTACTTTCAATGATAATGGAAAACAGGACAAATAGAGAGGAGGAATCTCCCTAATTGGGGCACAGACAGCAATAAAAACTGACAGGCGTTCTAATCCCTCTCCCCCTTCCCACTTTATATATAAACATATGGACAGTTATAGCTGCGCCTTTCAATTGCAGTGCTATACAATGGTTCTGCTTTACCACTTTTTCTCACAATGTAATCGGTCACTTATTTAAACCAGTGAGTGGCTAATATCTTATCTCAGCTGTTGATAATCGCAGAGATTGCATGAAGTTGAGCTAAATACTGTGGCGCTATCTAATGGTCAATCTACAGTTTTAATACAACACACATATGAAAGCAAGTATGTCACAGCTATATCAAGAATTACCTAAATCAGAACTCCAGGCAAAAATAACAGGGTAAACAGGATTAGTCCATAAAAGAAGAAAACAAAAAAACAGCATTTACTGCAGTATTCACCTTTAGTCCAGAGATACCCCCACAGTAACTTTTTCTGCCACTTGATGTCCTAAGTCTGAGCTTAGCTTCATTAAACCCACTTCTTCTGAGCCCGGGTCATCCTGGGCTTGCCTCCAGCCTGTGACCGGACAATCAAAGGAGAAGGAGCACTGCGATGAGCTAAACTCTCTGATGCTCTGCTTTCTATTCCTATCAGCACGCTGCTTGTCAGTTCATTACCTGATTCGCTCCTTGTGCTGCTTCCTCATCTCACAGTTCCGCCCTGCTGTACAGGGACTGCAAAAGACCGATACCAGGTCACATTCAGGTACTTATACTGCATTTATAGTGTAGCACCCTCTACCTAGGTAGGTGCTAGAGGTGAGATTTTTTTGGTGAGTGCAGATAAATTTAGGCAGGCCTAGCTAGAAGCTGATCTGTTTGGGCTGGGAGTGGCTCAGAATAGGCTGGTGACTCACAGATATCATCACTTCTCGGTTACCTCCTTCTGGCTTCTAGAGGATTCTAGAAGAGAGGAGGGAAAG
This sequence comes from Aquarana catesbeiana, assembly GCF_042186555.1. Lineage (NCBI taxonomy): Eukaryota > Metazoa > Chordata > Amphibia > Anura > Ranidae > Aquarana > Aquarana catesbeiana. The sequence goes on from NC_133324.1 coordinate 880,963,594, forward strand.
AGAGGTGGAGCTGCCTCAGGGAGCCCTGACCAATTTCCATTTATTATTGAAAAGGGACAGGCCTCCTTGATATACCCTGGGTCAGCCCAGCTGGGGAGGAGTTGTCGGGTGGAAGAACTGAGGATGGAATGCTAGGCTGCTGGGGCCTTCGGGTGGGGGGGCTGACCTTGGGCCTGGGACTCAGGTGCAGGATGGATCCCTTCAGAAAAGCATGGAGGAACTGAACGGAAGGCACAGAGAGGAGTCAGAGGGAGGACAGCAGGAGCTAGTACTGCCGGGCTAGTCTTCAGGAGGGAACTACGGGTGTGAGCAGCCAGGAGTGCTGGTGAGTGACATGTGCTATCGGGAGGACTGGAAAGGCATGCCAGAGAGGACTGGGAGGAAACAGTCAGAGCTCGGTGTGGAGCCAGTAAGGATTGCAATGTCACGGGCAGTGGGATCGGGCAGCTGCAGCCAGGAGAGCTGTCAGGGACTGAAGAGGGATTACTGGGAGCAGTAGTCCACCATAGGTCAGCTAGCACACTAGGACATCCTATTCTTTTGTTACATTAAAGGCGGTCCCTGCCCTGCAAATGGCAACTTCTAGGGCCTGACGGAGTCAGTGTTGGGCCTAACCATGTGCTAGCTGTACCTGGAAGCAAGTGATGTGCAGGAGAAGTCTGGAGAAGTGTCATGTACAAAGAGTGTACATAGTTCTTTCCCAAATTGACTGTTCTAAAATTCTACTGGGCATCCCATATATCCTATCCCTATCCAAGTTAAAATCACTCAATAAAATAACAAAACATATGGACTGTTCATTGTCTCCAAGGTGATTGGGAAGTGAAAGTCAGGCTGGGCAGGGTGACAGGTGGACCACAACTTAAAGCAGCCCCTACGGGGTTACCGCTACAATAACATAATTAATGATTTGGTAACAATTATTACAGAACTGCATTCAGTTGTGTCTATTATATTAGTCTAGAGTTCAGCCTTTAAACATTTAATAATTGTAAATCTGTGCGCACTGGAAAGTCACTGTATTTTTCCTTTAATGTGCTTTAGTCCCGACAAAAGTGATGCACTGCCTCTTTCTGCTGACCCTTGCCCCTCTTCCTGGTGTTGGGAAAGTGTATAAGCTGACTGTTCCTTGGCATGGGAGGAAGGATCTAAGAAAAAAAAAAAAAAATCATAAATGAGCCAGGATATAGTATAGTTCTTCATCTTTGATCCAGCTGCCCTTAGGTGGTGAGAAAGGATTTTTCCTCTTTGGTTTTGTTATGCCTACCTCTAGACCAGCCTTTCTACACCAGGGTTTTATTGAACCTTCCTCCAGAGGTTGCTAGAGGTTCCTTCTGCCTTTCAGACCACTAACAACAGTGATATTTTTAGCTATCTGTAAAGCTAGGAAGACGGATTCTTCCTATTGACCACAAATGTAAGGATTATTTTTCCCATTGATCATCACTCTAATGTATCGTGAGCTGTAGATAAAGTAAAGCAATTATTAGCAGGGATTCCCTGAGAATGGAAAGTTATTTCAAGGGTTCCTCCATGTTAAAAGTTTGAGAAAGGCTGCGCTAACTGCAAGAGTTGTACATAAGGATGAGCTAAAATGAGACCTTTAAGCTCCCAGTAATGTGAGCGAAAATTGGCAGATTCTGGAAAAAGTTTGCTATTTTTTAAAAATGCATTTAAGTAAATAAGTAAAAAGAGAGTAGTTGTTTTTCATGGCTTTTAAATCGGTGGGCTTTAAACTCTTTTCAACTATCCTAGAACTATGCCAAAAAATGGCCTCCTTATTAGTTTTGTTAATTTATTTTTTTTTACACAAAGGGGAAAGCCCAAAAAGCAAAATCATTTTTTCTTAATGAAAGGCACACATACAGATCAGCATAGGTGTGCGCAGCCTATTGTATTAGGATGTGTACCCCAAAGCTCAAACACACATGCGTGTGTATATGTATGTGCGTGTCAGTAGGACAGTGGATGGTGTCAGCCAGTAGAGTAGTGGACTTTATCAGTAGGGTAGAGGACAGTGTCAGTAGAGCATTGGACGTTTATATGGTGCTAGTAGGTGTTAGTAGTGAGGAGGTTGGTGTCAGTAGTTTTTATTTTTATTATTTTATTTTTACAATTTTAATTTTTATAATTAAAAAAAAAAAAAATTAGGAGCCCCATTGGGGGGCTTTGATGAAATTTCCTTGGGTCTAAAAAGACCCCTGATGTCTCACATTCGAGACAGAGAATAGGATTGAGGACAGAGATTCCCCAGTCTCTTTCTCTGCAGCCTCAGCTGCGCTGCAAAGTGAATGAATGGGAAGTGCTCTGTGTTGAATGGCTACATGTTCATTCCCCCTGGGCAGAAGGGGGAATCTGCAACGCACTGGGTGATTAGGGTGTGCCCAGGCACATCTGGCACACCCTGTGCGCACGTCTATGCAGATCAGATATAAAAAGCAAAAGAAAAAACATGTATACAAAGAACACTAAATGATTTAAACCAAACTACCGTAAATACGCCCCTATGGAAAAAAAACCTTTGTAAAAGTCCTTGCCTTTGGCCATCAGTTACTATATTGATACACTAGCAACAAGAACGTCTTTATGGACCTAAATATTAGTAATTGTCTACTGAAGGGTCTTTTTCTTGTCAAATATCAATGCTAGATAGCCAGTCTAGGGCAGCCCATAGATGGTTCATTTTATTTTCATTAAACCAGCAGGTTGAATGAAAGGAATGACTCAATTTCTCCATCCACACATTTGAGGTGATTGGGGGAATCCTCCCTGCTGTGCCTTTGTATTCTGACAGTTGGGAAGCTTCCCTGCCATCAGAATACACTGATCAGTGCTGCAGTCTATAACTGGGGGTGCTGATTGAGTGGAAACTTTCCAACAGGATGTTTGTATAGAAGTCGATCGGTACAACCTCCCTGCCCAACATCGAAATTTGGCCGGTCCCCGCTCAACCATCCAAATTTCAGTCAATGGCTGGCTTAGGTCTGAACAAGAAGATAATTAAGGTTTTTTGGATCTGGTCTAAATAGCAGCCTTGGTTTTGTAGTGGACTGTAAACATTTGTGATGAGAACATTCATATTAGGCCTTGACTGCTTCCGAATTCTGAGTCTGAGCCTCCAGAACAAACAATTACACATGTCTATGTGATCACCCAGGTATGGGAAGACTCAGGCTATTGTTTCTTTTCCTAGGCAACAACCGTAGACGATATTTATAGCACACTTGTTTAATCTTCATTGGTCTTCAATGTAACTTAAATCTGCACAGTTGTTTCTCAAGATTAAAGGTTGCAGCCATCTGGAATGAATCTCTCCAGCAGGCCGAGACACGGAGGATGCTGTAATCAGTTCCTCCTTTCTCTAATACAGAAGACGGTGCCTATCATCACAATTAACCAGTTGGGAGCTGATTTTATATACTAATGCACATTCTAGAAATTTCGTATAAGGGCGGCACATCTGGTTCTACATAATGGGCAATAAGAAATCACCCTGCGCCCATTCAGATTGCCACACCATCAGGGCACGCCATTAATTTTCTCGCTGACTTACCCTACGGTACCATGCTGCTAATGGGTGGTGAACAGACTCTTTCCTTTTCTTTTAATAAAAAGGAGCAACCACTAAATAATTACGGAAGGTTTTGAGCATGTTAGAACTCATACAAGTTTCTCAGCATGTGAAAAACTGTTAAAGGAAAAAGGGAAAGAGGTTTTTTTTCTCTATTTATGTATGTTTCATGAGCATTTCCATGTGTATGAATGAGTTTACATGCATAATGAGTTTTATTCTGTTTAAAGAGATCAGTTTTCCCATTGAGAGCAAAATAGAAGCTTCATATTAAAGTCCTCTGACCTCTATTCTCATCCTTCATTCTGCCTAAGCATGCAAATTTTAACAGACTATTGTATATTTATGGTTTTTATTTATTATAGGTATTTATATAATACTGCCAATTTATGCAGTGGTTAACATGCTCTACATTCACATCAATCCCTGATCTCAAGGATCCCAAAAAAATGATTGTTCACATGGTCAGTGGTTTTTTTATATGTTCCTATGAAAATACAGTATAACATGGTACAGAGCAATTCTATCATTTTCACATACAGCCTACTAGCCTAGCAATACTTGGCAGATCTTGTACCCGATAAGTGGTACTAACCAGCTCTTCCTTCATTTAGTTCCCATTTGATTCTTTCAGTGTAGATACACCTCCTATGCCCATACCTGGGGCCTACCCCAGAGGGGTTATACTCTAGATCCCCTGCGGCTCACATTTTAGCTTCAGGTCACTACTTCCCATCATCCTCTGCCTTATACTGCCTTGCAGTGGCATTTATATAAGGATGAAGTGACCCAACCCTCAAATGTTCATAGGGGCGGGTCTTCCCATAAAGGGATACTAACCCCTGCTTACTGGCTGATTTACTAAGGAGCTGATAATCTTTACACAAAAAATAGTGTTAATATTCACTTCAATTGCCCAATAATGTGCAGATGGTATAGGTAAACTGGAATTTGCTTTTCACATCATTTGATACCCTGTTTCCCCGAAAATAAGCCTTACCATAAAAATAAGACCTACAAGGACTTCAACTATGGCTTATTTGAGGGGTAGGGCTTATATTGCAGCCATCGCCGACAATCACGCTAGGTCTTATTTTCGGGGGAACAGGGTAGTTGAAGTTTATAATCACACAATTTACTGTGTGCAGATTCTCAGCTCCTTAAAGCGGTGTTCCACCCGCACATTTTTATTTATTTTTTTTAAAGTCAGCAGCTACAAACACTGTAGCTGCTGACTTTTAATAAGGAAACTTACCTGTCCAGGGAGATGTCGACCCCTCCAGGCCGATCCGTCCATCGGATCGGGTGCAGGCGCCGCCATTCTAATTAAGGGAAACAGGCAGTGGAGCCTTGCGGCTTCACTGCCCATTTCCTACTGCGCATATGTGAGTCGCGCGGCACTTTGTGAATGGCCGGCTGTCTTCTGGGACAAACATGTGTCCCAGAAGACATGGGGGGGGGGGGCTCGCCGAAGAACAGGATATGACGTCCTGCGCTGCAGACCGGATGGGTCGGAAGTACAGGCTGTACTTCATAAAAAGGTAAGTTAGAAGAAAAAAAAATTTTTAACTAGCCAAAAACAAGGGGTGGAGAGGTGGTCTTTCATTTAAGACAACCTCTCAAAATTGGGTGGAACTCCGCTTTAAGGAAATCCGCCTCTGAATCTTTCCGTGTTCACACACACTGATCTGGAACATTTAAAATCATCCATACTGAATCGTATTTTGTCCATGGGCATAATACCTAAAGCGAAACATCCAGCACTTCTGGATACCAATGAACATGTGGCTCACTCACCTGTCTTGTTTGACAATGCTGGTGCCTGATGATTGGCTCAGCACTGTCACAAAGGGCTGGGAAAGGAGTTCATAGCACTGTACATGACCAGCCAGTCAGTTTGGAATTTGTACAGGGCTATTTTGTGGTGGCTGAACAGATTGGAAGGGGAGCGAGAAAGAGTGAGTGTATGCTGTTGGGGAGAGTTAAAGGACCCTTTTACTTTGCCTTGCATGGACAAATGAAAAAGCCACTTAAAAAAAAAGTGCTATGGACTTTGTGGTTGTGGAGCAGCTAAAACTTTAGTACATATATATATATAAATATATATATATATATATATATATATATATATATATATATATATAGTAAAACTGCCCTAGAATAAAATGCTTTTGGACCAGGGTCTACCAGTTAATTTATACGGTTCTAGACTCCAGCATCCCCAAGAATCCCTAAAAACGTTACTGAATTTTTCACTCAACTGACTGTACTCTAGACCAATTTAAGCTTCTAACCTTCATTGACGAGAGATTGGTGGGTTGGTACCCCAACAAGTTACACAGCTTAAACAAAAAATGTTGTGCTATCTGTTTGATAAAAAATTGGTGGCCAATCTCCATGGTAAAGTAAAAAAAATGGAAAAAGGTTTGAAAACTGTGAATCCCTCTCTGGAGATTTTAATAAATCCCAATGGACAAAACTGGTACTGAGGGTTGATATACAATCTGGTGTGGTGGTGATGTCCGTGATGCCGTGATGCCCAACTCAAGTTGCCTCTCCCAATTCCTATCTTTCCCTACTTCCTTCCCCTCTCTTTTTTCTTTGTCTCTCTTCCTGTTCATCTTTTTCACTCAGATCTCTCCTACTTCTCCAGTCTTTACTCCCTGCACTCTTTTCGTGGAAAAGGGTGGTCTCCTGATTTGGGTTTCCCTATACTGCGGCTCAAATGCTTCTTCAAGAGGTGCACTAAGTCAACATGGTTTGGTTGCAATATGTTCTTCCACATGCTTAAAGTTACTCTGCTTATTGAAACTCAAAAATAAAAACATCTGCTAAAACAAATTACAAGGCTGTCATTACTGTAATTTACTGACCTCAATGTCCCTAAAATCCCCAGTAGCGCTGTTCTACTCTGTTTTCTAAGTCCATGATCCGAAACACACATGTAACAAGTGAAGTCACTTGCTCCAATCCACATGCTTTTTTCAGGGCAAAGAGACTACTGAAACCAAGTGTGGATGCAACCTGAAAATGTGAATAATGTGCATTTTCTTGCCTCTCCTTGTAACTAGCTTTGCATTGGCTAAAACAAAAATGGTCAAGCCTGAAAAAAGTCCAAGAAATGTGTGAAAAAAAAAAAAGCTCCATTGAAAACTCTCATACTCAAGGGTGGACAGGGGCTAAATTTCAGTTCAGAGCCGCAAAACTAAATAGTATCCACACGTGTTTGCAAAATGAAATAAACAAAAGACAAATGTCTTATTAGACAATTGTGCGGTTGTGGTGATTATCAAAATGTCCAATCTCCAGTGTACTGTCTAGGAAGAGAGATGAAAGGGAGCATGCCTAAAGCTCTCCAGCCAGATCACGTCAGCAGCTAATCTCCCCGTGCATGTCAAGGTTTTCTTTGGCTTTCAGTGGCTCCGTCCCCCTCTGCATGTGTTATGAAAACTGCCTTGACAGTTGTTGCAAATGTGAACAGGTGCTGTTTCCTATGGGGACGCGGCTTCTAAATAAATGAATGGACTTGAAATGAAAAAAAAAAGTGGAAAGAATGAGTCAACCGATTGCTGGCTTGTGCTGAAAAAATATTAAACAGAATAGACCTGGAACCTTGTAAATGTTGCACACCCCCCTATGTAAAACAGAACCTGACAGATTTTATACTGCGCCTCAAAATGAAATTCTTAATTACGTTCTGCCCTGCTGACCCTCTGCACCTCGTCAGCTCGAGTTCAACATGAAGGTGCAAGAGAAAAATCCCCCCAAAGGACGTCATTTCTGACTGCTCTGACCAAGTGCGGTGATCCATAAAACATACGTGAACGAAAGGCGCACTCGCCATGCTGTCAAAACCGTGTTCTATGTAAACTTTTCACTTGTTATAGCTTTCCGCACTGCGCTACCCCTGTCATTGCAGGCAGAATGTCATAATTCAAATGTTTTTTTCATTTAAAGTACAACTATAGGCAACATTTTGGTTTTATTGTTGGATGCATTGCAGATGGGTTAGAACCCTGTCAGGTTTTTATATCTGTCTGTGTCCCTGTCAGGGAGATTCACAGAGGGAAACACAGGAAGTACCTGAACAAGGACCCTCATGGCAGGATCAACGCTCTTTTTTTTTTTTTTTTTTTTATGAAAGCTGCATATTAAAGAAAATATTTAGATATAAACATATTAAAATGTATATGATATATTAGGAATTGGGTTTAGGTCTACCTTCCTACTCTTATCAACAGATATTAAAGGTATAGGAGGTGGTGAACATTGACAGGCCAAGAACGCCTCTGGTCTGAGTGCCATTTATGTACAATATGTGGGGCTGCTATAGAACTCTTATGCCCTGTACACATGACCGGTTTTGATAAACTCTGAAGGTTTCTCCGACGGAATTCCATTCAAGCGGTCTTGCCTACACACGGTCAAACCAAAGACCGACCGTACAGAACGAGGTGACGTACAACACTTACGACGGGACTAGAAAAAGGAAGTTCAATAGCCAGTAGCCAATAGCTTCCGTCTCGGACTTGTTTTAGAGCATGCGTCGTTTTTGGTCCGTCGGAACAGCATACAGCAAAGCGGTTTTCCTGATTCCATCGGAAATATTTAAAACATGTTCCATTTCTAGGTCCGTTGGAATTTTCTAAAAAAAAAAGTCTGATGAGGCACACACACGATCGGAATAGACGATGTAAAGCTTCCGTTGGACTTTTTGTGGCGGACATTCCGCTCGTGTGTACGCGGCATTAGTTTAATCAGGTGACAAGATCTGAAGAGCAAAGACAGAGTCATAAAATAACAGATGATCATCACAGCATGTGGGTTAGTTCCTTTACTTCTGTATTGGTGTCAGTAATAAGTTGAAGAAAGGCCAAATAAGCAATGGCTCAGGCACTAATGTGCACGACGGTGTTCTGTTTCAAGTGCCGCTTTATTTGTTGACATACCTTCTTAGACCCAGTCTGTTTGGACAGTATGGTCACCTACTGATTTGGCACCATCCACAGGCAGCTTAACTCTTCAATAAGACACAGAAGTTGAATCTAACGCAATTTTTCTTTAGTTAATTGCAGTACAGTGGATGTTTTTTCCAGTCTTTTAAAGTGTAAGAAGACAATGACTTTTCGAAGCCTTGCCTCTGTGAAGTGCTAACACCAACTGAGAAAAGAAGAAGAAACATGCCTTCTTAGTCCTAGTCTGTTTGGACAGTATAGTCACTGACTTGGCACCATCCACAGGCAGCTTAAAGTGGAGGTCCGCCGAAATTTTTTTTTTTAAAAGTCAGCAGCTACAAATACTGCAGCTGCTGACTTTTAAAATATGGACACTTACCTGTCCCAGGGTCCAGCGATGTTGGCACCCGAAGCCGATCTGCCACTCGGCTCTCGGGTGCTGCCGCCGCTATCTTCGGTAAGAGAATCGGGAAGTAAAGCCTTCCCGGTTCCCTACTGTGCATGCGCGAGTCGCGCTGCGCAATCTGGATGGTCCCTGCTGTCGTTGGGACCCATGTGTTTCCCAGCAGACAGCGGGAGGACAGGAAGAGGCGTAGACTCCCGTGGGAGTCTATGCCCAGAAGTGGGTGCAAATACCTGTATTATACAGGTATCTGCACCCCCCTGAAAGGTGCCAAATATGACACCGGAGGGGCGAAGGGTTCCGAAAAGCGGAGATTCAATTTTTGTGTGAACCTCCGCTTTAACTCTTCAATAAGACACAGAAGTTGAATCTAATGCAATTTTCCTTTAGTTAATTGCAGTACAGTGGATGCTTTTTTCCAGTCTTTTAAAGTGTAAGAAGACAAGGAGTTTTCTAAGCCTTGCCTCTGTGAAGCGCTAATACCAACTGAGAGAAGAAGAAGAAACAGGGGGGAGGGGGGGCTTACTAGTACTGAACTAACTAGTACTAAACATGGGTGGAGCTCAGAGGGAGATATTACATCATATAAGTAGACAAGTTATAGTGCCTCAAAACTATTTTGGGAAACAGTTAAATTGATGGGTTTAGTTCTGCTTTTAAAAAATGGCCTACTACATTTTTTTTTGCAACACTGTCCAATTATTTATCACAATTCCTGGTTTGAATGACAAAATATGATTTATATAGTAAAAAAAGAAGCAGGGCATAGCAAGTAAGTAATGTTAATCTGCTGGTCAAGATGCATGATATAAACCTTGCCTGATTGGTTTTTATAAGTTGCATTTATGGCTAATGGCTCATAGGCATGGGAGGCCTTCAGATGTGTTTAATACGGCATTTGCACTGATTGAAATGTATGGAAACCAGGGGCGGACTGACCATTCGGGCACTCGGGCACTGCCCAAAGGCCCCATGCCCTAAGGGGCCCCATCAGGGTTGCCAGCCTCAATAAAACCAGGGATAGTATGTAAAAGTCTGTGTTTTTTAAAAATCCCAAGATTATAGCTGCCCCGCCTCTCCAGTAACTTTTCAGTGTGTGTATGTGTATTCTGTGTGTGTATACTGTATGTGTGTATGTATACTGTGTGGCCCCATAATCTATTGCCTGGGGGGCCCCATACTCTCCTATTGCCCGGGGGCCCCATAGTCTCCTATTGCCCAGGGGCTCCATGAGTTGTCAGTTCGCCCCTGATGGAAACAAAATGATTTGCCCTGTCTGGGGCTGTTCTCTTTACATTTTACAGTGTGATTATGACATGCTTTTATACCTGCATTTTGTGGCTTCCATTGAAATAAGTGTAAAACCATGGCTTACATATACAGTCAAGTGAAACACAAGCAATAAGCGAATACATGGGTGGTATTGATTATTTTGTTTGACCTTTTGCATTCCTGTTTGCCTTGTCCGGACAGTTGCAGATATATTGAAGAGTGAAGGATGCAGGGAATATTATTATTATTAATTATTATACAGGATTTATATTGTACCAACAATTTGTGCAATGCTTTAGAAAATGAAGGCAGACAATACGATTACAATACAGTTTAATAAAAGAGGAATCAGTAGGCTCTGCTTATTAGAGTTTACAATCTAAAATGTTACAATCTACATTCTGGGATTAACTGTAACAATATGGTGGTGACAAGGTTGTCACAGAAGGGGTGGAACATTCTACTAAAGGGCATCATCATCGTCACATTATTCTAGGGCAGTATGCTTGTGTGCCACAAATAAAACTATCATACATCCAAATATGCTTAACCGCTTGCCGACCAGCCGCCGGCATTATATTGCGGCAGGTTGGCACGACCGCGAATCACCGTAGGTGTACGCCGGCCGCTTTAAGGGCAATAGCAGGTCTGCACCCGCGGAGCGACACCGGAGCAGATGCGCGTGGCCGGCGGCCGCGATGTCCGCTGGCCACTCGCGATCGCTCCACAGAGAGCCAGAACAGGGATCTGTCAATGTAAACAAACAGATCCCCGTTCTGACAGGGAAGTAGAGAGAGATCTATTGTTCCAAGTGATCAGGAACAGCGATCTCTCTCTACTCCCAGTCAGTCCCCACAGTCAGAAACACCTCCGTAGGGACTGCTTAACCCCTTGATCGCCCCCTAGTGTTAACCCCTTCCCTGCCAGTGTCATTTATACAGTATTAAGTGGCTATTTTTAGCACTGATCGCTGTAAAAATGTCACTTGTCCCAAAAAAGTGTCAAAAGTGTCCGATCTGTCTGCCGCAATGTCGCAATCCCGCTAAAAATCGCTGATCACCGCCATTACTAGTTAAAAAATTTATAAAAATGCCATAAAATTGCCATAAATCTTTCCCATAGTTTGTAGACGCTATAACTTTTGCGAAAACCAATCAATATATGCTTATTGTGATTTTTTTATGTGTAGAAGGATATATATTGGCCTAAACTGATGAAGATTTTTTTTTCATTTTCATTTTTGGATATTTATTATAGCAAAAAGTGAAAAATATTGTTTTTTTTTTTTTTTCAAAATTATCGGTCTTTTTTTGTTTATGCTGGATTCACACCAGTCCGGTGCGAATTCCAGCTCCATTTTCTATGCGAAGAGAAGAAGCAACTGTTCAGCGCTTCCTTTCCATTGTAGCTGTGGATCAGCTGAGCAGGGGAAGGGGGAGGTGTAGTGAAGAGGGGAGAGAATGCCTGTTCACAATGGAACGCATCTGCGAATCAGATGCGTTCCCATAGAAGAATATGTGCCTGCAATTCGCACCGCACTGCCTAGAAAACGCACACGTTTTTTGAGCAATGTGGAGTGTGCAACGCACATATGTGAACCAGACTGATTGAAAGTAAGAGATTTTAAAATGTTCTGCGAATTGGATGCGGTGTAAGCCACATCCAATTTGCATAGATGTGAACCCAGCCTAATTGTGCAAAAAATAAAAACCGCAGAGGTGATCAAATACCACCAAAAGAAAGCTCTATTTGTGGGAAAAAAGGACATCAATTTTGTTTGTCTACAACATCGCATGACTGCGCAATTGTCAATTAAAGCAACACAATGCCGTATCGCACAAAATTGCTCATTAAGGGGGTAAATCCTTTCGGGGCTGAAGTTTATAATAAATGTTATAATAAATGGAACTGAAGGAATAAATACTGCCCAAAGCTCCAACAGTCCAGTGCTCACATGCTCCCTTGTCAGTGCAGGTCTATGACTGTTTTGATTGGCCGATGCAGGATGATGTCATTCCCATGCAAGCATCAGATAGCTAATCAGGTAATATCCAGCAGTTTTGGATGTACAGGCCTCAGGAGTGTAAAAGTGTGATTGGCATGGCTGCGCCCACTGTCCTGAGATGAGGGATAACCCTTTTATTTTTGGAATATATGATAATATGAGACATGCACATACCTTCCATTTTAAGAGGGTCTCCTGTGCTATGCACTAATTTGGGCCGTTTGATTGCTTTAGCCCCCTTTCACCATAACCTGTATGATTGTACGGTCTTACTGGCAGTGGCGGCTGGTGCTCCATTTGGGGGGGGGGAAACAAAGAGACCATCAAAACCCCCCCCCCGTCGGTCAGTCAGTTTGCGCAGTCCCCTCTTCGCTTGCTCCTCCGTCCGCACCCCAGCCCCGCACTTACCCCATCTAGGTCGCGAGCATCGTCAGATCCTCCCTGCGTCTCCTCCTCCTCGGTGGCTTCCTCCTCGGCAGCCAATCGGCTCTGAGGACCCTCTCCCTGAATCAGGAAGACAATAGCGAATATTAATTCACTATTGTCACACAATTGGGTGGCCCACCCTTTTTGAAGCCAATTAGAGCTTCCAGCTTTAATCACGGGCTTCGAAAAAAAAAAAATCCCTATTGGAATCCATGCATTTGGTGCCTTGCATGTAGATTAGGGGCTGGACTCATGGATTGGGGGGGCGGTGCCACTGAGCGCCGTATGAACGGGCCACCACTGCTTACTGGGGGTGATTTACTAAAGGAAAATAGAATGTCCATGAGGTGAAGCTCTGCTGAGTTCCATCATCCAATCATGTCAAAATTTCCTTGCCAATTTGCCTTTAGTAAATCAACCCCACTGTGTCCCAAGCCCTACTCCACAGGTGCCATGGTTTCTTTATACTGCATGAGATGAAAAGCTTAATACGGCTTTAGAATTCACGTTTATAATAGATGGCTCTATAATATTCCTTATGTAACACTATCCAAAACTATGAATACACAAAATTTGGCATGAGTTAGGGTTTTCATGAAAGTACATGCATAGAGTGATGCTCTAAAGTGAACCTGTCTTATTCCCCTTCTAGAATTTGATGTATCTAAATTACTACAGGTATATTCGGAATGGACAAAGCTCCCTTTGGTAGATGGATGAGAAGGTCAGGTCATTCATGTTTTTGTGGTATGACACTTGCTATCCATGATCATTGGGTTATACCTGACCTTCATGTTAACCGGCATTAGTAAATGTCAAACACCCAATCATCGTTCACCTCTGACACACAAAGCAATAAATGCTACAGTGTGAACTCAAGAAGCCGCAACTAACTGCAGGCACGTCCTTTGCTGTCATCAATGTAATCAGACGATTATTTCTTAAAGACACTTAGAGGCAAATGTCAAGAGAAATGAAATCAAACAATATAGCTGTCTCCTGAAAAATATTATTTTCCTTCTGACATGTCCAGCCGTGTATTCATCAGTCATCTTTTGAGATGTGAGTTTATAATAAGAATGAGCTGGATTCTGACTTTTCGTCTATCTCCTGGCGTCCTGGTGTACAATTATATAATCAGATAACATTTTTTTCTTGGTTTTTAAACTGTTCTCCGACACACTTGAATGTGTCTCAGTGTGACTTGGAACCAGAATGAACATTAATTATCCCTGGCTTGAAAAGTCCTCTGTACATCTTGGTGGGGAGTTTTGTTGAAGTTTATTTAATTCTAAAGAAAAATATAATTCCAGGATCTGAAATGAAAGACATGTCACATTGCCTAAAACCACTTCCAAATCGACAGGAGGTGCCTTTCCAACGTCTAGTATTCATGTGGCCATGTTTGAAGCGAGTTAAAGGGCATTGTATCAAATGTTTGGATGTGTCCTGCTCCATGGGGTTTAATTGAACCATTTACCTGTATATATACATGTGACTCACGCCTGGTGGGATGCAAAACAGTTATTATATAAGAAGACAATAGTTACGGTCATGACGTCCAAATGAGATTCAGAGTATATTGAGACTAAAGCTTGTATTGTGGAATACCTTGGGGGACTTTAACAATGTCATAAAGGAAAACACACAATCAAATGTTAAAATTGCACATTCCCTAACAATATTGCCAGTTATTATTTTCATACTAAAAACCATTCCCAAAATATTGGGATTGACAGTGGAGGACATTCATATTTGGTTCAGCTGAGACACACTAAGTAATAAATGTAGTTTTAAAGACATGGCTTTATAATATTAGACTATATTTATACTATGCATCAGTACACCAGCTGTTATTGATTTGCATTTGGCCAAAGGGATGTAAAGGAATGATATGCACTGCATTTCCACTGTCCTGAGGAGGAGGAATAACCCTTATATTTTTAGGGTTTGTGATGGTATGAGATGTTTGAATACCTTCTGCTTTAAGAAGTGTTTGTGGTGAGGAGGTGTCTCTCTACTTGTAGAACTTTTGATATTACTTTATACTATGGAGAATGTAACAGGAGATGCTGTTAAATATACACCCAAAACATTAAGGTAGACCTAAATGGAGTGCAGTTAAACCACCTGAAATATTTTTTATCTCTCTAGGACTCCACTGGTGATATCTGTATTTCAGTTACCAGATCTACCTATCTGCTATCATATGAATGGGTGTCTCTTTTCTTGTTGAACTTTTCAAACAGTTTTTTATTATGGAGAATGTAACTAGAAATAGTGAAACACACAAGGGTGAGCAGAAACACCCCAAAATTTCTGGTAGACTTGAAGAGAGTACAAATTATGGCAGAGAAATCTAGTTGTTGGAGTATCGAAGAAATATAATAAACCAAAGACTTTCTCAGCCATCTGTGCTTAACCTTCAATGAAAAAAGCACTCCTGAGCTCCAGGACTCTTGGGCAGACCTGACCTTTAAACCACCTAAAGTTTGCTATATCTCTCCAGGACTCCATTGGTGAGATCCCAATGTTTTGGTTTACAGGTCTACACATCTGTTTTTTGGCGGGATCTCTCTTCTTACTCAAATTAATCTGTTCTCGAACAGAGTACAGATTATGGCAGAGAAATCTAGTTGTTGAAGTATCAAAGAAATATAACAAACCAAGGACTTTCTCAGCCATCTATGCTCAATCTTCAATAAAAGTATCACTCCTGAGCTCCAGGGTCCATATCACTCCTGGACTGGGCAGACCTGAGCAGAGTGGAATTTTTTATTATGGATAATGTAGCGAGAAATACTGGAACACACAAGGGTGAGCAGAAACACCCCAAACTTCCAGGTAGACTCTAACAGAGTACAGATTATGGCAGAGAAATCTAGTTGTTAGAGTATCAAAGAAATATAACAACCAAGGACTATATCTCTCTAGGACTCCATTGGTGAGATTCCAAAGTTTTGGTTTTCAGGTCTACACACCTGCTGTCTTATCAGGGGGTATCTCTCTACTTGCTGGAACATGCAAGGTGAGCAGAAACACCCAAAACTTCCAGGTAGCCCTGAACTGGGTACAGATTATGGCAGGGAAATCTTGTTGTTGGAGTATAAAATACATTTAACAAACCAGGGACTTTCTCAGCCAACTATGCTCAGCCTTCAATAAAAATATCACTCTTGGGTGGACTGACCCTTTAATAAATTGCTATGGCTCTTGCTTTTCCCAGTTAATGTGTGTCCTGGGATTCCATTTATAGTGGGGCTGCTTTTGTGAAAGGGTAAAGGTTGAGGTTAGCTGTGTTATTGTGAAGTTGATTTGGTTTATGATTCCATTGTTGTACATGAACATTTATGGCTGTCAGATCAAAAAATCCATTGATGCAAGAATAATAAAAACCTTAGATTTATCTCGTATACTATGTCAGGTTTTAAAAAAGTCAAGTCTTTCAGTTAATAAAATAAATATATGTTTATTCTATCCACTTAGAGACAGAAATGCCCCCCTTGTTTATATGTTGATTTGTCCTGCTTTGTAATTTATGGCCCTTTATAACAAGGATTCCAAATTTTGGCATTAGCTGAGAGCCGTGACTTGACCTTTAACATTTAAAATAAAATTTTATGGCTCCTCATCCATTTCCTTCACCACTAGAAATCTAGGATCAAAGATACTTTTATGCTCAAGTCTTAGCTGGCTTAGTGCATAAACCACCATTGCTGTTTAGATACGTCTGCAATGTAGCTGTTAGGAACATAATTCTCTTAACCATATTCCTGTAATCTTTAACAATACTGTTAAGTGTGCGTTATTTGTCTTGAGCATAATAAGCACTGCAATAATCCCTGCAGCGTATTTTAATTTTGATATTTTCAATTATTGAAGAGAAAAAAAAAAAACACTTTCTGATCGAAAATTTTTTACAGAGTGATACAGGGAAAAAGGGAAATGTATTCATAGTGGTACCCAGGTAACAGCATCTTCTCAGAGTAATGGAATGGGAAAGAGGCTGAAAAAAGTTATGGATCTAAAAAAACATCAAAGGAGGAGTTCTTATAGAGCATTATGTGAAAGATGAAGTAGGGGAAATAGATGCTTTATGTGGCTCTTCCAGTGCTAAAGGTTTTGGTGTATTTTGAAAGCATTTGCAAATAGCTTGTTTACTTGCCAAAGCCCAACTCTAGGCCCCATGCCCGCACCCCTTTTGTGGCTAAGCTGTTTGCATTTTTGCTTTTTTTATATCCCCTTCCTCCCATACTTTCATATCAAAGTCCTCAGTCTTTCCCTTCCCACATGCTTTCACATTAGAGTCCTCAGTCTTCCTATTTCCCACCATACTTTCACATGAGAGTCCTCAGTCTTCCCCTTCCCCTTCCCCCATACTTTCACATCAGAGTCCTCATTCTCCCCACCCCCCCCATACTTTCACATCAGAGTCCTCAGTCTTCCCCTTCCCCATACTTTCACATCAGAGTCCTCATTCTCCCCACCCCCCCCCCCATACTTTCACATCAGAGTCCTCAGTCTTCACCTTCCCACCATACTTTCACATCAGAGTCCTCAGTCTTCCCCCCATACTTTCACATCAGAGTCCTCAGTCCCCCCCCCCCCCCATACTTTCACATCAGAGTCCTCAGTCCCCCCCCCCATACTTTCACATCAGAGTCCTCAGTCTTCCCCTTCCCCCATACTTTCACATCAGAGTCCTCAGTCTTCCCCTTCCCACCATACTTTCACATCGGAGCCCTCAGTCTTCCCCTTTCCCCCATACTTTCACATCAGAGTCCTCAGTCTTTCCCCTCCCCCATACTTTCACATCAGAGACCTCAGTCCCCCCCCCCCCAATACTTTCATACTTTCATATCACATGTTTCCCACTCTCCACAGCAGTGCTGTGCTGTCATGTAGATTCAGATTCAGACTTTTGCCACTTTTTGGAATGCTAGGGCTGCCCTGTCATTCTGCTATGGCACCCCAGTTGAGAAATGTTGGTATAGATCTATGTAATCATTTTAAAGAAATGCACAGCTACATTTAGGCCTCCTTCACGCACCCGATTAGATCCATACACCAGATACCACTGGCTAGAATTAGTGGATTCTTGCAGCTGGAACGACCGGGGCAAGTGAATAGCAGTGACCACTCATTTTGGTCATCCATCCCTAACTGCAGGTAACTACTTTGTGTGTGGCTACATGTGAACAGTGACTGGCGCTGTCAGCCTGTCATTGGCTTATATAGGCTGAGTGGCTGCTGCTATTCATATGCCCCAGTCATTCCAGCCACAAGAACCTGCACATTTTTTTTCCACTGGAATCCAGTGGATGCATCTAAACCAGTGTTTCTCAACTTTTTTATTGTCCAGGCTCCATTTAAAATTCGGAATGATCTCGAGGCACCCCATTCTAAAATGTAAAAAACTAAACTAATATTTTTTTTTATAACGCAGCAACATCAACACATGTAGAACACCCAAAATTACAGGTGATGTATTCTTCCAAGGCAAAAACACCTTTGCGCACTGGCACTGACTAGTATTCCAGTGTTTCTCTTCTCCCTCAGTTTCTCTCCCTCGCTCAGTTAATGTGACCCCAGTGCTGACAGAGAGGGGCAGGGGAAAAGAAAACAATGTCCTCCTTATAAACTGATGATGTCATTGGCTGTTAGGGTGCTGGCGGTTGGAAGGTTTTACTGGTACACAACGAAAATGTGGCTTTATGTAACTAAAAGTTAGTTGAGTTTAGTATTATTTGATCTACCTGCTGGCTTGTATACAATTTTGTGAACATTTTGCCAAGGCACCCCTGAAGGAATCTGAAGGAATCTGAAGGCCTAAGCACCCTGGTTGAAAAAGTCCAGTCCAAACAACTGTGTGAAGGAGGCCTTAATAGTGTTTGTAAAATTTGTCTTGAATATTTACAATATATTTTGTATAGACCCTGCAGTTATTTAAACAAAATCTCAATTGCTCTTCGCAAACTTTAATTTCTTGCTAAACACAGTGACATATGGTCTAGGACAGTGATTGCAAACCTATGGCACACATGCCACAGCTGGCACACAGAGCCCTCTCTGTGGGCACGCAGAAGCTCAGGACACACAAAGGCTCCTCACACTTTACTTGGAGGACAAAGTGGCCAGTGTCCCCGCACTGTCCTGACACCGCCTACCCCTTCCGGATCACACAGCACTTTTACTCAGCAGAAAACTCTTTGGAGAAAGTGCTGCGGGGCTGATTTGCAGACTGGCCAATCACCTCCCTCGGCCGGGGAATGAACCCAATTGACTGGGCGTTTGTTTGCCTGGGGTCACCTGTGTGAAGCCGCTTCGTTCGATTGATGAGAAAGCCCAGAGATGAGGCCAGAACGGTCAGTGATGAGCCACGCCATATGACCATGTTCTGTACTATGGCGATAGCAGGAGAGGTATGTATGGGCAGAGGGAGCAAGATGGCTACATGAGTGTCACTGCACCACTGCTGTACCACAGCAGAGAGGGGTTGGTGAGTTGCAGAGGGGGGACTAGATGTGTGATGGAGAGGAAAGTGTGCCATGAGCTGCATGGAGTGGTGTGATGCATGGTGAGGAGCAGTGGCGGTGCGTCCATAAGGGCACACAGGCGCTGCCCTCTCTCCAGCCACCCCCTCTTTGCCCAATGGATAGATTAATGCATTGCATGAATCTATCCATGGCCGCTGCTGCCACCCCCTTTTCAGGCGCCTGGCGCCTGAAGTACAGAGGCGGGGTATTTTTTTTTTTGAAGCACCTGATTAGAGCCATAGGCTCTAATAAGCGTCAAAAAAGGTAAACAGCAAGCTCCATGTTTGGCTCTTGCAGTTCACTCAGCTGTGTTAGGAAAGCAAATGAATATTCACTTTCCTATCACTGAACCGCCTCTCCACCATCAGGTGCTCGGATCTGTTACCTGTCACCTGATTGGCTGAAACAACAGGCGCCACTATTGGACGCCTATCAGGAGGAGCAGACGGGAGATGAGGATGGCAGGAGACGCATGAAGCACCTCGCTCGTCGCTGTCACCCGCTGCCCCACCAAGACAGGGTAAGTGCTGGGCAGACGGCGAGCAGGCGGGGGGTCACACTGGTGGCATTCAAGGGCACACTGGCAGCATTTGATGGGCACACTGGCAGCATTTAATGGGCACACTGGCAGCGTATGATGGGCACACTGGCAGCGTTTGATGAGCACACTGGCAGCGTTTGATGGCATAGTGGCAGCGTTTGATGGGCACAGTGGCAGCGTTTGATGGCACAGTGGCAGCATTTGATGGGCACACTGGCAGCATTTGATGGGCACACTGGCAGCATTTGATGGCACAGTGGCTGCAATTGATGGCACAATGGTTGCAATTGATGGGCACAGTGGCTGCAATTGATGGACACTCTGGCAGCACTTGATGGCACAGTGGCAGCATTTGATAGCACAGTGGCTGCACTTGATGTTTCTTTTTTTTCAAAAAATGTTTGCGCCCCCCTCAAAAAAAATTTTGAGCACCAGCCACCACTGGTGAGGAGATGTGCTATGAGTTACATGGCGATGTATAATGTGCTGTAGCTCACTGATGTGATGTGGCCGGAAAACAGAGAGGTGTGAGCTTAGGGCAAATACATAATATGTGCTAGAAGTTTACAGTGTGATGGAGATGCGTGATGTGCTGCATGGAGATGGATGTTGGCACTTTGAAATAAATAAGTTGGTTTTGTGTTGCAGTTTGGGTACTCTTGCTCAAAAAGGTTCACCATCACTGGTCTAGGATGTTCCAGGAAAATGAATGACAATGTGCATTGTGTGAATCTGACATGAAGTCTTCATAAAAATCCAGCATTAGCTGTTGAAAGTGTTGTCTCATTGTGCTCAGCGAGGAAAGCTGTACAGAATCTATTCTTTGCATGAATATTCGAAGAACCTTTCTGTAACTCCACTCTGATCCCTCATTGTTCTCCGCACTGGAATCTGCTCAATGTATGAGCCAGCAGTTTGCTAATCAAGGTCTGCAAAACATTGCGTACCGTGTGATATTTGGGTTCTGCTGATTGAGTGATTCTTTGAAAATGTGTGTTAAGCTCGAAATTAACATCTTAAAGAAATATTATAAGTGTAGACAAGGTGTTAAGTCAATGAATGTTCTCACTGCAAGTTATTACAGCGGGCTTTATGAGAGGCAGCCTAGTGACATGTATAGAATTGCTGTGACATTTTCATATAGTTTTCATACTTAAATATTTACTTTGGAGCTCTTGAAAGTCCCTGAAATCCATATATATCATGGAATATTCCGGGTAAGTGGAGTTGGTTATACAGTTTTACTCAAAATATATAAAAATATTCAACTATTGCAATCAAAAGGATTGGTTGGAGTTTGACTTTAATTTGTTAATCAAGTCCATTTAAGTCTGCTAGTGGCTCTAATGCTGGCCATACACTATACGAAAAATCGTTCAAACCCATTTTCGAAAAAAACAAACATTTGGCCGTGAGAGCAAACGATAGTGCCATTATGTAATGACCGATAAATCATACCGTTTGATGGACATAAATGAATACATTTTTTGTTCGTTTTTTCACATATACCTAGTGCAAACAGTTTGGACGAGAAACACATTAAACTTTCAATTTATCGTTCGTTCGGCAGGAAAATGTCCAAACTTGTCCTTCGTTTTTTTGGCTCAGAAATATCCCAAACGATTACAGCTTTGTGCCCAATAACTGGCCGAAAAACGAACAAACTGTCTAAATCAGTATATCTCAACTCCAGTCCTCAAGGCACCCCAACAGGTCGTGTTTTCAGGATTTCCCTCATATGAAACAGCTGTGGTAATTATAAGGCAGTAAAACTGATCAAATCACCTGTGCAAAATAATGGAAATCCTGAAAACATGACCTGTTGAGTTACCTTGAAGACTAGAGTTAAGAAACACTGGTCTAAATGACCGGCCGATTTTTTGTATAGTGTATGGCCAGCATTACACTATCCTCTCCCTAGATTGACACTGCTGCTGTCCAAAATCCAGAACAGAGATACCCTAAGGCTGGGTTCACACTGGTCCGACAAACGCTCCGACATTGGGAGCTCATGTCGCATGACGTGTGAAATGTAATGTTTCCCTATGGGAGCCGTCCTAACTGGTCCGACACAAGTCGTTCCGACTTTAGAAATGCTCCCTGTACTACTTTGGTCCGACTTTGATCCTACTTCAGCCTATTGACTATCATTGAAGTCGGATCAAAGTCGGATTGCCGTCTTGCATGATCCGACTTCGGCACGCGACTTGTACTCAGATGTTCTTGAGGGGGAACTCCGCGCCAAATTTTAAATAAAAAACCGGCATGGGTTCCCCCCCAAGAGCATACCAGGCCCTTGGGTCTGGTATGGACCTTGAGGGGAACCCCCTACGCCGATAAAAACGGCGTGGGGGTCCCCCCCAATCCATACCAGACCCTTATCCGAGCACGCAGCCCGGCCGGACAGGAATGGGGGTGGGGACGAGCGAGCGCCCCCCCTCCTGAACCGTACCAGGCCGCATGCCCTCAACATGGGGGGTTGGTGCTTTGGGGGAGGGGGCGCGCTGCGGCCCCCCACCCCAAAGCACCTTGTCCCCATGTTGATGAGGACAAGGGCCTCTTCCCGACAACCCTGGTCGTTGGTTGTCGGGGTCTGCGGGCGGAGGGCTTATCGGAATCCAGGAGCCCCCTTTAATAAGGGGGCCCCCAGATCCCGGCCCCCCACCCTATGTGAATGAGTATGGGGTACATGGTACCCCTACCCATTCACCTAGGGAAGTGTCAATAAAAAAAAAACCACAGTACACAGGTTTCAAAATTAATTTATTGGGCAGCTCCGGTATCTTCTTCCGACTTCTCCCGGTGTTCCGCCTCTTCTCCCGGGCCCCGCCGCTATCTTCTTCCAGCTCTATTGCCAGCGAGGGGCCCGGTCTGCTGCCGCTGTCTTCTCGCCGCTGTCTCGCCGCTCCTTCTCTTCATCTCTTCTTCCGATGTTGACACGACACTCTCCCCGGCTGGAATGCTCTCTGTGCGCTCTGCTCTGACTTATATAGGCGGTGACTCCGCCCCCTTATGCCGTCACAGTCTCTGGGCATGCTGGGACTGTGACGGCATAAGGGGGCGTGGTCATCGGGTGATGACCACGCCCCCTAAAACGTCACAGTCCCAGCATGCCCAGGGACTGTGACGGCATAAGGGGGCGGGGTCACCGCCTATATAAGTCAGAGCAGAGCGCACAGAGAGCATTCCAGCCGGGGAGAGCGTCGTGTCAACATCGGAAGAAGAGATGAAGAGAAGGAGCGGCGAGACAGCGGCGAGAAGACAGCGGCAGCAGACCGGGCCCCTCGCTGGCAATAGAGCTGGAAGAAGATAGCGGCGGGGCCCGGGAGAAGAGGCGGAACACCGGGAGAAGTCGGAAGAAGATACCGGAGCTGCCCAATAAATTAATTTTGAAACCTGTGTACTGTGGTTTTTTTTTTATTGACACTTCCCTAGGTGAATGGGTAGGGGTACCATGTACCCCATACTCATTCACATAGGGTGGGGGGCCGGGATCTGGGGGCCCCCTTATTAAAGGGGGCTCCTGGATTCCGATAAGCCCTCCGCCCGCAGACCCCGACAACCAACGGCCAGGGTTGTCGGGAAGAGGCCCTTGTCCTCATCAACATGGGGACAAGGTGCTTTGGGGTGGGGGGCCGCAGCGCGCCCCCTCCCCCGAAGCACCAACCCCCCATGTTGAGGGCATGCGGCCTGGTACGGTTCAGGAGGGGGGGCGCTCGCTCGTCCCCACCCCCATTCCTGTCCGGCCGGGCTGCGTGCTCGGATAAGGGTCTGGTATGGATTGGGGGGGACCCCCACGCCGTCTTTGTCGGCGTAGGGGGTTCCCCTCAAGGTCCATACCAGACCCAAGGGCCTGGTATGCCCCTGGAGGGGGAACCCATGCCGGTTTTTTATTTAAAATTTGGCGCAGAGTTCCCCCTAAAGATTCATACCAAACACAGTGCCGGGCATTGGCGGGGATCCAAGTTGGATCCCCGTTCATTGAAAGTCGGACACATGCCGGCTTCATGTCGCAGGGCAAAGTCGGATCCAAAGTAGGACGGCTGTCGTGTCGCACCAGTGTGAACCCAGCCTAAAACCCTAAAACAGAAAGGGGTTGATTTACTAAAACTGGAGAGTGCAAAGTCTGGTGCAGCTCTGCTTAGAAACCAATTTGCTTCCAGGTTTTTATATCAAAGCTTTATTGAACAAGCTGAAGTTAGAAGTTGATTGGCTACCATACACAGCTGCACCAGATTTTGCATTAAAGGATAAGTTCACTTTCTTTAACATGTTACATGCTACATTCGTATCCAGGGTGTAACATGTTACAGATGCAGCAGCCTCTGCACTCCCTGGAGTCTCCATTGTGATAGCGGACTGGGAATCTTCTCCCTGCACCCACTGTCACAATTTAAAAACAAATAGTCAGTTTCAGGCTCCGCCCACCCCGGCCTCTTCATTCATTCACAGCATTCTGTGAATGGGGGAACTACAGCTGACGGCTTGTAGTTCTTAATGAACTACCAGGGCGCTGATGAGTGAACTAGTAGTTCATTAATACTTCTTGACATTTGTCAAGTTACCCAATATACTGCAAATTTTCCTACAAATGTTCGTATAAAAACCTACTAGAGTATGGCCAGCATAAGGGTTGTCCACACTTACAGTGGTGCAGATGGTACAGCTTTTCTCATTACAAGTTTGAGATTGCTCTGGTGGTTATAATGAAGGTAGACAACCCCCCCCCCCCCCCAGGAAGTAAATTTCAAAGAGGGCAGAGTAAAGACGTCAGCCAAATCTCTAGAATGGAGAATGTTATGTATCTGCACAATATTTTCTGAAATCCTTGCAATGTATATCGTTCACCAGGAGACAGGATTATTGATAGGCTCAACATTCAGTCTCTTAAATTATAAGACTTTAGGAAACAATGAAAATGATAACAAAAAATGGAAAAAAAAATATTTGATGTATGGTGGCTTAGTGGTTAGCACTTCTTGCAGCACTAGGGTCTCCGATTCAGAACAGACCTGTTAGACAATTAATTGGATCCTGTCTAAATGAACCCTAGCATGTTTGTATGCATGAGATGTAGGGACCTTAGATTGTAAGCTCTTTGAGGGAAGGGAGTGATGTGAATGTGTAGCATGTATAGTGCTGCATAAATTCTATGTAGCAATTCCCCCCGCTGGGAAGAAGGGAAGGACCCCTAGTGCAGAGGCGGGCTCACATTACTGTAGGGTGGATCCATGGTCGTAGTGGAATAAGGTGCACCAGTCACTTTAGTCTTTTTCAAGTTTGTATTGCTTCGGCTTAAAGGAAGAGAGGGTTAAAGTATTTGATTCATCCAACAGATAGGTTCCACGCTTTACCACACTTTTTCCCCATCCAAGGAAGTGCCAGGACCCCCTAATAGTGGACACTAGTCCCTACCAGCAGGACTTTCCTGGGGCTCCTCTAGCTCTTCCACCATGGGTGCTGTACCCTCCTTCACCAGGCAGGGCAGCTTCAGGTTTCTAAGGTAGGCCCTAACCAGGTTTTGGCCTATTCAGCTCAAACCACATCTCTCCAGGCTGCAGCTGGGGTGGGGTGAGCTTACCAGGTCACTCCGCAAACATTTTATATCTTCTTTGCAGCATGCACCATTGATATGAACCTTCTAGTGGTTGCCAGAGTGAACATAAATACTCGTAATCTAAAGAGCATCACTGCCCCTTGACTATTGCCCTGAGGGATAGTGACACCCAGTGGCAGCAGCAGGGAACAGCAGCAACCTTGGACCTAAAAGAGAGAGCCATGTGAAAAAACTACACATTGACCTAGGTAAAACTTCTACTCAGCAAAACTAAATTTACTAGACACCTGTCGACAAGGTGGCTACATGTAATAATAAATCAAATTTTTTTTTTTTTGAGTGAAACATTTATTACAACCATAGCTCATTATAGAGTGGTATTGTCTCATGTTCTTCAGCAGAGAAAGAGTTAAAAGTTTGTATTACATGGTTCAGTGCGCTGTGTGTTTTGCAGCTGTGGTGAATGATAGGTTGGTCTGCACATTTAATGAGGTGAGGTTCATGCACTTCGCTATCCCGTGGATCCGTCTGAACATTCTTGGCTTCAGTCGCTATCATAACAACAGTCTGGGTCCTATTCAAAACTTGTTTTTCCAGACTTAATGAAGGAGCTGCACCTCTGTATAAATGTGTGGCAAGTGTGATTTCCCTTTTGCTGCCAGAGGAGCTTGCTGGGGCCTGTACCGCAGCTGACACGGCCGGCATATTTGGAGTCACTGAACAAATCTTGTGGACTTCCACTTGGAATGGAGACTTGCAGCTGAGCAGTTCAATTTGCTGCATGCTCAAATTATTTCGTCTTTGGTGGGAAATGTTGTGAAGCCGTTTTAACGCTTCATTTCCTCCTATGAATGAGCTTTCTTCTTCTTGCCAGAAAGGTGCCATGGTTAACACAAAAGTCCCCCGTTAAGTGATGTTTTCAGACATGGCTACCTGTGTCTTTTTATTTGAAGAAATAGAATTGACAGGCCACAGTCACACTCCAACAGTTCTGTAGTTGGTAGGAAACATTCTGTTAAAGGATCATGGTTCTTAAGGGTTCTTGTATTCTGATTTTTATCACATACTGTATACCTTTTTTTTTTTTCATCACATACTTTATACAGTTATTAGGATACAATATTTCCTCAGTGGCCCTCAAATATTAAAAAATAGAATATTTTATGTTTCAATAATTTTTATTGAAAAAAACATTTTTTACAATACAATGTAGGTAACATGAAAACAATACCTGTCCATAGTTTTGTAGATGAAGTGTAAAACTGCTTCAGGAGTCGAGACCAGTGTTAGTATACAGTAAGGAACATTCAATCATCAAGAGTAATTACATGGCAGAAACTATGCATTATATATAAACCATTGCCGCGTTGTTGACATTTAAGGTTTAGGTCTATAAGCATTTGATTCCAGTGAGGTCTTTTGTGGGATCATACATTATGTTTTTAATATAAACCCAAAAGCAAAATGTAATTATATAGCAGCTTATGAATGCTTAATTGTGATGGCTGCATTAGATTTTATTTTAGGCTTTTTTTTTTTTTTTTCATTTGTTTTCACCCGGTGATCCAGCCACTAAATCCCTTATTTTTCAAAAGGACCAAGCCATCCAGCAAAATTGTCAGTTGGAGTCGGGACAAACTATTTAACCCTGATAGGTGTACTTAAAATGGTCAGCTTTTGGCCACTTATATAAAACAAAAAAATTGTTTTTGTAACTGTTTAAAAAGTTTTAGATGCTGTTCAAGGGTGACTCTGATGCTTCTCCATATAGTGAAGCCATTCTAAAACAGGAAGTTTGTTTTTTACCCACTGGATCACTAGGTAAAGCCTAAAAAAGGAAAAGTAAAGCCAGGATTCATGGATTGATATTTGGCCAGATCAGCAGGGACTGGGCGAATTACGATCCATGCATGAGCAGGCTGGTTTTACAAAAGTGGATGCCAGCCTGTTAGAAAATCAGCCTCTTAGGAAAGGGATGGTCTGTATTATTCCCATATCTCCGCCCTATGGTCACCTTCTTGGTGGCTTTCTAGCTATTTCTACCCTCTTCTGTGGTTTTTCTTCTTTTACTCCTCTTGCTCATTCCCCAAGTTCCCCCTTCTACAACGTACTTAAGTGATATGGGGATCCCTACATAGGTTTGTGTTATTAGATTTATGGTGTTATCTTTAGATCCTATTTGTGGAACCCAGAAAATGCCGGTAACGGTTTGTTTTAAAAGTTATTTTTGGGGAATGTCTATGTCTGTATTATTTCTTACTTCTTGAATATGGTAAATAAAGATTTTTCAAAAAAGAAAATGAGCTTCTTAGAAATCTCCCCGATGTCAGAATACAATAGATCAGCGGGAGGGACCCCATCCACGTCAAGGAATATAAACCTAAAATAGCCATAAAATTACACCTCCTGGCTCATATCCCTCCATGTGTATAACATTGTCCCAACTCATGTATGGCCAGCCTAAGCCACCACACTTAAGAAACAGTAGGCTGCAATATATTACATTTTTGTTTTGGGGTTTAGATAAAGTTTAATAGTAAGTATCATTAGGGTACCAACATCCCCAAACCTGATAATTCCTAGTTTTCACCATGATTCATGTAATACAGTAAGACAATACTGTAATGCCGAGTACACACGAGCGGATTTTCCGACGGAAAAAACTTGGATGTTTTTTCCGACGGAATTCCGCTCAGGCTTACCTTGTATGCACACGGTCACACAAAAGTTCTCTGAACTTTCGACTGTCAAGATCGCAGTGACATACAACACTATGAGGAGCCGAGAAAATGAAGTTCAATGCTTCCGAGCATGCGTCGCATTGTTTCCGAGCATGCGTAGGAATTTTGCGCGTTGGAATTTGTACAGACGATCGCATTTTCGGATAGTAACTTTTTACAACCGAAAAATTGAGAACCTGCTCTCAATCTTTTGCTGGCTGGAATTTCCGCCAGCAAAAGTCCGATGGAGCATACACACGATCGCATTTTCCGACCAAAAGCTTTTGCTGCAAGGTCTTTTGCTGGACGAATTTCCGATCGTGTGTACGCGGCATTAGGCATTGAAATTGATTGAAGTTGGGACAATGTTATACACATATGAGCCAGGAGGTGTAATTTTATGGCTATTTTAGGTGTATATGCTTGTTTAAATTTGGTCTTCCAAAATGTATTTTGTACCAAAAAATTATGTTTTTTATTTAATTACATGTGAATGTTGATCAGTACCTTAAAAATCTCTTCTAGTGTAGTATTTGGGAAGTACATTTCTGTTTCAATCGTTTTTTTTTGGATTTTTCAACAAAAAGAAAGAACTGCTATAGAGGACAAACATCAAGGATTTATCTTCTGCAGCAAAATATGAAAGAACAATTGTTTGGAATGTTCACATACTTTCAATAAAGCTCTTTTTCTAAAAATATTTGTATATTAAACTTTAGCTTAATTGAAAAAACACAGCCCTCATATTTAAATTGAATTCATTTTAATTAATATATTTTACAAGGGAACTAAGTGTAACTGTTATTTATCCCTTGTTCACACAACTCACCTTGCCATGAATTTTGCTGTGTTCTATTGTCGGGTAGAACATTAATTCCCAGTACCTGAAAACATCCTGCATTCTGCATTTTTTTGCTTGTTGTCTTAAATGGACCAATTCAAGTCAGTAAAATGCGGCTCTTCCATTCTGCAGCATGATGCATATGAAAAGCATGGCAATATACATGGTTTGCCTTTCAAATGACAGTGTATTAAACTATACAAGACATTTTGTTATATTTAGTTATTAGTACAATATGTGATTATTTCATTGGTTTTTATAAAACAACGCTAATCCTTTGACAAGTGTAATTATTTTTATATATTGTATTCATGTAAGAATTAGAATGTAGTATTTGGCAGTGATAACTAGGGCAAGGATGGAACATTGCCAGTCGTAGTTCTATTTTTACCTTTCCTATTTTGTCTTTCTGCAATACTGCTCACATATAGAATAGCGCTGGCCTCTGATCACCAATATATATTACCTTCACATGTGAATGCATTTCCTTATATACCAGAGTCACATTTTTATTGTGCGTCTGCTCCGTCTCGGCTCTAGAACAATTCATACTCTGGGTTTTATATCAGAAGAGACAGTTCTATTATATAGATGTTGACCAGTTGCCCTCAATTAATAGTGTTTGGCAGAGACAGACTACTTTTAACGGGCTTACACGAATTTTCCTTTCGAAAGAGAAAAACACTATATACTCAACCAAACATAAAATAGGAAAATCAACTGCAGGATTGTGTAAGCTTGACCTTTTAATCCGCTGGCTGTGAATACGGCATATAAATACAAGACACACACAGTTTATACAGCCAGCTGTGCAGCTTAAAGGTATTCTGCTTGTTTGGTTGACCGGCAAATGGAAATTAGACGATTCTAATAAATTATGTAATTGTGCTTGTGCTCTGTCTATGTATTTAACCTTATTTAGAGTTTACCCATTTAATTTCTAGGAATATAGTTCTAAGTGTATTGTTTAGAAGTGTAACTCCAGCTAAAACTTTCTTTTAAAGTTTTGTATAAAATAAGGAAAGATTAGAATCCCTATCAGGCTTTTGTTGCAGTCTGTGGGCGGCCACATGGGGGAGATTTCCATTGATTTCCTATTCTAGCGACAATATTGAACTCAAGGATGGGTGGCAAGGAGGGAGAGTAAGCCCCATAGTAATCATATAGTCCACTATGAATTGTTAAGATCTTACAGTCTTTATCAAGCCCTAACATAGGTCTCCTATTGCATCTCATCGTGATTCTAATAACATGTTGAAGCCCTAAGGAAGGGGGAGGCCTTTCCCCTGAAATGCGTTGGCTTGGTTTGATGCTCTTAACCAATAAAAATTACAAAGCAAGATGTAAACATTTGTACTTGGAACTCCTCAATACTCACCCCAAAGTTTATCATCTGCTGAGTGCTCTTTTATTGTGATGAGAGATGTTGCAGCCGAAGACCAGAACAAGGTTCATGTACACAATATCGTCATTACGTATCAGCACCTTTGAAGCAAGACGCATTCCATTGCATATCCATCAGAACCAAGCCTCACTGCTATTGGTCTAGCGCTATCACAGACACATCATAACAGTGTTAATTTTGTCGCTGAAAACATTTTCATCATAGTTTTCGTTAGCTTTTCAGTGATGAAATCAAAACGAAAATAAAATTTGAATTAAGTCAATTGACCAAAATCAATTTCAATTTTGATCAATGAATGAAGACAGAACAAAAATGTGAGGGATGGGTGTTTACACACCCAAACTTCCGCTTTCTTCAGTGCTCCGCTTGTCTGTTAAAGCCCCCTGACTCTATTGGCAAGCTGTATTGGCTAAGAGAAGCAGGCTCCCTTCAATCCTTTCCCTTTCCTATGCAGTTCCACATATGCCTCGTTTCCACTGAGCAGATCGGTTCTGGTCAGTACAGTTTGAATGGCTTAGAATGGTCCGGTCTATTCTGGTGAGCGTTTCCACTGCAAGTGGGACCACAAGGGGCCATACAGGGTTTAGAAAAAATGCCTCAGTATAGCACAGCAGAGGGTTTCCTGTCAGCCAATCAGTGGAATGTATCGTAGCTCCGCCCTAACTGAACCGTTTCATTTTCTATGGCCACACATCTGAAGCAGGACCCTGAATGGAGCGTTACGGTTTGGTTGTATGGGCCGCTTTCATAATGGAAACACCCAAAATAACGTACCGAACCGAACCAAACCGATCCGCTCAGTTGAAACAAGGCAATATTACACTCATTCACACTATCTCTTTGGTTCCCTCTGCTGGCCTTTTCTAAATTGGCAACAGAATATCATCCCCAGCCTGTAATAATAGCACAATAAAGTGGTTTTAAACCCGCATGAAAAAAAAAGACCTCCAAGACAAAGGCATAATGAGCTAGTATGCATAGCACACTAGCTCATTATGTAATACTCACCTGAGATCGAAGCCCCCGCTGCGGTGCCTGTACACAACACCGGCCGGCGACATTCCTCCCCGGAGTTACTTCCGGGTATCTCAGCTCCGGCGATGTGATTACTCCCATGGGAGCTGCCGCTAACGGCACACTCACTGAAGCTAATGGCACGTATGTGCCATTGCTTCAGTGCGCACATGCTGATGATGTCGGCACATGCAGATACAGGGGATATCTCCTAAACCATGCAGGTTTAGGAGATATCCGGGGTAGCTACAGGTAAGCCTTATTACAGGCTTACCTGTAGCAAAAAGTGGATTGTAAGGGTTTACAACCACTTTAAGGCTTAAACATGTATTGCACTATTGCACTGCCACATACAAATAAGTAGGGTGCATCTACTCAGCTGCTGAAAAAAAAAGTAAAAGACTAGACGTTATCGCAACGGCTAAATCTGTGTTTGTAGTGCGTGTTCAAACCTTAATACCATAAATAATAACATCTTATTAGATTTTTACTCCAGGAGTATATATTGCGTTTGGCAGTTCTAGAGAAATGCTTAAATAACACATTACAATTTAACGAAACTCATTTGATTTTAATTGACTAAACTATGACTAAAAAAAAACAACTCAGATGACTAAAATACGACTAAAACTAAATCGAAATTTGACGTCAAAAATGACTCTGTGGGGTTGATTTACTAAAGCTGGAGAGTGCAAAATCTGGAGCAGATCTGCGGAGAAGCCAATCAGCTTCCAGGTTTTATTGTCAAAGCTTCACTGAACAAGCTGAAGCTGATTGGCTACCATGTACAGCTGCACCAGATTTTGCACTCTCCAGTTTGAGTAAATCAACCCCTGTATCATAGAGACAATGCTGGGAAACAAAGTGAGGATAAATCACAACTGCAATAGAACTACTATTTTTAGGTAGTGTGGGTAAGGTTTATGATATTTGTAATTTCTAATTGCTGTTCATGTCCCCGTTGTCATTTGGACAGGAAGTTAGGGGAAATCTACCCTACGGCGATTCATTTACCAACAGAGATCAGACAGATCTGCAGCGCTCTATCCAAAAATAAAGGCGGTAGGCTAGATTCATACATATGTGCTTTTGGTGCCACACATTACCGCAATGCATATTAGTGCGCTGCATATGTGCGTTGCAGTGCTATTTATTCCAGTAACCCAGTGTGCATATACAGTACAGTACAATATAAACAAGCAAGACCTGTGTTGTGGTACAGCATGTTGGTGAAATATAGTAAAGGCACTTTGTTCATGAGTTGAGGCTTGTTTATTCACTTTGAATGGGCTGCTTTAGTACAATGCTCATCAACTCAAGAATAAACATGTATTAAGTCTTGCATAGGTGTGAATAGAAGCACACACATTAATTGTACTTGTGTTCAGATACAAAAGGTATTAAGGTATCATCACTGGTCTGTATCATTACTATTATGGATCTCCCTTCTTGCCACCCACCCACCAGAAGCTCTCTCATACCATCTAGAGTTGCATGTTTTAGGCAGTTGCCTAAATGAATGTAAAGATTTTGAATTCAAATTTTAGACCCCTTTTCAGGCATTTTAGCGCTAGAAATAGCGCCTGAAAACTGCTTTGCATTCATTGCACTGGGTGCTTTGGTACCCGGAGCGGTGAGCTTGCGGGGCATTCAGAAAAGTCCTGCAAGCAGCATCTTTGGGGTGGTTTGGGATTGCTTTATACAGTGCTCCCAAAGTGCCCCTGCCCATTGGAATGAATGGGCATTGTTTCCGATGCGCCTGAAAAGCGCTTCGGAAGCACTGCAACATGGGAGTTTTTAACCCCTTTTTTGGGGTTAACAGTGCCCCGTTAGTGACTGAAAAGCGGTGCTTAAACAGTGGTAAAGCGCCGCTAAAACAAGAGGCGCTTTACCGCGAACGCACGGGCAGCCCCAGTGTGAAAAGGGTCTTATGCCGTGTACACACGAGCGGAATTTTCGTCAACAAAGGTCCGACGGAACGAATCCGCCGGACAATTTGATCGTGTGTGGGCTTCATCGGACCTTTACTGTCAAAAAATCAGATGGACTTTAGATTTAGAATATGTTTCAAATTTTTCCGACGGTCTCGAGTCCGGTCGAAAAATCAGTTCGTCTGTATGCTAGTCCGACGGACAAAAAACGACGCAAGGGCAGCTATTGGCTACTGGCTATGAACTTCCTTATTCTAGTCCCTTCGTACGTTATCACATTCAAACCAACGGACTTTCAAACGGACTTTAATCCGTTCGTGTGTGGGCAAGTCCGGTCAGTTGAAAGTCCGTCGTAACTCCGTCGAAAGTCCGTCGGGAAGACCATCGGACCTTTGATGCTGAAAAGTCCGGTTGTGTGTACGCGGCATTAGAGTCAGCACTGGACAGCTGCAACACCGGACTGACACTACAGCCATATAAGTGAGTATATATACTGTATGTTTGTTTTTTTGATATCCCATATTTCTCCTTTAAAAGTCTTCATTTCCAGTGAATTTTTTAGAACTTCTTTTTTCAAGTCGACTTAAAAGTAACAATATTTACAGATGTATCAGTGATGAATGGATTACCATTTGTTCTTGGTATAATGCGGTTTAAACTTTTTTTTAAAACACTAATGTAAAATATAAAGACAGTTGACATATGAAATATTCATATCCTAAAATAGCTTGCTTTAGAAGTGGAAGTGAGGAACACGATGCCTACTTTTTAGCACAACAGTGCGGAAGCTGTACCAGAAATGTATCTAGGCGTTTCCAGCACACGTTGACGTGACACAGGATATTTTCTAAAGCTAAACTACGCTAATTGGTCAATCAATAAAGCATTTTATTAAGTAAATATGCCAGCATGTTCTAATTTGCCAGAATGCCGTGCAGTGCAGCGGTACAGTGGATGGAGTTGGACCTCCCAGGTAGAAATGTTTGCAGTGAATGTTATATTGTCCAATTATCTCTAGACTAGACAAATGAGCAGATACATCTGCTTGCCATCATACAACTTTATTGCCAACTGTTCTGATTGTGTTTATAACAGATTTAGAAATTCACGGCTACAAACAATACTTCTTTATTAGATAAATGATGCCAAATGAAAACCATATGACTGAACTGGAATGGTTCGAAGAGTGATGCATTAGCGATATGCGTTGTTATGTTGTTGAATAGTTTCCCGTGGTCAAAGACCTTGCGTTGTCAAGGATATGTGAGGATGATGTGTTTAAATAATTCCCAAGGACTTGCCTTTGAAGAAGAATAAAACATTACGTCCATGGAAACCCACAAACGACGGGGAGTTTTGCACAGTGTGATACCGAAATGATTTTCTCTTGGCTTGTGTAAGAATTATAATCTCACATTGTTTTGAAAGGGATTGTATTAAAAATAGGAAATTAAGGTGGCCATATGATCAGATATTAGCTTACATTTTGTAAATGGTCTTGCTGGGATGGATAAATAATTGCATAATGATTGAATGTAAATAAAAAATTGATTTTAAATACTTGCCTTTTGTTACTAATATTATTATTGGAGAAAATGCTGCTGCAGTCTCCCTCCAGTGCTGGACCAGAAGTCTAGGACTTTGGTCACTTTCATCTCCGTTGAAGGGGAAATTAGCCAAAACTATTTTGGGTATACTTCTCGTATGGGTCACAGGAGTGCAGTATGTTCTGTACTCCTGTGACCTGTTTTTAGCTTACAGCGGGCTGAAGCATGCTGCCGGCTGATGTCATAGAGCCAGTCCGGGCTCTGCAAAGCAAAGATCCTGACCATATGGTCAGAATCTACACAGAACCCTGGACCAGCAGCTGGCCCAGCCTCTCAGCGGGCCGCAGAGAACCTGAGTCAGCCTCTCCCCTCCAAAGCTCAGCGCTCCAGTGAGCGTATGGGGGGCAGGGGGGCACAGCAGAGCAGAGAGTGGGTAACTAATGCCGCGTACACACGGCCAGACTTTGCATCGGGCAAAACTCCGTCGGCATTTCCGACGGAAAAATTTAAAACAGGCTCTATATCTAAGTCCATCGGAAATGCCGACAGAAAAATCTGATGGGGTATACACACGGTCGGAATATCCGATGAAAAGCTCCCATCTGACTTTTTCTGCCGGAAAGTCCGACCATGTGTACATGGCAAAACAGTCCCCAGCTCTCTGCCTTCAGTGCTGAGAACTGAGCGATCAGTGGTCTTTGCTTAGTTCTCAGTCTTAGAGCTGGTGGGGGGACAGATGGAACATCGGATCAATGCGACATCCACCTAGGTGATTACACTTTTTTTTCTAAATCCCAAACTTCTCTTTTAAAAACTTTTTCTACCCTTTTGTATACTTCAAGACTTTAAATATAACTTTCAAATGTCTTAGTTTTTATTATAATGTCAAAAGTATGGTCAGAAAACTAGGATGTTTTCAGGACCTGTTTTCTTTCTCATCAAAGGTTTCCTATAAGCCAGGGTTTCGTGAAACTCTATGGTTCCTCCAGAGGGTTCATTGAACAATTTTTACCAGGGGTCCCTGAGACCAGAAAGTTATTTTTAGGGCCAGTTCACATCATAGAAATGCAGTCCGGGTGTGTTCCAGATGCTTTTGTGCATGCCCGTTTTTTTACGCATTTTTGATGCATGCCAGTGCGTTTTTGATGTATTTTTGGTGCATTTTTGATGCAGTCCAGTGCAATTTTGCCCCCTCTTTTTTTGTACCCTTAAATAAGGACATGTGTGTTCCAGTGCGTTTTTGGTGCTTTTAGGTGCGTTCCAGTCCAGTACAGGAAAAATGCAGCATGTTCTACTTTTTTTGCTGGAACTGGAACACACTGGAACTGCAAGCAGTGGTGTGAACTATGCCATTGGAAACCATATAACCTACTTTCCATGCATTTTTGATGCCGAAAAAAAATGCACTGGACTGCATGTGGTGTGAACGGGCCCTAAAGGTTCCTGACTGTGTTGCAGAGTTGGAGAAAGAATATTTTAAGCAATAAAATGCATACTAGCTTGAGCTCAAGATGTCGTCTCAGTCATGCATGCTTTATCATATAACAAGGGCATTAGCAGAGCCAAAGTGGAAGTCCATGCAAAATCTAAAATCCCTGTATCTATAGACACCAGGGATCTGACACTAACCTCTCTATCCCTGTAAAGAAAAGATGAGTATACATACCTTTTTGGAAGCCGATCTGTCCCTCTCCGACCTGATCTCCAGCTCTGGAAGCTCTGCAGAGGACACGGATGACAATGGCTGTGAAATGAATGGGGAGTGACTTCACCCATAGAGTTACTATGGGGCTTCCGTTGTCCTCGGTCTCCTCTGAACCCGCCTCCACAGAGAAGCCGTGGCTGACAGCTCAGCGTGGGATCCAGTCGGAGTGGGACAGATCGGCTTCCAAAGAGGTATGTATACTCGTCTTTACTTTACAGGGATAGAGAGGTTAGCGTTAGATCCCTGGTGTCTATAGATGCAGGGATTTTAGATTTTGCATGGACTTCCACTTTAAGGAGTGGTTAAACCAAATGGCAGGAAATGATTACATTTTTTAAAGAAACAATGACACCTTTTTTCTTTTAAATTCTTTTACAATAACCAATTAGTTCAGATACAATCCTTAAAGCGGAACTGCAGTCTGTGCACATAGTTTGTAATAAAAAGATCTTTGCCATTCTGAAGCTTCCCTCCAACCACTTTGCATGTTATTTATATATACTGTGATTCTGTACTTGCCAAAAATGCTGCAGAAATCTCCCTCCACTGAGTCTGGCTGCATCCATTTTAACTGTGGGCAGCTGAAGCTGCTGCCTGTTCACTTCCTGGATTTACACAGACACACAGAGGCACACCTCCAGCTCTGCAGCTCTGATTGGCCCTCTTATGACTCATTCCCCCCCCTCCCTTCCTGGCAAACTCTCAGGAGAGTGAGTGAGTGAGTGAGTGAGTGAGTGAGTGAGAGAGATCTGTGCATGATGTCATAAGCCTAGGCTAATGACCAGACAAGAAGTGGGCTGTATAAGGTATTTACTAGCACAAAAAAAATGTTTTAGTATCCAAAGTTAAAACAACAAGGGCAAAAGATTTAATAGATGGAAAGATGTAAAAATGACTGAAGGTCCGCTTTAATGTGTTGTAATAGATTTTTTTACTCAGTATGACATTAAAATTGTCTTACTGGATGCTATCATACAATTAATGATACTTTACCGGATGCACATTTCAGTTCATTATTGCAGTTTACTTAACAGGCTTCTTTGCGTCCTTCTAATGCTCCAAGCATGCACCATATACCACAATACCAATTGTATTTCTTAACCTTTAGAGTAATATTGCAAGATATTATACATGAAAAATAATAACCCTGAAGGTTAGGGTGAGGAGGGACCAAAGGAACCCAAGAAGTCAATATTGTGCAAAGAGTTATGCCCTGTACACACGGTCGGACATTGATCCGACATTCCGACAACAAAATCCTAGGATTTTTTCTGACGGATGTTGGCTCAAACTTGTCTTGCCTACACACGGTCACACAAAGTTGTTGGAAAATCCGATCATTCTGAACGCGGTGACGTAAAACACGTACGTCGGGACTATAAATGGGGCAGTGGCCAATAGCTTTCATCTCTTTATTTATTCTGAGCATGCGTGGCACTTTGTCTGTCGGATTTGTGTACACACGATCGGAATTTCCGACAACAGATTGTTGTCGGAAAATTTTATAGCCTGCTCTCAAACTTTGTGTGTCGGAAAATCCGATGGAAAATGTGTGATGGAGCCACACACGGTCGGAATTTCCGACAACAAGGTCCTATCACATAAAATCCGACCGTGTGTATAGGGCATTAAAGTGATTGGAAACAATCACCTTGTAAAACAACGCATTCCGTTTAAAATAGAAATGAAAGGCAAAACATTTTTTGTATAGATATAACGAAAATTAAATAAATACTTTCCCCCCTTTTTTATAAATGATCACATTCACTCTGCTCTCAGCTTCATAAGAGCGGGGGGGAGGAGAAGCAGGAGTACACTGAGCTTCCCAGTGAATGGCTGTGCAGCGGGGGGCATGTCAGGAAAAGTCTGATCATTGGAGGAGAGCACATTGAGTTCCCAGCATAGCTAGAGAACTGACCACAGTGTGTTCTCCTGCTTAGTGTGGTCAGTTTTTAAAAGGAAAGCAGAGAGACTGGCAGGAACACCAGGAATTTCACATAAAGGAAGCAATACAAAGAGAACAGGATACTTTCTCGTACAAGTACATGGTACAGCAGGCACATATCAGGAATATGAAGTGTTGGGGTCGCAAAATGGTAACACATGTTTAATTTACTGAAGGACTAAAGTTTACTAAGGCTGATGTCACACCAGAGATTTCACCCAATCCCCCACAGCCCCCATTTTGGAATCCATGGGATTGCTAGCTCTTAAAATTTCAAAACATTTAGTTGTTTTGTCATTCAATGATTGAAACTCAGCAGCATTTTGTGTAGGCAAAATTATTATCGGCAATGGTTCCTAATGTATTTCTATGGAATGTTGCTCAAAACGCTGAAGGACAGCTGGCTCCTCCATGTGGGTTTAACAGATGATGTTACCCCCGCGGCTCCTTCAGGCTATTTTCAATTAGCTTTCAGTCAAGTATCTGAAGCATCTGATGCTCTCAATGTATGCATTTGGAAGCTCAGATAGTTTAGAGTTTGGGACCCTCAAAAAACTGTTTTGAGGGTACATAGATTCTCTTTATCTAGGTGACAAG
Source organism: Aquarana catesbeiana (assembly GCF_042186555.1). Taxonomy (NCBI): domain Eukaryota; kingdom Metazoa; phylum Chordata; class Amphibia; order Anura; family Ranidae; genus Aquarana; species Aquarana catesbeiana. Next base: position 881,002,565 of record NC_133324.1, read on the forward strand.
TAGAGACAGGTATCCATCTCTGCTTGCCTCGGCTGGCCACGGTGATCTTTAGAGCACATTGGCTTAGAGCAGCCTTTCTCAACCTTTTTACCCCAAGGGGAACCCTTAAAATAATTTTCAGGTATCTGGGGAACTCCTGATAAAACTCATTATTTGGGAGTCAGTGGGAACAATGCACCTTACTTTGGTGGCCAGTGAGAAGAATGCCCTTTTTTACAGTGGTGGTAAGAATGGCCCCCTTACAGAGAGCTATAAAGATCATTGTTGTCATACCACTGGCTCCTCCAAGTGACATTGGCTCAGAACCATGTAGGCACCATCAAACAGGAGGTAAATCAGCCACAGCTCAGGTAAAACCTAGCCACCTCTGGAGGAACTCTTGGGTTTCACGGAACCCTGGTTGAGAATGGCTGGCTTAGAGGTTAGTGTTTCCGCCTTGAAACACTGGGGCCCTTGGTTAAAATTCTGGGCGCTGTCTACATAGAGTTAACATGTTCTCTCTGTGTTTGTGTGGGTATACTCTGGTTTCTTCCTATACTCCAAAGACATGCTGGTAGGTTCACCTACATGTTTTAGAAATTTAGTGTTAAAGTAGAATTAAAGCCCAAACTTTTTTTTCTACTTTGGATAAAGTAAGGGAGGGTTATAACCCCTGTCAGATTTGTTTTGCATCTGTGTCCAATTGGGAAGATTTCCCTTCACCTTCTGTCCCATAGGCACAATAGGAAGTGTTCTATTTTAAATGTCGCTTTTATGCATTGGCATACAGTACCTCTCCTTAGACCCAGTCTGTCTGGACAGTATGGTCATCGGCTGACTTGGCACCATTTACAGGCATCCTAACTCTTCAATAAGACACAGAAATTGAATTTTGCTTTATTTGATAATTGCAGTACAAAGGATGTTTTTTCCCATTTTTTGAAGTGTAAGAAGACAATGACTTTCCTGAACTTTGTCTCTGTGAATAACTAGCACTGACCAATGCCTGGTACACATGATGAGATTATCGGATGAATGATCGTCCGTTTTATTTTTTTGTTGCATGCTAGTCTAACATTGAAAATGAAGAGTTTACTAAAGCTATGAAAATTCTCGTACGACAAAATAAAAATCCAGGAGTGATGTAATATGCAGTAGTGTATTTATATTGTATTTTCGGACGACAACTGTACTAATTAAACGAAAATCTGTGTATGATCTGGTATCATACGAGAAAATTTTTTGTGCTTGTCCCATCAGATAATTTTGCAAAAAATGTCGTGATCGGCAGTACTAACATTTAGATTCTCGTAGGATCGCTTAATAAGCGGTATATTTCGTACTATTTTCTGATCATGTGTATGGGCTATGAGAAGACATGGAAGAAAGGGGGGGGCTAGCTAGGTTTAAATAACACTAAACAGGAGAGAAGGACAGAGGAAGATATCAAAATCACATAAGTTAGTTCTAGTGGGCAAAAAAAACCCAAAAACATGTTAGCATAGTGCAAAAAAAAGATAACCTCATGCAGTTTAATACAAGGCATAAAATACATGATAGTGGGGCAGAACAGATTCCCTCCAAAGCGATGGAAATCCCATGGTGCCACCAGGGTTATCAGAAGTAGGGTCCTCTTTGGAAATGTAGCCTCTGATCTTGTTCTGATGACAACTCAAAATTTTGGATGTTCTTTCACTTTTACTCTTGCCGATAACAGTCACCCCTACGAATAGATAGTGCGGATCTATTCAGTAAAGACCTGACAGGTGTTCTATTCCCTCTCCACTCTTTCATAATCTTAAAAAAGTTTTGGTAGCAGTTTTACTGTTCCTCCATATAGAGTATGAAGTCGATATTTCACTCTAGAACTATGGAAGCCACTACCCAGCCACAGAAGGACTCCCAATAACAGATATGTTGAAGGGTGCAACAAGAGAGGGACTGGTGTTAACACGTTTAATTTCCCTCTAACAACTTCAAACACACTTTCCCTGTAAGGATCAATGAATATAGTTTGTTGTGCCCATTTCCCTGGCTGTGATCCATTATAATGGAACTCCCTGCTCTGAAGTTCAAAGGGAATATGATGAATTTGCAGCGTTACCATCCCGCCATATAACTGTAAAAAAAAAAGGGGAGATGAAGCCATGGCAGCAGAGAATGCTGGGAAAGCGTTTGATCAGAGAGCTGCCTGAGAGTGAAGGCAAGCTGAAAGGGTAAGATTAGGGCGAAAAGAAAATGAAAACATTTTATTTTGGAGTTGTTAGAGCAGCATGTCAAACCGACCACTAAGGTACACGCTAAATAGGTCCCAGAGTGACTTATTGCAGAGTAACGGTCCAGCGGGTAATTTAATGCAGCATGGAGATCCACTACCGCGCACTGTCTAAACCCTTAATCCAAAAAATAGAGAACAAAGATTTGTGTGAAAGTGGGCACTTCTTATCTGTGGTGTGAGAAAATGAGTTCTGCAGAAAGCAAAGGGAGAATATATGAAAAGGAAAACTTCGGAAAACAAATCGCAAACTTCAAATGTTCAACTTCAATCATTCAGGTACCATGCAGTTAATAGACCACTCCACTTTTAAATCTAATCCTTGTTTTACTTTGCTACCAAAGGCTTAATTTTTCCATGCTGAATTCCAGGGATGGATTTTATTGCAAAGTTACATTGGTCCAAGTGCTTATGCCTACCTGTTGGATCGCTGTAGAAGTGGAGGAATAACACTGTAGTACTCACTGCTGCTACAGTGATACAGATATACAAGCAGGGGTGACTTTATATAGATATGAAAATTATATGAGCATGAGCCCAGGTTTAATTTCTAGCACCACATCCCGAAAAAGAATATTTAGGACCAAGGAGAGTGGGGATTTTTAGGGTGCACATCAAATGAATAGATATAAAATATTTTTGTATAAAAAGATTTTTACTTTATTGAGAAAATATAATAAAAATATATTTTTTTCACACATAAAAATGTAAAAAGGAGATTTATATATAGAAGTGCCACATGTATTTAGTTGCAGATGCAGTAACACAGCAAAGACGATGTACTTCCCAACATGTTTCGCCCATCTGTCGGGCTTCCTCAGGGGATGCTGGTCACATGCAGAATACACTGCCTTCTAGCGAAAAACATATAACAATAGTTGTATGTTAGATCAGAACATGAGTACAGAAAATATGGATTCATCTATTGAAATTACATGCATGTGCATCTTGGCTATCACAGTGCGATTGCCTACCTGTATCTCCTAGAGGATGGGGGGGAGAGAAATGGGGAGAACGGGGTAGGTCTGCCAGGATAAATGCTGCCGCCGTACCGAGGGAGCCCCACGCTGAAGGTGAGCGTAGATGGTACAAAAAGGCCAGCTAAAGTATAGAAAAAAACGATAGTGTCTTATAATGTGTGAGGGTAAGCTGGAAATAGCATTCACATCATCATGGCACACAATAAATAGTAGGTGTTAACACTCACAGAGGCAGATACGGCAGCTGGCTTAATGACAGGGACCACACACTTCCCAGGTTACAAATCACTTTAAAGGAATACCTAATGAAACACAAAATATACTATGTAGTACCTGCTGCTGAAAGTAAAGAGGACCAAGTCCTTCAGTATAGGCATCAGAGCAGCACAGAGCAGTCACAAGCATGATAGATTTAATACAAATAAGCTTATTAGGTAAGTACCTGAGTTGAGAGTTTGATGTGCATGGGTCCCTTGGTTTCTGCAGCATAAACTGGCTGCTAACAGCGGCTTTAAATACCATCCATCCAGTACTAATACCGGAAGCGGACCATGGACTGGGCTGCACAGGTGTAAGCATCGTCATGGCTGCTTACTCCCCTGTCTGCCGCCGGGTCCTAAGGCCTTAGGACCCGGCGGCAGACAGGGGAGTAAGCAGCTTACACCTGTGCAGCCCAGTCCATGGTCCGCTTCCAGCAGCTCTGTGCTGCTCTGATGCCTATACTGAAGGACTTGGTCCTCTTTACTGTTGACTTTCAGCAGCAGGTACTACATAGTATATTTTGTGTTTCATTAGGTATTCCTTTAAAGTGATTTGTAACCTGGGAAGTGTGTGGTCCCTGGCATTAAGCCAGCTGCCGTATCTGCCTCTGTGAGTGTTAACCCCTACTATTTATTGTGTGCCATGATGATGTGAAGGCTATTTCCAGCTTACCCTCACACATTATAAGACACTATCGTTTTTTTCTATACTTTAGCTGGCCTTTTTTGTACCATCTACGCTCACCTTCAGCGTGGGGCTCCCTCGGTACGGCGGCAGCATTTATCCTGGCAGACCTACCCCGTTCTTCCCTTTTCTCCCCCCCATCCTCTAGGAGATACAGGTAGGCAATCGCACTGTGATAGCCAAGATGCACATGCATGTAATTTCAATAGATGAATCCATATGTTCTGTACTCATGTTCTGATCTAACATACAACTATTGTTATATGTTTTTCGCTAGAAGGCAGTGTATTCTGCATGTGACCAGCATCCCCTGAGGAAGCCCGACAGATGGGCAAAACATGTTGGGAAGTACATCGTCTTTGCTGTGTTACTGCATCTGCAACTAAATACATGTGGCACTTCTATATATAAATCTCCTTTTTACATTGTTATGTGTGAAAAAAATATATTTTTATTATATTTTCTCAATAAAGTAAAAATCTTTTTATACAAAAATATTTGATATCTATTTGATGTGCACCCTAAAAATCCCCACTCTGCTTGGTCCAAAATATTTATATAGATATGATTGCCAACAGCCTTCTAGACCAGGGGTCTCCAAACTTTTCAAACAAAGGGACAATTTACTGCCCTTCAAATTAAATGCCCTGGCATCGGTGGGAGTAAATAATACCATAGGAGGAAGCTTCCCTGACCTTTTTTTTCCCTCTTCATATCTATCTCTCTTCCTGACTTTCTTTAATCTTTTTCTGTTCTTATTTCTTTGCGACTGGACCTTTCAGCCACTCTCATACATTAATACTCTTCAAAAAACTAGAAAACCCTGTTTGGGGAATTTGCTGAGACCCGTGATCAAGCATCCGGACTTACGGATTGGGGTACAAGCCTGACTTTGTTGGTTTTATGCATACATGCCAGTTGCTATGATGTGTGTTGAAATGATGTTGAGATGCATCTTGAGCTGTTTTTTGCTTTGTGTACCTTAAAATTCGTTTTGATGATTCGTTCTTCCATAAAGGTCAGATTTGTGGAGTGCGCAACGAATAGTTGTTCTGTGGACAGATTCTCCCACCTGAGCTGTGGATCTCTGCAGCTCCTCCAGAGTTACCATGGGCCTCTTGATTGCTTCTCTGATGAATGCTCTCCTTGCCCGGCCTGTCAGTTTAGGTGGACGGCCATGTCTTGGTAGGTTTTGCAGTTGTGCCATAGTATTTCCATTTTCGGATGATGGATTGAACAGTGCTCCATGAGATGTTCAAAGCTTGGGATATTTTTTAATAACCTAACTGCTTTGAACTTTTCCACAACTTTTTCCCTGACCTGTCTGGTGTGTTTCTCGGCCTCCATGATGCTGTTTGTTCACTAAGGTTTTCTAACAAACCTCTGAGGGCTTCACAGAACATTTGTATTTATACTGAGATTAAATTACAAACAGGTGGACTCTATTTACTAATTAGGTGACTTCTGAAGGCAATTGGTTCCACTAGATTTTAGCTAGGGGTATCTTTCGTTTTTAATTACGGATTTTCGTTCTTTTGAATGTTTGGATTTTCATTCTTATTTTCGGATTTCTGAATTTTTGGAAAAATTAGCTAAATGGGTTTTTATTAATTCAAATATTTCCGAATTTGTCAAATTTTGTTGAAAAAACGAATTTGGAACGAAACGAATTGCACATGTCTAGTGGGTACATTACATTGCAATTTACCCACAGTGTGGCAGTGTGAAAGCACTCTAATGCCCCGTACACACGGTCGGATTTTCCGAGGGAAAATGTGTGATAGGACCTTGTTGTCAGAAATTCCGACCGTGTGTGGGCTCCATCACACATTTTCCATCAGATTTTCTGACACACAAAGTTTGAGAGTAGGCTATAAAATTTTCCGTCAACAAAATCCGTTGTCGGAATTTCCGATCGTGTGTACACAAATCCGACGCACAAAGTGCCATGCATGCTCAGAATAAATAAAGAGATGAAAGCTATTGGCTACTGCCCCGTTTATAGTCCCAACATACGTGTTTTACGTCACCGCGTTCAGAACGATCGGATTTTCCGACAACTTTGTGTGACCGTGTGTATGCAAGACAAGTTTGAGCCAACATCCGTCTGAAAAAATCCTAGGATTTTGTTGTTGGAATGTCCGATCAATGTCCGATCGTGTGTACGGGGCATTAAAGTTAGGGCTCTTGCACATGGATGCCTAAAAATGCAATTTTTTTCCTGATCTAAATGCAGCCTATTGTTTTTAATGTTTTTTAACAGGTGCATAAACTTGCGCTACAGTATGTATGGATCAGTAAAAAACAAAACTGCTTTGCAGGCTAGTATTTTACGCGTGTATACACAAAAGCATGTGAGTACACCCCCCCCACACTTTTGTTGGGGGGACCACATATAGTAAATTGCTTCCCTGACTAATAGAGGTACTTTGTGGTACACTTTCTTAGGCTGCACTGTAAGGGTAGGTCCACGCAGGTGGCAGAAGAGTGGTAAAAACAGGCAGCTGCTATGTTTTTACCTCCTCCAGAGGAACATGGTGGCTGCTCAGGTGAGTACATATTGCTACAGCCATGATGCTTAGCTTTGTGGCGTGACACCACCTGTGAAACCCGCCTATTAAAGTCAATGGAATTGCACCACAACCATGAACAAAATGTTTGGCTTGCAATTGTGGTGCAGCGTTTCATTGCAAAATCTCCTTTCAAGTCTAAACAAAAACAACTAAAATAAAAAACTAAACACCTTAAAAAACAGACTCTCTATGTCAGCAGTATCATCTCCTGAATGCCTGCAAAACACCTCTGAAAAGCAGTTCTCTATGGACTGCTTTTCAGAGGGGTGGTAAGGACTGCTGCACATATGAAAGGGACCTAAAAGCACTTTAAAAGTTTAAAAAGACTGACACCTTGGCTTTTGTATAGGTATCAGAGGTAGCTGATGATCGATCACATGACCATACCATTCCTTCTTTTGGTACCTTTTCCATGTGGTGCATGTTAACGGTTACTGTTGAGGGTTTGCATGGGCACCAGAAAACTACAGTTCAAGGAAATAGTACCTGTTCATCCCATTGATGGAAATACACCCCAAAAATACCAGTATAATGTACAGTAACAATAACTAGCAATAAGCAGAGCATTGACTTTAATCTAATCTCAATGGCTCTCTAGACAGGGAATTTATCAGCAATTTAACTTCAGAAAGAAACTGGCAATTAAAATTAAATTATCTCTGGAGCTGAAACAAGGTCAGGCACAAGTGAAATGTGCACAGTGCATTGATTGATGGTTCTCATTACGTACTGTGAAAAATAAAATTCTCTAGATGCATACATTGTGCAGGAGTCCTATCTATCTATCTATCTATCTATCTATCTATCTATCTATCTATCTATCTATCTATCTATCTATCTATCTATCTATCTATCTATCTATCTATCTATCTATCTATCTATCTATCTATCTATCTATCTATCTTTTTCTCTAAATGAATGATCTGCCAATCATTAATTTAGTATTAATGTCTATCTATCTATCTATCTATCTATCTATCTATCTATCTATCTATCTATCTATCTATCTATCTATCTATCTATCTATCTATCTATCTATCTATCTTTGTCTCTAAATTAACGATCTGCCAATCGTTAATTTAGTATTAATGTGTCAGAAACCATTAAATCAGACTGAGACAAAAGTACAGTTAAATCACACTTGTTTAATAATAAAAGTAAAAAGAACAAACGTAGTCAAAACATAGCCAAAGTTCAGTAACCGGAACAGATAGTCAGCCAAGCCAGAAGTCAGGGATCAACATCGTGAAACAGGAAGCAGGATCTGGAGCCAGAAGGGATGTCAGCAAAGCAAGTCTTTAAACAGGAACGCAGGCGATCGTCTCTGAGATTTTGACCAAGGCGAAGGCAGAGATCCTCGGGACTGGACGGCTTAAGTAGGCAGCACCGACGAGCAGGATATCATCAACAGCTGAGTAACCGTGGAGAGAGATGGGTGCTGGAAATTAACCGACACCTGAGCGGCCAGCTCAGAGAAGGAAGGGCTGAGCCCAGCCCTGACACAATGTCTGTAAATCTTTTATCTATCTATCTATCTATCTATCTATCTATCTATCTATCTATCTATCTATCTATCTATCTATCTATCTATCTATCTATTATCTATCTTTCTATCTATTATCTATCTACCTTCTACCTATGATTTTCGCTGACTCCTTATCATATCAATCTTCTTGTCTTTCTTGTCTGTCTATCTGTCTCCCCATGAAGACTGTTGGGAAGGCTCCATTGCACCTGCTTGCTTTCAGAACAATAATTAAGTGTTAATTAACAACACAAGTTTGCATGCTCTTGGATGGCGCACCGACTCATTTAAGGCTGCAGAGTGGTTTTAATTAGTCAAACTTGAAAGGAATCTCCCAGCATGCACTGCTCCCCCATTTAGAACTGACAGAAGTGAAGTGAAGTCTGGTATATTATTAGAACCTACAAAATACTAAATTAAAAACGACACTGTAAAACATGCCGGACCTCTGGAAAGAAACAGTTATGTAATAGCTGCTGGTGCTGGCATGCAAAAATATTACACACAGCAAATGGAGTAACGCTGGCACGGCTCTAGTGTGTGCTGTTTAATAGCAATATTTCAAATAAAATGTACTTTTTTTTAAGAATCTAAGTGCAAGATGAATTAATAAAACACCCTAAAGTTCAAGAAAATATAAAGCAGAAAAAAGAAATTAAGTTAATTGCTGCATATTACATTGTACATGGCAAACAGTGCTCGGCTGTGTTATTCTGGCAGTTTAATAGCCTCAAGTTAATTACACTAATTATCCCGCAGTATAAAAATATCTCCAGATTTTGCACCTGCATCTTTGACTTTGTGTTACAAATAATGTAATATTTTTGTTAAACTAACCAGAAAAGATTGGGACCATTGGAGGGATGTTATGTAAATTACTAGGCACAGGTGTGAAAATAGGTCAAAGATGGCTGGCAGTAAAAGGGGGCAGAATCTTTGCCAGTCGGTCATTGTAAAGTGGATTCGTTCTGCTCTCATAAGTCAGAGTCCTGTGTTGGCTATGACTCATTGATGTTGTAGCTCATACAATGCTTTGGACCCCCCTGTGACTGAACCGATTGGCCCAGTGTTGTCACATGGAGTGAGTGACATGTTTCTCCATGCTTGGAATTATTGGACATTTCAGCTCCCAGTGTCAAATGGACGGACAGGGAGTGAAGAAATGCTAAGTATATTATGGGGAGTGGTGGTGGGGTCGATGTTAAGGTGGAACTATGGGCAAACCTTAAAGTATATGATGCAGTCTGTCAACAGAATTAAAGTCCACACCAGGAGAATGTAAAATTCTCTCTTGCTATGGGGCTGCTTCCACACTGCAAGGGTCAATTGGTCTTTTTTTTCTAGGGGAGAGGAGAAGGACTTTACTTACCTGATCTTCGGCTCCCTTGGCAGATGGTGCTCTTCCACACTCTGTGGGCTGTCCCTTGGCATTAGGCAGGGATATGGATCCTGCTTTAGTCTTGATGATGTCAGCATCCTAGACTGCTGGGGGCAGAGGCTGTAGGGACCGGTTTGGCTGCAGGGAGGAGTAGAGGATCGGGAAAGTAAATTATTCATTGTAGTGGCACAGCCCCACAACAAGGAACAATTTTATAGTTGTATGGAATTGCTCTTTAAAGCCCAACTCTGGGCAAGAAAAAAAATGTTTTTCCATGCAGTGGGGCTGTGCTGGACTGCTCATTTTGTCCAGTGGAGAGGAGAAAGCTGTATACTTGTAGGCAGGTGTCTATGTTCTCCACTGCAGGTGGTGCTCATCCACAGCGGCATTGCAGGGGGAGAGGTAATCAAGAGGAACATGGTTCCTCTATGGTTTCCTGGGTCACTGGGGAAGCTACCTGATTGGATGCTGCTACCCCATGTGACTCTAGTAGTTGGGTCAGGCAGAGCCTATTTAAGAATTTGACTCCCCGGCTTGGCACGTATTTCAAGAGTGGACAATGTAGGGACAGATCACCTGTCTGACAGGGATATTGATTGGGGGCAGGGAGAGATTCCAGTAGAGTAGGGAAAGGATAGGGACACACCATCCTTCCTGGAGACCTCCCCATTTGGTCTTGGATCGGCCAAGCCACATTCCACCCCTTAAGACAGACACTGTTGACACAGCTGAGACCAGCTCTGCTACAGATTGATCGGTTGGGTGCATTCCCGCTGGATTACTGGATACTGTTAATACTGGATACTGGATATAATTTCTGTTCTCTGCAACTGGACTGTGTTTACTGCCGGCGCACCGCGCTGCACCTCCCTACATTCCCAGTTGTTCCTCCGCTCCACCGTAAAAATGACGCTCCCCCACGATCCAGCAGGTCTATGGGGGTAAGGATGTCAGGAACAGTCCACCACACAAGACCCCAGCCACAGGGAATGGGGAGGATCGGAGGATTAGGTAAGTATATCTCTGTGCTTGTAAACCTCCTTGTGATAGCAATATAGTTAAATAAAAAACGAATTAAAAAGTTGCAATAAAATCAATATATATTTAAAAAATAAGAATACTTAAAAAAATTAAATGCACCCCTGTCAACCTGCTCACACACCTAAATGCAAGAGCCCACATGGGGCACACATGTGTATGTAATCTGTAACTGTACCACACATGTGAGATATCGCCACAAATATCGGAGGGACGGCAATAACTCCAGAGCCATAGTTTACATTTAACTCTAAATTGATAGCCTGTAAGAGCTTCTAAATCGGCACCTCTGGTCAGTTTTGGGTACCATATTTTTTCACCATTTCATAAGCATGGTCAATTTTAAGGCTTGACATGTTGGAAATCTATTTACTCTGCACAATTTCTTTCTTTTTTTTTTTTTTTTTGCGAAAAAATTGTTACTATATTGTTTTTGTGTATTAGTGTATTTGTCACAAAAAATATGCTTTAATTAATCAAATAATTCAATTTCATTAAAGCGGAGTTCTGCTTTTAATAATCGGACACTTACCTGTCCCATGGTCCCAGCGATGCGGGGGAACGAAGCCCCGCTCGTCTCCCCCTCCTCTCTGCGGCGCCAGCATTGTAACTGTGGGCTCCCGGCTGTGGCTTCACAGCTGGGCTCCCACTGCGCATGCGCGAGCCACTCCGTGACTGGCCGGGCAATCATCTGAGACCTGTGACGTGTCCCAGATGATTGCCGAGAGGGAGGGGGGAGAGGTTATCTCCCTTCTGGTGCCGCGGTGCGCCGGGAGGAAGTGGGAGCTGGAAGAGGGTACCAGTGCCCCCCCCCCAAAAAAAATGACATGCCAAATGTGGCATGTCAGTGGGTCACCTTCCCTTAAAGCGGAAGTTCCATTTTTGGGTGGAACTCCACTTTAAGCTAACAAATAACAGCTATGACCAACACTTACTTGCTGGTTTACTGGCTTCCTTTTTTAATCAGTTTTAGTACTGACCCAGATAAAAGAGGAAGGGGAGTTCTCACTGCATTGGGACTTTCCTGATTTGCATGCTTGTGTCCAGTATGTGGTTTAGAAAATATTAAAGCCATTGGATCAGACTAACAGCTAGAGCAACTAGCATTTTCCACAGGGGGTTAGCCATGGCAGCCTGTGAAGTTTTCATTCAACCCTAGCAATGTGGTATAAACAAGTCATGCAATGAATCTTTTCCCTGATTCCCGCTATAGCAAGGAGAGCGTACATAAGGATTTCATCAGAGGGATATTTTCACCATTACACTTCTTTTATAGCGTTCACATATTAACAACATGTTCTCCCTATGGGAAACTTAAACTGCACATGTGTATTACATTTGTCTTAATTACTTTTTCGCTTTCTTGTGGGAACGTTTCAACGTTTGTTTAACTGGCATAGTAGGTACGGCGTTCTCCACAGTCGATAATGTGAACCTCTGCAATTTTCTTCACTTCAATATATTGTAAGTTTTAGGTTGCATGCACACAGGCTTCTGCAAGGGGTTTTATTCCAAACACGCCCTTAGTGCTCATTGAGGATGATTTTAATGAGGCAAGTGGATCAATAATTAAATAATGAAAAATTAAAAATCACATAGCTGTCCATCAAGACTGTGTGTAAATTCTTTCTGTGTGAATGGGGCAAAACTAAATGTTTTCAGGGTAAATTCTCTGCAGATCTAATACTATTGGTTTTTAAAAAAAGTGAATGAGAAAATACTGTATAATATCCACTAGATGGCACTAAGGAGCATACTTATTTCCTACGATACTCAACACCATCTACTGGCCATAATGTGGTCTTGTCTTTATTCATAGTTATGTTTTTATTTTATTTTTATTAATAAAATAATATTTTTTTTTTATTATTTCAATGAATAACACTCAATCTGCAGAAAATATAGCCTGAGAATGTTTACATGCATTTTTGACATTAACAAATTTACATGCAGTTTTAAGGGATGAGCAGCAATGCCAAGTTTCTTTAATACATCACATAGTGTCACAAGGTGCTTCTTCAAGTTAGCATGCCTATGGACTGACCAAGTTTGATGCAGCAATGTGTTACATTCGATTTTTTTTCCCTTTGTCTTCAGCAAGGAAACCCTTGGTAGGAAGGACTATTCTTGTTTCCCTCTTACCATGCTGTAGAGAAGGACCCTTGCTCTCTGTGTGGAAGCAGTGGTCACTGTGCAGAGGTCTGATATGTCCCATGCTGAATCAGACCTATAGCTCTGTAATTAGCAAATGCCATGCTTCCTGCTGGTTGAAGAGTTCTAACTCTTGTTGTGTGTAGGACTTCTGCAGAGAGACCACTGCTTTCACACAGAGGGCAAGTATCCTCTGCAGCTTGCTGGCAGGGGATAGGCATTTCTACTCAGGATGTAGCTGCTTTTGAACATTTGAAGACTTGAAAGATCAGCTAAGTGCTGATTTGAGCACACTGGTATCAGTAGACTCATGCCTTGAAAGTGGCACCCATTGCACATGTGTGAGTAGGCAGAATGTAAACGAAAATGCTGCAGAGAATGACACTGGCATGTTAATGCCTTTCTGCTCACTGCTCACAAATGCCAAGATAGTATGATAGTAGGTAAAAAAGGGGAAAGAGGGGGAACAACAGAAAGATCCCAACCACTCTTACCTAAAAGTAAGGTAAAGGTTAAAGATATTAATAATGTCAAAACGCATTCCAATTCGCATATATGTGAACCCAGCCTAAGATGTACTAGTAGATTTAGATACTCAATACCATCTAATGGCCATAATGCCGTATTTTCCCCATTTACAGTTTCCTTTAACCACTTCCCGCCCGCCGATTGTCAGATGATGGCCCTCCAGAACGACCGCTCTCCCGCACCCATGGGGGCGCGCATCGCGGCGATCGGTGGTGTGGTGTGTCAGTCTGATGGAGGCTCTTTACCACATGATCCACTGTGTCCAATCACGGCTGATCACGATGTAGACAGGAAGAGAAGCGAGTAGAGGAGAGACGATCGGCCGCTCTCCTGACAGGGGGTGCCTGTGTTGATTGTTTATTAGCGCAGTGTGGTGCCCCTCGGATGTCCACCCAGGACCACCAGGGATTGCCACCACACTGGACCACCAGTTATGCCACCCTAGAGCACCAGGGAAATGCCAATCAGTGCCCAGGCAGCTGCCAATCAGTCCCCATCCCCTATGCCTGCCAGTGCCATCAGTGATGCCTATCAATGCCATCTATCGGTGCCACGTATCAGTGCCCAGCAGTGCCACCTATCAGTGGCCATCAGTGCCCAGCAGTGCCGCCTATCAGTGCCACCCATAAGTACCCATCAGTGCCGCCTATCAATGCCCATCAGTGCTGCATATCAGTGCCACCCCTGCATATCAGTGCCACCCATCAGTGCCGCCTACCAGTGCCCATCAGTGCCGCCTATCAGTGCCCATCATCAGTGCCCATCAGTGAAGGAGAAAACTTACTTATTTACAAAATTTTATAACAAAAACAAAAGAAAAACTTTTTTTTTCAAAAGTTTAGGTCTTTTTTAAATTTATTTAGCAAAAAATAAAAAACGCGGAGGTGATCAAATACCACCAAAAGAAAACTCTATTTGTGGGAACAAAATGATAAAAATTCTGTTTGGATACAGTGTAGCATGACCGCGCAATTGTCATTTACACAGCGGCGGCGCTGAAAGCTAAAAATTGGCTTGGGCAGGAAGGGGGTGTAAGTACCCGGTATTGAAGTAGTTAAATTAATAACATTCAATCTGAAGAGAATACAGCCAGAGAACATATGATTTGAGTGGATCACTAGGTGAAACTTAACCAAAGAAAGCCTAAAAAAAGAAAACTAATGCAACCACTGCATCTAAGAATTGGTAAGCCGCAGTGTAATACGTGTTTTTTTTTTAGTTTAATTCCATTTAAATAGCATTAAAAATGAATAACATTTATTAAAAATGTCTAACTTGAGCTTCCTTTTGGGAAATAGTTAAATGGGTGGTTTTCGTTCCGCTTTAAGACGAAGAGTTCAGTTGGGGTTTGAACAAAGAATGATTGAATGGACATAACTTTACATTATACAAGCTTAGTGTCTGGCCAAGGTTCGCTTTTTTTAAATGCAACATTTTCATATTTTCAGAGCGCACCTTAATAACACACTCAGCGGCGGGCATGCCAACTTTAATATTTGAAGTAGGAACAGCGAGAACTTATTTTGTCCGCAGCTTGCTATTCACTGGGCCAACATAATGTTATAATTGATTACTTATGAGCAGCCGAAACTCCATAAAGGTTTACCAAACACCTGGCCTTTATTTGTATAAAACATTTATTCACCTTCTCTTCCCGCCAATGGCTTGCAGGCCTCGGTGATTATTCACAGCTAAAATCTATTACTTTTGTCACAAAAGAAAATGTAAATGAACTCCAAAAATGTATATATATTTTTTAAGCTTTTTAAAAAAAAAAAAAAAAAAAAAAAAAAAAGAACGCTTCTTATCCCTGTGTCCTTTTATAGTTCGGAATATTTCCTACTGTTAGAGAGGGAAATAAATCCTAGAAGACATCAGGAGGGGAGTCTAGGAAATACATTCTATTAAGGGAAGAAAATAAAGTTGGATACATTTGGCCAAGTCTTTACTCTTCTTTGTTTTATTTGTTCCACCTTGTGGGCAGCTTGAGCTATTTCTTATGATTGCTCAGATCATAGACCGTTGTTGGCTATTACTTTCTCGCCTGTGGCGTTAAACGGGGATGAAAAGTTCGCGATCAGTGAACATGGCATCGGTTTTGATTGAACGCCATGTTGTTCAGCATTGCTAACACAAAATTACCTGATCCAGAGGTTATACTTGGCGTTTCTTGGTTCAAGTGGTTATATTTTTCCTGGAGAAAATGACAGTTGCTTAAAGCCATCGCTAACTGTGCAATACAATGGCTTTTTGTTATAAATAAAGTTATAAAAAAAAGAAAAAATCCTTAAAGTAAATGTGAACCTTAATTGGATGCCATGTACTTTTCTGATGGACTGTGTAAACAACTGCTGTCTTTTTTACATGATTATTTACTGTTGTCATCTTCTTTTTATTCTTCTTTGTATCTCTTTGCTGCTGTTCTCCTCTAGCCTCTTTCAGCCACTTCCTGTGCTCTCTCTTCAGCATTGTTTGCACTAATTGCTCTGAACTGGCCAAGGTGGATCATGCCAGTGCAATGTGTGTTGGCATGACCACTTGTAGTCTCTACCCTCTTATTACATGCCATATTTGGCATGTAATTTTTTTTTTTTGGGGGGGGGGGTACCTAGTTTTGACAGGTACTTCTTGTCCCACTTCCTACTTCCGTCATCTTGCTGCCTAGGCGACTCCTCCTCTCCCCCTAGGTGGCCCCTCCCTCACTGCAATCTTCTGGGACACGTGACAGGTCCCGGAAGATTGCCTGGCCACAAGGAGAGCGCAGCGCAACTTGCACATGCGCAGTGCACACCCGGCTGTGAAGCCGCAAGCTGTCACAGCTGGCTGCCCACACTTGCAATGACGGCGCCGCGGAGAGGAGGGGGAGAGGAGCGAGGCTTCGGGTGGCCCCATCGCTGGACCGTGAGACAGGGGAGGGTCTGTTTATTAAAAGTCAGCAGCTACACTTTTTGTAGCTGCTGACTTTTAATAAACTTACAAACGAGTGGAACTCCGCTTTAACTGAATAAAAAGAAATAATTTTTTACATAATAAGGAAATAATTATACAAAATTATAAATTCCTTCCAGTGTGAAATATCATTCAGGTACATAGAAATAGACCTTACAGGGTCATTGCACCCAAAAGAATATTTGCGTGATTGTTATACTTCTCTGTTACATAGTTACATAGTAGGCGAGGTTGAAAAAAGACACAAGTCCATCAAGTCCAACCTATGTGTGTGATTATATGTCAGTATTACATTGTATATCCCTGTATGTTGCGGTCGTTAAGGTGCTTATCTAATAGTTTTTTTAAATTATCGATGCCCCCCGCTGAGACCACCGCCTGTGGAAGGGAATTCCACATCCTAACTGCTCTTACAGTAAAGAACCCTCTACGCAGTTTAAGGTTAAACCTCTTTTCTTCTCATTTTAGTGAATGGCTGCGAATTATTAAATTTCCTTATGCGGAAAAGTTTTATCCCTATTGTGGGGTCACCAGTACGGTAATTGTAAATTTAAATCATATCCCCTCTCAAGCGTCTCTTCTCCAGAGAGAATAAGTTCAGTGCTCGCAACCTTTCCTCATAACTAAGATCCTCCAGTCCTTTTATTAGTTTTGTTGCCCTTCTTTGTACTCGCTCCATTTCGAGTACATCCCTCCTGAGGACTGGTGCCCAGAACTGAATGGCATACTCCAGGTGCGGCTGGACCAGAGTCTTGTAGAGCGGGAGAATTATTGTTTTATCTCTGGAGTTGATCCCCCCTTTTAATGCATGCCAATATTCTGTTTGCTTTGTTAGCAGCAGCTTGGCATTGCATGCCATTGCTGAGCCTATCATCTACTAGGACCCCCAGGTCCTTTTCCATCCTAGATTCCCCCAGAGGTTCTCCCCCCAGTGTATAGATTGCATTCATATTTTTGCCACCCAAATGCATTATTTTACATTTTTCCACCTTAAACCTCATTTGCCATGTAGTTGCCCACCCCATTAATTTGTTCAGATCTTTTTGTAAGGTTTCCACATCCTGCGGAGAAGTTATTCCCCTGCTTAGCTTAGCTTAGTATCATCTGCAAATACAGAGATTGAACTGTTTACCCCATCCTCCAGATCGTTTATTTACAAATGAAATATGATTGGTCCCATTGACTCTGTAATATAAAACAAGTGCACAAGAATTCACTCACAGTGGCAGGAGTTGGTGGGTGGAGTTGGGAACTCACCTTAGTGACTGAGTCTGGCGGCTATCATGAAATATGAAAAACCAGATTTTCCGATCATAGTGGACTGATCTTTTAATTCCTAATAATGTGGTACCATGTATGCTGTATGTAGTAATGGTTGAATGAGATAGTATTTGTATCCTCAACAATTTATTAGAGAATTGTTACTTTAATCATTTTTATTTTTGTTCTATATTTTTGGCAGTGATTTATTTTTATGTTTCATTAAAAGGGCAATAACTGTAACGTGTATTATTAATAATATATAATTTGCTACACATATATAACCACTTCATTAATTTTAATTCATAATTTAATTAGATACTTGGAATTAATTTTTCAGATCATTCACTTTGGGAATATTCCGGGAAGTCAATAAAAAGTTTACATTCAGATCAGTCTGAAAACTTTCACATTATCTCCCTTTTTTTATGATCTTCGATAAACCAGCTGTAATGTTCGGTTCCTCCCCTGGGTCTGTCTGCTCTGGAGAGTGCTTTGGGGTAATATCTGCAATCATTTTTACCATTCATTTGCAACTATTTTTTTATTTTAACCTTTTCGTGATTAAACAACATTTCCAGACACAGAATGAAACCAGTTAGTAAACTGCTAATCCTGACCAGCAGACATTGCAGTTGTGCTAAAGTCAGACATTGCACTTCATTTATGTTAATCTGAGTTTTCTGTAAGGCCTCCTTCATGAGGGCAGCAGGGGAGTGTTAAAAATAGATGGTTTAGCTGCATTTTTGCTGAACCCCCCCCTCAATCGCCCACCACCAAAGGAACATGGTGGCTGCTTGAGTGAGTGCGCATTGTCAAAGCTGCGATGCTCTGCTTCATGATGCACAATTGTAATTCAGCATGTCGAGTCTGACAGGTGACCCTCCATTGAAGTCAACTGGACCACACCACAACTGCGAGCCAAGCGCTTGGCAGTTGAGGCATTGTATTTCAATGCTGGTTTGTTGTAAAGAAGCAAGCTTTCAGGAGGCGGCAGTATCGCCTCCTGAACACTTGAAAAGCAATCCACTGCATATTGCTTGTTAGAGGGGTGTTATAAATGCCTAACCCACTGCTGTCAGATTCCAGAGAGCTCCTGGCACATGGTTATATCTTTCTCTCAAGCTGTGAACCTCCTCTGTTTTTACTTGATGAACCATCAGTCAGATATAACTTCCAAGATGGCTTGGAATCTGATTGATTGCTTTAATAAATGGTTTAGTACTGAAACTTTTAGACATCAGGCTTTCAGCATGCAAGAGACATCAAGGGGCCCACAGTGGGTGTTTGAGAATTATAAACAGGTCAACAAAAAAAGCAATTTAAAGAGAGAGCGGGGTGGCTTTTATATCATAGCTATGGCTGGGTGAAGTACTGAAGCCCTCAGCAGGTGGACTGTGTTCCCTGGATGAATATTAAGCCTAATTTTCAAAGTTGACTTGACTATACTCTACATGCAGACTTATACTCTAAAAAAAATTCTTATCATGTAAATAAGATATGTGAACATGTTGTTTATTCACAGAAATCCTCAGCTTTAGACAAGACTATTGTTTGGCCAGCTCTGCCTGAAAAGCCCTATCAGCAGAGGCCACATAGTACGGCATTGGTCACCTGACCTGGTCAATATGGCAATGGTCACCTGACCTGGCTCTTGGATTTCAGTAATTATAGGGGTACACAAGCCTTCCAACACTTGTACCTACATGTTCATAAATCTTACCAGCAGCTTACTAATATAAAAATATAAGGGTATGGGTGTCAAGAATCAGCCGCAGAGATGGCCAGATATGCGTGGTCACACTTAGGAGATTGAGACCAGACTATTTATGCTTTAGGCAACTTTATTAATAGTGAAACAAAACACAACCAATCACCAGCAACCAAAATACAAAGCAAACATGAAAATACAAATAAACCCTAAACCGAGTGACAAAATAATTAACAACTGAACTACAATGCAATATATACAAAATTAGGAGATGCAAGGAAGGGGGGAACCAGGACGAGGATCAAGGACAAGGGGAACAGGTACAAGGCAGCAGGGTACAGGATGCAGGGCAAGAACAAGATCAGAAGCAGGACATAAGTGCAGTACAAGGCAGGAGCAGGCAGGAATCAGGCTCAGGATTTAACAGCAAGGAAGTCTCTGGCTAGCAGGCAAAACACTGAACCGCCATGTAATATTAGAGGAAGGACTAAATACCCTCCCAGCAGCCAGCATCAGGTGGAAACTGATTACTGGGATCCACTTGCTGCTGGAAGACACCCGCTGGTGGACATTGAAATTACAACCCTTTGCCCAGGGAACCACAGTACCACTAGCAGATGATCTAAGTCCTGCTAAATCAGATGATCTAGGTTTGCTAAAGTACATCTAGAGTCAAAAGCAGAGGTATCCAATCTGCAGCCTGCAAGCCAAATCTGGCGCATTGCAAGATTTTATGCAACTCTGGACTCTGATGGGGACGTAGATGTCAGGAGGGACTCTGATGGGGAATCTCATGTAATGGGGGTGCTGATAAAAGGGGATTTCTGATGCATAGGGGACTTTGGTGAGGGCTCTAATGGGGACTGTGATCTAAGAGGGGACTCGGACGGGCTCAAGTTTATTTGAAATGTCTTTGGTTTTATTTCTGTTGTTCCAAATCATATGCTGTTTATAAAAATATAATTTATAAAACAGGTATTTTTCAGAAAGATACATGATGTTGCCCTCATACTGAGAAGTGTGGAGACCCTTGGTTTAAAGAATAGTTGAAAATAATTCTAAACATTCTTCATTTAAAACGTGTGTTCCTTTTGATCTATAACTATAGCTTTTATTGTTAGACATAGATCTTTTCAATATGCCACATACCAGCCTGCATCTGTGCTTGTCTAGCTATCTGGTCTATCTGCAAGAGTACCAACCAATATAGAACCATGCTGCTGGTTATCTATCTATCTATCTATCTATCTATCTATCTATCTATCTATCTATCTATCTATCTATCTATCTATCTATCTATCTATCTGTTTAATTGAGTTATGGGTCTCTGTTGTCTCTGAAAAATCATCCATAAACTGTAAGGCATTGCCATAAATAAACTATGATATATCTGGATTGTGCAGTAGCAGTAATGCTTGAATGTACAATCTCCACCCTACGCCCACACATGCCCAACATAGGCGATTGTCTCTCTTAGAATAGCTTGTCTGCTGCTCTTCTTTTGAAAACTATGAACTGATTAGAGGCAGATAATAATTTAGTTATTGTGCCTAGTTTTGGATCCCTGGCAGATGGGTCGACCATAATCACAGAACAGGATCCAAAACACTGTTATTATAATCACAATGAATTCATTTTTTCCAATGCTAACTTTTTTTATGGTGAACTTTTGTTTTCTTATTATCTTTATATAATGATAGTGAGAATTACAGATCAAGGATCTCATAAATATAGAGCACAAGTGCAGATCCTTAGTGCCAACCAGCTCCCCACGCAAATGATGGGCTGCCTAAAAGATAAGTATATAGCCTTCATTTTTTTTTACAGTAACTTTATTGAAAGTTTCTAAAAATAACATTTACATGAATATCACCCCACCTTAGCTAACAGCATAAATATTTCTAATTAAGAGAGCAGCATACAGGGTTCTCAAAGAGTGTGATACGTCATTGCCAATAAAAGATTTCCAACAGAGGTCAATAACATAGAACACAAGGAAGGGAATAGTATATAGGCAATAGATATAGATACAAAGCTGTCTTGCTGTGAGATCATGTTGTAGGTTGGGGGAGATATAAGGGAAGGAAAAGGGATATGTGATGGAAAGGGGGAACAAAGAAAGGAAAGGGTACAAGGAGAAGGGGTGACGTGGGCCATGGGTTCAGGTGGAATGTAACCATATGGACCAAATTTTGTCATACTTAGGAGGGCAGGCACTCTACTCATGTATGTCAGCTGGTACGTTGCTAGCACATTTTAAATAGCTGAACGCCAGTCACTGTAGAACAGGGTGAAGGGAGTTTTTACTTGAGGAATATGTCAATGACTTGTATAGTAGGAGTTGTAAATATGTCCTTCAATCTTCGCAGGCCCAACACAATCTTTACATTCTATGGAGAAAATGTTCTTTCCTTTGGCTGTGCCTGTCTAGTTGATCGCCATGAATTTCTCTGGCACTATCATCTGAGGCTGGAACCTCTCAGGATACTTTAGGTGAAGAGGGCTAAACAGGAAAATGAGTAAGCTTTATGGGCAAAATCTTCTTTGCTTTGGCTGCGCCTGTGCAGTTGATCACCACAAATTTCATCAGATCTATCATCTGAGGCTGGGACCTCTTAGGATACTTTAGGTCAAGGTGGCTAGACAGAAAAATAGGCAAAATCTATGCGCAAATCTTTTTTCCTTTGGATGCATCTGTGAGGTTGATCACCATAAACTTCAACCATTGTCTGACGCTGGAACCTCTTAGGTTACTTTAGGTCAAGGAAGCTACACAGGAAGGATAAGGGCACTTTATATGAAAGTGCAACTAACCTTTAAAATGTAGCCACGCTGCCCTAAACAGAAGTGTACATCTAAATTTAGTGGTGCTAAACTGCAGACAGCTTAGCTGGATTGATAGTTCAGCTTATTTAGGTTTCTCCTGGGCTCTGGTTACTGAGTTACTGTATGTGTCCTTCTGTTGTCATAGGTGGCAACGCTGACTCTGGTAATTGCATGAAAACTGGATTGGTCAGAGTTATGAATATGTATTTCTCCCTGGCCAACCAGTAGGGGTTTCCTTGCCACTGGTGCGTGCTTGGATAGAGTAAACATATTCAGGCTGTTTGACCTTGGGAAATTAGTCTGTTCTCCCCTGGACCTCCTGCCTGAGGAAGGGGTGTGTTGTGCTGCTGAAACCTCTTAGGCCTTCTACCTGAGAGGTGACCATCTGGCTGGACAGAGGCCTGGATTTGGGGCCAGTGGAGCCTGGGAACTATGCAGCTATGGAGGACCTCCAAATGTCTTCAGGGGCAGAAAGAAGCTTGGATGTGGAGCTTGCACCTCACTGAGGTATGGTGTCTTCTATGTAATGTGTACCCTGCAGTGAAATGTCAGCCCACCCTGCCTCTGGGGGTTACCACTATGCTTCCGGAGATCAGGGGGTCGCTGCAAAAGTTATGTAAACCCTTACCTTGTAAATCGAGCCATTCAGTTGTGGAGTTTGGACCTCACTGGGGTATGGTGTCTTCTACACAGGGTGCTGGTAGCTGATCTTTCAAGCGCTTTACAGTCAGGAGCTACAATCACAGAATGCTGGGTCAGCTTCAGCGTTCTTTATCTGTCAGCACTGTGAGTACTTTTTGTCCCTTTCGTTCTATTTTTGTGGAGTCTGCTAGTTCAGGGGTATCCGGTGCCTTATCCCTCTCTCCCTGGAGTTTACGGTGGTAGCAATAAACTCCTTTTTGCTTTGCATCCTAAAGTGACTAGTGCCCATCTGTTCACTTCCCACTATTGCCTAAGTAATCTGCACCCTGCAGTGAAATGTCAGCCTACCCTGTCTCTGGGGGTTATCACTATGCTTCTGGAAATCAATATGCTTCTGGAGGGGGTGCCACAAAAGTATATGTGAACCCTTACCTTGTAAAACAACCCATTCAGTTGTGGAGCTTGGACCTCACTGGGGTATGGTGTCTTCTACTCAGGGTGCTGGTAGCTGATCTTTCAAGTACTTTACAGTCAGTTTAAAGTATAAATGAAAGGCAAAATATTTGTGTATATACATTAAGAAACATTATGAATATATTTTTTTTTTGTTTGTTTCTTATAAGCGGTCACATAATCTCTATTCTCAGCTGCATAAGAGACTTTGAGAGGTGGAGGAGGAGAAAGAGCAGGGCACTGATCTTTACAGGCGTGAGATTTTTGTCAGCACAAATCTTAGCCATAGGAGGACAGGCAGGCTGTTCTCCCAGCACAACCAGGAAGCTGACCACACTGGGAGGGATGTGCTCTCATGACTAGTGTGGTCAGTTTGAAATAGGAAAGCGCACACACAAAGGAAGCAATACAATGAGAACAGGATACTATCTACACAACTGCATGCTATAACAGACACATATCAGGAATATGAAATGTTGGGATAACATATTCTTTAACCCCCTTTAGGCAGTATCAGTTATGAATGGTTCTATGTAGTCTGTAAGTCCTTTGTAAAATGTCAGGACTAAATAAACATGGAAATGCCACTAGAAATCATTGTTATAGCCAAGAACCAAATGGATCGCAATGGAGGAAAATACTTGAGTTGACTGTGTTTCATGCTAATAGTGTTTACTTAATTAAAAGCAAAATAAATTCCTTATTGTAAAACAAGCAGATGCATGCTCATTTGCAGATAAAATTAACATAACTCACAAGGCATACTGTATCCTTCCATAGAATACATTATTAGGTTATTATCACTCATTTGACTAATCACTTGTAGAGCTGCCAATATCTGTGTTATGCTGGCATATAGTAAAAGCAATATTTCAGAATTAGAAGCCTTTCTCAGGCCATGGTGGTGTTTCCTCCCCAGCTGGTAACCTTACCCGACCTTGTACCAGCCCAGTGATTCAGTATGGCAAGCAAGCTTGTCCCGCAGCATGTAGTTGGATCTTGCTGGGATGTGAAGGCAAGTGCTTCTTTGCAGGTTCACACAGAGAGGCATTCTTTTAAACGGGAAAATAGTCGTGCCCTATACTCTTTGCCAAGCCAGCACTTCAATGTGTTGTGCCATTGTACTGCTTGAGAGCATCTCTTGAAGCTCGGACCATGGGGTGCCCAGAATGCCAGTTAATCAGCTGAATCCTGGCTTGTTCTTTGCAAAATTACCACTTCTGAAATGTGAGAGTAATTTAATTAGGTATGCTCACACACAGGCGTATTCAGTACAAAAAACAATGACCATGTGCAAGGTGCAGTTAAAGCTGAGGTTAAAGTCTGCTTATATTTTGCCTTTCCTGGCTTTGTTCACTTGGAGCATTTAGTGCTTTGCCCATTCTCAGGGTACACTCCAGAAGAGTGCCTCAGCTTCCTGGCGCCCCAATAAAGAAACACAGATGGCATTCCCCTGTAGGTGAAGGCCAATTCCAGTAGTTCACATATTTGCAAAACAGCAGGCTCTGATGATCCCACAAGGGCTGAGGGACGCTTTTACTCTTTTACTGACTACTACTCTCCACTAATCCTCCTGGCTACTTCTAGCTCTAGCTGGAAGTGAAGTGAGGGCCTCTGGAGGGAACTAAGTAGATTATGACCCTGTCCCCAAAAGTGGAGTATATTTTTTTAATATAATTTATTAGTTTTAGATATAATTTTAGACTTTTGTATTGATATAATAATTATTATAGTTATACATAGTATTATTATTAATAATATTATTAATAATTAATGCACATAGGCAGAAAACGCCACTTTTGGAGACATTTTTTTTATGCCTCTGAACGTAGCTGTTTATTAGCCAATGTGTCTCTGCACATTGTGTAGTTTAGATTCGTAATTTAGAGTAGCATTAAAGGGCATAATTTACACATACACTATATTACCAAAAATCATTGGGATGCCTGACTTTACACGCCCATGAACTTTAATGGCCTCCCAGTCTTAGTTCGTAGGGTTCAATATTGAGTTGGCCCACCCTTTGCAGCTATAACAGCTTCAACTCTTCTGAGAAGTCTGTCCAAAAGGTTTAGAAGTGTGTCTGTGGGAATGTTTGACCATTCTTCCAGAAACGCATTTGTGAGATCAGGCACTGATGTTGGCGAGAAAGACTGGCTCGCAGTCTCTGCTCTAATTCATCCCAAAGCTGTTCTATCTGGTTGGGGTCAGGACTCTGTGCAGGCCAGTCAAGTTCCTCCACCCCAAACTCGCTCATCCATGTCTTTATGGACCTTGCTTTGTTAAATGGTCCAAATCATTTGGTGGAGGGGGGATTATGGTGTGGGGTTGATTTTTAGGGGTTGGACTTGGTTCTTTAGTTCCAGTAAAGGGAACTCTTAAGGCGTCAGCATACCAAGAAATTTTGGGCAATTTCATGCTCCCAATTTTGTGGGAAAAGTTTGGGGATGGCCCCTTCCTGTTCCAACATGACTGTACACCAGTGCACAAAGCAAGGTCCATAAAGACATGGATGAGCGAGTTTGGGAGGGAGGAACTTGACAAAGTCCTGACCTCAACTCAATAGAACACCTCAGAGCGGAGACTGCGAGCCAGGCCTTCTCGTTCAACATCAGTGCCTGACCTCACAAATGTGTTTCTGGAAGAATGGTCAAACATTCCCATAGACACACTCCTAAACCTTGTGGACAGCCTTCCCAGAAGAGTTGAAGCTGTTGTAGCTGCAAAGGGTGGGCCAACTCAATATTGAACCCTACAGACTAAGACTGGGAGGCCATTAAAGTTCATGTGCGTGTAAAGTCAGGCATCCCAATACTTTTTGGTAATATAGTGCATGTGCGCATATACTGTATGTGCATAATCACTCACAATTTTAGTTTAGTGACTAGAACAAATGAATATTCTAGCCACTAGAATGGAATTTCACACACACACGACTTACGGGCATCATTGAGCGTAAATGTGTGCATTAACATGCGTAAAAATGCGCCAGACCGAACATTTTTATGATAATATTTTCTGTCAGCTCCTGGAATAAAGATCCAGTATAAATAGGATTATTTTAATATGCCTGTGTGCATGCGGCCTTAGAGACTTTCATTTGTTTATTTCAATTTAACATCAGAACTCGGTGAACTGGTAATACTTTCAGATATTATAGCAAAAACAAAAGCACAGCACTAATTTTAAATACAAGCAGTGTGTGTGTGTTTTTTTTTTTTTTTTTTTGCAGGCCATGCTTGTAACTGTACTATTTTTAAATGTAATTTATTTTTGTTGATGGAGCCTTTTTTTCAGCCTGAATAATTATGTAATTGTGTAACTACTGGGGGACCACAGGATGCCATCTCTAAAGAGAATCAACCACGAATTGACTTATGCAGGAATCTGAATGTTCAGTTATGATGATTGAAGCCCACTCTTGGCTTGTTCTCTTTAGGCCAGTATTGCACTTTCCAATATAGGAAGGCTTGATATAGGTCTTCCTTGAAAGTACCTTTAAAATCTTCTTAGGCTGTGTCATTTACTAGATTTAGAGGTCAGCTCTGGCTGATGATGTCACTTGCACATGCGCAGTTACCTCTGCATTCACCGCACACTGCTTGTGCCATGATTGCAAGGAGTGCCATACCGGATGCTGACTCGTGTGCACATGGGCAAAGAAACATATTTACTAAAATGTTAGGCCATTACTCTAGTTTCCTTGTCTCATGTGATATGCCAGTTGATGTGCAACCCAGACTTTTCCTCAACAGTCTCAACCAATGTTTCTAAATAACAAAGGTATTTCTAAAACCTAGTAAAACCAAGTAAACGTATGCAGCCTAAAGATCTAATGAGGGCCACAGATGTTTATTGGGGGTAAATCAATGTCCGGTGCTGGGGCTTAGAGCATGTAACCATTTACATGAGGGTATAGGGGGCCCAACTCTGCTTAGGCCACATCCGGAGTATTCCGTTCAATTCTGGTCACCAATCCTCAGGAACAATGTGCTGGAACTGGAGAGAGTCCAGAGAAGGACAACAAAATTATTAAGGGAACTGGAGGACCTCAATTATGAGGAACGACTACAAGCACTAAATTTATTCTCCCTGGAAAAGAGACGCTTGAGAGGAGATATGATAGTGATATAAAGTACAAGTATCTCAATGGTGATCAGTGCATAAGTATGAAATTATTCAGTCTCAGGGAGTGTAAGAAGACACAAGGCCACATAATGAGACTGGAAGAGAAGTGGTTTAACCTTAAGCTGCGTAGGGGTTTTTCTCACTGTCTGGGTTATAAGGATCTGGAACTCTCTTCCATAATTGGTGGTGTCAGCAGGAAGTATTGATTATTTTAAAAGACTCTTTGGACATGCATATTGGCAAACACAATATACAGGGATATGGGAAATAATTATCAACATGAACACACTCCCACACGACCACACAGGTTGAACTGGATGGACTATTGTCTTTATTCAACCTTACCAACTATGAATCTTGCAGATAGGCCCATGCATTCAGAAAATGCCCCAGTCATGGGCAAAGCACAGGTCTTCTTAAGGCCCCTTTCACACTGGGGCGGTGGGGGCGTCGGCGGTACAACAGCGCTATTTTTAGTGCTGCTGTACCGTCGCTCTTGCAGCGGTATTCGGCCGCTAGCGGTGCGGTTTTAACCCCCGCTGGCGGCCGAAAAAGGGTTAAAATCCCTCGTACAGCGCGGCTATAGCCGCGGTATTACCGCGGTATAGCCGCGCTGTCCCATTGATTTCAATGGGCAGGAGCGGTGAAGGAGCGGTGAATACACCGCTCCTTCACCGCTCCAAAAAAGCGGTTTGCAGGACTTTTTTCACCGCCCTGCCTGCGCACCGCTTCAGTGTGAAAGCCCTCAGGCTTTCACACTGAACAAACAGCGGAGGCTGTTTAGGGGCGGTTTTCAGGCGGTATTTTTAGCGCAATACCGCCTGAAAACGCTCCAGTGTGAAAGGGGCCTTAGGCTTTGTACTGCCTCTGAAAGTTTTATACTATACTGGTTGGGCAAATGGAAGGCTATAGAGATTCTGCAGCTGTGTTTGTGCACTGGAGAAGAAGGTCAGGCATATAAAATACATCTGATAAAATCTATTGCCACTGTCGCGCCGAATGTATAACTGAATATATTTATTGATCTATTAAACTTTTGTCTTACAAAACTTTAGAAAGAAAACCCTTGAGAAAAATAAATGGAATCATTTATCTTGGGATCAATATTTTTGGAAGTTTTGGGAAGTTGCTGTACAAAGTCAGACACACAGCAGAATTCAAAAGCAATTAAACCCTACAGAAAGTCTTAATTTCATTTATTTCATCATTTTACTTGAAATCAAAGTATTGCTTATATTTGGTGACTGCTACTTCTGATTTATTATTGTTAAGTTTTCCTGCAAGTAATTTTAAGAAGTACATGCTTACTGTTACATATTTTCATGATAATATTTCATATACAGCTCTATAATTGTGCCATCTAGTGGCTACCACACTTGATTGGCACTCAGTGCTGCTCCTCCATTTTCCGGTCTGAGTGCAGGGATAGCAAAAGGCTGATAAAAAATTAAATTCACAAACTACTACATGGTTGCATTAAAAAAATTACAATGATTGATTTATTAAAGCTGCCTAAATATGCTTATTTTATAATTGCCTAGAATTCAGCTTCAAGCCATAAACAATAGATACTTGTAATACTAAGAAAATGTAGGTATTTTAACAATGAACTAACCTCAATAATGGTGAGCAGGCCAGTGAGGGTGTCCCATATTTGCCGTTACTGGTGGCACCATATTGGAAGGGTTCTTAGAATGCACTACCATCATCATCCTGGTCTGGGATGTTGGACCATGTGCGAATTGGGTTCACTTTTTTTTTATGTGTACTAATGCTATAATGGAAACCTGAAAAATATAAAAGCAAATAAACTGGAGGCCTTGAACAATTATATTGATATCAGATGAGTTCAGAGGTCAGTCTTGGGGATATTTTTAAGTACTGGTTGTGAGAACAGATTTGGTTGTCCAAGTCTGGTTCGATGCAGTAGAAGTTGCATGGAACCAAAGACAACCTCCCCCCCTTCCCTTCTTCCCATGACAAAAACTACTGCTTGTTATTGATCAACCTCTTCATTTAGCATCCCCCCACCAGTGAGGCCAACTGGATTGCTATCCTGTGTTCTGTGTACATCCATTGTTGCCTCTGGAACTGGAGTAAAGCATTCCAGATGTAAGTGTGCCTTCTACAATAAAGCATTGATTTTACTATACATTCATCCTTGTGCCCTGTTGTTGGTTTTTTGCATATATCGCTGAGGACTCCATCCCAGATCTTCCCATCAGGATCTGCAGGATTATGTTTGGCTGATCTCATAATCTCCTCTACTTATCTATGGACTTTACGGACTTGATGTTATAATATCCTTGGTCTCAGGGCGTGCTGAGTCTGACTTGTACTCAGCATTGTTTACTGGTGCATAGCCATAGTACCACTGTCTTTTTGTCCTAACCTGGTGACCTGAGAACCCCAGCTTGAGATGCAGGAGACCTATTCACAACTATACCCACTGCAGGATCCTTGCTGTCTCTCACATGCAGAAAGTATGCGGATAAAAAAAAAGTTTGTCACAACAGTTCATTTGTAATAGAAGTTTGTATGTTATTGGTTGAAAGACAAATTTGAGAGATTTTAATCTTACATTGTACACTCTTCAGGAAGTCACATAGGTTGAAAAAAGACACAAGTCTATCTAGATTAACCAATAGAAACATGTACATAAATAGAATAAATAAATAGAAAACCTCCATATACAGAACCATATACCCACAGTTGATCCAGAGGATGACAAAGTAAGGTCCAAGTCTCTCCAGCGGGAGAAAAATGAATTCTTTCCTAATCCTTAGTAAGGCAATGTGTTACTCACTGGATCAACAATCTCTGGTGTTATTACCTATAAATGTTAATATCCAATGATATTTTGTGCATTTAAGAATGCAGCTAGCTTTCTATTAAAACAATCTACTGAGCTACAAATAAAAATTAAAAATGTGACTACATATAGTCCAATGGATCACAAATAGAAAAGCAGCTAACACATATATAGGATATGTTATATGTAGGTTCACTATTTCCAAAAAACATGCAGCACTAATCAATCAAGTCAGAAAATTAAAATCACCAAATACTCAGTAATAAAGTGGAGGAGGTGGAATCCTTATGGGTAGAGCTTCAAAGGGAGCAAACTAAGGGGAAAGTAATACTGGGGGGTATGCTATAGGCCCCCTAACCAGAGGGAGGAGGGGGAGGTGGACCTCCTATCACAGCTTGGAATGGCGGCAAGGATCCGAGATGTCATTATAATGGGGTATTTTAATTACCCAGATATAGACTGGGTGGAAGGAACCGCGCATTCATCTAAGGCTCGCCATTTCCCTAATGTCTTGCAGGACAATTTCATGGGTCAGATGGTGAATGCACCAACAAAAAACAATGCGTTGCTAGACCTACTGATTACTAACAATACAGACATGATCACGGAGGTGGAAATACGGGGCAACTTAGGAAACAGCGACCACAGGTCAATTCATTTCAGTATAATTCACAGATATAGGAAGCACAAGGGAATACGAAGACACTGAATTTCAAAAGAGCCAAATTCCCTAAACTGTGCTCTTTGCTAGAAGATATTAAATGGGATACAATCCGAGGAACAAAGAACACAGAGGAAAAATGGGAGTGCTTTAAGAGCATATTAAATAAAGGTATTGGTCAGTGCATTCCAATGGGAAATACATTTAAAAAAGCTAAAAAAAATTATGGGTGGCTCAACTCCAACATAAAAATTAATATAAAAGCAAAAGAATTGAAGAAATTTATTGCTGAAGAACTTGAACAGGAGAGGGGTTTAGGGTCACAGGATACTGCAAAATGATAGTAGCAATCAATGGGATAAACAACTCAGCAGAAAAATCCTTACAGGAGCAGGCACACACTACAATCTTACTCACAATGTCCCAAGAACTTTCTGCTGGCCAGCATCCACAGGTTGTTCCTCAGTAATTGAGATAAAAGATCTTTCTCCAGACCAGGACTTTGAGACAGTGCCCCCCAGCAAATGTCCATTAGTAATCTCCTACAGCCCCCCAGCCAAGTTGCTGCTGAGGCTCAGACTGCAATCTCTTGTCTTAGTAGCTCTCTCCTAGGGGCGACAGCCCCAGGAGGACTGGAGCCCCCAAGAACACTCTTGAAAGGTTTCCCAAAAATGTATCACCTTCTGGATGCCTCCTTCCAGGGATTGGCTGGAGCATGATAAATATTCATGCTGATCATTTGACTCTCCCTGCCCTATATTTTGGAAACCTTTTCCAGAAGCAAGTGGGAGAAATCAAACACCCAGCCTGTAAACCCTGACAAGACAAAACAAAATAATTTGCTACTGCACTGACTGAAGTGAATCCAAAATTTAGCCTAGTGGCCTAACTAGAGAAGGGCACTGCACCACTATATTCTCACCATTCATGACCAGGACTTTATTTCAGTGGGAACGCGGGGGGGCACTGAATGCATGTAATGGCAAAGGGTGCTGGGGTGTGCTGGAGGGTCTATTGTTGCTGGCTGCTGGGGTATCTATTATCTCTGGAGGAGATCTATTGTTGCAGGGGGACTATTGTTGCTAGGAAGGATCTACTATTGAGGGAGGAGTCTATTGATGCTGACTGCTAGGAGATCTATTGTTGCTGGGGTGGGTATGTTGTTGCTGGAGGAGGGGTATTGTTTTTGGGGGGTCTATTGTTGCTGAGGGAGATCTATTGCTGCTGGCTGTAGGGAATCTACTATTTTACTTTATGTTATCATTAACAAATTCCATACAAATTCCATAGTACCACAAAATGATACTTAGTTCTGTGTTTTCCAAAAGGGGTGATAATGGGAGGTGGGTAGGGGTGGAACTAAGGGACGGTGCTCAGAGGTGGGTAGGGGGTGGAGAAAAGGGGTGACTCAGAAGGGGGTAGTACCTGCACCTATTCTCTGAGAAAAAAATCCCTGTTCATGACTAAATAAAAATGTTTGTGTGTACATAACCTAACACCTCTATCTGCTGTAAAATAATTTCTGAGCATCAACAAGTTTAGTTATTGAGCTAGAAGCTTAAGAATTAATGTGTCAAAAACATTTTTTTTTTTTCCTTTGACCTTGTTTTTGCATCTCAATTAAATATGTATATATGCTCCTGGCAGAAAACACCATTTGTTGCAGCTGATTCGGTGCTTTTCCTTGTCTTATGCCAGGAGAAGACATCAGACGTGTTGAATACTAACACAAGTATGCCTGAAGCCTTCCAGTCATAATTAGCGTGTAGTCTGAAGAGGAAAATGTACCCTACTTATAAGCAGCATTTCATTCCACTTACATTTTTGATGTATTAAACAGCACCTGTACTTAAGTAGCAAACAAATGCTGTGGAGGGGGCATGTGATAAAGCTTTCATTGTATTTCAAAAGTATCGTGTTTAAAGCTGATCAACGGTTGGCTGGGGGTGATAAAAAAGACTCCATTCCACCTCATTTCCCTTTAATTAACTTAAACATTTTAAAATAATGATCAAAAAAAAAGAAACCTAACTAAAAGCACCGATTTAGTTACCTAAATCTACAATATGGTCACATGACTTGCCAGAGGGTCCTTCTTCTATTGCCTGGTGCGCTCCCCACATTTTCCATTGGCTGACAAAGATGTCCAGTGGTGGGGTGCTCACAGGGCCCTAAAGTCTTCTGCTGGCAGTGGCACGATTACATCACAACAGGGGGCCGCAAGGCCAGGACTGGTACAAAGACTGTTGATAGGCCAGAACCCCAGTGGTGAATCGTAGTTCCCTGCAGAGGATCACATGATGGTGGACACTGTTCAATAAAAAAATATATATTTTTTTTTTAAATGGAAATTTCGCTTTTTTTTTAAATAAAATAGATAAAAATAAAATTATAACAAATCCACTTGCTGCACAAGCCATTTTGTAGTTTAATGTTATTAAAAATTACCTTTCCATTTTAATCTGAAGCTGTTGGTAGCTTTCAAAATGCAAGTTCAATGCAATATGGCAATAAGGCAAACTATAGGTATTCTGTGCACTATTGGTGTACAGAACGCCTTCAGAAATGTAATTTCCTGCCTGTGTGGTTGGCTTGCTGATTTTCTCAGATGTCAAGTAAAACTTTAGGTATCCTCTGCAATAGGAATTTCAGTTTTAGTAAGATACTACCTAAGGGTTAAATACTTCTAGAAGGGTGCAGACACTGCAGTTCTATTCATCAGAACACTAAGATTTCATCAGGTGGTTGTAATGAACCCAGACCCTTCTATTCAGGAATCAGTTTTCTAAGAACATCAACAAACAGCGTTTTCCAGCATTTTCTTCAGGAATCTGCTACTAAGGTAAACTCCTTGCAAATTACATTGATCACCCAGAGGGATTGTTTTTTTCTTCACAAAAGAGGAGTTACACTTAAAAAAAATAGCATGAATGCATATGGGAAGTTGATGGGGTAATGTGTAGAGTTTTTGTTCAGAGACTTAGCTATGGATTTGGAGGAGGTTAGGTCCCTGTAGCAATGTGAAACCAAATAGGAAGTGCACTGAAGAGGATTTTTGGGTAATTAAGGTAACATCAGGCATGGTGGGCTGTCTGCTCTTGGAGGTTCACTTTGTGGTCACATGGGCACTGAATGGAAAAGACCATTCAATGGTCATATTGTTTCATGTGGCTTGTGCTCCTTTTTAACTTCCATGTGTGGCTGATGGGAGAAGGCATTGAAGTGAAGTGGCTAAGTGCAGCACAAATGCTACAAGCAGGGCCATAGATAAGGGGGGTACCACCAATCCTCCTGTATGGGGCTCGGGCCAGCAGGGTGAATCAGATATGGACAGTGAGGGTGATCAGTGTGGCAGGGGGAGTCTGCAGCTGAAAGATGGCTTCTTCTTCTCTCCCTCCCGTTGGCTTTCAGCTGCTGCAGAGAGAGCCATACAGGGGATTGGTTCCACTAATTGCCACCCTGCCACAGGGATCACCCTCCCTGTGCATCATATGTTTCCCCATGCTGCCCAGACCCCGCTGTGTGCCCCCTACCCCCGAAATGCTGAAGGATTCCCTTTAAAACTGTTTTGCACTTCTCCTAGCTTTCACTTTTTTAAACAGTCAGTTTTTCAGTCGCTTGGAATACAGAACATTAATTTTTGTGTACTGACTCAGGCACACTGGTGAAGTCAGCGAACATCAAATAAAATGTGATAGTGAAACGCTGTCTTTGTAATAGCTGTTGACACCTGGGTGAAATGCCTATTATAACAGATGACAGTAAGTGTACAACTCACAGCAGCAGATATTTTATTATTGGACACTCTTACTGCCTGGGGTTTTAATGATGGCACAGAAATACAGTCTTCTCCTAGACATTTAATAGGCTACTTCTATAGTGTGTGTGTGTTAGTAACATAAAATGGAATTTGTGAATATGTTTTAGGCCTCATGCACACTGGGCTTAAAGAAATGCCACTTTTACCGGTGTTTAGCATTTTTTTTAGCCTATAAAAGTACCTCTATATAAGCTTATGGGGGGGAATTTACTAAAACTAGTGCATGATGATTCTGATGCAGCTGTGCATAGTAACCAATCAGCTTCTATGGTTTTATTGCCAAAACTTTATTGAACAAGCTGAACAAAAGCTAATGCACTATTCACAGTTGCACCAGATTCTATGTGCACCAGTTTTAGCAAATCTTCCCCTATGTGTCCATGCACACAGTCATTTACAGGCAAATTAGTAGAGGAGCTTTTACAGGATGAAAAAAAAAAGGCTGAAAATGGCGCTCAAGAGAGGAGCGGAAGAGCAGAAAAACCAGCAATGCGCCTAAACGTGTGTAAAACTGTCTAAATGCTAGATACATTTAGGGGTGTTTGAGCTTTGGAGCATTTATGCATTGCAATGGACAGAATAAATTAATATTCTAGCCAATGGAATCCATTATTGCCCATACACTTTACACATCTAAACGTGTGTGCAATATGCGGCTTTGGGCACGTTTTCTAACTAGCTTTTCTCCTGCCAGAAGAAGAGATGGATAGATAGATAGATAGATAGATAGATAGATAGATAGATAGATAGATAGATAGATAGATAGATAGATAGATAGATAGATAGATAGATAGATAGATAGATAGATCAGAGTACACAGAAGACAGATAGATACATGCACAGTAGATTAAGAGATATAAAAGTACTTAAGCTGGTCATACATTATACAATTTTCTTATTCAATTTCCTTTAGATTTACCTTCAACTATGTAGTGCAAGGTCCTGCCTGATAGCATACATATTGAAAGTGTTTAGGTTTGACCTTATATTAAACAGTTTTGGTCAATCCTAAAGGAAAATTGTGCAAGAAACTGTTATAATGTATGGCCAGCCTTAGTGTGTCTAATGTGAAACATCTCTAATTTATTATTGTTGTTATGAAAGAATAGTACACAAGTTGTTTAGTTAATTAGCTTTTTTAAAGTGATACTAAAGGTTCGTTTTTTATTTGTTTAAAATAACAAACATGTCATACTTACCTCTAGACATGTGCACCGTCAATAAATTTGTTTAGTTTTGTTCCGTATCAGGATTAATCCGTATTTTTAAATTTGTGTCTGAAATTCAATTTCGATTCGTGCGAAATATGAATTTTCGTTAGGTTCGTTAACTTTTCATAACAACTGCGAATGTTCGTTATGATGAATTTATCATTATGAGGGGCTCCCACCATCCCTGTGCTGTGCTGACTTCCTGGGTTTTTTAACTTCATCATAACAAATAATCGTAATTAACGAACATTCTCGTTTCCGTTGTAACGGAATTTGGATCCGAAATTCGTAAACGAAATTTCGTATTTCGTACAAAATTCGGAAGCATAGCAATTCGTATTTCGCATCCTCCTGAATGTACGAATTTACGGAAATTCGTACGAATTTTCTATTCGTACGAAACTAATCGCAGATGTCTACCTACCTCCACTGTGCAGCTCGTTTTGCACAGAGTGGCCCCGGACCTCGTCTTTTGGGGTCCCTCGGCGGCTCTCGCGGCTCCTCCCCTCATCAGATAACCCCCTAGGAGAAGCGCTCTCCCGAGGGGGTTACCTTGCAGACGCGCTCCCGAGTCCAGCATTTGCGTCCCTAGACATGAATGCCGGATTATGCCCCCCCCCCCCGGATTTGATTTGGATTTGATTGACAGCAGCGGGAGCCAATGGCTGCGCTGCTATCAATCCATCCAATCGGGACCTGAGACAGCGGCTTTTGCTGGTGTGCTCGTCCCCAGGACATGATAGAGGGGGTACAGGTAAGTGAAACAGGGGCTTGGGGGGGGGGGGGGGCTGCAGCATTACAAGAGGTTTTTCACCTCAATGCATAGAAAGCATTGAGGTGAAAAACCTCGAGGGTTTACAACCCCTTTAATTTTATTTTAAGTTCAGAGACGCACTCCAGTCAAATTTAGCTTTTGGAAAAGTAAACATTATAATACAGGATGCATGTTCTCTGTCCAGGGCTGCAACTTGATGTTCTAGGAACACCAGATACTAAATCTGTGATACTGAAGGCCAGGGATTCCCAGCTTCACTAATCAGTCTCAGTGTAATCATACACATTAGTCTTATACTACTACAGCAGGAATTTCATTTTTATTAAGAATCTATCTAAGGGTTAAATCCCTCTAAAAGGATGCAGACACTGCAGTTTTCCTTTTCAGAACCCTGAGATTTCATCGGGTGGTTATAATGAACACAGACCCTCCTATTCAGGAATCAGTCTTCAAAGAACGTAGTGGAGCAAACAGGGTGTTTTTTAGAATTCTGGAAGCCAGAGATCCCTAGCTCCACCTATCAGAGTCTCACTGCAGTATGATCATACACATTCCTTTAATACCACTAATTGAGGGGATGTATTAAAGGAATAGAACATAGTGAATTTAGACTTAGTATAGTGAATGATTTGAAGCTGTTCTGACTTCAGTCACACAATCACATGTAAGCAAAAATCCAATCTTCACTTTTCCATTTGCACATGATTGGGTGTTCTTTGCACAGTGAATTTTTACCCCATTCTCTGCTCAGTAAAAATGCTCTATTCTATTGGAAATTCAACCCAAGTCTGACAATTAAAGTAAATTAAAGTATGTTGATTGGACTTTAGCACAGTCGAAAATTAAGTATTAAGTATTAAAATGATCAAGCCCACAGGGAATTTTCAGGCAGTTTTCTCCAAATTATAGGAATTATTTAGAAACTATAGGCAATCATAAACGTTGCCATCATCCATAGTTTTGTGGTGAGTGTACAGTGAATTCTCCACATATTTTGCCTACACGTGGGTACTGAGCTGATTAATAATTAATTAATTAATTAACTAGTAATTAATAATAATCACAGCAGGCTGAATGCAATGTTACACCTCGGTTTCTGCTCTAATTACCAAGAAATTTGGTTATAAATTTATCTCAAGTAATTACCTCTTAACATTCCTCTGCAGGTGTGCTGCTGGAATGCATAAAAGTTTATTGTTACCATATGTAGGAACCCACACAGATGTCTGTCAAATCGCCCCCGAAGTCGGACTGCATTGCCGGGTTAAAATCGGGCGAGTTCACGCAGCAATGTGAACCTAGGCTCAAGGCAAAGATCCCTCTAGAGACCCTCATAACTGTTGAAAACAAGTAAAAAATAAATT
Organism: Aquarana catesbeiana; assembly: GCF_042186555.1. Classification (NCBI taxonomy): domain Eukaryota; kingdom Metazoa; phylum Chordata; class Amphibia; order Anura; family Ranidae; genus Aquarana; species Aquarana catesbeiana. Next base: position 881,040,549 of record NC_133324.1, read on the forward strand.
AAATCTAATATTTAAAATAAATGATACCTTCTGAAGGTATTTAACATTTAATAAAATGCAGCTTGTTTTGCTTGTCTTGCTTGCTATGCATAAAAAACTGCTGAACTTTCCCATGTGACCTAAAACTTAGGTCCATAGATTATTCAATTTTCTGTCCTTCCATCATGTGTGGAAGGACAGAACATTGCTAGATTCCCCCATCAACACAGTCAGACCCCATTCACACAGGGGCAACACGACTTGCCGGTCGCCTCAGCGAGGCGACCTGCAAACGAATGGCCGGGCGACTTGCAAAACGACTTCTGCATAGAAGTCTATGCAAGTCGCCCCCGAAGTCGTACAGGAACCTTTTTCTAAGTCGGAGCGACTTGCGTCGCTCCCCTTAGAACGGCTCCATAGTACAGAACGGGAGGCGACTTGTCAGGCGACTAGGTCGCCTGACAAGTCGTCCCTGTGTGAATGGGGTCTCAGTGTTGATGGGGGAATCCCTCCCGCAGAGCTGTTGTTTTCTACCAGTGGGGTGCCTTGCAGAACACAATGATTAGTGTTGTCGACTATAACTGTAGGAAAAAATGGTAGTCCTTGGTGCTAGCTGTCCCACGTGGCTACTGATCCCAGTGCCAGCCCTCCTGGCTGCAGCTGCCTCTTTCCACTGCCCATGCTACCACAGTCCTTACTGGCTCTGCACCCATTCCAGACTGCTTGCTTCCAGTCCTCTCAGGTGTGCCTCCCAGTCCTGATTGTGTGTCACTCACCAGCCCTCTTGGCTGCACCTTGTTGTTCCTCCTGGAGACTTGCCTGGCAGTGTTCTCCTGCTGTCCTCTCCTTGCTCCCATGCCTCCTGTCCAGGACACCTCCATGTGCCTTGAGAGGGTCCTGTCCACACCCAAGCCCAGGCACAAGGTCACCCCCCCCCCACAACTGGGGAGCTTCCTCAAAGGCCACGACAGCCTAACACTCCATCTCCAGCTTCCACCCAAACAACCCCTCCCCAGATGGGCTGACCCTAAATATTTGAGGAGGCCTGCCCCCTGCCAATCCAAGTTGGGGATTGGTCAGAGCCATCAGAATACTCCAGATAGCTCCACCTTACCTCTCCTCCTATCCTCCCAGAAGGTTCCAGCACGTTCTGGAAATAAGTGGGAGGTCCCAGTGATGCTACCTGTGAGTCATCTAGCTCTCCCTGGATTTCTGCCAACCCAGGAAACAAAACAAACAGGCCTGGCTGCCAGCCAAGCCTGCTTAAATTTTCCTACACTGACAAAAACCCTACCTTTCACACCTAGCACTACTAGAGGCTGCTACATATGTATGGTGGCCTTAAATCACATTGTTTTTGGTTACTTATCTAAAATAATGAAAACACCTATTGTTCCCCCTTACCATTACCGGAATCCTATACAATGAAAGACGAATTTCCTCTCTTTATAAAGGTCTTTGCTTTCCAGGGCTTCTTTACGCCTTCATTGGCTTTACCTCTTCACCCCAAACCCAAGCTGTTTTATTTGAAAGTCTATCTGTGGGCCCACTGTCCTGACAGGCAAATGTTTTTAACCTCCTCTGTTAAAATAAGCCCAATCTTTACATATTGTGCGATATACACTGTTTATAAAAAATTTATACTGTATGTATAGTGAGTACACATTTTATACAGTATTTCAGTTTTCATATATACTAGAACTTAAGTTTAGCCATCACTCATCTACTGCATCGCTCATCTAATGCGTTGCCCTCTATGTCAAAGGGCAATGCATTATTTCTGAAAGATACCATTACTGTAGTATGTACAGTATAGCTCCATATGTGTATGGCCACTGTTAGCTGTGTTGGAAATTAGCAGAGATCAGTTTAGTGCAGTTTCATACATCTTAACCTTCTGAGATGTGAATAGAGGGAAATCTTTTAGCACTGAATATTTAGGTAGTGGGCACACCCTTGCCATGCATCCTGATTACATGGGCTAGGCTAAAGTGAAGTGCAAGAATAATCCTTTAAATTGTATCTTTGGTTAAAATGTAAAATCGTATATATTAATTTCCATATTATATTTAAATTATTTCTAGCTCTCTCCCTTTTATCTGAATGATCTTGAAATTTGTGAAGTTTACATTGTGACGATCTCCACACATTTACTTCCTATGAACTTTTTGACAGTATTCACTATGACCTCTGAGTAGGCACTGCTGTGTCACACATTTCACAGAGCCTTCTGAACCACAGAGGTGCTGAGAGGAGGATGTTCAGGAGTCAGTACAGGAATCACAGCTTGCAGACAGCAAGGTACAATGGGATACGTAGTCCTTCGAAATTGAAAGTAAACGCAGAGGAGGAGCTGCAAAGCATGCAGGGAATCCAGAAAGTTGTGGAAAGAGATGGTCAGTAAGCAAGTAAGCTTATATTGGATTGTCAGATAGCTTAGTACATGTTTGTCTTTTAGTAATTTTATTGTTGAACTCAAGAGGAGAAAGTGGAACACCCAAAACACAGTGCTTTTGAGGCTGGCAGTCCCTGGATGGGGCATCAACTTGACAGGCACACAGACAGCTGAATTCGCTTTCTATGTTCTTGTGTCTACCCTGTAATAGGTCTCTAACCGCGGCTTCCTGACCAGTGAAGGTTCTTGTCTATACACTAGTATCCCATAGCTCTAGTGTCTCACACAGAGACGAATTTCGGTGGTCTTCTTTTGAGATTAAACAATTTATTTTTCAATCATAGCTCTCAAGACAACGGCTCCAGTCCAGGATATCCAGAACAGGCTAAAGCCTGCTAAAAGGGTCCTTTTACATGGGCTGTCCGATCAGGTCCACCTCTCAGTTTTTCAGGCGGACCTAATCAGACCCTGCAATCTTCCCTATGGAGCGGCAGATGTCAGCAGACACATGTCTGCTGACACCCGCCACTAGGCTTGCCACATCATCCCTTTAATCCAGGACACATGAATTACACAGGTTCTCAGGCTAATTTAAATTACCACCTTAATCAGCCACAGAACCACCTGTGTAATTGATGTGTGTCCTGGATTAAAGGGATGATGTGGCAACCCTACCCGCCACCATCTGATGGATGGTGGTCCTATTTTCCATCTGTCCGGCAGATCAGATCAGGGCGGATTGGATGGAAACGGACATGCTGTCCATTTCTGTTTTCCCATAGAGGAGTGCAGGACTGTGTCCGGGTCCACTGCGCAAAGTGGAGCGGACACAGATCTATCATCCGCCTGCTCAGTGGGGATCAGTGGAGCGATTCCCCCCCCCCCCGCTGAGCAAGTGGAATCCACTACACAGAGGCGCTCATGTGAAAGGGGCCTTAAAAAGAACATTCAGAATTTTGCCTAGCACGTTTGTCAAAGCTAGGCTGAAGGCAAACTGAAGACAAAGTGAACAGGGATTAGCCAGCAAACAGACAGCATTACTCATATTGCATCTCCAATTCGCACATGGGGTTGGAGGGGGATAAAACCCAGAGGTTGAGCCATGGATTTACACCCCCCAGCCACTTCCACCTTTAGCTACAGAGGCAGCAGCAAGGGGCGTCCAATTGCTGTGACCATGATGTTTTACTTTGCAGCTGCAGCAGAAATGATACCGCCTGACGCTAAAGGGAATGGGGCAACTCTGCAAGCACCACACAACCATGCAGTTGTGGTGAGATAGTGTGGCCATCAAGGGGTTAAAGCTAGGGTTGCCACCTCATCCCTTGAAACCCGAACACATATGAATTACGCAGGTTCTGAGGCTAATTAAAGGCTGATAAGGCAACAAGTGAGTTTAATTACCACCTTAATCAGCCACATAACCTGTGTAATTAATATGTGTTCGGGTTTAAAGGGATGAGGTGGCGACTCTAGTTAAAGCAGGTGGTGAGGGTGAGGAGGCAATACAATGCCTCCTGTCAAATGTTCTCTGAAGAGTGATCTGAACGCGGATTGCACCTCATGTGTGAACAAGCCCCAACACTGCATTCTGGAGCTAACTCGTCATAGTCTGACAGATAACATTACAGACCAGCAATCCTTTATAAAACAGGCAGATATAAAGGACAAAGCAGGGTTTAGGGAGCACATCCCTATATTTGTATTATGATTTTTAACTAAAACCTAAAACGAACTAATGCAAAAACGCAGTGCAGATACTAAAACTAACTAATGCAAAAACGCGGTGCAGATAAATAATATTTTTTTTTCAAATCAACTAGAGGGACATGTGCTCCCTAATGAGAACAAGAGGATTTGGTTCCACAATAGAGACGGTCCCTGCAAATGAGGCACAGTTGGGCTCTATGCAGTTCCAGGTGTCAGTGTGAAGCTGTAAATTATTGAAAAGAAAGATTCTCTAACCACATGGCATTGTGGTATTGATGACATACTCATACAGTATGTGGACTATGTTGCTCCCATTGTTCCTTTCTAGATGGTCCTTCTAGTCTGTGTTTGCCGGCACACATGGGATTTATCTGAAGTGCTGCGTATTGCTTCTCCCTGTTGCATACAATCTCCACTTGGATATGTGATGGTATTCTCTCTATTCATGCTGTTCCATGGAGCAGAACTATGCTGCGATCATTCTACTGCAGCGGCAGATTCGGAGCTCACAGCCGTGCCTGACTGTATAAATTGGCGGCTCGGGCTGGTTTTTGCTGCGTTCACATTTGCTTATCAAAGACAGGCTGAAAATACCTATTATTAAAATCTGAAAACACTCTCATTAATGATGTTAACTGCATATAATCTCCTATACAAGTGCAATCATGTTTATGAGGAGAAAATTGCCACTCTGCTGAAAATGAGAGCGTTTGGTACATGTGAGCACACATGGATAATTTTCCATTCGGGCCTCATGTGGCTCTGCAGCCATTGAGAGAAACCAGTATGGAGAGATGGTGTAAAAATAAAGTGGCTTTCACTAAGATCCTGTATTCAAATCCTGTTATTAGGGGTGAACGGAGTTTATCACATATACAAAGAGTGTGACTCACGTTTCATTATAGAGTGGCTTCATTCATAACACGGCTCAAGGAAAGCGTGTTGTAGAACAATCCAATAATGTAGAAGGAAACGGTTTATATTTCAATAGATCACTGATGCATAATATAAAACATTGCTGTGAGCTGTGTCTGCTTTCCAAGAACTGTCTCAGGTTTTGGTATTCTGTTCATGGAACTGCCTGAAGTCTTCCTATTATTGAACGTATATCAGCATCACAATAAGGAAGCGTTTCAATAGGTGCACCTATGCTGTTTGGATGGGGTTCTGTCCATATTCTGAATAGGGAAGGGTGTGCATATCAGTGGTCAACAGTCAATGCAAAGTAGATGAATGGCCAAGAAACGGGCAAGTTTGTATTGACTCGGCATTTGGGGGTGCTTGGTGGGAATTGAAATATTCATAAGCAACCCTTTTGAACCCTGCTGGTTATAGCCTACATTCACTGTTTTTGGATCTGCTCTTCGTGTCAGCAAAAGTGATTTTGCCTTTTTATCATATTGAATACTGAACTCCATGCAAGCAGCTAAATACACAATCTGTGACCTGTTTTACCAGTCAAAGGATTTGCAACCCTGTGAAGGCTATCACTGTCAGACAGCACAGGCAAGTCATGCACTCCCTGAAACCTCCCTGCAGACTATACTGCATGTGAGCCTAAATTCTCATACACACGCTTAGATTTTCAGACGACCGAAAATCCGCTTTTTGTGGCATGCTATGCTAGTCTCATGTCGAAAGTGAAGAGGATACTCACAATACGAAAATTTTCGTATGTCAGAATACAACATTAGAAGGGATGTAATGTGTTGAATAGTTTTGTATGTATTCTTTCATTTCTTAGCATGCCTAGTCTTGCTCTTACGATTTTTTTCGTACGAAAACCTTACTCATAAAAGGAAAATCGGACGTTGAGTTCACATCTGAAATTTTATAGTCTGCACATTCAGCTTTTGTCTGATGAAAAAGTGGTATCGGCTGTCGAAAGCACCGTACTAACGATCTGAAAATCGACAGACAGCTTGTCGTACAAATTTTTCCATCTGATTTTCATATCATGTCTACGGGCCTTTATAGTCTGGTCTAGAACCCACCCAAGCCTGAGACTGGAGCAGCAATAGACTGATGAGGCCATCACTTTGCTCTTCCATTCTTTCAACGGCACTGTAACATGGTTGCCTTATTACATACATAGGTGTTTTAAGTGCTACCTGGTTACAGAAAAACAAATCCCCAATTGTGACCAGTTCAGATCGCAGTGCGAACTGTGAACTCGCACAGGAATCGAATCGCATGGGTGAGAACACCCATGCGATGCGATTCTAGTGCAGGGAAAAACTAGTCCCTGCACTATTTTCTGTGCGAATCCGATGAAACAACAGTATGGCTGAACTCGCATTGCTCAGAGATCGCATGTGATCGGCACCTGCGGTGCGGGTGCGAATCACATGCAATCTCTGAGATCGCGCTAGTGTGAACCCAGGCTCAGGCTTACTTCTACTTTAACCGCTAGCCGATCAGTCGGCTGCAGTTATACTGCGGCAGGCTGGCATGGCTGCGCAAATCACCGTAGGTATAGCTCTGTAAGATGCTATTGCAGGCACACCCGCAGCGTGTCCCCGGAGCCCAGTGCCAGGTGGGAGCAATGTCCACTGGGCCCACGTGATCGCTCGTGACAGAACGAGAATGGGGATGTGTATGTGTAAACAGACAAATCCCGGTTCTGTCAGGGGAAAGGAGACAGATTGTGTGTTCCTACTAACTAGCAACACATGATCTGTCTCCTCCTCTTGTCACTCCCATCCCCCCACAGTTAGAACACACAGTGAGAGAACACATTTAACCCCTTGATCGCCCCCTAGTGTTAATCCCTTCCCTGCCAGTGACATTGATACAGTAATCAGTGGCTATTTTTAGTTCTGATTGCTGTAGAAATGTCAAAATGGCCTGGTCAGGAAGGGGGCAAATCCTTCTGGAGCTGAAGTGGTTAAATAGTTACATTGTTAGTCAGGTTGAAAAAAGACACATGTTCATCTAGTTCAACCAATAAAAAAGGTTAAAAAAAAGAAAAACTCCATTTACAGGACCCTATATCCACAGTTGATACAGAGGTGGCAAAAAAACCCCATACAGTATGGTCCAAGTTGCTCTAGCAAATTGAAACAAAGAACAATCCTTTTTGATCCCCTAAAGGCAATCAGATATTCCCAGGATCAATAATCTCTGGTGGTATTACCTCTACATGCAGAGTTCGGGGGTGTCCTGCATACAGGGTGCAGCGTTCAGCCTTCTTCCACAGCTGTTTAACTCTGCATCCCCCATCCACATCTCACTTTTACCCCTCTTCCCAATCCCTCTGGAAACTCCCCGCACACTGTAAATGGCCTCTCTCATTTGCAGGGAGATCATCCAGTGGGGGTGTTGGCATCTGCACTGCACCCCAGGCACCCACATCTCCTTTGTCCCCATCCTGCACTCAGTGGGAGCCACTCAGGAGACCAGATTTGTGGGAGCTGCTGAGAGACAAGCTGTCACTTGTAAACACATTAGTGGGACTTCTGTGTTTACAATCGATAGTGCTGAGCAGGGAGCAGAGGGTCTGAGCCAGAGGTGGTGGAACTGAGTTCCACCAAGTTCCAGCTGAAAAAAAAAAGCCCTGGGTATTACTTATAAATGTTAATATCAAGTTATTTTTTTGTGCATTTAGGAATCCATCCAGTTCTTGAGAGAGCTTATTCCAGAATTTCACAGCTCTGACTGTGGAAAAGCCTTTCTGTATGTGGAGGTTAAATCTCTTCTCCTCCAGACGTAAGGAGCATCCCCTTGTCCTCTGTAATTACCTAAAAGTGGATAACTCTACAGCAAGTTCACTATATGGACCATCTATGTATTTATACATGGTGATCCTATCCCCCTTTAATCTCCTCTCCTCAAGAGAGAATACATTCAGTTTCTCTAATCTTTCCTCATAGCTGAGTTCCTCCATCCCTCTTTGGTTGCCCTTCTCTGCACTTTCTCCAGTTTAAGGCTAGGTACACACTAGAACATGGTGCTTGAAACTCGCATTCAGTGTGCATTCCCGCACCACATTCAAAACACACTGCAGTTTGCGATCTGCAAGCGGGTATCATTCTTAATTTAACAACACCCCAAATGCAGGTTGAAAATGCAGTACTATTGCCTGCACTGGATCGCATGGTACAAAAGTACCATGTGATCTGTTTGCAGAGCATTTCCAAAAGTAGTGCATGCACTGCGATCTCAGGTATTCTTTTTGCCAGCATGCTGATTTAGTTACCACTGGAGCTATTGCTGGGGCAAGGTTGTCCTTTCCAGGACATGTACCTGGAATGAGGACCACAGTGACTGGAAATAAACAGTTATCTTTAATGTAGCAGGAGGATGCTGGGGTTACGGGGGCAAGGCCAGGTTGAGTGTTGGTTGAGGCTGTAATTAAGCCATGACTTAATACACTTCTATCCACACCAAGAAGAGTGCTGTAGAGGGTTAATAGTACAAAGTCTTCTAAGAGCATTTATTGCTTCTGTGGAAGTTTCCAGCATTGAGTCTATAATTGCCTGGTTCCATTAGGTGTCCTAGATTAAATAAAATGTTACCTGATGGGATAATTATGTAAGTAGCTTGGAGGGAACAGTAGTCAGATAATGGGAACACTGACTGTAAACAATGGACAAGTTCAGCCTAAAAGGAACATTTGTAATTTGAATTGTATTAACTTCGATGCAAATACACTGCATTGAGAAAAATGCAGTTAAAAGCTTTGCTAGAATAAAGTACATAGACTTGAGATGATAATGGCCCGATCTGGCCAATTGTGGTCAGGTTTGAATGACTGTCTTTATGTTTGTGGGTATATGCAGTCCCCCAGGACCCCTACCACTGATTGTAGCTAGAAGAACTAGTGACTTACAGAGTTGGGTTTAACCACCTCCCGCCTGCCGTATAGACAAATGACGGCGGCAGGATGGCTCTCTCGTTCTGGAGCGATGTCATATCACTGATCAGTGCCACCTATCAGTGCCCATCAGTGCCACCTATCAGTACCCATCAGTGCCACCTATCAGCCCAGGTTCACACTGAGTTGTGGGAATGAAGCTGTGCGAGTTCAGATGAACTCGCACGTTTTTACTCCCGCGTGTCAGTCCCGATTTTGGCTGCGATTTCACAGACATCTGTGCAGGTTTCTGCACTGATGTCAGTGGAAATTACAACTCGAAATCGCAAAAAGTAGTACAGAAACTACTTTTTGAAATTGGTGCAGTGCCACAAGTACAGCGTCGCACTAATTAGGATGGTGCCATTGCTGGCAATTGCCGCCAATTTGACATGTCAAATCGCATGTCACATCGCACCAGTGTGAACCAGGGCTCAGTGTCCATCAGTGCTGCATATTAGTGCCTCCTTATCAGTGCCACCTCATCAGTGCCCATCAGTGCCGCCTCATCAGTGCCCATCAGTGCAGCCTATCAGTGCCCATCAGTGCCGCCTCATCAGCGCACATCAGTGAAGGAGAAAATGACTTATTTACAAAATTTTCTAACAGAAACTAAGAAAAACATTTTTTTTTCAAAATGTTTGGTCTTTTTTAATTTTGTAGCAAAAAAATAAAAAACCCAGAGGTGATTAAATACACCAAAAGAAAGCTCTATCTGTCTTAAAAAATCAATAAAAATTTCATTTGGGTACAGTGTTGCATGACCCCGCAATTGTCATTCAAAGTGCGACAGTGCTGAAAGCTGAAAATTGGCCTGGGCAGGAAGGGGGTGAATGTGCCCGGTCAGGGCTTTTTTTCTCAGAGAATAGGTGCAGGAACTCAACCATGCCCACCACACACACATACCTGCCAAATGGCATCAAATAGTAGCTCTTCCCTCTGCATACAACCCCTCCCTCCACTGCCCTCATCTTCTCCCCCCTCCTTAAAAGCTCTACCATCTGTCATATGTCTTACCTTTGTTGCGATATTAAGCTGAAACACCTATCCGGCTGTAGTACCTCCCAGCATACCATAGTATACTATAGTCACTTGCAAGGGGGATCATGCAGTAGGAGCATCAACAACTGGTCGCCAGGGAAAAAATGGAGACCACAGAGGGTGCAGCCTACCATGCACCCTCTCCTGCCTATGACTGCACTGAACCTGGGCACCTGTTCTGTATCTCACTTGTCCCTGTCAGGCACTCAGTGGGATCACTTGTAAATGCAGAAGCTAGACTTCAGTGTTACCAAGTGATAGTGGTGAGCAGGGAGCAGAAGACCTGATGCCAGAAGTGGTGGAACTGAGTTCCCCCTAGTTCCTGCTGAAAAAAGCCAGTGCCCAGTATTGAAGTGGTTAAAAGGACGATCACTATTGTTTCTGCTTCGATAAGGTTAATGGGGTGTCTTGCTATGCTCAATTGTGCCTCCTACATAGGGAGTTATATTGATGCTTGGTCAATTCAAGAGTTTATATAATTGAAGCTATCATCAGTTAGTTTATCTAACAATCATAATTAAATCCCTAGCTTTATACTCAGACAGATAGATCACATCCCCACACTGACCTACCTGACGTGAACTGATTCCTTCCCATCTTCCTCTTGTGTATGCTGCTTGCCCTGTGTTGATATTCAAGAACACAAAAGCATAAAACACTATGTTGCTCCCCTTTTGTTAAACTTTGACATCATATTGGCTGCATTTGTACAGCTCCAATTTTCAGCAAGTTTACAAAAGTGTCTTTAAAATGAAAGTGGTGGTAAACCCAAAAGCAAACAATTATTTTATTGTAACTTACCAGTTCTTAGTTGTGATGGCTGCATTCATTTCTTTTTTTAGGCTTCTATTTTCATCTGGTCATCCAGCCAGTAAGTCTCTTGTTTTTCAACAGAACAAGCTCCGTGTTGAGACAAACTATTTACCACTGCCAGGGTTGCTTACAACGGTCAGCTGTTATTTATTATAGTAAAACCTTCATCCCAAAAGAAAAAAAAAAGCTGTTGCTGTAACTGCAGTGTGAGCTGGAGTTTGGCTTCAGTTTTCCAGCAGATCTAAATCTTAGTGCATCAAACACTCCCCTCCCTCCAGACTGACAATGCTGGTATCCAAAGGTGCCCCTGTGCTCCTTCATCCAGCGTGGAGGCACATAGGAGATGTGTTACTGGACAGATCACCAGGTAAAACAGAGGGAGGGGGGGGGAATGCTAGTGCAGCCACCACAATAATGATTGGTAAGCTGTAATATATTTTATTTTTTTTTTCAGTTGAATATCACTTTAATGTGTGTGTGTATATTCTTTTTAATCCTTCCTTCATTTAGTTAGGACTATACATTTAACATTCACATTTTTGTTTTTTTAATCAGGTTTTATAAAACATAGTAAATGATTGTATTGTTTTCTGATTTTGAACAACTTTAGGCTTCTTTTGGGCTCTCAGTTTGCTTCTTTTATGAAAGGAGTCTAATGTTTACACAGCTCAATGCACCATCAGGAGCGACTCATCACTTATTAGACAGCTCAGTCCTAGGTTGCTATCAGACCTGCTGTGCCTCAAAAGGAAGCATCTCTGCCGTATTCTTTCCTGTCTGGCTCCTTTTCAACATGTCATTTCAGCTTTAGGTGTTCCCTCAACGATTTTTTAGTTTAGTGCCAGAAATCATTATAAAAGATAAAGCCTAGAATGTGGAGCAACAGATCCAAAGTCTTGCAACTTTATAATAAAAGATGAATTCAATAAAAACCCAAGGCCATCAAGGTCTTCTCATAAACAAAGAAAACAATAAAGGAAAGTCGTCTAGGCTATCCAATAAAAATATCTAATTAAAATAAGATGGGCGCCAAGGCATTCCAATAACATATTGCTTACCTAGTAAACTGAGTAAACTGATCCATGACTTCCAACAAAAAAAAAAGTGTGATTATAATAAGCAGCACCGTCATTTCATTTTGAATCATAATGGGTATACAGGCAAGAGGAAAAAAATGTTCCTGAATGTGCTGATAGCAAATAATCAGATTCCAGCTGTCAGTTTACAAGCACAGGTATGGAGATGAAAGGAGACATCTTGTAATAGCAAAGAATATGTGTAATAGGAAGGAAAAAAAAACATGGAATTTCCCTTAGTTTTCGGATGCAGTAAAACCTTGGGTTGCAAGCATAATTCATTCCGGAAACATGCTTGTAATTCAAAGCACTCATATATCAAAGTGAATTTCCCCATTAGAAATAATGGAAACTCAGATGATTTTTTCCACAACCATTTATTCATAAGTCCTTCAGTTTATAGTCCATATAAAAAGATTATAGCAATGTGATAGGTTGTGTAACCATAAAATGTCCATCCACAAATGGAAGCCTCCACAAATGGGATTAGACGCAAAATCCATCAGGAGCTACAGAGTATAAAAGAGAAGAGAGGCGCCTCTAAGTGTAGCAATATGGTTACATTTAATGAAGGTACAACATTTAGCAACTCACATGGTTGATGATTAAAAGAGGCACATCTAAATATGCAGACATCCGGGGTAAAGCTGTCCGCCTAGACCAATGATGGTGAACCTTGGCACCCCAGATGTTTTGGAATTACATTTCCTATGATGCTCATGCACTCTGCAGTATAGTTGAGCATCATAGGAAATGTAGTTCCAAATCATCTGGGGTGCCAAGGTTCACCATCAGTGACCTAGACCATCCTCTGCACTGCCGGGTCTCACCGCTGCCAGACTATAATTGTGAGCGGGAAAACTACCCTGCAGTAGAGCGATCTGAAAGCGAGGCTTGAACCGCTCAGGGAACTCAAAGTGGAAGGGATGATGTTGATGGCAGTGAGGAGGACAGTCTATGTGGACAGCTTTACCCCTGATGCCTGCAAACTTAGATGTGTCTGTTTAATCATCAACCATGTGAGTTGCTAAAAGTTGTACCTTCATTAAATGTTACCATATTGCTTACACTTAGAGGCGCCTCTCTTCTCTTTTATACTCAGTTGTGACTTGACGCTACTTGTATATCAAGACTTGTTTATCAAGTCAAAATTTTATTAAAAAAATGTTGCTTGTCTTGCAAAACACTCTCAAACCAAGTTACTCGCAATCCAAGGTTTTACTGTACAGTGAAGACACAGCACTGTAATTTTGTAAAATCTGATCAACTGTCTATCTACAGCTGCTGTAAGATATAGACTGCAGAGAAAGATGGTTTTGTATTGACCATAGACAGATTTGCAAGAATAAACACAGAACACAGATCATTTTTGTTCTTAGTTCCTGAATTTCATACCAATGAAGAACACTGAAGTTTGTGTTTTTCCTGTGAGTTTCCTATCAGATTCCAATACATTCTTGAAGATCCATTTTCTTCCAATCAAATGGGTCCTAGACTGTATATGTTTGTATGTATGTGTGCTAAGAACATGACCTGGAAGCTACTTAATGGGAGGGACTGATGTAAGTGGTTCCCTTTAATTTGTAGTAGAGATTTTTGTAGTCCTTGTGTTTTTTGTTGGTAATAAATTAATTGCAGACAAAGGTTTGTGTCACAGAATTGTTTGCGATCTTGCCCAATGTTTGGCGCTAGCTAAAGAGTCATCATCTTCAGTAGCCAATTATATTATTGAAAGCAGCTGCCCTTGACCATGGCAAGTGGTCAGTCATGTTATTCAAATCCACTGCCACTGAGAGCGACAAAATAAGACGTACCATGAAACCATCCAGAGATTGCACAATAGTACCATAGTAGTAGCGATTGACAGCACAAACCTACAGAATTAACTTAGGTTGCAACTATCATTTGCATCAGTTTGGTAGTTTAATGGCTGTCATACATGCTTCAATTAATTAATTTCTGATCAATCTGTTCATATAGTAATAATTGATCTATAGTCAATATCTATATATATATAGATATATAGATATATATCTATATATATCTATATATCTATATATATCTATATATAGATATATAGATATATATAGATATCTATATATCTATATATATTTATATAAAACTATGCATTTGACTGATATGCCATACACATAGGAAGTGGATTGTGGATTTTTGTCAATAGTTAAGATACATTATTAATCTCATCTCTGTTTCTACCATGTAGTATCGTATTCTAATCAATGAAATGCAATCGTATTCATGAATGATATATCTTAGGGCTGCTGATCGATGCAAGATGACCTATAATATTCTGCCCTGGCTGACTGACTCAGTTTGATCAAATCTGATTGAGACTGAATCTATTTGTTTTAATGGGAAGTTCTGGCTATTCCATTGATTGCAGATTCAATCTTTTTTTGATCGTCTATGACCACCATTACATTTCACATATGGGTATAGGTACATGGAAAGAATCACAGGGCACAGGGATTTTATTGAACATCATCATTTTTTTAGAACTTTTTTTTCGGGAAACACATTTCTGCATTTGATTGAATTTCTGTCTAGGCAATAGTGGCATATTCAGTAGCTTTCAACCTCCTGGGGTACCCACCTCATGTATTCCAGGAGGCTTTGATGTACTCTGCAGCACATGCTGTGATGCATCATCGGGGCCTGTCTATCCCTTCCTGGTTCTTGCAGATGATGCACCATTGGCCATGCACATCATCAATGGGCTGGCTGCAAAAACCTGAAAGCGAGAACTGGCTCCAGAGACAAATAAAAGGTAGAAGTGACCTGGCACAGCTGGCAAGGGCATACCCCCATCCCGAATACATAAATATACATAAAAAAGAGGCAGGGTTGGGACTTTACATGGGGCATGTTTTGGCAGGAAAGATGAAAAATGGGATTCAAATGATCGGCTGTAATTCAATCGAGTGTCACAATCATGTGAACTGTACAGATGGTTGATCGACACACAATATGCCAAAGTCATAATGGGTAATTAATTTAATGCCACAATCACGTAAAATGTACATGATTGATAGACACGTGGTAAACTAGTACAATGATAGTAATGGCAAATATTGATAATCATAATGTAAATAATCATAATAATAAAAATCATAATAATAATAATGATAATAGTAACATGATTATATTTTGTAGATACTTAACATATCAATGAAGGATCATAAAAATATATTTATTACAGTTAATCAGTGAACAATTACTGTAACATGATTGATGAGAATATGAATCACGATAATCGTAATTAATGCACTGTATACAGAGAAGCAACATACATCCAAAATAAATTGATACATAATGTAGGGAAGTTAAAATGCATCCTAAAAAACGGTTTGTCTTGACACCCTTTATCTGGGACTCTACGCATTTCATGGCCTGAAGCCAATCATCAGGAGTGAAAGATGCAAGACTATACTGAAAGATGAATAAACAGACAACTATTATTATATGATCCCCTTCAGAAAGGAGGAACATGTAAATAGCACATAATACTTGTCAAACCTCTTGAAGGGAGGGGGGAAGGAGTGAGGGCTCTCCCGCCTCTGCCCCGGTTGAGACGCACTGCCCGGATCCATCGTTCTCCTACTAAGAAGCTGGACACAGCCTCTTAGCTCCAGCTTCTTGGTAGGAGAACGATGGATCTGGGCAATGCATCTCAACCAGGGCAGAGGCGGGAGAGCCCTCACTCCTTCCCCCCTCCCTTCAAGACGAAGAAGGGTCAGGGGAACCAGCCAGGAAGTGTACCAGACCATCACAGCACAGTCTCTATGTATGTGTGTAGTGCATACACTCAACACCTAAAAACAAATGTGTAAAAACCATGTATAAATGATGAGGTAAATAAAACAATGGATAGCTCCAGTTGGTGTCAGAGATGGTGGTGCTGGACTGGCTGAGCTGCAGTGAAGCAGGGGATCTCTACAGATCATTGCTGGATTTACTGGGAATGTGAGTTAAGTTCCTCTTTGGAATAGGTGTGTGCAGCCTATTGCATTAGGGTGTGCACTATAAAGCTCAAACGCACATGCCTTTCTCTGAAGCCTCAGCTGCATTGGACAGTAAATGAATGGGAGGTGCTCTGTGCTGAGCGGCTTCCTGTTCATTCACAAACTGAAGCATGGTAAACACAGTTTACTATGCTTCAGTTATGAATGAACACAGTGAGTGAGTGTGTTCACTGTGTTCATTTAGAAAAGGAAGACGCTGGTAAATGTCATATTTACTAGCCCCTTCCCCCACTTTACATCCTAAAACATCCCTGCAGCAGCTGGTGGGAGAGGAGAGGAGGGAAGCCAGCAGCAATATGGGGCGGAGGGGCCAACATGGAGGGAGGGCACACCCCCTGCGTACCCCTATGCACACCTATTCTCCTGTGCTGTCCTTTGCACACTCACTCACTTACTGATCCATTGCCTTGCCTCTTCCAGGTTGGCCAGCATCATTCAATACACTTTTTGTGAGCCCAGGACATCAAGGTTCTGCCCCTGTGAGCTCATTAGACCAAAGACACCTGTAAAAAAAAAGCTTGTATACAGATCCTTTAAGCGCACAGGGGTGCTCTAGTAAGGAGAGCAAGTGAGACAAACAGGGGAATGGGGAGAATCTGAGTCTTATATAGTCTTTGGTTCTGGGTTATTCAGAAAATAAGGATGGCCGCAGGCAAGTGACTCAACCAAGACCAGGATAAATAAAAAATAAAAAATCTCTGAATGTGTCCTCAGATATGACTGGAGAATATCTTTACACACAGCATTGAGAATTGTCCTCATTTGTTTTATCTACCTCCATACAAAGTGTGATTTTTCCTTGAAATCTCAAGTTTAGTGACGTTGTTTCCTCCAGATTTATAACTCTCAGAGGAGAGGAACAAGTTAGAAACAGTCTTGTAATAGTCTGCTGTAACCACAGTCCGTACTTAGTGGAATCAATGTCACAGTGTATCTTAGCAAGATAATTTATATGTGTAAGTTGCACTACATAGCGGGGAGACCATAGATACTGTGAAGGCAGTCCAGTTGTTATAGTAACCGGGAAGAACATTTCGATAAATCATCAAAGAAGGAAGATGGGCAAAGGCTGGCTAATAAAATCCTGTCCTGCAGATATATGCCATTCACTTTAATAGTGCACATCGCTGGGAGTCTATTGCCTATTCTTGTCATTTGTCCAAAAAAACGTAACCCTTAACTAATGGAAATTACTTTTTGAAGTACAAAACAGATGATCTCCAAAGTATGTGCGGCTGGCCAAACAAGAATGGCAGAACCCGTGTAGGTAAAGGAAGTTTTATTCTGCTTTGAAGTAATCAGTATATGGATATTGGGTTTCCTCTCACAAACGAAAAACTGCAAATTGGGTGTATTCCTGTGTTAGAGGAGTTCCATTTCAGGCTCTTCTAGGGTGGGAGCTAGGAGTGTCCGAATGGTCAGTCCGCCCCTGGCTGTGCAAACTGTCTGTGCTGTATAAATGCTGTATTATAATAATAAAAAAGCACCATGGAATATAGTAGTAGTGGCCTTATTATAAAGTAGTAGTAGTAGTAGTAATAGTGATAGTAGCCACCAGAAGACTACCTTTTACTTTTGGGTACTGGGAAGCATGTGACAGTGGTGGTCCTTGGACATCGGCCCATCTATATCAGAAGAGGGTGGGGGAGCCAGCCATGTGCAAACTCCAACTGGTAATATGATTTGAACGTACTCACTATATCCTCACTCCCTCCAGCTGAATGATGTTGCGGAGGTAGCAAAAGGAAGGTAACCACATTTAGCTGAGAAGGAGGGAAATTAAGATAAACATGTTGCTTTGCTCTGCATGAGTAAAGCACAGTTTTAAAAGCAGATTGGGGCTACTAATGGATGCAGGAATAGCAAAAGCTTTGCAAATGCAGCCTCTGAGATGATTGAGAGCTACCATCATAAGGCCATGCCAGTATAGGTATAGCTCATACCTCCCAACATTTTGAGATGGGAATGAGGGACACCTACTAACAAATGTATGTAGGCATAGGACACGCCCCTGCCACACCCCCTTATAGGAGATGTGTTGATGAGAAAAGGTATTAAGCAGTTTATATTAACTAAAACTATTGCATTTGCATGTTCTATGTTCTGTGTACTGTGGGAGACCAGATGTGGTGAATGCAGGGTCCTGTGTTTAGTAACACTTTAAGTCATCAGGTATATCTCTGGATGCTTTCTTTTATGTTTTGACATTTAGTGTGGGCTTTGGTCATATATCCCCCATTTATATAAGTCTGTTGTGTTTGTAATGCCTGCACCCTAGCTCTATTTACTGTTCTCCCCACTTTAGTTCCCCCTGGTTTGTGGATGGGTCATCACCAGAGTTTTCACAGCCCCCAGGTTAGACTCCTCTTCTGTGGGTTTGTGTTGACTGTGGATTTATTGAGTTGACTACCATTTTGAGGTTGGTAAAAAAAAGATTACTAACATTTTATGGATTCAATTACAGACACCCTGCCAGCAACATCAAACTCCTAATGAAGTGAATCATGCTTCACGAAACACGTTGAGGTGATGTTTTCCACCTTGTGGAGCTTTCTTACAACTGTAGTTTGTTAACATAAAGAAATATGGAGGGTAACTGGGTATTTTGGCACTTCTCTGTTTTTAACATTTTATTGGATATTTGTAATAAAGAATATGAATTTTTATGTCTTAAATGTTTAATTTGTTGTTTGACCTCCATAGAATCCCAGGGGCAAATATCTTTTGTACCTCATTGTAAGTGTAATTATGGGATGGAGGTAATTAAGCCTCTTTGGTAGGTGCTGTATACAGTATATTATATCTTTGGATGTGCATTCTACTTTCCAAAATATGGTTGGCTGAAATCACACAAAATGGGGGGACATGGCGTAGGTAAAGTTATGTAGGGGCTGACTGCGTCTAGCACAGTGGTTCAGCAGCTTCTGATCTTCACTGGTTACATGAGTTCAGTGTTACACAGAATTAATCAGGTAGTGAAGAAATTCAACCAAATATGTATGTGGATCATTTTATGTCTTCTTTGATCCCAGTCTTTCTCTACAGAAGGACTGGGAAGAAAACATTAAGGTGAAAAAAACTTTTACCTTTACAACCCCTTTAATGTAATCTATAAGATTACAATGTATTGTATGTGTTATGTTTTGTGTACTTTTTGAATTTGCTGCCGGGCTCCACCCCCATGCGTTGTGACGCTCGCAAGGAATGGAGCCTGGAACATCGGGCAGATGATCTGGTGGAGGACACAGGGGGGGGACATCGCAGGATCCTGGTGACAAGGTAAGTATGCTATACCAGGATTCTGCAATGCAATTCCGAGTGTGGCTAGGGGTTACTGCTGTTGGTACTGAAATGTAACCCAGAGCCACACTCGGGAATACCGCTAGGAGGGTTAAAGTGATATTATCCACTCAGTTTTTAGGCACTTCCAGCAGCTGACTTAATCACCTCCTGAGTGTGCAGCTTCTTGATCTTTTAATCCTTGCCTGTGTTCCAGTTTAGGATAATGCCATGACCGCTGCCCCCGCTTTGACTGTTTCAGGGTGGCTCCTTTCTCCTGCAGCTTCCTATGGAGCCACAGTTGCAGGAACTAGAGTTGTATTTTCCTACACTGTGTGCATCAATAGAAACATACAGCTCCATAGCCAAAGATAGCAAGGCACTGCCCTGTTCCTCCCTCTCCCTTCTCCAAGCTAACAGAGTGACTTGAGACTGCACTGTCCGCTGTTAACTCTTGCATGTGAAGACCAGAAGTTCAGGGCAGGAGCACTGAGAGAGCAGGAGCCAGAAGCATTTAAAGTCGTGAGCTGTGTTGGGGGTAAGAATGCTAACACATAGTTTATCGGGGAATGTTTATTCTATTGTGCTTAAACTGTTATGCTAAAGAAACATACATACTTTCCATTTCACCATCATCAGCTCTTCAACACTAGATTTTCCCTTTTCTACCTCAATGTCTACGTTTGTCATAGACAGTTATGTCAAAGTACTGTTTTTAAAATGACTTTACTTTCTCCTTCTCCAGAGTCCTTCTATGGAAAATAATGGATTGTTAGTTTTCCTTGGTGTGAACCCACATCTACCACTGGTGACATGCTTGCACTCTCATTAGTGTACAAACCAGAATAACAATGCCCTGACTCAGTGCCCATAATAATGATGTACTTTTTATTTTACAAAAGGTTGACATATTGTATAGAACTATGCTAGCAAAACTTTATAATTATCCTCCAAAATGTTTTGTGTTGCACCTCTTGGTTGTTTATTAAGACTCCATACACACTAGTGTTTTTTTAAGCTCCTAGAAGCTGTTATTAGCATTTTTTTCTGCTCCTAGAAGCTAAATGGTGTTATCCTGTGTGTCCATGCACACTCTAGGCTATTACCGTATTTTTCGCTCCATAAGATGCACCTGACCACAAGACGCACCTAGGTTTTAGAGGTTGAAAACAAGAAAAAAAAAAATATTCTGAACCAAATGGTGTACTAAAATATTTTCTAGTGCCCATGAAATCCAGAGTGACCATTGCCATAGAAATGCAGAGTGACCATTGCCTTACATGTTATCCCAGCGGCCTGCCTATTCCTCCTGTCCTCGGTCCGCCCTCCTCCTCCTCCCCGGCCATTGTTCCTAGGAGCCACGCCCGGCGCCCACGGGGGGGTTTAGAAGTCTGTCCCCTGCTCTCCTGCCTCTCTTCCGGTGGTGGCAGCGGGAGGCGATGCGAGCGGTGGCAGGGGGCGGTGTCAGTGGCGGCGAGGGGTGGTGCCAGTGGCGGCGAGGGGCGGTGCTTATCGTATATTCGCACCATAAGACTCAGGGACATTTTCCCCCATATTTCTGGGGGGAAAAAAAGTGCATCTTATAGTCCGAAAAATATGGTATAATATATTATATATAGTGGTTTTTGAGCTTCAGCATCTAGGGGCAGGAAAAAAAAAGTTCTTGTAGAGATTTTTGGAGCGTTTTCCCAGCAGAAAAAAAAACGCTAAACGCTTCTAAATGTTACTAAACACTACTATCAAGCAGTTTCTTTCTTCATGTACTTTAAAAACCCTAATAAAACGCTAACGCTTCTAAAAGCTTCTAAAAGCTACTAAAACGCTACTAAAAGCCAGCACAAAAATTCTATTATCAGCGTTTTTCACCCAGCATTTTTTGAGCTTATAAAAAAAAAAACGCTAGTGTGCATGGAGCCTTAACCAGTTATGTATTTTTATTTTTGCATTTTTCGTAAAGTCAGAACATTTTTGGTAACAATGGAAAGTGACCCCACACATATCAGATCCTTCCCCCAGGCTCTCCTCTTGTCTTTATCTCTTCTCCCTTCTTTTCTTCTTGCATCTTATTCCCTTCCACTTTTTTGCTTCCTTTTTCCTTAAATTTTCAATTTTTCCTTCTCTACCTAACATTGATGTGCGCAGCCTATTCCATTATGGTGTACACCCCAGAGCACAAACACACGTGTGTAAATCAGCAGAGCAGTAGACAGTGACACTAGAATAGAGATTGGTGGCAGTAGGGCAGTGGGCGGTGTCAGTGGTTTTTATTTTTATCATTTTTTTACAATTTTTTTTTTTTTATTATTTTTTACAATATTATTTTGTTATTTTTGTACAATTTTTTTTAGGAGCCCTGTTGTGGGGCTTTGGTGAAATATCAAGGGTCTAAACAGACAGAAAAGGACTGAGAACAGATATTCCCCAGTCCCTTTCTCTGCAGCTTCAGCTGCACTGGACAGTGAACAAATGAGAAATGTTCTGTGCTGTGCAGCTTCCTGTTCATTCACAAACTGAAGCATAGTACATAGTTTACTATGCTTCAGTTTAGAATAAACGCAAGAGCGAACGGTACAGATCACTCACTGTGTTCATTCATTCATCCATCCTAGAGATAAAAGGATTGGAAGCCTGGTCCCCAGCCAGGTGCTCACCTGGATGATGGTACAACTTTTAATGGTTTACATTTATTTTTGATCATTGTTTGTAAAGGCCATTCCAAATCTTCCACTCATCCATCCTGAAACATCTCCACAGCAACGGGCTAGAGAGGAGAGGAGGGAAACTGGCAGCACTGGAGGGAGGAGACAGGGGGCACTAGGAAGCAGGTGGAATCGGCACTGCACAGGGTGAATAGGGTGTGTCCAGGCACACCCAGCACACCCTGTGCACATGCCTATTCTGACCCCTGGTTCCTTGCCCCTTTTTTATACCCTTTTCCCTGGATATACCATGTATACCCAACCTGCTGACTCTTACCCTTCCCACTCTATCACAAAAAATAAATGGCAGAGCAATTATATTTTTTTATATTATTGTTAAGATAAAACACCTCATTGGTACCTGGGGTATTCCCCTTTCGTTGAATGTGTTAATATTTCTTTGGGAACTGCAATGGAATGCTATACACTGGTTTTACTGTGCTATTCAACTCTCAGTTTGGAGCTTAACCACTTTCCGCCCGCCGGCCGTCAAATGACGGCTGGGCGACGCGGCTCTCGCTCTTGGTGGACGTCATATGACGGCCTCCCAGAACGACTGTTCTCGCACGCCCCCGGGGGCATGCATCTCGGCGATCGGTGGTGCGGTGTGTCAGTCTGACACACCGATACAACGATCTCAGTAAAGAGCCTTTGACGGAGGCTCTTTACCATGTGATTAGCCGCGTCCAATCACGGCTGATCACGATGTAAACAGGAAGAGCCCTTGAGCGGCTTTTCCTCACTCGCGTCTGACAGACGCGAGTAGAGGCGAGCCGATCGGCTGCTCTCCTGACAGGAGGGGTCAGTGCTGATTGTTTATCAGCGCAGCCCCCCCTCGGATGCCCATTCAGGACCACCAGGATGCAGCCAGGACCACCAGGGATGCCACCACACTGGACCACCAGGTATGCCTCCCTAGACCACCAGGGAAATGCCAGGCAGCTGCCAATCAGTGCCCATCCCCAATGCCTGCCAGTGCCATCAGTGATGCCTATCAATGCCATCTATCAGTGCTGCATATCAGTGCCCATCAGTGCCACGTATCAGTGCCCAGCAGTGCTGCCTATCAGTGCCCAGCAGTGCCACATATCAGTGCCACACATAAGTACCCATCAGTGCAGCCTTTCAGTGCCCATCAGTGCCCACCAGTGCCACCCATGAGTGCCTAGCAGTGCTGCCTATCAATGCTCATCAGTGCCACCCATCAGTGCCACCTACCAGTGCTCATCAGTGCCGCCTATCAGTGCCCATTGTCAGTGTCCATTAGTGCCACCTTATTGGTGCCACCTCATCAGTGCCGCCTTATCAGTGCCCATCAGTGAAGGAGAAAACCTACTTATTTACAAAATTTTATAACAGAAACAAAAGAAAAACTTTCAAAATTTTAGGTCTTTTTTTATTTGTTTTTAGCAAACAATTAAAAACGCAGAGGTGATCAAATACCACCAAAAGAAAGCTCTATTTGTGGGAACAAAATAATAAAAATTCTGTTTTTCTGTTTTCATTCAATGTAGAATATTATCTCTTTATAAATAATTAATTATCAAAAAAAAAAAAAGTAACTCTAAAGTAAAATCCTGCTTTAGTTAGTTGCTGCAGAGACTAATTTTTTCCAAGGGACATTGAGCCAGCATCTCTCCACCATCTTGGGCCGCAGCCAATCCTACCTCTATAACTTTACCTGTACTACTGTTGCATAAGAAGCACCAAAAAAAAAATACAAAATCCTTTTACAGCCATGAAAGATTTTTTCATTTTCCAAACGGTCATAGAAAAAAATATATACATATCAAATTTGGTTTTACGTGCTAGAATTCATCAATTCCCCATTGGAATGTTTCAAGATATTTTAATATATCATTATAAATAGTGGATGGGCTCTTTTTGAAATACACATCTTCTCAGATTTGATCTTACTTTCTGTATTAACTTTGGAAAAGTTCTTTAAATGTGCAATGAAGAATCGGAGTTGAAATCTCATTGAGGACATTCTGTTAGGAAATTACATAGCGGGCACAATGATTGCCATTTGTAAAAGCTTCAGCAAGCCTTTTCCAGGCTTATTGTTCCCACAGAGACAATGACTTACATAGTTACATAGACTTGGTACACTATTACGGAGGAAACATTGTTACTGGAAAGTGCCACCAAAAAAGTGCTGAATTTTATTATCCCTGCAAATGAACCTATGGACATGTTGAGCAGAATCTTGATAAGAAGCATTTTTATTAGGGATGCACCGATACCATTTTTTTTACAACGAATACAAGTACCGATACTTTTTTTTTTACTCGCCGATACCAATTACCGATACCTACTGCAACTATTTATTTTCACTTCAGCTGTCAGCAATGGTACAAAGCATTGAAAAGTTACTTACAAATGAAATACATTTTTTTTGCGCTTTTTTCAATGTGACATGTGTAAATATATGTTAATATATATGTATAAAAATATTCACTAACAAAGCAAACAAAAAAAGTTTTAATTGTTTATCCTTTATAAAATAGATGTGAACAAAAAAAAATAAAAAGCAGGAAAATAATAGCTAAATGGAGGAGAATATGGAGTTTCCGTATTTATCGGCGTATAACACGCGCCGGTGTATAACACGCACCCCAAGTTTAGGAGGGAATTTTAAGGAAAAAAACTTTTAGGAGTAAAGTTTAAGGAAGAAAAACTTACATTAAAATGACCATCAATGCAGCGTTATTGGTGTCCATCTGCAGCCCTGTCAGTGTCAGTGCAGCCTTGCTCCAGTGTCTATTGCAGCCTTGTCAGTGCAGCTTTGCCCCAGTGCAGAATTGTCAGTGCAGCCTTGCCCCAGTGTCCATTGCAGCCTTGTCAGTGCAGCTTTGCCCCAGTGCAGCCATGTCAGTGCAGCCTTGTCAGTTCAGCCATGTCAGTGCAGCCTTGTCAGTGCAGCCATGTCAGTGCAGCTTTGCCCCAGTGCAGCCTTGCCCCAGTGCAGCCTTGTGTGATCGCCGCGATCCCTGCCAACATACACAGCCGTGTGTAAATTCAAATATGGCGCCGAGATTGCAGGGACTCGTCGGAGCCGAGATACACATACCCGAGAGTCCTCGGCTTTTCTCGGCGCTGCTTACAGACCCGCCCAGTTCCGCCCTATGATGGACATCACACAGGTCCAATGGCAGGACTGGGCGGGACTGTAAGCGGCGCCGAGAAAAGCCGAGGACTCTCGGATATGTGTATCTCGGCTCCGACGAGTCCCTGCAGTCTCTGCACCATATTTGAATTTACACACGGCTGTGTATGTCGGCGGCGATCGCGGCAATCGCCACGATCGCTCCGATCACACAAAATTGGCGGGGATCGGCCTATAACACGCACCCACGATTTTCCCCTGATTTTCAGGGGAAAAAAGTGTGTGTTATATGCCGATAAATACGGTAATTAAGGCTGATTAGAGTAAATTAAGGGTTAATAAGGTGTTAAACAGAAGAACATTTGTTCTTCTGTTTAACACCTTATTAACCCTTAATTTACATTAAGGGTTAATAATGAACATTATTTTAGTGTTGTTAATAAACATTGCTGGCTGCTTTTTTTTTTTTTTTTTTTTTGACAGCTCCAATTACCGAACTTCTTTAACACTTCAGCTGTCAACAGGGGAGACCCACTGACAGCTCAAAGAACTGAGCCTGAAAGTATCGGTTTCACGTATCGGTGAATTTTCATGAGTGCCGATACTTGTGCAAATACTTGTTATCGGCACCAATACCGATACTAGTATCAGTGCAGCCCTAATTTATATGTTTCCATTTTTTAAAGAAAACCCGTACTCAGTACAAAGCAAGGTTGATGTTGGATAACATGAACAGTATGGGGCCACATTATTATTGTACAGTTACAGTAGTCCCCTCCCTCCAAGAGCGCTGCCTGCATCCCTAAAGTTCCTATTGCACCTGGTGCTTAGTGTTTGTACAAGCTCACCCATCTGCTCCCTTATGTTCATTGTACTTGTTTCTCCACAAAGTATCAATTTAGAGCTGCAGTAAAACAGATAAATCAAAGCTACTCTGCTGTTTACTTATTATAAATTATAACTGTTAACCCCCCTGGCGGTATGATTATTTCAGATTTTAGGCTCTGAAAGCGGTACCATTATTTTGCACAGAAATTTGGCGTTTTATATTATAGGCCTGTAATTCTTAGGAATAATTCACTTAAATCTGTCCAAACAAGTAGTAGTAGACATCCTGGGTATGATAAAGTTTGAAAAACGAAATAAAAAATTATAATATAATGAATAACTATAAATAATTATAACAAATAATAATATAATAATAATAAAAATTATTCAATAATGTAATCAAATCAAAAACACTGAAATTTGCTCAGTTGCAGAGATGTCGCTTTCGTTACTTTTAGTGTTTGTTGACGGATTTCCCCACAAATCACTATCACTCAATTCTGCAAGTGATTCAAATTTATTATCGCTGTTTTCTAGCTGGTCTAAAGCCACTTTTGATGTAAAGGGACAGTTTTGGTTGCTATGGACAATCTCCAGTTTCCAGGCAGAAAGAACAGTTTTTATAATATAAAACTGCATGCAGGGCACTGGGCAGACCACTAGGGACAAAGGGGATGTGTAATTATTTGATACAGTACTGTAATCTGTAAGATTACAGTATACTGTATCTGTATTGTGTGTTTTACTTTTTGAATTTGCCGCCGAACTCCGTCCCCGTGCGTCGCAACGCTCGCTGGGAACGGAGCTCGGCACTGTGAATCGAGCGAGACACAGCGGCTCGCCGATCACTGCAGGGAGACATCGCAGGATCCAGGGGACAAGGTAAGTAAGCTCTTCCTGGATCCTGCGATGCGATCCTGAGTCTGGCTCGGGGATACCGCTTTTGGTATTGAAAATCCACCCGAGCCAGACTCGGAAATACCACCGGGGGGGGGGGTTAAACCAGGGCTTTTTTTTTTCAGTGGGAATGCGAGGGGACACAGTTCCGGCACCTCCAGTACTGAATGTACACTATATTGCCTGCCTTTACACCAGTGTTTCTCAACTCCAGTCCTCAAAGTGCCCCAACAGGTCATGTTTTCAGGCTTTTCATTATTTTCCACAGGTGAGTTGATCAGTTTCACTGCCTCAGTAATTACCACAGCCGTTTCATCTGAGGGAAATCCTGAAAACATGACCTGTTGGGGTGCCTTAAGGATTGGAGTTGAGAAACACCTGACTTTACACACACATGAACTTTAATGGCATCCCAGTCTTAGCCCGTAGGGTACAACATTGAGTTGGTCCACCCTTTGCAGCTATAACAGCTTCAACTCTTCTGGGAAGGCTGTCCACAAGGTTTAGTAGTGTATTTATGGGAATGTTTGACCATTCTTCCAGAAGGGCATTTGTGAGGTCAGGCACTGATTTTGTGGACAATCTTGTGGACAGCCTTCCCAGAAGAGTTGAAGCTGTTATAGCTGCAAAGGGTGGGCCAACTTAATATTGAACCCTACGAACTAAGACTGGGATGCCATTAAAGTTCATGTGTGTGTAAAGGCAAGCGTCCCAATACTTTTTCAATATAGTGTATATAATACCAAGGGGTGTGGGTTGTGCTGGAGGATCTATTGATGCTGGCTGCTGGGGGATCTATTGTCATTGGTGGTAATCTGTTTTTGTGTGAGGATCTATTGTTGCTGGTGGGGGGAGGGTCTTAGGTTGCTGGAAGGGATCTACTATTGAGGCAGAGGTCTGTTGATACTGGCTGCTTGGAGATCTCTTATTTCTGCTAGGCAGAGGGGGTCTAGCGTTGCTGAGGGGGGATTTTTTGTTGCTGAGTGTGGTATTTTGTTGTGGGCGGTCCATTGTTGCTGTGTAGAGAGGTCTATTGTTGTGTGGGGGATCTATTGTTGCTGGGGGGGGGGTCCTATTGTTGCATGGGGTCTATTTTTGCGGGCGTGTGATCTATTGTTGCTGCAGGGGATATATTGTTATACAAAAAAAGCGCCACTGCCCCATCTATAGCTGGCCATCGCAGTAAGCAGCATCTTACTTACCGACCAGCTCGCAGACAACCAAATAAATAAAAAGGGGATATATTCTTGCTTATGTGGAGTCCACTGTTGTTGGAGTTTATTGGTGTGTGGGGGATCTATTTTTGCTGGGGGCAGAGGATCTACTCTACTGCTTTTCTTGCTATTAGTAACAATGTCCATACAAATTATTTAGCGCCACAAAAATGATACTTGGTTCTGTATTCTCTAAAAGGGGCAGTACTGGGAGGTGGGTAGAGGGTGGAACCGAGGGATGGTGCTCAGAGGTGGGTAGGGGGCAGAGACAAGGGGGGACTGAGAAAGGGGGGTTCCTGTACCCATTCTCCGAGAAAAAAAGCCCTGTATTAAACAACTATCTAACCTGTTGCAAACAACTGAAACAACTCATCCCCCAAATGTATTACTTTTTTATCAGTTGCCTCTGTGTTTAGATTGTAAGCTCTGACGAGCAGGGCCCTCCTAACCCTCTTGTATTAAATTGCCTCGAAACTGTACTTTCTCACTTCATTTTGAAAAGCGCCACACAAACTGTTTGCACTATTTAAATGCTCTAATAATAACAAGCCAACACAATTACTGATAGCAAACCTAATGGTGAGCTGGAGTAAATTATAGACATGAGTGTTTTAGCAATTGCAGTAACAGTTTTCCTGTTTTTAAAGAAGAGATAACAGGAGAAAGCATAATCGTTAGCAACTTGTTCTGCATGGGCATGTGGGGAAAAATATAAATAAAGGAACATGAGGATGATAAAAAAATCCATATACTATTATTACAGACAGTATATTAACTTTATACAGTTTGCCAATTTTATGGTCATTTAAGCCCAGGCATTGAAATAAGCCAACTGACAAATGCATATGCTGAGCAGAAGCTACAGAGGGCCAAAGAAGTGAGATCACATAATTAGCTGAGTAAACCATGAGCTGACGAAACCTAAGGTACTGTCCCACAGAATCTTATTTACTAATATGGGAGAGTGAAAAATGTGATGCAACTGTGAATGGTATCTAATCCGCTTCTAAACGTCAGCTTGTTCAATAAAGCTTTGGCAAAAAACCTGTAAGCTGATTGACCAGATTTTGCACCCTCCAGTTTTAGAAAATCAAACCCCTGGAGTCCTTATTCAAGGACCTTTATTGAAGGACTAAAACAAATACCAACATCATTTTGGGGCAATGGGCTCCACTTCATTAGGTCAACAGTCTTTTTTAACTTGATTGAGGGAACCCTGTGTGGTCTACCCGAATTATGGCTTCATAAATTCTTCAATAATGTTCCTTGGATAGATAACCCATGGCTTGCTGAACATTTTTTATTTTGGTATATTGGTATATTTATCTGTTTTACAGACTAAATACAAGGAAAACAAATATCAAGGTGAACACTTTTGTATATTTCTATTACTGGAACTCAAACAAAGCAAAAATTACACACATTCTGGTATTCATTTGAAGCCCAAATCTAGCTTTTCTTTTGTTTGTATAATGTTGGGATTGCTTGGAAACTTTGTCAGGCTGTAAATGTTTTCTTTGTCTCGAAAATAATAGTGTTTCCCTAGTGTCCTGTTTGAATATATGATACCTTGATAGGAAGTCATTGGTGAGAGATTGGGGTGATTAAACCCAAGTGGTAGGTGCGTCTAGGGCATGGCAGCCAACTGTTATTTAAAAGCAAGTCAAAGATCACACAGATAAGTATTCCCATCAGGGTTTTCACCATCACTGCAAAGACATAACATTCAGCCTCCTGGCTCTCTTGTGGCAGCTTTACTGCTCTGAGTACCTCTGCAGGATCTTCCTGACCATCAAACACCCTTTGGTCTTCCTGACCATCAAACACATCCCAGTGGTATTCGCACACGCTGTATCTTAGCTCTGTATCTTTCCTTGCAGCTTCCTAGCTGCTCTTGTTCCTCCTGCACTCTCTCTCAGACTTCCTTGTTGCTTCTGTCCCACATGGACTCTCCCTTGCCCCACATGGACTTTCTCTTTTGCAGACATCCCCACTTGCAAAAACTCATTTCAGGGAGGTGGTAAACTCATTTCAGGGAGGTGGCGATTCGCACCTGCAACCCTTCCCCCCCCCCCCCCCCCCTGCGGCAAAATATTTTGTAAATGACCTTTTTAATACTTTTCCACAGTGCTTCTGGGGAAGGGGGTGGGTGGTATGTGGCAGTGGACGGTGTCAGTAGTTTTTTTATTTTTAATAATTGATTTTTTTACAATTTAATTTGTTTCTTAATTTTCACAATGCTTTTTGGGGGGAGGGGGTTGAGGCAGTGGACAGACAAGGGGAGAGTGGAGTCAGTAGTTTTTTATTTTATTTTTATTTTATTCTTTTACGCTTTTTAATTTTTTAGAATTTTTTTTACAATTCTCTTATTATTTTTTGGGGGGCTTTGGTGAGATGTCAGCAGGTACACTTGTTATTTTTTTTACGTCAAAGCAGATAAAATATATATATATATATATATATATATATATATATATATATATATATATTCCGAAATAAAGTAAAAAACATAACAAATAAACAAACAGTGTGTATGTGTGTATATAACTATCTATCTATCTATATACCGTATTTATCGGCGTATAACACGCACTTTTTTCCCCTTAAAATCAGGGGAAAATCATGGGTGCGTGTTATACGCCGATCCCCGCTATTTTGTGATCTGTCGGAGCGATCGCCGCAATCGCCGCCGACATTCACATAGCGTGTATTTTCAAATATGGCGCCGCGGAGTTCGGAGGGACTCGGCGGCGCTTGTTCAGCTGAACGAGCGCCACTGAGGACACAGTGACTGGGCGGAGCCGAGATACACATAGCCGAGGGTTCTCGGCTCTTCTCGGCGCCGTTCACAGTCGCGCCCAGTCCCGCCATTGGACCTGTGTTATGTCCATCATAGGGACTGGGCGTGACTGTGAACGGCGCCGAGAAGAGCCGAGAACCCTCGGCTATGTGTATCTCGGCTCCGCCCAGTCACTGTGTCCTCGGCGGCGCTCGTTCAGCTGAACGAGCGCTGCCGAGTCCCTCCGAACTCCGTGGCACCATATTTAAAAATACACTGTACTGTGTGCCCTAACTAAACTTGTGTATGTCAGCGACGACAAGGCTGCACTGACCACTGGGGCAAGGCTGCACTGGGGCAAAGCTGCACTGACAAGGCTTCACTGGGGCAAAGCTGCACTGACAAGGCTGCACTGGGGCAAAGCTGCACTGACAAAGTTTCACTGGGGCAAAGCTGCACTGACAAGGCTGCACTGACAAGGCTGCACTGGGGCAAAGCTGCACTGACAAGGCTGCACTGACAAGGCTGCACTGGGGCAAAGCTGCACTGACAAGGCTGCACTGGGGCAAAGCTGCACTGACAAGGCTGCACTGGGGCAAAGCTGCACTGACAAGGCTGCAGATGGACACGATAACGCTGCATTGATGGGCATTTAAATGTAAGGTTTTTTTCCTTAAACTTCCCTCCTAAAAGTTTTTTTCCTTAAAATTCCCTTCTAAACTTGGGGTGCGTGTTATACGCCGGCGCGTGTTATACGCCGATAAATACGGTATATATATATTTGTCCTATGCTGTAAGGAGGTGTTTTTCTTAGGAAAATGGGCAGAGATCAGGAGGCGCTTGTGGGTGTGCGGGAGCTGCCGTAGAAATGCGAGAGTCTCCCGCACCTCGCGGGAGACTTGAGATGTCTGCTTTTGTTCCTCCTAGACTTAGATGCCCAGCAGCATCTCACAGGGCTCCCATCACACACACTGACTTTCATCAGGAGGGTGGGGCCCTGAACTCTATCTCTGACTCTAATATGAAGCCAGCACACACCCAAGCCATTAGTGTGCCTGCTTCTCCCAAAATCTGGCTTAAACCACCATTTACACTCCCTAATAAGAACACAAAAAGTAATCAAACCTGCCACAGATTCTAACCCTTCCCCATCCTACAAAAATGTTCCTGTTACTTGTACCCTGTTATGGAAGCTTCCTCTCCCTCTCTGTTTTATTTGGCATCCATCAAATAGACAAGAAGTGACAGGAAATATTTCCTGTGAACACACAGACAGCAATATAAATTCTTCTCCAGTACTGGTAAGGGGGAAGAACAAATGATTGTCCCAACTACAACCCTCCCCACTCTCCCCACCTCTGCGTATTTCTTTTCTCTTAGGCTATTTGTATTTTGGGGGTCCATCATTACTATTGCAGTACACATCCCCCTTGTCTTGGTTAAGGGTTTAGATATGTCTCCTCGATAGAGATCTCCTACAATGCAACACTCAAATTTTGACAGGGGAACTCTACTTCAAATGCTGTTACACCCCCTGGGGATATCTAAAATATGTAGAGCCGCATCTGAATGGAATTCTCACCATTCATGACGAGCTGAGGATACATGCAGTATGGCCATGTGCGGCAATTCAACGTACCCATATTTGTACTTTCTTATTTTACCCTATGTGTACTGTTGTACAATTGAAGTCTGTGTTTGCTTTTGTACTCGGATTATACAAAACTTGTTCAATACAATTTTATTGAAACAACAAAGAAAATTGGGGAGGAGTGCAGTCACATGACTTCTCAAAATCATGCAACTGTCCTTTCCTTCTATCATAGAATTCTCTACTGCGTTAAAGTGGGAGCAAACTCACTTGTCTGATTTTGTCCTATAGGTAACCCTACAATAAGGCATACCTATAGGTATGGTAAAAATCTCTTAATCGTGCACCGTTTAGGAGATATTTACTGTATATGCAGCCGGTGATGTCAATGGCGCATGCGCTCTGAAGGAACGACATACGCGTGCCATTCCTTCAGAGCCGTTTCATAAGTGAAATCATCCCCGGCTCAGTCATTCCTTTTGCTGAAGCTCTCCAACCCAGAAGGAAGGCCTTCACTGGTGACAGCATGCCGCTGGAGGGCTTAGTTTTCAGGTAAGTCTGTGATGCAATGCATACTAGCACATTATGACTTAAATTGCTCGGTGCCTTTTTTTTATTTTTTATGCGGTTTACTACCGCTTTAATCTGCCAAATGTGGCCTGAATTTTATGAATGGGCTATAGAATTCAGGCCACAGTAATTTTGTGCATTGTGGAGAGCAGATATGTACACCTTTTAGAACAAAGAAAATGGAGGGGATGTCCCCATCAGCCTGTGATTTATCTATAAAGTTGTGCTCATAAGTTTACATAACCCGGGCAGAATTTATGATTTCTTGGCCATTTTTCAAACAATATGAATGATAACACAAAAACATTTCTTCCACTCGTGGTTAGTGTTTGGCTGAAGCCATTTATTATCAATCAACTGTGTTTACTCTTTTTAAATAATAGCAACAGAAACTACCCAAATGATCCTGATAAAAAGTTGATTTTGGCCTGATAACATGCACACAAGTTGACACAAAGGGGTTTGAATGGCTATTAAAAGTAACCATCCTCACCTGTGATCTGTTTGCTTGTAATTAGTGTGTGTGTATAAAAGCTCAATGCATTTCTGGACTCCTGACAGATCCTTGCATCTTTCATCCAGTACTGCCCTGACGTTTCTGGATTCTGAGTCCTGGGGAAAGCAAAAGAATTGTCAAAGGATCTGCAGGAAAAGGTAGTTGAACTGTATAAAACAGGAAAAGATATAAAAAGATACCCAAGGAATTGAGAATGCCAATCAGCAGTGTTCAAAACTCTAATCAAGAAGTGGAAAATGAGGGGTTATGTTGAAACCAAACCACGGTCAGGTAGACCAATTCAGGTTCCAGCCACAACTGCCAGGAAAATTGTTTGGGATGCAAAGAAAAACCCACAAATAACTTCAGGTGAAATACAGGACTCTCTGAAAACATGTGGTGTGGCTGTTTCAAGATGAACAATAAGGAGGCACTTGAATAAAGATGGGCTGCATGGTTGAGTCGCCAGAAGAAAGCCATTACTACGCAAATGCCACAAAGTATCCTGCTTACAATATGCCAAACAGCACAGAGACAAGCCTCAAATATTCTGGCACAAAGTAATACAGAGTGATGAGACCAAAATTGAGCTTTTTGGCCACAACCATAAACGCTACATTTGGAGAGTCAACAAGGCCTATGATGAAAAGTACGGAGGTGGATTATTGTTGTTTTGGGGATGTGTGACCTACAAAGGCACAGGAAATTTGGTCAAAATTGTTGGCAAGATGAATGTAGTATGTTAGCAAAAAATACTGGAGGAACATTTGCATTCATAAGCCAGGAAGCTGCACATGGGACGTACTTTAACATTCCAACATGCCAATGATCCAAAACACAAAGCCAAGTCGACCTGTCATTGGCTACAGCAGAATAAAGTGAAGGTTCTGGAGTGGCCATCTGTCTCCTAACCTCAATATCATTGAGCCACTCTCGGGAGATCTCAAACGTGCAGTTCATGCAAGACAGCCCAAGAATTTACAGGAACTGGAGGCTTTTTGCCAGAGGAATGGGCAGCTTTACCATCTGAGAAGATAAAGAGCCTCATCCACAAATACCACGAAAGACTTCAAGCTGTCATTGATGTTAAAGGGGACAATACACGGTATTAAGAACTGAGGTATGTCAACTTTTGATCAGGGTCATTTTGGTAGTTTCTGTTGCCATTATGATTTAAAAAGAGTAAACACAGTTGATTGATAATAAATGGCTTTAGCCAAACACTAACCATGAGTGAAAGAAAAGTTTTTGTGTTATCATTCATATTCTCTGAAAAATGGCCAAGAAATCATAAATTCTGTCAGGGTATGTAAACTTATGAGCACAACTGTATATAGAAAGCATGGAACTATTCAGGACTATGATAGCTCCATACTTGCCACCATAATCTACAGCAGCAGCTATAACTATACTAGTCTACAGCATATGACCTTACCTCTTGTAGTCCCTTCTTCACACTAGTTATATATTGAATATTTTTCTACACTGGGATGAAAATGTTGTGTTCTACAGTCGTCTAGTTTGTCTTCCAGATCCAATTACTATACCTTCAGTGTGATAAAGTCAGAAAACTTCATGCATAAAGTCAAAGTTTTCTCACAGTTGTTTCCTGACAAGCTGCTCGTTTACAAAGCGCTGCCGAAAAGGCCAGCTTTTTAATGATGTTCCTTAGGATGCATTAAAAAATAATGACCGTGCTGCTTTTGAAAAATTACTGAGACCTAACATGTTCATCTCATTTTACACCAGCTACTTTGTTTCTTTGGAGGACTTTGTATTTCTTCATAGTTGTATTTCTGAACCATAGAAAATGCACACAATATAAATGACTACCAGTGTTCAAACTCATAAAACTGGTCCCCCCATCACCACACATTATAACCATTAACCAATGAGTAATTTAATATTTTCAATATGCTGTAATTGTTCAGTATTGTTTCATTTTACCATATTTTATTTATTTATAATATTTGTATGTAATGAACTGTCAAAAACCAACACTTGTTGGTAAATATATTATCTTTGGCAATGCATTACTTTCTTATGGTTACGTTTTTCATGTTTCTTTAAGTACTCCCTCTTCCACCTACAAAATCGCCCCCAACCCCCTCCTCTTGTTATTAATTTATACAGTGATAAAAATTTTTAAAAAATCATGTTCCTAACTACTTACCTAAATGGACCTAAAGTCCTCTATCTTCCAGACTACAGAGGTGGATATTTTCTATTGGCTATCCACTGACAGGATCCTCTAGGGCTCCAGAAAATTTCACTGCATGTTGATTCCACAACAAGGGGACCGATTAGTGGCAGGCACTGACTACAGTGTTGGATCACCGATGTCCACTTCAGGAAAAGGTGCCAGAGAGGGAAACATGATAAGTTAAAGCCTAAGTGCAACCAAAATCAAAAACAGAAAAATCAGCACATGGAACATAACTTACAGTCAGTAGGATGTGTCACTGGTGCTGATTCTCCTTCTGTTAGTAGTAATCTTCTTCTGTTCATGCCCCCCCATCCCTGACGCTATGATATTAAGGTGTGACAAGCGTTATTACAACTAAGGGGCTGTCACAGGCTCTCATCAAGAGAACCCGCCTCTTTTTCAAGGGTTCTTTAAGAAAACCTTTTTTTGAATAGGTGGGAACATGTTGGAAGGGATAGATGGATGGATGGATGGATGGATGGATGGGTGGGGGCTTAGATGTGCCTGGAAATTAGCTTTAAAGGAACCCTGTTTTAGGAGTTATGAAGGTTGCCAAGTATACATAGGGGAGTTATACTTAAACTGGAGAGTGCAAAATCTGGTGCAATTCTGCATAGAAACCAATCAGCTTCCAGGTTTTATTGCCAAACCTTATTTGAAAGTTGACATTAGAAATTGATTGTCTACCATAAACAGCTGCACCAGATTATGAGTACTCCAGTTTTAGTAAATCTCCCCATACTCTCAGCATATAAGGCAAGTTGTAAGAGGCATGTAGAGGAAGACGTCATATAGTAAACAATGCAAACCACAAGGGGATATGTGTGGGAAATCCTCAGTGGACACCTAAAAAAGTAGACCGAATCCCAGATGGCAATTTAAATTTTTCATACGGAATCCCAACTGACTTGCAGTATTTTTAAGAGCAAATTGGGGAAATATGAGAACAAAAAAATCCCAAATACAATTCCTGGCAAAACCTTTTATTGCTTTTAGGCTGCATTTATCATTGAAAATGTATTCCAAGGGGGAATAATTCATTAATCCCTTTCACACAGTATCTATGAATCTAGTTTTATAGCTGCTATTTTTTTTTTTTCATTTTAAATATCCATTATTGTGTTTCTGTGTAACAGCTCTAAAAACAGTCTCACAAAGGCATTGATAAACTGATACATAATAAAAAGGTCATTTTTAACAAGCGTTTAATGTAAATCCATAGAATAACACCGTGTTTGGGTTAGCAATTATCTCCACACAGTAGTGATTGTAGATGGAGTTGGTAAAATAATCTTCTGTGCACCCCGTATAAATACATTCCTCCTGAATGTAATCCGATGAGCATGGAAGAATTTAAACATCTGTTTAACAAGTGCTTATTTCTGAGCTGCTTCTCAGCTACTGCAGGCTCTGCTTTTAACCTCAGAGTCAACCACAAAACATGCTGAAAACAAGCATGGACACTGTGCAAATCACTAAATGTGGAAAACACATTCCACCTCCTCTTCTGGAGTCAAAAAGTGATATAAATGTGAAACGGGCCAAAAGCTGGATTATGCTGTTTTCTTTTTCTCCTTGATACTCTCTTATAATAAAGATGGGTCAAAGACAATAACATATGGGGTGGGAAGGCGAATGTGAAATTGCATTTAAAGTGACCTTTGTTGCAATTTTAAAAAAACAGAAGCCATCAGCTTCTTGCAAAGCAAACTATTTATAAATACAGTACCTACCTCACTATCCGTACCCCCGAACCCCACTATGTCAGAGAGAGAAGGTTGCAGAAGGACCTTTAGAACTGCCAAGTTTTCTTTTGGTGTCTGGTCCCCTTTTGCGCTCTATGGTTCCCATATGTTACTATTGCATCCTTTAATCTTGTTAGCAACAGGGTTGCTTTAGAACTGAATTCCAGGCAAATAAAAAAAGCAGATGAATGTAGTTATATATAAAAATGAAAAATGCATTAAAGATGAACTCCAGACAGATTTAAAAAACACAAATTAATGCAGCTTTGTGATTGTTAAAGTATACCTACAAGTAGAGCGTCTTTTTTTTTGTTTGTTTTGGCTAGAGTGGAGAGGGATTAGAACAAATTTCAGGACTTTATTGCTGTCAAGGAGATTCTCCCTCTCCATTTGTCCTGTTTACCATTACCATTCAAAGTGAATGTAAAAGAAAATCCCAAATTTTGAGTTAGAGGGGAAATCTTCCAATGGGGAACGTTCTGGTGACCTAGGCGGCCCGAAGGGATTTTCTTAATTTGCAGGGATTTCCTATTTAAGGTGGATGATAAGAGTCCTTTTTGACTCACCCATGCAGGGTGAGGGGTCCTGGGATAGTCTGGTTGAAGAGGAGAGGATTGATTTGTTAAGTCCTCAATTTGGACCCAGGATTCGAAGGCTTGGAGAGACTTTGGGTGGGAAAGAGCCTCCAACCCTTATTACAGGGACTTTCGTACCAAAAGGGTCAATCCATCTCCAGGGGAGGCCTGAAAAGGAGCAGGAAAGAGTCAGCACTTGTTGGTGAGGTGGAGTGAGGAAGTATACAGCTCTGTATGACTCTATGAGGACTGTCTGACGTCTGAGAATGGTTGTTGAGCTCCTTCAGCTTTTCCAGGACCCTGAGGCAGACAGGGACATAATGCTGTTTAGGGACAAGTTTTTAGGCGGTGAGGCAAAAATTTGAGTTGTACCAGAATTATGTTTTGTGTTTACTTTGTTGAAGAAAGCTTTTTTTTTTGCTTGATTTTGAAGTACCAAATCATGTTTATGTTTACAAGCAGCAGGCTGGTGATCTTTATCTCCCAATATTACAGTATATTTACTGTATAAATTTGAATGGTTATTCGAACCTATATACAGTGGGGATGGAAAGTATTCACACCCCCTTAAATTTTTCACTCTTTGTTATATTGCAGCCATTTGCTAAAATCCTTTAAGTTCATTTTTTCCCCCCATTAATGTACACACAGCACCCCATATTGACAGAAAATCACAGAATTGTTGACATTTTTGCAGATTTATTAAAAAAGAAAAACTAAGTATTCAGACCCTTTGCTCAGTATTTAGACGCACCTTTTTGATCTAATACAGCCATGAGTCTTTTTGGGAAAGATGCAACAAGTTTTTCACACCTGGATTTGGGGATCCTCTGCCATTCCTCCTTGCAGATCCTCTCCAGTTCTGTCAGGTTGGATGGTAAACGTTGGTGGACAGCCATTTTTAGGTCTCTCCAGAGATGCCCAATTGGGTCTAAGTCAGGACTCTGGCTGGGCCATTCAAGAGCAGTCACGGAGTTGTTGTGAAGCCACTCCTTCGTTATTTTAGCTGTGTGCTTAGGGTTATTGTCTTGTTGGAAGGTAAACCTTCGGCCCAGTCTGAGGTCCTGAGCAGTCTTTATAAGGTTTTCGTCCAGGATATCCCTGTACTTGGCTGCATTCATCTTTCCCTCGATTGTAACCAGTCGTCCTGCCCCTGCAATGGAAAAACACCCCCACTGCATGATGCTACCACCACCATGCTTCACTGTTGGGACTATATTGGACAGGTGATGAGCAGTGCCTGGTTTTCTCCACACATACTGCTTAGAATTAAGGCCAAAAAGTTCTATCTTAGTCTCATCAGACCAAAGAATCTTATTTCTCACCATCTTTGAGTCCTTCAGGTGTTTTTTAGCAAACTCCATGTGGACTTTCATGTGTCTTGCACTGAGGAGAGGCTTCCGTTGGGCCACTCTGCCATAAAGCCCCGATTGGTGGAGGGCTGCAGTGATGGTTGACTTTCTACAACTTTCTCCCATCTCCGGACTGCATCTCTGGAGCTCAGCCACAGTGATCTTTGGGTTCTTCTTTACCTCTCTCACCAAGGCTCTTCTACCCCGATAGCTCAGTTTGGCCGGACGGCCAGCTCTAGGAAGGGTTCTGGTTGTCCCAAACGTCTTCCATTTAAGGATTATGGAGGCCACTGTGCTCTTAGGAACCTTAAGTGCAGAAGAATTTTTTTTGTAACCTTGGCCAGATCTGTGCCTTGCCACAATTCTGTCTCTGAGCTCTTCAGGCAGTTCCTTTGACCTCATGATTCTCATTTGCTCTGACATGCACTGTGAGCTGTAGGGTCTTATATAGACAGGTGTGTGGCTTTCCTAATCAAGTCCAATCAGTATAATCAAACACAGCTGGACTCAAATGAAGGTGTAGAACCATCCCAAGGATCAGAAGAAATGGACAGCACCTGAGTTAAATATATGAGTGTCACAGCAAAGGGTCTGAACACTTAGGACCATGTGATATTTCAGTTTTTCTTTTTAGGTAAATATGCAAAAAATGCCAACAATTCTGTGTTTTTCTGTCAATATGGGGTGCTGTGTGTACATTAATGAGGAAAAAAAATGAACTTAAATGAATTTAGCAAATGGCTGCAATATAACAAAGTGAAACATTTAAGGGGGTCTGAATACTTTCTGTCCCCACTGTATATCTAATACTGGTCACCCACATGATGCAAGATACACAGTGCACTATGAGTATTCAAAAGGAAGCATGGAGCATAATATAAGGAACTGTTCTGATTAAAATTTGCAGCCATCTGAAAGAATGGGAAAATACAATGAGGAGTCACCACTCTGACAGAATGACTGTGTAGCTTTTACCGTAAGCCAATACATTTGTAATCAACTGGCTTTTTTTCCACAAAGCAGATGTGGATATCCTGGAAGAAAGTGAAGAGGTGCCTGGGGCTCCATCTGCTGGCTGAAATGGAGTTACAAAAAATCTATATGTAATATCACATTTTTACCTAACCTATTTTTTTTTGTTAGCCCTGCACCAATAAACAAAGCAGCTATTTACAATTTTAATCATAAATGTAATTTTAACAAAAGTGTTTTTTAGGTTCAGACAGAAACGGGAAGAATTGGAACCTCTGTGGGGCATTTATTGCTGTCTATAGCTCCATAAGTGAGATTTCTCAGGCACTTTTGTGTCCTGAGACACAACAAGCAGTAAGTGGAAATCCCACAAAAATGAAAGGAAATCTCCCTTTACACAGTTGTTACTGGAACAGATATCCCCAACGCAAGATTACCCCTCACTTCCTATTCCAGAGATAAACGTACAATTCTAGATATGCCATCACTTTGTTTCCCGGTAACAACAGACACCAGGATAAGCTGGTCACAGGACAAACAAAGAGGATGACTCTTTCCATCAGGGCCACAGTAATAAAAACCTGACAGGGACTCTAACCATCCCCTCACTCTATTCAAAAACTAGATAAAACATTTGGCTGGAATTTTGTTATAAGCTAATGTTGATCGCACATGCAGCTCCATTCTGACCCAGGCCAGGACAAGGGGTGGGCAGGAGTGGCGGCTGCCCTGGGCACTGTGGTACCATGTGTAATGGTGGGGGACGCCACAAGGAAATCGAGGGGAGCAGATTTGTGTTGGGTGGGGGAAATTTGGGGGTAGCAGGGGGTAAGAATTGTTCTAGGAGGGAAATTTTTGGAGGGGGGGAGAGTGCTAGGAAAGGTGATTTTGGGGATTTATGTTGGGAAGGGGAATGAGGACTTGTGCAAGGAGGAGGGATTTGGGGTATTTGGAATAGAAAAGGCGATATGGTAGAGGGGGGATTTTTTTGGGAGGGAGGGGGAATTTGTGCCAGTAGATATGATTGGGGTTATTTGTGCTAGGAGAGGAAATTTGTGTGTGTGTGTGTGTGGGGGGGGGGGGGTGGTCGGTCTGTGCTAGAAGAGGGTATTTGTGCTAGGAGGGGGCATTTGGAGTGGGGGGTTGAGAGAATCTGTAATTGGGGGGGGGGGGCTACTTTGAGGAGAAGAGTATTTGTGCTGGAAGGGGTGATTTTTTTTTGGAGGGGGGGTGTGTGCTTTGGGGCTTTGGATAGAGAGAGGATTTGAACTAGGAGAGGGGGATGGGGGGTAAAGATTTGTGCTGGGGGGATTTCAGCAGGGGGTGGATTTGTCCTCGGAGGAGGGGGAATGTATGCTTAGGGGGTAAGCATGCAGATTAGTGCTCAATTTTTTTCTTTTCGGGGGTGGGAGGGGATTTTGCTAACACAAATGCTCATAGATCTTGGGGGGGGTGTCACAGTTTGGCATGTTCACCCTCTACATGGCCTGGAGGACCCTTTAAAATGTCCTGAAAGTTGTGGAAAACACAGAGAAAACTTGAGAACGACAATCTGTCCACATCATTGAGATTTTCTACAGTCAGCCGGGGCAGGCAAGAGCTAATTTTATATTTCAATGCACGCAGGCACATTTGATTGAAATAATAAGTTTTCTTTGATTA
Source organism: Aquarana catesbeiana (assembly GCF_042186555.1). Taxonomy (NCBI): domain Eukaryota; kingdom Metazoa; phylum Chordata; class Amphibia; order Anura; family Ranidae; genus Aquarana; species Aquarana catesbeiana. Next base: position 881,082,435 of record NC_133324.1, read on the forward strand.
GTGGATGTATATTTACCAAATGCTCCACTTTTCCGATTCTGGAATGGTTATCTCTGTTTCTTAAATGGCAAGAAGAATGCAGCATCTCATTTTAAATTGTAAATCTATTTATATGCTAATGTCTCTGTGTTCCTTGCCACAAATAGCACCGGTGGTGTTAGACAATTTAATCACATACATGGATTAGGCAGCAATGGGCAATGAATCAAATTTTTTTTGCTCAGGTATTTTTTTTTTTTATATTATATGAGCCTAAACTGTGTAATTTGCCTGTTCTACCAATCACTGGGGTTTCTGATGGATTATGTATCTTCCTTACTGAACATGGGCTGAATTATTATCTAAAATGGCTATCCCGTTGTGATCCAATATTTCAATTTTCATATTGATTATCACTGGAATTGCCATTCTCCCTGCTTGGGATTTTTTTGGTTTGACAACCTGTAGAGCTTTTCTGATAAATTAAACTTAAAGTGCTGTAAATAAAAAAGAAGGGGACAAAACCCTTTTTTATTACTTTTAAAACTATTTAACCACTTAACTTGACCTCCGGAAGGTTTAACCCTTTCATGACCAGGCCATTTTTGCAATACGGCACTGCGTTACTTTATCTGACAACTGCGCGGTCATGCAACGCTGTACCCAAATAACATTGATGCGCTTTTTTTCCCACAAATAGAGCTTTCTTTTAGTGGCATTTCGTCACCACTGCGGTTTTTATTTTTTGCTCTAGAAACAAAAAAAAAAACTGACAATTTAGAAAAAAAACTAATTTTTTTTACCTTCAGCTATAAAACATATCCAAGAAAAAAATTTAAAAGGTCAACATTCCTCATGAATTTAGGCCAATATGTATTCTGCTACCTATTTTTGGTTAAAAAAAAAAATCCCAATAAACGTATATTGATTGGTTTGCGCAAAAGTTATAGCGTCTACTATGGGATATATATATATACTGGAATTTTTATTTATTTATTTTTTACTAGTAATGGCGGCAATCAGCGACTTAGAGCAGGACTCCGCTATTGCGGTGGACATTCATACACTGACACTTTTTGGGAACCAGTGTCACTAATACAATGATCAGTGCTAAAAATATGCACTGTCACCGTACTAATGACACTGGCTGGGAAGGGCTTAAACATCTAGCGTGATCAAAGGGTTAAATATGTGCCTAGCCAGTGTTTTGGTGTACTGTGGTAGGTGCTTTTACTAAGGGAAATAATGGATTTTATTATCTGCTTTGGGGGGAAAGAAAATCCATTACACCCCGCTGATAGGACAGGGCTCTGCCTTATTTACATAGGCAAGGTTTTGTCCTGTGTGAATTCCCAATGATTGGCGGTTGCCAGGGGTAATCCACGTATGTGCCCCCTACCGTTCCCACCATATATGTATGTTATACGGTTGGTAAGCGGTTAAATTAGGTGTCATAAAACATACTTACAAAAGCTGTATGACTATATTATTATTATTATTATTATTACACAGGAATCATATAGCGCCAACAGTTTGGGCAGCACTTTACAACATGGAGGCAGACAGTACAGTTACAATACAATTCAATACAGGAGGAATCAGAGGGTCCTGCCCGTTAGAGCTTACAATCTAGAAGGGAGGGTCAAGTGATACAAAAGGTAATAACTGTGGGGGATGAGCTGATGGAGAAAAGCAAAATACAGTTGTTAGGTGTGGGTAGGATAGGCTTCTCTGAAGAGAAGGGTTTTCAGGGATCATCTAAAAGCTAACAGAGTAGAAGATAATCGGACAGATTGAGGTAAGGAGTTCCATAGGATGGGAAAAGAAGCTCTGGAAAAGTCCTGGAGACAAGCATAGGAGGAGGTGGCGAGAGAGCTAGAGAGCAGGAGGTCTTGGGAGGAACGAAGGGAACGAGTAGGTTGGTATTTTAAGACTAGGCTAGTGATGTAGCTGGGGGCAGAGTTGTGGGTGGCTTTGTAAGTTGTTGTTAGTATTTTGAATTCAATTTATTGGGTGAGCGGAAGCCAATGGAAGGCTTGACAGAGAGAAGTAGCAGACACACAGCGATTGGTAAGATGGATGAGTCTGGCAGCCGTGTTCATGATGGACTGAAGGAGGGATAGCCTATGTAAAGGTAACCCAATGAGAAGGGAGTTGCTGTAGTCGAGGCGAGATGACCAGTGAGTGAATTAGGAGCTTTGTGGTGTCGTTGGTTAGAAAGGGGCGTATTTTGGAGATGTTGCGGAGGTTGCCCTCAAAACACATCAGCTTGTTTTCTTGTTATTGATTGAAGCCCAGATCCATCTGAAGTATCTGCATGTTTCATATTCTCTCATAATTCAGGATTCTCTCCCTGTCTCCATGTATGAGTGCCTGGGAAACCAATCACCAAGCACCAGAACTTATGAGAGAAAAGTGGGTGAGGCAAATAGAAAAGGTGGAGGCATTTTTTTGAATATACAAAACACTTTAAAGGTTCTGCATGGACAAAGCAAAGGTTTACTTTAAACATAACATGCACAGTGTCTTAGTGGTAGGAAATTCTACCTTATAGCACTGGGGTCCATCAGATCGAGTCTTGGTTAGGATGCTGTCTGTACAGAATTGGCATGTTCCCCCAAGTTTTTGGAGTGTGGGTTTCCTCCTCCACTAACAGATTCAGCAGGGTAATTGGCTCTTGTCTAAAACTGGCCTTGGGCCCCATGTACACGGGATGCTGCTAAACGTACGTTCAGAGGCAGTTGGACGCTTTTTTCAACTGCCCCCAAACTCATTCAATGTTATCCTATGTGACCATGTACACAGTCTCGTTTATTGCCATTTTTTTGCAGTTGCGTTTAACAACGTTTTTTTAAAAGCAAATAAATGGGTTCAGACGCCGAAGATTTCTATGTTGCAGACGCCAAACACGAATAAATGTGGCTAAACGCGGTATTGGCTTTTAGACGCATTTTCGTTTATAAGCGTTTTTAAAGGTGCCCTATTTTTTTTACATTAAAAGTCTCAAAAATGATAGCAAATGATGAAAAACCATTAAAAAATATTTTAAAAAATTGTAATTGCTTGCAATGATTCATAGACCATTTATATACCCTAATGAGCCCTTGATCCAATCCAATACACCACTAGCATTGCTGTTATCCGAAGTATAATTGGGATTTGACCCATATGTTGTTAGATTTGAACAAGCAACTTGTGGCAAGTGACGTGACAAGTGGACAATCTGCAACTTGCGTGGCAAATGACAATCCGCAACTTGTTTCAGGTGACGTGGCAAGGGATAATCCACAACATGTGGCAGGTGACGTGGCAAGTGGACAATCCACAACCTGTGGCAGGTGATGTGGCAAGTGACAATCCACAACTTATAGCAGGTGACGTGGCAAGTGGACAATGCGCAACTTGTTTCAGGTGACGTGGCAAGGGATAATCAGCAACATGTGGCAGGTGACATGGCAAGTGGACAATCCACAACTTGTGGCAGGTGACGTGGCAAGGGATAATCTGCAACATGTGGTAGGTGACGTGGCAAGTGGACAATCCACAACATGTGGCAGGTGACGTGGCAAGTGGACAATCTGCAACTTGTGGCAGGTGATGTGGCAAGTGGACAATCCACAACTTGTGGAAGGTGACGTGGCAAGTGACAATCTGCAACTTGTGGCAGGTGACATGGCAAGTGGACAATCCGCAACTTGTGGCAGGTGATGTGGCAAGTGGACTATCCACAACTTGTGGCAGGTGACGTGGCAAATGACAATCCGCAACGTGTGGCAGGTGATGTGGCAAGTGGACAATTAGCAACTTGTGGCAGGTGACTTGGCAAGTGGACAATCCACAACTTGTGGCAGGTGACGTGGCAAGTGACAATCCGCAACTTGTGGCAGGTGACGTGGCAAGTGGACAATCCGCAACTTGTGGCAAGTGATGTGGCAAGTGGACAATCTGCAACTTGTGGCAGGTGACTTGGCAAGTGGACAATCCACAACTTGTGGCAGGTGACGTGGCAAATGACAATCCGCAACATGTGGCAGGTGACGTGGCAAGTGGACAATCAGCAACGTGTGGCAAGTGACAATCCGTAACTTGTGGCAGGTGACGTGGCAAGTGACACGCTAAATGCAAGTGCACTGCTGCTCTCTCAGCTGCTGCTACTCACTCTGGTCTCACAAAATGGCTGAAATAGTTAAATAATACTGTTTTAATCCACAACATGTGGCAGGTGACGTGGCAAGTGGACAATCCACAACCTGTGGCAGGTGATGTGGCAAGTGACAATCCACAACTTATAGCAGGTGACGTGGCAAGTGCACAATGCGCAACTTGTTTCAGGTGACGTGGCAAGGGATAATCAGCAACATGTGGCAGGTGACATGGCAAGTGGACAATCCACAACTTGTGGCAGGTGACGTGGCAAGGGATAATCTGCAACATGTGGTAGGTGACGTGGCAAGTGGACAATCCACAACATGTGGCAGGTGACGTGGCAAGTGGACAATCTGCAACTTGTGGCAGGTGATGTGGCAAGTGGACAATCCACAACTTGTGGAAGGTGACGTGGCAAGTGACAATCTGCAACTTGTGGCAGGTGACATGGCAAGTGGACAATCCGCAACTTGTGGCAGGTGATGTGGCAAGTGGACTATCCACAACTTGTGGCAGGTGACGTGGCAAATGACAATCCGCAACGTGTGGCAGGTGATGTGGCAAGTGGACAATTAGCAACATGTGGCAGGTGACTTGGCAAGTGGACAATCCACAACTTGTGGCAGGTGACGTGGCAAGTGACAATCCGCAACTTGTGGCAGGTGACGTGGCAAGTGGACAATCCGCAACTTGTGGCAAGTGATGTGGCAAGTGGACAATCTGCAACTTGTGGCAGGTGACTTGGCAAGTGGACAATCCACAACTTGTGGCAGGTGACGTGGCAAATGACAATCCGCAACATGTGGCAGGTGACGTGGCAAGTGGACAATCAGCAACGTGTGGCAAGTGACAATCCGTAACTTGTGGCAGGTGACGTGGCAAGTGACACGCTAAATGCAAGTGCACTGCTGCTCTCTCAGCTGCTGCTACTCACTCTGGTCTCACAAAATGGCTGAAATAGTTAAATAATACTGTTTTTTGAGCTTGGGGAGGGTCTTATGATGTTATCTTAACTAAACGCTTCTAGACACAAACGCGGTAAAACGCTGCTAAACGCAGCATGCAAACGTGGCTAAATGGGCATTTTAAATGCCGGTTTCAAGGTGTCAAAAAAAATTGTTCAGAGGACTTTGCCTCAGCGTCCCGTGTACATGGAGCCTTATTATGATATTCTGTTCAGTGCGCCTGAGATAACTGTCTTACCATCTGCCCCAACAGCAGATAAAGTACTTTGAGTCTTCGGAGAGAAAAGCGCTATATAAATATTAATAATAAAATAAAAAAAAAAGCATGATATATTAGCTCCCTCTTGCTGCTGAAGTTATCCTTCCAAAATATGCAAAACAAGAGACTACACCTTCAGAGCAAAAAATGATCACATTAAAAAATCTGAAGTATTTATTCTATTCTTGAAAATAATAATAAATAATTACTCCAAACCTTTAGAAATAACCTCTAATATGTCTTCTATTTGTATCCTTTGTTTACTAGACTGGATGAGGATAAGCCTTTTGCACAATACATAGCTCTGTTTACTCATTTGCTCCAATCAGTGGAATTTCAGATTTGAAGTAAGGAAATATTGAAATCCTGTCTTCTCTATTTGCTCAAGTCTTTGTCATACTACTCATTCATTATAATGATGGCAGTACAGATTGTTTGTACAGCTACCCTATTCTCCTTGAAATAAAGCAATATTTGTTTTGTAAAACTTCAATTCGGTGTCATCTTGATTGCTTTTTCAATAAGTAAATAATTTCAAAACATTTTTTTGTTTCTTTTTTTTTTTCTTTTAGAATTATCAGGATGAGGTTAGGTAAGTGATTCTGCTGCTAGTGACAAATTGGCAGTGGCAAGATAGCTAAGGAGAATGGCAGAATCACTAAAGCCTCGTACACATGCTTAGATGCTAGTCTCATACAACATCAGAAGTGACGTCATGTGTTGACTAGTTTTGTATGTATTCCTTCGTTTCTGAGCATGCTTAGTCTTGCTCTTACGATTTTTTTCATACGAAAACCGTACTAATGAAACGAAAATTGGAAATTGAGTTCATATCCGCCAAACATTTTATAGTCTGCACATCCAGCTTTTGTCTGACGAAAAAGCAAAATTGGCTATCAAAAGCACCGTACTAACGATCAGAAAATCATCAGACAGCTCGTACGAATTTTTCCATCCGATTTTCGGATCGTGTGTACGTGCCTTTAGAGACCGCTTGTCTGTTCCTATGGAATTGCTACCATTGATAGTGGTTGAGATTAAGCAACACTTGGAGCCAGCAAGGGAATGATTGCATAGACGTAAAGCATCCATCTGACATCAGCCTTACATTGCACAGTTTGTGGTCTTTAAACTAAAACTTCAGGCAAGAGGCTAAATACACCATTTATAGCAGATACAATGTAGAAAGATGGGGTACAATGGACATATCAAGGATGCACCATGGCCCAAATTACTAACAAGGCAAATCCAACACAAAAGACAGACTTTTCAGTTGCTACGGGAATACACATGCAATCTTTTTTTCTTAAAAATTGAGTGGGAATACACACCCTACAAACTTTATTTCTACAAAGATTTAAATGAAAGCATCACTTGCCATGAGTATAAAAACCTTATCTGCATCGGTTGCTGCTCTCTAAAACCTACATATTTCTAAATTACTGTTATGAAGAATATGTCCCATCAAAAGTGACTCAATAGTAGAACTCTTTAACACTTTAGCACATTCAATGTTTCTCTACACGTTCCGCAGGAGTCTTCTGCTTCTTCAGGAGAGCAAATACTAGAGGGATGCAACTGTATATACTATGTACCTTGTTACCGTAGAAAAGCAACAATGAGTTTTCCTAAAGATGCATATTTTTTGCAACACAAAAAACAACATATGTCTACGTTAAAAATGTGTACATACATAGACCATCTATAAAAGGCTTAGTTTTACCTTTCAGTAGTTTGTTAATTTTTGTTTAACCTGTGCTGTGATCTAGACAGCAAAGCTAGATCCTTGACCTCCATCATAGCAGCAACACACTTAAGTAAAGGCAAAACTTTTTTTTTACACTTTGGATAGAGTAAGGGAACTGAACAAGACAAGGGAGAGCCATATGAGTGAGAGTTTTTTCACCACTCATATAGCTCTCCCTTGTCTTGTGGAGTGTTCCTGCAAGGGGATCTGTACAGTCCAGACTGTGTGAGCTGCAAGGAACCTGCCAACGCTTTTTCTGCGTTTTTTTGTATTCAGCCCCCTTTACTCTGATACTCCTAACTAAAATCTAGTGGAAACAATTGCCTTCAGAAGTCACCTTATTAATAAATAGAGTTAATCTCAATATAAATACAGCTGTTCTGTGAAGCCCTCAGAGGTTTGTTAGATTACCATAGTGAGCAAACAGCATCAGAAAGGCCAAGGAACACACCAGACATGTCAGGGACAAAGTTGTAGAGAAGTTTAAAGCAGGGTTAGATTTTAAAATAATATCCCAAGCTATGAACATCTCACGGAGCACTGTTCAATCCAAATGGAAAGAGTATGACACAACTGCAAACCTACAAGACATGGCCGTCCACCTAAACTGACAGGCCAGGCAAGGAGAGCATTATTCAGAGAAGCAGACAAGAGGCCCATGGTGACTCTGGAGGAGCTGCAGAGATCCACAGCTCAGGTGGGAGAATCTGTCCACGGGACAACTATTAGTCCTGCACTCCACAAATCTGGCCTTTATAGAAGAGTGGTAAGAAGTAAGCCATTGTTGAAAGAAAGCCATAAGAAGTCCCATTTGCAGTTTGCGAGAAGCCATGTGGAAGAAGGTGCTCTGGTCAGATGAGACCAAAATGTAACTTCTGGGCCTAAAAGCAAAACGCCATGTGTGGCAGAAAACTAACACTGCTCATCACCCTGAACACACCATCCCCACCATGAAACGTGGTGTTGGCAGCATCATGATATGGGGATGCTTTTCTTCAGCAGGGACAGGGAAGCTGGTCAGAGTTGGTGAGAAGATGGATGGAGCCAAATACAGGGCAAAATACATGAGACTGGGGAGGAGGTTCACCTTCCAGCAGGACAATGACCCTAAACATACAGCCAGAGCTACAATGGAATGGTTTAAATCAAAGCATATTCATGTGTTATGCCCCGTACACACGGTCGGACTTTGTTCGGACATTCCGACAACAAAATCCTAGGATTTTTTCCGACGGATGTTGGCTCAAACTTGTCTTGCATACACACGGTCACACAAAGTTGTCGGAAAATCCGATCGTTCTAAACGCGGTGACGTAAAACACGTACGTCGGGACTATAAACGGGACAGTGGCCAATAGCTTTCATCTCTTTATTTATTCTGAGCATGCGTGGCACTTTGTCCGTCGGATTTGTGTACACACGATCGGAATTTCCGACAACGGATTTTGTTGTCGGAAAATTTTATCTCCTGCTCTCCAACTTTGTGTGTCGGAAAATCCGATGGAAAATGTCCGATGGAGCCCACACACGGTCGGAATTTCCGACAACACGCTCCGATCGGACATTTTCCATCGGAAAATCCGACCGTGTGTACGGGGCATTAGAATGGCCCAGTCCAGACCTAAATCCAATTAAGAATCTGTGGCAAGACTTGAAAATTGCTGTTCACAGACGCTCTCCATCCAATCTGACAGAGCTTGAGCTATTTTGCAAAGAAGAATGGGCAAAAATGCCACTCTCTAGATGTTCAAAGCCGATAGAGACATTCCCAAAAAGACTTGCAGCTGTAATTGCAGCGAAAGGTGGTTCTACAAAGTATTAACTTAGGGGGCCTGTATACAAATAGAGTGGGCTGTATACAAATGCACGCCACACTTTTCACATATTTATTTGTAAAAAATGTTAAAAACCATTTATCATTTTCAATCCACTTCACAATTATGTGCCACTTTGTGTTGGTCTATCACATAAAAATCCCAATAAAATACAGTTAAGTTTTTGGTTGCAACTTACAAAATGTGGAACATTTCAAGGGTTGTGAATACTTTTTCAAGGCACTGTAATAGTTAGAAAAATTGGACAGAAGTTCTAACTCTGCCCATTTCAACCCCTGAAAATGTTTTGAGCTTAGATGGTACCTTACTCCCTATCAGATAGCCCAATTCTCCTCATCTTACTTGTTATACTCCTTATTTATTTATTTGAGAAGTTGTGGCCACATTGGCAATTTGTTCCACAATCTTTGGTCATGTATTAGTATATGTAGCTTTTGGTGGAGTGTGTTCCAGCTCCCCTCTAGTGTCGCTAAGCTAGTAATTTAACCAGACCCAGCATTAGCAATCTTAAATTTAGGGATAGACAATAATAATATAATAATTGTATTCATAGCTTGAATGTATTCCATAGTTGTGTTGCCTTGCGAGGCTACCATTCTTTCGTTTTCACTCTTACTTTCATGTTTACATTTCTATTTCTCCTTAAATTGAAGGTCTTTGTATCTTTATAAAACTTCAATAAAAACTATTGAAACAGAAAATGTTTTGGGACTTAATGGTAATATATACAGCAGTCCATACACAGTCCATACACAATTATACTTTTTGCATAAAATGATCCCCGATTTCACTAATTAAAGTAGTTGTAACCCTAAAACAAAAAACTAAGATCCTGTTCCTTTAGGGCATGCTGTATAGCACAGTTCTTGTGCTAAGTCATCTTTCCCTTCCTATCTTGTAAAAAACCTGTGTCCCCCTGCCTCTGCTCACCACGGTAATCATGGCTGCTGAGCCCTAAATACCGTGGTCAGTTTATGTGCCTTCGTCATCCTCTGCTGTGCTCTGACAGTCTCTCCCCGCTCCCCCTCTCTCCTTGTCACCATGAGAGCTCCTCCTGCCACTATTCAGCTGCATAATGCAGCAAATATACAAGTATCGCCTCCGGGCAGGCTGCCATTCACTACAGTGGATTTGTTTTTTCAAAATGAATAAGCTAAATACATTTTGTCACACTGCAGCTGTGTGGTCACGTGAGTCCCTTGTGCTGGCCGACCCACGATCTATGGAGAGAAGCACGAGGGGCCGAAATCCCCCTTTGCTGGCCGGCTGACGTCACAGGGGAATCTTGACCCCTCTAGATTCTCTCCATAGATCGGGGCCGGCCAGCACAGGGAGATCACGTGACCGCACAGCTGCGGTGTGACAAAATGTATTTAGTCTTTTCATTTTTAAAAAAACAAATAGTTACATAGTGACTTTACAATCACTTTAAATCTTGGTGATGGAACAATGAAATTGTTATGATGTACCATGTCAAGTCGTTGGGTGTTTGTGGCACTATTTTGTTTACTGTACTTGTGTCTTGAAGCTGTTTTCAATTTAGGGTACTTTAAAACAAAATACACTTATCCTTTTTGCCCTTCCTTGATCTAACCCACCTTCTTCTCCAAAAATACATACTTACCTTGATCTGACGCTCACAGTTCCTCTGCTTGTTTTCATCCAATGGTGCAAGTTTTCACTATCCTGGCTGCTCTAGTGCATTACAGCCCCATAGACTTCTATGAGTCCTGAGGCTCAAAATGCTTGGAGGGAAATTCTCCCTAGTAGGGCAACAGACGAAAAAAAAAAGACAGTGCTTCCAATCACTCTAAGCAAAATTAGGAAAAAAAGTTTAGGCAGGAGTTACATGGCAAATGGCATTTTCAGAAGAAGAGGTCAGCTCTGTCTCAGCAGAAAAATCCTAAAATAAGAATAATTAATGAAATGTGTGAGCATAAGGGTACAGCTCTATTATTCATTTCTGGAGACAAAATGTGGCGTTTCACTTCAACGAGCAACTATAAAAGATTGCAATGACACAATTATTTTATGAGACTGATCACATTCAAGTCTACAAGATATTAATAAGACATTTGATTCCTTTCAAAACTATTTTATGACATCCCTTTAATTCTTTAGAATAGTTCACAACATAAATGATTTGCTGATGGGCTCTGAAAATAGATGTATTTTAGTTCTAGTGCATGGAAATGACAGGTTCTCACTATCAAATACCACAGGAGATAGTAAAAAAGGTCAGGACTGCCATGCACTATGTGTCTCTGGGAACATCTGCTATGTTCAGGCTGGTTCTATTATCAGCCATCAGGTTATATATATACATCTTCTTTCATCCACGGGAAGAAAGGCAAAGATCTTGTGAGATGCTGCAGCTCAGTACTGCAGATCATATCCATAAAGCAGCTGTTCCTTTACAACTTTGGGTGGATTTTCCTGGTTGTTCTGGCATCCCCAGACAAGCCAGTGTCTGAGCACTCCCCCCACCCCTCGCTCTACTGAAGTCTGCATGGTGCAGGCATAAATGATTGGTTATGAGAACGACCGTTTGCAGACATCTAGTCTGTAGGCATCGTAGCGCTCATATTTTGTGCCTTGTATGGGTACAGGCAGGAAATGTTTTGAAATTTGCTGTACATATTAAATCCACATTGAACCTTTATATTTTGAGGCAGGCATGCAAACATAGCTCTCCATTATCCCCCATTTGAAAAAACTGTCTCTCTTTAGATGAGGTTTCCAAACTTTGAAGTGCAAAGGCAATAACATATTTTTTTGTGATCGTAAATATTTGTGACAAAAAAAAAGGCACCCTTACATCAGGGTCCCCAACACAACCCCCCTTACATTATGGTCCCCATCATAGTTCATCTCAAATCAGAATCCCCCTTACATTAGGATCTCCTTCAGAAACTCCCTTATATTAGGATCTCCTTGAGAATCCCCCTTACATTAGGATCTCCTTCAGAAACTCCCTTATAATAGGATCTCCTTCAGAACCCCCCTTACATTAGGATCTCCTTCAGAAACTCCCTTACATTAGGATCTCCTTCAGAATCCCCCTTACATTAGGATCTCCTTCAGAATCCCCCTTACATTAAGGTTCCCATTAGAGTTCTCCTTACACCAGTGCTCCCTTAGATCAGAGTCTTCCTTTATATCAGGGTTCCATTAAAGTCCTCCCTTCTATCAAGGTAACCATCAGAGCTCCCTTACATCAGGGTCCCATCAGAGTTCCCCCTTACAGCAGAGTCTTCCCTTTTATCAGAGTCAGAATCAGAGTTCCACTTACATCAGTGTCCCCATCAGAACCCCCCCCCCTTATAGCAGATTCCCCAGAAGAGTCCCCCTTACATTAGGGTCCCCATCAGAGTTCCATTTACATCACATTTCCCCTTACATTGGGGTCCCCATAAGAGTTCCCCTTCATCAGAGCCCCCTTAGATCAAGGTGTCCCTTTATATCAGGGTCCCACTAGAGTCCCCCCTTTTATCAGGGTAACCATCAGAGCTCCCTTACATCAGGGTCCTGTCATAGTTTCCAGAGTTCCCTCTTACAGCAGAGTCTCCCCTTCTATCAGTGTCCCCATCAGAACCCCCCCTTTATATCAGCGTCCCCAGAAGAGTCCCCCTTACATTAATGTTCCTGTAAGAATCCCCCTTACATTAGATTCCCAATCAGAGTTCCACTTACATCAGAATCCCCCTTACATTTGGGCCCTCATAACAGTTCCTCTTAGATCAGAGTCTTCCTTTATATTATGGTCCCATCAGAGTCGCCCCTTCTTTCAGGGTAGTCATCAGAGCTCCCTTACATCAGAGACCCATCTGAGTTTACCCTTTACAGCAGAGTCTCCCCTTATATCAGAGTCTCCATCAGAGTTCCACTCACATCAGTGTCTCCATCAGACCCCCCCCCCCCCATTTTCTTTCTGGCTGTTTCTGAGTGCCGGGTTTCTGGCTTCTTGATTGGGGGAATGAAGTCATCCTGCGAATGCATGTGGGAGTCCGTCATTCATTCGGCACAGCCCGAGTGTTTTAGGAATGCCCTAATAAGCTGCGCATGCACAGCCTTCATTCAATAGAAGACTATGGGCAGGAAGGTAAGTTTTTGTTATTGCAGAAGAAACATTGAATGTCTCTTCTGCAATAAAGACATACCTGCTCACAATTTTTTAATGTTTTGTTTAGCTCCGCTTTAAGTAAAAAAGCGTTATACCACACTAAACTTTTCATGCAACCTCCAAATTGTGTCTTCTTAGAAGCATTGGCATAGAACATGCAGAGCTAAACAGATAATCCCTTGTCCGTTCTTGCTTAATAATAAATACAGAAATTATTAGTTGGAAGGGCAAGGCCACGGCTTTATTGAATTGCAGAATATAAAAATTCAATCAATAAGGCAACAACATCCAAATTCAAGGCTAACCGGGAAAGAAACTTGAAAGTCACAGAGGAGCTGTGAGCACCCAATTAGCATAACGGAGCATTAAGGCCTCAAATTATTGCGTTTGTTATTTTGAAAAGGGAATATAAAGGTAAAGTAGTGCTGAAAAAATGTGTGGGTTTAACTAATCCGTTTTTGCATATTATTTCTTTGTGATTCGTGTAACTGTGAATGTGGCATGGCAGGAGGGTTGGGAGGGGTTGTTCCTATTTCTAACCCAAGAAAGTTGGGAGGTATGTGTAATTCGTATTCAGTACGCATTAAGCTTTTTAATGCTATTAAAATAGAACTAAAGTCAAAATGTTTTTCTTTCATTTTGGATAGAGCAAGGGAGGGTTATAACTCCTGTCAGATTTTTGTCCCTATATGGAGATTTCCCTTCACTTCCTGTCCCATAGCCAAACAGGAAGCGAGTGGGAATCCCTGCAAAATAAGGTAATTTATCGGGGCCCCTCAGGTCACCAGGACGGGTGTCCCCATTGGAAGATTTCCTCTTTATTACTTTTCTGGGGACAACCACAAATTTGAGACTTTCTTTTATTTTCACTTTTAATGATAATGGTAAACTGGACAAATAGCCCAGGGTGAATCTCCATAGTGGGGGGCACAGACACCAATAAAAACCTAAAAGGTGTTCTAATTAATCTCCAATCTCAAACTAAACCAAAAAAATAAAAAATTGCCGTTAGTTATACTTTAATGTTCTCACTTTGTCTTGGTAGTAGCCATAATTTCCAAAAAAAATGATATGTATGTTGATTTTTGACTTTGATGTTGGTAGATTTGGTTATCTGCTGTATTTAGTGAGAACGTTTCTAGCTGCTATGGGGTATCTGCTATGACAATGGGATGCTGTGTCTTTTGATGCTATGAGCTGCTATAGTACAGGGACATTTTCTCTAAAGAATGGAATGGCAGTTGGCGGCAGATGTGTAGACCCTGAATCTAGTGGTCCAGGTTTTATGTTGACATCAGTGACTACAGCTTCATTTTCTAGTGGGTTATGTCCGTTATATTTAGTACTTTATCAGTTTGGTGTTTGGGGGAGATGGGGGGGATAAAAAGTTACAGTAAAAAATGGTAAATACACTAAATGGGACCATGGATTACCATCTAATGTATATTCTTCCTTCTTTATATGCAGGTTATTCTGATACTCACCAAGTTTTACCATGCCGACACGGGGAAAGTTCTGGAGAGCTCTTTATGGAGGTAGGAATGGTTACATTACTATTACTTCTCTTTTTCTTATTTCATTTCTTTTTTACATTTTTAACAAAACAGAAATAAAATCATTCTAAGTCTTTTGTGTAGATCTTACTTAAAGTGGAAGTCAAAACAGCAGAATGGCACAGCTGAGTAGTGAAACCCCGAGTGCATATTTTGAAATTCTTAAAATACTTATAAAATGAAAGCATTAGAGAATACCATAACTTTGCAAACATCCTGCTAGTCAGCTTCCTATTTCAAAAGATGCAGCCTAGGTGACATAACTCTGAGAGAAGGTTTAGATGACATGGGGTGGTGGTACTGTACTGTCTATCAGCAAATGATCAGTGGATGGAGTGGATATGTGCTGGTGCCACTGGAGGGTTCCAGGCAATGAAAGCCAAGGATCTATTTATTGTGATGCCTCAACCACAGCCCCTAGGGACTGTTACTTGATCAAGACTGAGATTTAGTGCCTAAAACCATACAACAATGCTGACTGCAGAATGACAACATGGTAAGGCGTGGCAATTAGACATAAGGATTGATACAGATACAAAAAAGCTTTGACTTCCACTTTAACTACATTTTGGATTTAGATATGTGTATTTTTGTTTTGTATGTACACTGATATGTAGTTCATATGTATGGAAAAAGAAGCATAACTTCGGAGTTTATCATAGTAAAACTTTATTACACTCTGGAAAGATAAAGAACGCTAAATTTCTAATGTGACCTTACCACTGGACTAAATGCTAATACAGGTCTGTCAAACATGGGGGCATTATACTGTACCTCCAACAAAACTGACTACTGGACATGATCATAATACTCTCCTTTTACTCTCTACCTATCTCAACTTTCTTAAAGAGGTTCTTCATTCTGACAAAAAAATTAATTATTAGCAGCTACAAATACTGTAATAAGGAAAGGACTCTTTCCTGTCCAAGGATCCAGCACTGTCCTCACCAAGGCCAATCCTTCGCTGGTCTTCAGGTCCCTAGCACTGGCATTTTTTGTTGTTTTTGTAACAGATACATTTTGTTAAGTGTTTTGAATTGTATAAAAACACAGAAGAAATTAAAAAATTCATGGCACATAAATATTTATGGTATACAACAAAATACTTCTCAATCAGTACACCATATACATACAGTACATCAATAGTATGAATACGCATCAAAATACTGTTATAAATGTGCCATAGCTCAATAATCAGTGGTTTCATCTCTGGGGGGGTGGAAAAGGAAGAAAAGGGGGGAGAGAGATTGGAAAATTCAGGAAGGCAGGAAGGGGAGCGGAAATGGATAGAGAAGGAAGTAGAGGAAACAGCTTCAAAACCAAAAAAGAGAAAGGAAACAAAAAAGATCTTGAGCAGCTTCCTGCCCTCCAGCCAGAGAATTAGAAAAAAAGTGTTACTAAACCCAGGACTCTGCATTCACTATATCTGGTCTCCCACAGTACACAGAACATGGAACTGTAGAACATAGTAAATATAAACTGCTAATACCTTTTCTCATCAGCAGTTAGAGCAGTCTTGTGACTTCTAGCCAAGCACTGGTTAAAGTGTGTAGGAGGAGTTTTCTGACTGCCCTATAAGACTGCAAGATCCCTGACTTTCTGCCTGAACAGCACTGATTGGCCCTGTGCTGATCACATGCACACTCCCAAGAAAAACAAAACCTCTCTAGCTATACACATCAAAGTGAGCATGTGCAGCCTGACTTCATAGCTTCTGTTTCATCAGGACATTATCAGGGGACAGTGGAAGGAGGGAGAATCTGTGCATACTAGATCAAACAGCCTTTTTATACAATGCAGAGGAATAACCCGTTAGGATCCACTGTGACTATAACAAGCATGCTTTACTGCATATATAGAATGATTTTACTGTTGTGGGTTTAGTAACTCTTTAAACCCATAGGATGGCAGACACTAGATAAAGAGGGGAAGTATCACAGTGTTAAATCTCTAGCCCCCACCCAAGCAGCCCAATTTCTTTTTCAAATTTCTTAGGGCAGTTTTGGCCCATATAGGTAAGCTTACAGAAAGTAAAGCTGGATTGATTATAGACTTCCAAAGATTCCTGTAATTTCCATTTAGATAGCATTGTCTTCTTGTCATAGAAAGCAAACAATTTCTTATAGGAGGCAGTGGCCGCAGTGTCACAAATACCCAGGAGTAGGATCAAGGAGACCCCCTCACATTGCATTGATATCAGTTAAGCACTGGCATGTCTACTGGGGCTGGAACAGGGGTGGACAGGAGGATTGGCTGCCCTGGGCACTGTGATATCATGTAAGGTTGGGGGGGGGGGGGTTGGCGCTGCATTGAGAGTGTCTACCTACAAGCTGGCAGGAGCACTGGAACAGGGGAAATTTTTGTTTGGAGACAATTTTGGCTTGCAAAGATAATTTATGCTTGGGGTAATCATGTATAATAGTGCCCACATTTTTTTGGAAGGGAGGGAGGGGATTTTTGCTGTCACAAAATGCTCATACATTTTATGAAGGGGGTGCCATTGGGCATCTTTGCCCTGGGCGCTAGGTGACCTTGTTCCGGGCCGGCACTGCCCCCAAAATGACCTGTCCACTGCATATAATCAAGACACAAGTGTATGAGACAATATACAGACCTAAAACATGAAACCTCCAACATGACCTGACCAAGGGAAATAATCATGATACAATTGTATTAGACAATATGCAGACTTAGAATATGAAACCTCCAATATGACCTGACCACTAAATAGATAAAATAATAACAGTAATAATATAACTCTGATGTTTTATCAGATTGAATGCTTTCTGTGTTTTCTTTATGAAATAAGAGGTATGCGTATGTGCTGTTTTTCTGTGCAATAAACTGATCATTTCAAGGGTGAGCCTTTGAAGAAGGCCTAGGGAAAACTCTGAACTATTGTTTCATTCCATTACTGTTAGTCTGAGACTGGTCCATGGCTCAGCAGTAAATGTAGACCTTCTCTTGAGAGTATCGTATGTTTTAAGTCTTGATGGCCTTCCATCTTTGGTTGCTTTAGCCCTGATACTGCCCATTATCCCATGTCATGGGGATTTTACACTATTTCATGCAGAACATTGATAGCAGATGTAGCAAGCCATTCACAGAACGCACTGTTGCAGGCTGAGAAGTCGTAGGAAAGGGAAAGGCAGGTACACAGAGGAGAGACACTGGCACACCAATATCAGATTTTCACAAGTTCAGGCCTGCTGTTCCTTATAAACAGGCATTCTATTTGTTTGTGGTCCTGGGGCTCCATAGCCTTGTAGCTATGATTAGTTTCATATGTGTTGAGAATTATAACAAATGCAAACACATGTTCAAAAATATTTTACGGACATGGAATGGATAATTTTAGATCTTATTTTTTTTCTGTGTATGACAGTAGTTTTCTGAGGATTCTAAAACAATACAGTAGATTAAAAATTGACATTGTTTTGTTAATTATACCAAATTATATTGTTCTGTTGTGTTAAAGAATATGTAAACCCAACATGTTAAATTCTGTGTCTGCTGTACCATGCACTTGTATTAAAAAAAGTATCTTGTTATACCTGGTGTTCCTGACGGTCCCTTTGCTTACCTGTTAAAAACTGACCACACTAGGCATGATAACAACGTGGTCAGTTTTCTAGCTGTGCTAAGAACTCAGCCTGCTCTCCTCCATTGATCAGAGCTCTCTGAGCTCTTTATGCAGCTGAGAACAGAGATTATGTGTTTAATGATAAAAAGGGGAAAGAAGGTATTTATAAAGTTTTATATGTATACAAAAATGTTTTGTTTTCATTTCTATTGTAAACTGAATGGTTTGTTTTACAAGGTGAGGGCTTACATATACTTTAATGCAATGTTATACTGTATTACAGAGAGGCAGAATAATGAGAGAGATTGGGGGGGGGGGGGGGAGAGAGAGAGAGAGAGAGAGAGAGAGAGAGGGAGAAAAGATAAAGGGAGCAAGAAATAGAGATATAGATAGGAAAAAAAGAAAAAGAGAGATAAAAAGAGGAAGAAAGGGGTAAAAAAAAGTGATAAAAGATGGAAGAGAGAGCGAAGGTTGGAGGGAGAAAGAGAAGATGAAAGAGAGAGAGGGAGGAAAAAAGAAATAGAGGAAGAAAGAGAAAAGGAGAAAGATGTAATAATAACTCAAGAAAAAGATAGAGGAAGGGAGAGAGAAAGAGGAAGATAGAAATAAGAAGAGAGAAAGTGAGACGTAGAGGGAAGAAGAGATGGGGGGTAGAGTAAGTAAGGAAAATTCTTAAGAAGAGAGATAAGGGGAAGAATAAAGAAACTGATGAAGAAACAAACTGAGGAAGAGAGAGAGATAAAGGGAAGAAGAGAGAAACTAAGTAGAAAGAGATGGAGCGAATAAGAAGAAAGAGAGGAAGAGAGAGACAATGGAAGAGAAAGAGAGAGAGAGAGAAAAGAAGAGAGAAACTGAAAAAGAGAGAACAAGAGATGGAGAGAGATAGACATTTGCTACCTTTGCTGACTTCTTTCTAAAGTAGTAATTGTCTGGCTGTCTCTGGATTGAGTATGTTTTAGCCACTGTCCATACACAAACATGCATTAAGTGATTTAGAAATAATTTGCATGCTTCTTCCAATATTTCAGAAAGTAGTAAAGTCATCATATGAACATTACAACCAGACACCTAGCATTTTCATAACCAGAGGTCAGCAGTGGCAGACTCTATATTTCTCTTGGTGCAGGATTCATTTAAGAAAGCCAAGAATGTAGAGTTGGATCTGCCCTGTTTCCCATTTGGACCAGATTGTATCTTGTTGCCTTTAAGGCAAATTCAATTTGGCCCACATGTGTCCTCTTGGTTACCTGTGTGAAGCAACTCAGTTTGTCCACACATCATATACTACTGGTGGGGTTACCCAAGCACTGTGTACTCTGGCCAACCCACCCATTAAAACGTACAGATGGATCTGCCCTGTTTCTCCTTCTCCTTATAGATGATGGAACAGATTGTATCTTGTTACCTCTGAGGCAAATTCAGTTTGGTCCATCTCCCTACTCTTGGTGATGTAAAACAACTCAACCTGGCCACACATCCTATACTGCAGGTGTTGGGGACCAAAGCATTGTGTACTCTGGCTGTCTCACCCTTTGAAACTTCTGGCCATTGACAGACACAAGAAGTTTGGAAGTTATATTTCACGAGGACTTCACCCAACACTGTATTAATGTTAAACAGAACTCAGCCGCCAAGAGCTCATGGACACCTGTATGACACATAGTCCAAGAAACTGCTGTCTCCAGCAGTTGTTGCCTTCCAGCTGGTAATACAAATCAATAGAATACATTTTTTTTTACTTGGGGCTGCTGCATTGCATCAAGTGAACAAAACTTTAAGAGATTTACTAAAGCACTGGGCTACACTTTATTTATTACTACAGTTGGTACTGTTACCTGCTCAGTGCCTATATACTGTGCTTTATAAAGGAACTTGGTGTTTAGCTTTAAGTTTTCTTCATTCTGCAAATGACACCTTTCTAATAATCTTTTTGCATACGCTCTCTCAAGCACCGTACTTAAACATTTGGCGTAATAATCCTATTAATATTGACCTTTCCGTGGTCCCTGGAACTTCTTTGAGAACATCCGGAACAAAAAGGGATAATTTAGCTCTGTCATTACTTCACCCTCAGCTTTTTTTCTAAGTAATTTGCAGGATGCTATTTAGAACATCCTTAATTGCTCCTTATTAACTTGTGCTGAACATTAACAGATATTAAAATATGTCACATGTGTTCCTGGTTATTATGCTGTGTAGTCAAAATTATTTTAATTATCTCACTTGCCAGTTTCCTCCAATAATCTACACCTGCATATACCCATCAGCAAAATGCATGTGCATAGTCATTGGGCAGGAGAGAGGGCAATAAAAATATACAAAGGGCAGAAACCTATAGTAACTAGGGATATTTTAAAGAAGTTAATAGGAAAGGTAAAGTAGAATTCCACTTTCGCTAAAAAAAAAAAAAAAAAAAAAAAAATTGTAATAAAAAAAATTATACACAATATAAATTGCTACACAAGCCAGTTTCTAATTTAATGGTTTTAAAAATATGAATTACTGTTAATGAAACCTTTCTTTGTTAATCTATCATCGCTGTCATTTTCTAAAACTGTTTAAAAATGAAATGCAATATGACAAATGGGAGGTGTTCTATACAGTATGAACAGGCTCTAATGCACCTCAACACAGAATCATTTTGATTCTGATTATTTTTTTCCCAATGTACCGCACACACACTGATAAGCAATGCAAATAAACCCTATCATTGGTATTAGTGGGGGTAATATTAACCCCCAGAATTGGTGTCAGTGTCAGTAAGAGTAACCCCCAGCACTGATGTCAGTGGCAGTTATAGTAACTCCAGCATTGGGGTCAGTGGCCACAATCAAAGCCCCCAGCATTGGTGTTAGTGGCTGCAATAATAATTGCCAGCATTGGTGTGAATCGCCGTTATAATAATCCCCAGCATTAGTATCAGTATACACAATATTAAGCCCCAGCATTTCTGTTAGTGGACACAATAATAACCCCCACCATTGGTGTGAGTAAACACAATAATAACTCTCAGCATTGGTGTCAGTGGACACAATAGTCAGTGGCAGTGAAATATAAACTCCCAGCATTGGTGGTCACTTACTTGATCACATGCTCCCATGTTGCTTTCTATCTCTCCAAGGCTGAAACTTGACTTGTGCTATTGGGTGGAAACCATTCTGCCTAACAATACAGTCTATATGCAGAGAATGTTTCAGTGCCCAGAACCCCACTACTGCTCTGGTGCCCTTTGGTACCCAACAGGTTGCAGACCCAGCCCAGCACATGGCAGACCACACACAGAGGGTTGGCTGGCCACCTGCAGCTTGTGCATTGGGCACCAGGGGTATAGGGGGTTTCAAAATAAGCAGCAATACTTGCCTAATCTCTTGATCCTGCAAGTTTCCTCCCTGTCATATAACTGGTCCACCTCTTCGCCACTCAACCATCTGCAGCTCTCCAATGTAATGTACAATGGGGGCCCAGGGTTCCTACTGAGAACACTGGGTGCCCACCTACATTCTGGGAGTATCAGAGAGTGAAGAGTGCTGATTGACAGGAAATTGGAAATACATTTAAGTATTTTATCTTATTCATTAATACCTAGATGAAATCACTCCTTTCAGTGTGGGGAAGGGGGGAGGGGGTCACAAAAAGGTGATTATTTTTAGCTGACTATAGCTCAGACATGTCCAGGCTATAGACATTCAAAGTGATATTAAATTATTTCTCTATCTCTTTTTTTAAAAATAACAAACATGTTATACTTACCTACTGTGTGCAAGGTTTTTTTCAGAACAGCCTCTTTTTCTGGGGTCCACCCCCGATGGCGCTCCTGGCTCTTCCTGCCTTCGAGTACCCCCCCCCCCAGCAATCACTTGCTAGGGATTACTCATGTGGGATTGCTCCCAAGCCATACTGTGTGCGTCTATTGCCACACCCAGTGTGGCACGGCTCTGCCCCTCATTCCCTCATCACTGGATTTAATTAAGAGCAGCAGGAGCCAATGGCTCCAACTGCTCTCACTGAGTCCAGTGAGGAGGGAGAGAGCATCGCCGCTGCTCTTGGGCACAGTGCTGGACCGAGATCGGCTCACGTAAATATTTAGGAGGGGGGAAGCTGCACCAAAAAATGTTTTTTACCTTAATGCAGAGAATGTGATAAGGTAATAAAAACCTTTATACAAGGAGGAGTGGGAAGCACTGCCATCTAAGTGCAATTTGTCTAAAAACAATTGAACCCAGAGATAAATAAAAGGTGGCACTCATATTTGGTCAAATTGTAAAAACATGTATCCTGGTGGAAACTATGCAGAGCTCCGCAGAGTTGCAGCTGGGTCTCTACAATCTGTCTGTAGGAGTCGCTGGAAGAGTTCATACATTTGGCTGGGAAGGTGCTGTGGATGGCAGCAGGTCAACCGCAAGATGGAGACAGCAGGAGACTTTGGAGATGTTACGTTCTCACGTACCTCATAGATGAGCCCGGTAATGCAGAGAAAGGCCTCCCTTACGTATCTGACTCGCAGCCCCTGATGCTAGCGGCAGCACTCAGCCCTGAGGGATGTGGAGCACGAATAGGCACAGGCACACACAAGTTTGAGAAGCCAGGACAGGTGCAGAGGCCAAGGCAGGTCGGAGTACAGGCCAGGTCGGCAACAGGTGGCCAGCGTGGCAACAAGAGGAGCAGGCAGGATCAAAGTCAAGGACAAGTCAGGGTCGTATGCAGGCAGAAGGCAGGAAGAGTCAAAGGTCTAGCCGGGTCAAACACAGGAACAGATCTCTGAGCAGGTTACAGGTAGCAGGGGTCACGGGAAAGCTGCAGATCAGACAGCACTGGTTCTGTTTACAAGCCCTGTTTAAATAATTAATCTGATGCCAAGACTAGCGCGCGCACCGCATGCACCAGCAGTAGGATTCCTTCTACAGAGCATTTCCTGACAGGAGATCAGCTGAATGGATGGAGGTCCGGTCGGCAGGCTGTGATGACTCTGCTGATGAAAGTGTATTTTATTGGGCTTTTATGTGATAGACCAACACAAAGTGGCACATAATTGTGAAGTGGAAGGAAAATGATAAATGGTCTTCAAAATATTTTACAAATAAATACCTAAAAAGTGTGGCGTGCATTTGTATTCAGCCCCCTTTACTCTGATAACCCTAACTAAAATCTAGTGGAGCTAATTGCCTTCAGAAGTAACCTAATTGGTAAATAGAGTCCACCCGTGGTTAATTTAATCTCAGTATAAATACAGATGTTCTGTGAAGCCCTTAGAGGTTTGTTAGAGAACCTAAGTGAATAAACAGCATCATGAAGGCCAAGGAACACACCAGACAGGCCAAAGATAACATTTTGGAGAAGTTTGAAGCAGGGTTAGGTTATAAAAAAATATCCCAAGCTTTGAACATCTCATAGAGTACTGTTGAATCCATCATCCGGAAATGGAAAGGGTATGGCACAACTGCAAACCTACCAAGAACCTATCAAGTCCACCTACACTGACATTCCGGGCAAGTAGATCATGTATCAGAGAAGCAGCCAAGTAGTCCATGGTAATTTTAAAGGAGCTGCGGAGATCAACAGCTCAGGTTGGAGAATCTGTCCACGGTCGTGCACTCCACAAATCTGGCCTTTATGGAAGAGTGGCAAGAAGAAAGCCATTGTTGAAAGAAAGCCATAAGAAGTCCCATTTGCAGTTTGCATGAAGCCATGTGGAGGACACAGCAAACATGTGGAAGAAGGTGCTCTGGTCAGATGAGACCAAAATTAAATTTTTTGGCCTAAAAGCAAAACACTATGTGTGGTGGAAAACTAACACTGCACATCACCCTGAACAAACCATTCCCACCGTGAAACATGGTGGAGGCAACATCATGTTGTAGGGATGCTTTTCTTCAGCAGGGACAAGGAAGCTGGTCAGAGTTGATGGAAAAATGGATGGAGCCAAATACAGGGCAATCTTACAAGAAAACCTGTTAGTGTCTGCAAACGACTTGAGACTGGGGCAGAGGTTCACCTTCCAACAGGACAACGATCCTAAACATACAGCTAGAGCTACAATGGAATGGTTTAGATCAAAGCATATTCATGTGTTAGAATGGCCCAGTCAAGGTCCAAACCTAAATCCAATTGAGAATCTGTTGCAAGACTTGCAAGAGCATCTGTGAAAAGCAAGAAAATTGCTGTTCACAGTCGCTCTCCATCCAATCTGACAGAGCTTGAGCTATTTTTCAAAGAAGAATGGGCAACAATTTCATTCTCTAGATGTGCAAAGCTGGTAGAGACATCCCCAAAATGACTTGTAGCTGTAATTGCAGCGAAAGGTGCTTCTACAAAGTATTGACTCTGAATACAAATGCACGCCACACTTTTCACATATTTATTTGTAAACAATTTTGAAAACCATTTATAATTTTCCTTCCACTTCACAATTATGCGCCACTTTATGTTGTTCTATCACATAAAATCCCAATAAAATACATTTACATTTTTGGTTGTAACATGACAAAACGTGGAAAATTTCAAGGAGTATGAATACTTTTTCAAGGCACTGTACTTTGCGCCATAAGTTACTTGTTTTTTGTATCAATAAAAACCTTCAGCCTGTACAACCACTTTAAGTACTTTCATGTTATTAACAAGAAGTAAATGAGTTTTATAACAGGCCCACACTAACCTCTGTAGCTACAGGTACTGTAAAGCAATTAATTGTTAAAGGTAAAATCAGAAGCAGAGAAATATTATGAAAAAGACAAAGTGAACTCACAAGCATGACACCACAAACTATATCGCTGAACCAGGCAATAGGTTTGTCACCTGCTGGGCTGTGCAGTTTGGCAGATGTACATAAATCGCACAGTTGTCTTAGCAGAATTCCAACACATTTGGCATATACAGCAGACATACTGTATACTGTATATTACTCAACTGTATATTTTGCTGGTTTGCTCAGTTCTGCTTTATGTTATATGATTAAATAAATACAACTTCATATTCCCTTTGGATTGCTCTTTTGGAGCGCCTCCAAACCTTGAGTTCCATTGTACGGAAGAACAGTAGTCAGTCAATATAGCATTTGGCATTGATACCAGCTGGAGGCAGAGGTATTTGAACACATTTAACTGCTTTATTCCGATAATAAAATATACTTAAATTTACTCTGTGAATTCTCATACTAAAGATGGCAAACACCACTGTATATACATTAAATACAGAATACATATTTCATGGCTTAAAGAAGAACTATGGTTTTGTGTAAAAAAAAAAGACATAGCAAATATAACTAGCAAATATAAGCGTCGTACTGTACATGCCATTTTGTCATTTAACTCTAATAAAAAATAATTTTTAGACAGAATGGATAAGGGTTAGATCTGGGTCATTTTTGAGAAGGCCTCCTTCCGCTCTCTGTTTCTGAAATTTCACCTCAAACTATTTGCAGTTTGAGCAAACCTATTATACGAGCAGAGCATTGAGAATTCTGGAAAGTCTTATCTTTGGAGGGAAATTGCCATGTTTGAATTTTTTGGCAGTTTTAGAAAATGATAGCTGACTGTAGATCAGAATGCAAAGATTAACCCTTCTTGAGTTGTTTTTGGAAATTGAATGCCGAGAAGGCCAAGACCAAGACCAAGTTTAGTAGCGTTGGCATGCGTCAGCTATGAAGACAATAAACCTATGACTATTTTTTTCTGCTGAGAGCTGGGAGCACACAGTTGCACATTCCTAGTTCTTTACAGTATCCTCACAGTAAGGGACGTTTTATATTTGGCCTAAAATCATATAGAAGTCACAAAAAGGTTAGGAAACATTCACTGTGAGCTGGCAAGAGTAACCACAGCATGCAGCGGGAATAACAGGTATTTGACCAACCCAAAGGGTTGAATACTTGCGTCAGATTTAAAGAATATGTAAGCCCAACATTTCATATTCCTGATACACTATATTACCAAAAGTATTAGGACACCTGCCTTTACACGCACATGAACTTTAATGGCATCCCAGTCTTAGTACATAGAGTTCAATATTAAATTGGCCCACCCTTTGCAGCTATAAGAGCTTCAACTCTTCTGGGAAGGCTTTCCACAAGGTTTAGGAATGTGTCTATGGGAATGTTTGATCATTCTTGCAGAAGCGTATTTGTGAGGTCAGGCACTGATGTGGACGAGAAGGCTTGGCTCGCAGTCTCCGCTCCAAAGGTGATCTATCAAGGTCAGGACTCTCTGCAGGCAAGTCAAGTTCCTCCACCCCAAACTCGCTCATCCATGTCTTTATGGACCTTACTTTGTGCACTGGTCCCAATCATTTGGTGGCGGGGGGAATTATGGTGTGTGGTTGTTTTTTAGGGGTTGGTTTTGGCCCCTTAGTTCCAGTGAAGGGAACTCTTAAGGTGACAGCATACCAAGACATTTTGGACAATTTCATGCTCCCAACTTTGTTCCAACAGTCTGGGGTTGGCTCCTTCCTGTTCCAACATGACTGCGCAACAGTGCACAAACAAAGTCCATAAAGACGTGGATGAGTGAGTTTGGGTTGGAGGAACTTGACTGGCCTGCACAGAGTCCTGACCTCAACCTGATAAAACATCTTTGAGATGAATTAGAGAGGAG
Organism: Aquarana catesbeiana; assembly: GCF_042186555.1. Classification (NCBI taxonomy): domain Eukaryota; kingdom Metazoa; phylum Chordata; class Amphibia; order Anura; family Ranidae; genus Aquarana; species Aquarana catesbeiana. Next base: position 881,109,210 of record NC_133324.1, read on the forward strand.
ACTGCGTGCCAGGCCTTCTCGTCCATATCAGTGCCTGACCTCACAAATTCACATAGGCACCCTCCTAAACCTCGTGGACAGCCTTTCCAGAAGTGTTGAAGCTGTTATAGTGGAAAAGGGTGGGCCAACTCAATATTGAACCCTATGGATTAAGACTGGGATTCCATTAAAGTTCATGTGTGTATAAAGGCAGGTGTCCCAATACTTTTATGTATGTGCCTGCTGTACCATGTACTTGTATAAAAAATGATCCTGTTCTCTCTGTATTGCTTCCTTTGTGGGAAATCCCTGGTGTTCCTGCCAGTCCCTCTGCTTTTCTGTAAAAAAAAAAAAACTGACCACACTAGGCATGAGAGCAGAGGGTGGTCAATTTTCTGGCTGTGCTGGGAACTGCTCTTCTCAAATAATCAGACTTGTGCTGACATTCCCCCCTGAAAGTAATTCACTGGGAAGACCAGTGAGCTGGTTTCCCTACTACTATTTTTATAATGTTTATATATATATATATATATATATATATATATATATATACATATATACATACAATGTATTCATAAAGTGTTCAGACCCCCTTCACTTTTTTCAATGTTGTTATGTTGCAGCCTGATATTGCGGTTGTTTAAAAAAAAAAAAAATTCCACTAATCTACACTCAGTACCCTATAATGACAAAGTGAAAACAGAATTTTAGAAATGTCTGTGAACTTATTAAAAGAAAAAAAAATAATATCAGATGTACTTAAAGTGGATCTTCAGTCATTTTTTCAACTTTCCATCTAATAAATCTTCTGCCCTTGTTGTTTTAACTTTGGATAGTGAAACATTTTTTTTCTGCCAGTAAATACCTTATACAGCCCACTTCCTGTTTGTTGCCTTGTCATTAGCCTAGGTTAATGACATCATGCACAGCTCTCTCCCTCACTCTCATGAGAGTTTGCCAAGAAGGGAGGGGGGATTAGTCATAAGAGGGCCAATGAGAGCTGCAGAGCTGGAGGTGTGCCTCTATGTGCATGTGTAAATCCAGGAAGTGAACAGGCAGTAGCTTCAGCTGCCCCATGTTAAAATGGTTGCAGCCAGACATAGCGGAGGGAGATTTCTGCAGCATATTTGGTAAGTACAGAATCATAGTATATATAAAATAATATGCAAAGGGATTGGAGGGAAGCTTCAGGATGGCAAAGATGTTTTTATTACAAATTACCTGAGCAGACTGCAATTCCTCTTTAGTGTTCAGACCCTATTCTCGGTATTTTGTTGAAGCACCTTTGGCAGCAATTACAGTGTTGAGTTTTTTGGGTATGACACGACAAGCTTTGCACACCTGGACTGGGGGATTTTATAATATTCTTCTTTGCAAATCCTCTCAAGCACAGTCAGGTTGGATAGGGACCGACGGTGGACATTTTGGAGTCTCTCCAGAAGATGTTCAATAGTGTTCAAGTCAAGGATCTGGCTGGGCCACTCTAGGACATTCATAGAGTTGTCCTGTAGCTACTACTGTGTTTTCTTAGCTCTGTGCTTAGGATTGTTGTCGTGTTGGAAGGTGAACCTTCAGCCCAGTCTGAGGTCCTGAGGGCTGTAGAACAGGTTTTCATTGAGGATATATCTGTTCTTTGCTCCATTCAGGTTTCCCTCAACCCTGATTAATTTCCCAGTCTCTGCTGCTGAAACCCCCCCCCACACACAGCATGATGCTGCCACCACCATGCTTCACTGTTGGGATAGTATTGGGCAGGTGATGAGTGGTACCTGGTTTCCCGCAGATATAGTGCTTAGAACTGAGGCCAAACAGTTCTTTTTTGTTTTCATCAGACCAGAGAATCTTGTTCCACACAGTCAGAGTGCTTCAGGTGCTTTTTTGAAAACTCCAAGCGGGCTTACATGTGTTTTGCACTGAGGAGAGGCTTACATTTAGCCACTCTGCCATAAAGCTCAGATGAGTGGAAGGCTGCAGTGATGGTTTTCCTTCTGAACCTTTGTCCCATCTCCACACAGGATCTCTGAAGCCCAGTGTGAGTGACCATCGGGTTCTTGGTCACCTCTCTTACTAAGGCCCTTCTCCCCAGATTACTCAGTTTGGCTAGACAACCAGCTCTTCGAAGATTCCTGGTTAGGCCAAACTTCTTCCATTTGAGACATATGGAGGCCACTGTGTTCTTGGGCTCTTCAGTGCAGCAGGAATTTTTTTTTTGTAGCCTTCCCCAGATCTGTGCCTTGCAATAATCCTGTCTCTGCAGGCTCTCACTTTGACCTCATAGCTTTTGCTCTGATACAGTATACATTGTCAGCTGTGAAGCCATTTATAGAGAGGTGTGTGCCTTTCCCAATCATGTCCAATCAATTTAATCACTTCAATACCGGGCACTTTTACCCCCTTCCTGCCAAGGCAAATTTTGGTATTTAATCACCACTGAGTTTTTACTGAGTAATTAATGTTTTTTTTTACTGAGTATAGATTAATGAGCAAAAAAAATATTGAAACAACTGTAGTATTAGGCTTATATACTGTATATACATGTTTTGCCTTTAATTTATATTTTGAAATCAATGAGTTGTTTTACAAGGTGAGGGTTCACTCATATTTTAATAAGTATCTTTTGCCAAAAAAAACTTTTTACTTACCTTCTAGCAATCTTTTAATCTGGTCTGTGGACTGACTGTGGCACATGCCCAGTACATGTAATAATACAAATCAAAGCTTCTATTAATATAGTACAACATGTTCCAAAAAAGTGATAACTATAGAAAAACTATAAAATGTCTATCAGAACATCCACACATGCAAGTGTAAAGTGATAATAATGATCATCATGTGAGCCTCAACCCATCAAAACCATTCTCAAACCATTGGCAGTTGTGACCCCCAAATTATAGGAAGGTCAGCATGCACATGTGTCCTCTATCCATACACTGGATACACTGGATCCACCACAGCTTATAATGAACAGAGGAATGTCCAGTAGATGTGACCTCCAAAGTATGGGCAGGTCAATGTTGAGCATTGATCATCTATCCATGCACTGGAAAAATTTATTGATCCACAACAGCTCAAAATGTTCAGAGGAATGGCCAAAATACAAAGCTGCTTCTCTTGGTATAACATTTTTTTTTTTTTTAATTTAGCTAAAACCAATAAGAGACCTACTCAAATATTGAAAGTGCTTAAGTAGCACTACACTTTTCACAAGCACCGCAGGGTGAACATTGATATAATTTAGAAAGACAGGGGAAATCAATACATTCCTCAAACAGCAGAGTGCCAAATGACCTCATCAGCGCGCCAAGTGCATGCGTGATGAGGTCATCAAGAGCTGGGAGCACACAGTTGCACAATCCTAGTTCTTTACAGCATTCTTACAGTAAGGTTTTTCTTTTTTTTTTTTTGGAGTCATATAGCAGTCACAAAAGGGTTAGAAAACATTTACTACGGGATGTGTGAGCTGGCAGAAGTAAACAAGGCATGCAGTGGCATTAAAGTGGGGTTCCACCCAAAAAAACAAAAATACCTGAAAAATTGTAAAAAAACAAAACAAAAAAACATTTGAATATTTTTTTTTTTTTTTACTTACCTCTAAATGCCTGTTGCTAGGGGGTCCCTCGTAGTCTGCCTCTTCCTTTGCCTGGGCTGGTGACATCACATCCCCCCAGGCACAGGAAGGGCTCGGCTCTGCTCCCTTCCTCCTGTCAATCATCTGGGACCCATTACAGGTCCCAGGTGATTGAGCGGCCAATCACGGCGCGCGGCGCCGCTCGCGCATGCGCTGTGGGTGCCAGGCTGTGAAGCCACAGACCAGCGCCCACAGTTGAAATGCCGGCGCCGACGAGCGGAGGGGGGGGACGAGCGGGGCTTCGATCCCCCGCATCGCTGGACCCAGGGACAGGTGAGTGTCCAATTAAAAGTCAGCAGCTGCAGTATTTGTAGCTGCTGACTTTTAATTTTTTTTTTTTTTTAATGGAGCCCCTGGGTGGCACTCCTCTTTAACAGGTATTGGACCAACTAAAAGGATCAAATACTTTTAGCAGCTTTTATAAGTTTCTTTTGCCAAAAAAACCTTTTACTTACCTGTTAACAATTTTCTTTCAATCTGTGGATTGACTGTGGCACATGCTCAGCATAGTGTACAGTCTCAGCATCTTATAAATGCCAGGAATGGAGCTGGTTGCCAATGTAAATGCCAATTTAATGAGCAACTCCAAATTCTTGTAGACAATATTTAGTGTCTAGAACTTTGTAGATCTCCTGAATTGGTAATCTGCTATCTTCTTGTGTCGCTTCCCCTTAAAGTGAACCAAGCATTAGATATTTTTTAACTAAGTTAAAGTTAAAGCAGACCTTCACTACAAATTAACTTTAATTTGCCCTGCCTCCTTCCCTCTCCTTCTCTTACACTTGAATACAGGGCTTTTTTTCTCAGTGAATAGGTGCAGAACTTCCCCCTTCTGAGTCACCTCTTGTCTCTGCCCTCTACCCACCTCTGAGCACCATCCCTTGGTTCCACCCCCTACCCACCTCCCAGTACCGCCCCTTTTCAAGAGTACAAAACAAAGTATCATTTTGCAGTGCTAACTGTATGAATTGATTAATAATAACAAGAAAAGCAGTAAAATAGATCCCCTGTAGTCAGCAACAATAGACCCCCCAGCAACAATAGATTGCCAACACAACAATAGACTTCCCCAAGCAACAATTAAGTCCACCCCAGCAACAACAGATCCCCATGCAGCAACAATCGATTCCACCCCAGCAACAATACCTCCCACAGCAAAAATGGACCACCCACAACAAAATACCACAATCAGCAACAAAAGATCCACCCCAGCAACATTAGACCCCCCCCAGCAGCAACAAGAGATCTCTCATCAGCCAGCATCAAAAGACCCTCCAGCCGCCAGCAACAATAGAACTCTCCCTCAACAGTAGATCCCTACCAGCAATATAAGACCCCCCCCCCAAGCAACAATAGATCCCGCCACCAGCAACAATAGACCCTCACACAAAAACTGATCCTCACCAGTGACAATAAATCCCCCAGCACCCAATATTAAATAGACCCTCCAGCACACCCCACACCCCATGCTATTACATACATTCAGTGCTGGAGGTGCCGGAGCTGCGTTCCACCGCGCTCCCACTGAAAAAAATGTTTGAATATATATATTTTTTTTCTGTGCTACAAAGCTGAAAAGCCTATATTAATGTGTGGACTTTCCCGCACACCTGCGCATATACAGGTTTCCCGGCTAATGCACAAAAACAGGCTTTTATGAAAGTCCCAAAACTGCGGTGTTTGCACATAAAGAGAAAATTCCATGTGCATACACAAATGTGCAAAAGTGCTCTGCTTGTGTGCCAGAATTACAAAAATGGTGGAGCCAGAAGGAGGGGGTCAAGCTAAGCCAAAGGAGGCATTTTCTTTATCAGTAGGAGGGGTTTCTCAGCTAATCACACCCTCTTGCCTGTATGCCCAGAGCTAAGGGCAGATGGATTCCAGGAAGTAAATGCTACTGCTGTTTTTCAAAGTGATTTCTCAACAAAATAAAGTATGGTGACATGGATAGATAGGTGAGTTTTCTTTGAATATTACAAATTAATTATAACAGCATTCTCAAATGCAGTTTAGATACAGATACAGTTTAATTCAGCCTTAAACAGAAATCCATTTTCCATGGAACCCGTGATTTGGTTTGCAGTAAGATTTTTTTTTCCGATTTGTGTTCTTTTATGTCATTTTGAACCCTGTTCTGCTGGTTTGCTTCGAGCAGTATAAATTCTACATTGATCCACACACATACACTGAAATTTCCATCTGTAGCTTTGTTTACCAGATGATAATTGTCTAATTGTATCTGCTAATGCGTCTCCTTGATGTACAGCCTGCATGGAAGTTATCATGCAGAACGCTAAAAGCCTCCATTAAATTGCAGCATCCGTTATCTGTGCAGTTGTGCGTCTGCGAGGAAGCTGTTTTATGCCTAAGGTTGCTATGAGGAACAAGTAAGTAGAATACATTTAAGAAGAAAGACAGCAAAATATATACCTGACAATTTATTTTATTTTCCTTGAATATAACAGTTTGGCGACGAAGGAAAGTTTCACATTATTCACATTCGTTTTTGTGGGAGCCGTTTGTAAACACAGTAATGCATCATATAGGAGAAGACAGATCACTTTTATGGATTTGCCTATCATAATAAGGCTGCGGATGAAGACAGAGATGGACGGAGTGCCTAAGGACATAGACAGGAATAGATCTGGAGCGGAGGTGGGCCGCGATTGCTAGATGTGAGACTGGAGGCAGCACACACATATCACACTTATGTACATTTCACAGATGGGATATGGATCTGATAAATATTGGGGATTTTACCTAATCTTAAAGTGGACCTGAACTGACTTTGAAATGTTTAAAAGAAAAAGTCTGTTTTACATCTGATTACCTTCCAGCTCATTTAGGCCCAGAAAAATAAACAGGAAAGGTTTGCAGCCTTTTCCATTTTTCGGACCTAAACATAACAGATCGTCCAGCTGACTGCCCAGAGTCCTAATATCACTAGGGCCGGAGACTGCGCTGGACGGACTCAATCAATCACTGGTTGTGGCTGGGTGATAATATGGGCGAGTAGGAAGAATTCCCTTACAGTGGTTTGTGCCCAATTGAAGGAAAGTGGTGGTGAGCCCTCTTGGGGCTTGGGCTGCTGCCTTTGGGTACGGCCTTATGGTCATCTCTGCATGGAGATTTGGAAAGGTAGGTAGAAAGGAGTGCACAGTGTCCAGTGAATACAAGTTGGATGCCTTCAAACTCACCTTCCAACTTGCATTTATTGGACACCGGGCCCTCCTTTCTACCTACATTTCCATAGACCGTGTGCAGGAAGGAGGAAGAAACTGAACAGACTGGGATGTCACAAAAGTGTCATCTGTTCTGTTCTGCTCCGATTCAGCAGGGCATCTGTTCATGAATTCCCTGCCGATCAGAATGGACGCCTCCTTTGTGAAAGACATCTAAAGAAGAACGCCAGGAAAAAAATAAACATGAATAGATCTAAAAAGAAATTTAAAAAAGGTTAAAAAAGCTTTTGCTTCAATAATCACTTTCAGCATGGAGCTGACCCCCACATTAGTTCCTTTCTGCCCCTAAATGCTGCCATTTACGTGGGTTGAATGAGAGCCAGCATCATTCAACCCACTCCCTCGGAGTGCAGAATGTCATGAAACTGTGCCCTGGGGGGTTGTTATCATGTTGGCCTAGGCTTGGAATACAACTACATGGAACAGCGCTCACACATCATTAAATGTACCTGCAGTGTAGGAGTTAGGAGCATTGCCACTGGTGGAGAGGAGGGAGGACTTCTGTGTCAATATTAGGAAAATTAAAGTAGAGTTTCACCCTAATTTACATGAAAGGCTGCAATTGTTGCCGATCGCATTCCCATTCATTTTTGGATTTATTTATTTATTTTTTTCATCTTCTACCTTTTGTTTAGGGTAAATGCTGAACTTCCGTCCATCCTTACCGCGACGAGGTATGTCATTTACCTTTCTCCATTGGCTCCTGGGATAGCAGTATTATCACTCCCAGGAGTCAATGGGCATCCCCCGTCGTTATGGTAACCTGCTATACACATAGTGGGCCGTGAGCATGCGAAGGATGGGGAGGGTGCATGCTGTGTAGCCAGCTGCACCTAATCCTGGAAGAGAGTCCCAATGGCATCAGATGCCCACAATCAGGGTGGCTGTGTGCTGGATCAGGAGTACAAATAAAATCCTAAGACATGGGCAAAGCCTGGAAACTACAGTCAGGTCCATAAATAATGGAACATCAACACAATTCTAATCTTTTTGGCTCTATACACCACCACAATGGATTTGAAATGAAACAAACAAGATGTGCTTTAACTGCAGACTTTCAGCTTTAATTTGAGGGTATTTACCACCAAATCAGGTGAACGGTGTAGGAATTACAACAGTTTGTATACATGCCTCTCACTTTTTCAGGGACCAAAAGTAATGGGACAGATTAACAATCATCCATCAAACTTTCACTTTTTAATACTTGGTTGCAAAGTCAATTTGCAGTCAATTACAGCCTGAAGTCTGGAACGCATAGACATCACCAGACGCTGGGTTTCATCCCTGGTGATGCTCTGCCAGGCCTCTACTGCAACTGTCTTCAGTTCCTGCCTGTTCTTGGGGCATTTTCCCTTCAGTTTTGTCTTCAGCAAATTAAATGCATGCTCAATCGGATTCAGGTCAGGTGATTGACTTGACCATTGCATAACATTCCACTTTTTTCCCTTAAAAAACTCTGTGGTTGCTTTCGCGGTATGCTTTGGGTCATTGTCTATCTGCACTGTGAAGCGCCGTCCAATGAGTTCTGAAGCATTTTACTGAATATGAGCAGATAATATTGCCCGAAACACTTCAGAATTCATCCTCCTGCTTTTGTCAGCAGTCACATCATCAATAAATACAAGAGAACCAGTTCCATTGGCAGCCATACATGCCCACGCCATGACACTACCACCAACATGCTTCACTGATGAGGTGGTATGCTTTGGATCATGAGCTGTTCCTTTCCTTCTCCATTCTCTTCTCCTCCCATCACTCCTGTACAATTTGATCTTGGTCTCATCTGATGTTGTTACAGAACTGTAAAGGCTTTTTTAGATGTTGTTTGGCAAACTCTAATCTGGCCTTCCTGTTATTGAGGCTTATCAATGGTTTACATCTTGTGGTGAACCCTCTGTATTCACTCTGGTGAAGTCTTCTCTTGATTGTTGACTTTGACACACATACACCTACCTCCTGGAGAGTGTTCTTGATCTGGCCAACTGTTGTGAAGGGTGTTTTCTTCACCAGGGAAAGAATTCTACGGTCATCCACCACAGTTGTTTTCCGTGGTTTTCCGGGTCTTTTGGTGTTGCTGAGCTCACTTGTGCGTTCTTTCTTTTTAAGGTTGATTTGGCCACACCTAATGTTTTTGCTATCTCTCTGATGGGTTTGTTTTGTTTTTTCAGCCTAATGACAGCTTGTTTCACTGATAGTGACAGCTTTCTGGATCTCATATTGAGAGTTGACAGCAACAGATTCTAAATGCAAATAGCACATTAGAAAATAACTCTGGACCTTTTATCTGCTCCTTGTAAATGGGATAATGAGGGAATAACACACACCTGGCCATGGAACAGCTGAGCAGCCAATTGTCCCATTTCTTCTGGTCCCTTAAAAAGTGGGAGGCACATATACAAACTGATGTAATTCCTACACCGTTCACCTGATTTGGATGTAAATACCCTCAAATTAAAGCTGGAAGTCTGCAGTTAAAGCACATCTCCTTCATTTCATTTCAAATCCATTGTGGTGGTGTATAGAGCCAAAAATATTAGAATTGTGTTGATGTCCCAATATTTATGGACCTGACTGTATAATATATACAGCAATGGCAATGTAGCGGCGACTGTCACGGGGGTTATTTAACCGCTTGCTGACCGGCTCATGCCGATATACGTTTGCAAGATGGAACGCCTGTGCGAACTGACGTACCTGTATGTCAGTCCGCAAAAGGGTCCCGCAGACTCGATGTCCGCCGGTGGCCTGCGATCACGGCGAGGAGACGGAGAACAGGGAACTGCCTATGTAAACAAGGCATTTCCCTGGTCTGCCTAGTAACATGACAGAGATCTATTGTTCCCTGACATTGGGAACTTCAATCTCTGTCATGTCAGTGGTAGCCTATCCCCCCTACAGTTAGAACACGGAGAGGGAACACACTTAACCCCTTGATCGCCCCCTAGTGTTTAACCCCTTCCCTGCCAGTGACATTTATACAGTAATCAGTGGCTATTTTTAGCTCTGATTGCTGTATAAATGTCAATGGTCCCAAAATAGTGTCAAAAGTGTCCGATCTATCCGCCGCAATGTCACAGTTTCAATACAAAAGATCACCTCCATTAATAATAAAATAATAAAAATGCCATAAATCTATCCCCTATTTTGTAGACGCTATAACATTTGCGCAAACCAATCAATATACACTTTTTGCAATTTTTTTTACAAAAAATATGTAAACGAATACATATCGGCCTAAACTGAGGAAGAAATTTGTTTTTTTTTAATATATTTTTTGGGGATATTTATTATAGCAGAAAGTAAAAAAATAAAAATATATCAAAATTGTCGGTCTTTTTTTGTTTATAGCGCAAAGAATAAAAACCGCAGAGGTAATCAAATACCACCAAAAGAAAGCTCTATTTGTGGGAAAAAAACAACGCACATTTTGTTTGGGTACAGCGTTGCACGACCGCGCAATTGTCAGTTAAAGCGACGCAGTGCCAAATTGTAAAAGTGCTCTGGTCAGGAAGGGGGTAAAAACTTCCAGGGCTGAAATGGTTGAAAGAAACGATGGAACTCCGCTTTAAGTGGGCTCTTATAAATTATTAACTTATACAACGTATGTACTACTATATAAGTATCAAATAAACAGGGCTCTTTTTATTTTGTAAAGGATTAGGGATGAGCTCAAAGTTTAGATCGAGAATCATGTATAGTAGCAGTAGAAATACCATTATTGTACATGAAGGCTTCCTTGCTGTCAATGGCTGCTAAGAACATGCAGTATCCTTACCCATTTGTTTACTGTCAGAACTTGATTTGATTGTAGCCGTATTAGTGCAATTGTGACAGAGAAAATTGAGTACTGTCCGTGATACTTTTTTTATTTGCACTAACATACAATTTTTCAGGACAAGCTTTCGGGGTATGTCCCCTTCTTCAAGGTCCAAGCAGTACTGATTCACAAATTTTTAAGCAGAATGTTAAAGAAGAAGAAAAAAAAAAAAAAAGAGAGAAAAAAAAAAAAAAACAAACATTTTTTAACATTCTGCTTAAAAATTTGTGAATCAGTACTGCTTGGACCTTGAAGAAGTGGACATACCCCGAAAGCTTGTCCTGAAAAATTGTTAGTGCAAATGTTAGTGCAAATAAAAAAAGTATCACGGACAGTACTCAATTTTCTCTGTTTACTGTCAGGGAATCCGTGTCCCTGTAAAGAAAGCGGTTAGGTTAGCTTGATATCACTGACGAAATATGACCACACAAAGCCATTACACTGTCAGTTCCCATGGTAAAGTTTCCATTTCCATTGAAAACTTCCTTTTGTCTGCTTTTTAAATAAATCAATTGCCTTTCTGTATTATAGAACCAACTGAACTGAAAACTACAACAAAAACATTTTTTTAGCTTTGGATAAAATGTGGAAGAGTTAGAACCTCTGTCAGGTTTAAATTACTATCTGGACGTGTGCTAAGCAGCTTTATCCCTTGCTTCCTGTCCTTGGACATAGAATTAATGGAAATCAAATTTTATCGTTTTCATTGAAAGAGGAGTAGAAGGGAAATCGCCGATTGGAGACACCTGTTCTAGGGACAATTGTCAAATTTAGGATTTAGGAGGACAGAAACAAATCCCGGATAGAAGTTCTATCCTTTCTCCATTCTATACAAAACCATAAACCTTTTGGTTAACATTCCTGTTAACTTTCTCCCTTTCAATGCTCCAGGCAAAGTTAAAGTGAGGACAAAGTGAAAGGGAGGCAATTTTGGGTAGAACAGACGGTTCTTGATGGTCAGTCTTGAGGTATTTAATGGCCATGCATTAACAAAGACCATCACCATATACTGTTCTGCTGCATCATTTGTGGTTCCAGAATGATGCTTCTGCCTATGCTGCTTCTTACAACACCCGGTTTTCTGATCTAGATGTGTCAGAACAAACTGTATTGTATGCAATATTCTTTGTGTTATTATTGATGTTTTCTTCCTAGCTGCCTAGACTAGTCATGGTTCTGTGCATTTTCCTACTGAACAATCAACAAGAAAATCCATTAGCCACCTGTTCTCTTAGACAGACACGGAAACTGTCCCATGCAGCAGCTGGAAATTGCTTCCATTTTCTGCTTCTTTTAGTCTTTAAATCCAAGCAGATCAACATTTGTTTTGAATGAACACTCTGCATAAGGATGCGTTTGCTTGCAAGAGGGCCATTGACCACTTACGGTTTCCTTAAATGTACCTTTGATTTAATCAAAAGATCTTCTACAGTGGCCTTTTTGAGCAGCTACCTAGGTGACCTGGCGATTAATCAGCATCAGTGCTGTGATGGCAGTTGTTCACTATGGCTATACAGTTCAATGGTTTCAAGTCAAACTACGAGTAATTAACTGCTTTGCATTATGCTGCAAGATAAAGTGAGTACAGATGGTTGTCTGCCTGCCCGCTTTACTGCCCAGAGCCAACTCAGCAGAACCAGCCTTACTGTTTACCCACTCAATGCGGCTGTTGATTTGCTTATTTACATACGTTCCTTTGTTATTCCTTATGTGAGAAACTAGATCTTAATTTGAGTTTCCATTTGGCTCAATTTATACAAGACAATGGTTTATAAATCCTAGAGCACATGGACAAGTTCAGTTTCATGTAATGCAGTACATGTACCAATGTTTCAAGTATGGTCCCTAATGTTGCTACCTTTTCTGGGAAAAATACCAGCTTCATTCTTTTCCTTTTCATAACAATACCAGACTGGCCAGGTCAGGAAAATAGTAGCCAAGTGGTTACCCTAGAGCTGCCCCAAGCCAAGGCCTGGCCAAGCATGATTCCAAGAGCCTGTTTACACATGTTGGCTTAGATGGAGGATATGCAAGTACTTACCAAACATAACCTATAAACCATTCTTTCAGTTTTACGTTCATTGTGATGTCTGAATCATTTCTTTGTCATGTGGCTTCTTACTCATTTGAGAACATACAGTAGTTAAAACTTAAACCCTTCCATGGCTGTACGCATCATCATGGAGAAGTGATTAGTAGTGATTTTCTGTTGTTATAGTCTTATAGAGACCGTGTTGTGCAGCCGCATGTTACCCTGATTCAGCCACTTAGACATTGCTGTGAAGAGTTCATGTTTGTGCAGCTTTCATATATTTGTGCAGCTTCCATTTTTCTGCTGTGTATGCATGTTTTTACCACCTTGAACCTGTTTTACTGTATTGTTTCTAACTTTGAACCTGTTTAGTAAACTGTAAGTTATGGTTAGGCTTTATGCACACACGCAGACACTTCTCTCTGCATGAGTTGACACCAGACAATCTCAGGTGTTGGCCTTGCCCCCCCCCCTCTCCACATACACACAGCAGCCTCAGCTGTCCATGATTTCCTATGACGGTGTGTAGAAGGAGGTGAGTCCATTCCCTCCACTCAGGTTTAGACTGAGCTCTGTGCTGTATACTGTGCAATGCGTGCCATTAGATCCTCACCCACTGCCCCCTGAAGATAAGAAAAAAACTTTGGTCTGTGTGATTTAGGAGGGTGTACAGGAGAGAGGGCTACATAAAAACAGGTACAACTGATGCAGGAGGATTTGTTTCACCTCTGTGTATCACCCGAGGCTTGTCACTTCACTCGGTTTTTGTAGGGGTTTACAACCACTTTAACCTCCATTGATGGATTGATGGATTTGTTTTTTCTCCTCAGGCTTTGCTTCCTTCTATTTTGACCTACTAAACTCTCTGGTAATTGACTTCCTGTCCTGGGGTGACACTGCTGACACAGCCTGTGCTTCTGCAGGAGAAATAGTGTCACAGTATAAACAGTGTAAGGCATGCAGACACTACTGGTTGGCTATGCACTGGCTTGTGGGTGACCATGCACATGTTTTTTTAGTCTGGTTAGTTGATTTCTGCTCTTTGTTAGGTAGGGCAGTGTTTCTCAACTCCAGTCCTCAAGGCGCCCCCACAGGTCAGGTTTTCAGGCTCTCCATTATTTTGCACAGGTGATTTGATTAGTTTCACTGCCTTAGTAATTACCACAGCCGTTTCTTCGGAAAGGAAATCCTGAAAACATTACCTGTTGGGGCTCCTTGAGGACTGGAGTTGAGGTAGGGTATACTTGAAGTATCATGTCATGATAAGGATGTGAGGAGGCCAAGAACTGGTGCAAAGGCTTCATGAATATGGGATCTAGAGGATTTTTTTTTTTTACCCCTAAGTGGATCACTTCACTGGTGGATTGAGAAGTCTTTGTGAAAATATCAGGGTAGCAGTACGTTGGTTCTATCCAGTTTAAATCTTGGCTCAATTTGCTTTGTTATTTTTATCTAACCTTATCTTTTAAGTAATTACAGATCCATACAATTTTTTTTTTAGACAGAAATAGACCGAATTAAATAAAATCCTGCTTCCTATCTCTTAATGTTGCTAGCTATTTTTAGAGCTTATATGTTAGGTGACCCCGAGTTTCAGTGTGGCACAAAAATACTATTAAAATTCAGTGATAACTGTGACCCATGATTGATTTTCAGTCAGTCACTTCTTAAAATCATGTTTCTGAGGATGGTATGTTCAATTATTTGCGAATAACCACACTGAGCTGTCATGGGCTGGTGATTTAAGATTTTTTTTTTCTGTGGCCTTATCTATAACTTTACCACATGCTGTATAGCATGTTTTCTGAAATTCCTCCAAAATCAATTTATATGACACAATTTCATCTGGCTGAGGAATGCTAGATAGGATTAGAATCTTGACATAACTTGGAAGGAGCACAAAACAGCTGCGAGGATTGAAGAGTCACGCAGAGTTACGAGCCCGCCGGGCACTCATGTGTATCACAACTGCTCCAGTGTCCTCAGAGCAGCATGGCCCCCAATCTCAATATTATTTTTTTTGTAAATCAGGCTGCTATTTAATAAAACAGTTACAGATTTTGGAAAGCAAATATCAAAAGGACAATTTAAAAATAGCTTTGCCGTTTATCATATTTTCATATTAAAGTTTACAGTTTGTGTTTTCATACCCTTAGCTAGTTAAGCTGTAGAACCATTTTCACATACAAATAACCTTGTCATTACTTATGACAGCCAATCGCTACAAACATTAACGTGTGTGTATGTGTGTGGTATGTGCGTGGGGTAAGCCTTTCTTTTGGGAATATTGTAAGGCAAAAAAATAAATAAAATAAAATAGAAAACATAAGAAAATAAAGTACAAGAAGTGGAGAAGATATTTACTAAAAAAAACAAGTATCTACAAAAAAACTAGTATGTTGGACTTTACTGGTACCAGAGAGGGACAACCACACAAAACTATAAGCATAAATGTTATTACAAAATGTTAAAATATTTTTTTTTAAATATCAAGAAACAGATTTATACATGCGATATTGGCCATAACAATGAAGTATATTGAGTTAACTTTTCTATATTATCCCAGAAGTTGACATGTTCCACATATACTAGCTTCCTCAGGACCTTCTTATCTTAGTAGCAAAGAAAAATGGCGCATTGTTTCAAATGTATGACTTGAAAATGATGTGGGCATTTTTCTTTGCTACCAAGATATACAGGCCCTGGGGAAGCAAGAATATGTGAACTGGGATAATATAGAAAAGTAAACTCAATATAGTTTATTGCCTTGGCCAATACCACAAAAATAGGACTAATTTTTGATTTTTTGTTGTTGTAAATATTTTAAAATTTTGTAATAAAATTTATTTTTAGAGTTTTGTGTGATTGTCCTTTTCTGGTACCAGTAAAGTCAAACATACTGGATTTTTTTGTAGATCAAGATCAATATGGATTTGGTACTTTTACAGTAGCCAATATTATTTTCTTGTTATATAAAAAAGTCTTTTTTTTTCTTTTTACATTCTGTATATTTTTGCAAGCAGTCCAAATCTGAGGTACAACTATGCCTACCAATCTATGACCAGTCTTCTAAGCATTTTTTGCAGGAAAGATCTACATGAAACTGGACTCACATACTAAAATACGCATTCCTTGTTTTTACTGGCACAGGAGCCATTTATTTTCTTTTTTGTTGAAGCAGACACTAACTACATCAGACTTTTGTAGGGGATTTTTACACAGAGTTTTCATAGCTGCTATCTGCTAAAGAGTTAGATGAGCGGGATAAATAAAAAGCTTACAACAGTCTCTGTGCACAGGCACTGTTAGGAGGGAGAGCAATAAGGAATGGCATGATCAATTTAATATTATCTGATCAATAACAATGTCTATTAAAAGCTCCTGTACAAGTCACAGGGCCAGTGGATGCAGTATCACACTTATGCCTGATCTTCAGTTTGGAGTATACATTCTGCTATTGATGCCATTGAGTGGCACCAAAACCCCACTGTGGTGGACCCCAGTGTGGTTACATGCAGGCTAACCACAACATACGGAACTACATTATACTCTATAAATTCACATACTGGTTATAGAAAACCTCTTATTAAATGATAGAAAAACTATTCTGTGGGAATACTCTTATGCCCTGTACACACGGTCGGATTTTCCGCCGGAAAATGTGTGACAGGACCTTGTTGTCGGAAATTCCGACCGTGTGTGGGCTTCATCACACATTTTCCATCGGAATTTCCGACACACAAAGTTTGAGAGGTTGCTATGAAATTTTCCGACAACAAAATCTGTTGTCGGAAATTCCGATCGTGTGTACACAAATCCGACGCACAAAGTGCCACGCATGCTCAGAATAAATTAAGAGATGAAAGCTATTGGCTACTGCCCCGTTTATAGTCCCGACGTACGTGTTTTACGTCACCGCGTTCAGAACGATCGGATTTTCCGACAACTTTGTGTGACCGTGTGTATGCAAGACAAGTTTGAGCCAACATCCGTCGGAAAAAATCCATGGATTTTGTTGTCGGAATGTCCGATCAATGTCCGACTGTGTGTACAGGGCATTACTGTTTTTAAAATACTTTGACTTCAACCCACCTTATAATTGTGGTAACATTTAAAAAATTGGGAGGTGTATACTGATACTTTTCCTCGTCCTTATGTCCGAGATGAATCAGGGAAAAAACAGTATGGTTATACTTTTAAGTGTTTCTTTTGTCGGTCAATAATCCTCTGAACCTGCAATACTGAGGAAAGCTTCTGTAAGATTCTGCCAAATAGGGCCAGATTAAACTTTTTATTATACCACCATCACTGGCTGAGTGGGCCGAATGGACAGAATTGTCAATTTGGAACAAATAATAGCCTGAGTGGAAGACAGTACAAAGTCATATCTGGCGGGGCTTAGGCTCTGTTCACACCTAGGTGTTTTGTTTTCAGGAAGAAAGTCATGTGATTTTTGCAGCGATTTGCTGCGATTTGTACAGGTCAAAAGGTCACCAATGTAAAAAGCAAAAAACGCCTGTAACCTGCCAAAAAAGAAGCTCCTGTACTTTTTTGAGCTTCAGACGTTTTGCTTCAGATGACAAAACCCTCAGATGTGAAAAGGGGCTATTGAAATCAATAGGATTTATCTTGTTGGGCGTTTTTAGAGCTGAGGCTTACAGCAGAAAAATGCCCAAAAACGCCTAGGTGTGAACAGAGCCTTACTTCCGGGATCTTCATGTTTGTGCCTCTCTTTTTCTTTTCTTCCTCCCTTAAATATCCTTCTCATGTGATATTTGGAATTATTGGATATGTGCTGTACTACTGTACTTTTGTATTTTCACGCCTGGTCTGGTGCATTGCATACTTGGTTGTATTACATACAACTACTGTCTTTGAATGTTCTGAAACCTTAATAAACAGATTAAACTCAAACTTTCTACCAACTGGCTCATTACACTTCCTTCCTACCCCAGTTAACTGACACGAACAAACCCGGAAGCAATACCCAGTCAAGACTTAATAAGGTAGAGGCTACCAATCTAGAACCAATCTAGAACCAACAACTAAAAAGGCAAACTGTTATCATGCTCTGACAGCAGTTCTGTTGTAGATGTAGAAAGACAGATTGGGTGAACTATCAGTATCATTAAGTTGTTCCAAAGCTGGAAGCAAAATAAGGACATAGTTGCCTCATTCACCCAAGTGGCCTGCCTGACTAAATAATCCTAATGTGATTGTTCACCTTTGGAAATAAATGTAGGAACAAATCCGTTTTTTGGTTTTTTTTTGTAATGGCGCTGGCTTGTTTGAATTGATTCAATTTAATATAAACTGAAGGACAACTGTGGCCAGTAAAAAGCAGAACAATCAGTTAAATGTCAGGCATTTCAATGTGTCGTTGATCCCTCCCGAGTGCACTTTTAAAATAAACACACAAGAGTGGGTGCACTGGAGAATAATAACGCTGAATGCGGGCTAGACTGCTGCCGAGCCCCGGAGATTGTTCTGCTTTGTGTGACTTTATCATATGACAAAACTGTTCATTCATAACGTAGCACTTGTACTTAATGCCTGTTTTATCACTCGGTTTCAATAAATAAGAAAGCGCCTGGCCTTGCTGAGGTGTCACTTGGTCCAATAAAAATATCGCTGATGAAATAATGGAATGCCAAAAACCTTTATATCCATAACATGGGAATAAAGATATTTAAACAGAAATCCGTTGCAGGACTTACCACACATCTTTCAGCTTTTCCATTAGTTTTATATGAAAGGCATTTAATATACATCTGCAGTGACACTAAAGTGGAACAGTTTTTGCCCACCAAGTGAAAATCAATATGTCTACTTTAAAGTGGGTCCAAACCCAACTCTAAAATCTCATACAAGATTAAACATATTTCTGTAGTTTTTAAAGTTGTTTTCAGTCTTTTCTAAATTTATAGTTTTTCATTAAAATAATACCTAGTGATCCTGCCAGGAAGCAAGTGCAACTTGCATGTTCCTCATGGTTTAGTGAACCTTCACTTTGCAAAGAATACCCAATCACGTGCAAGGTAAAAAAAATATATTTTTGCTTGCACATGATTGGATGATGGAAGTCAGCAGAACTTCACCTCATTCAATAAGCTCTTGGGATAATTCCCTTGCACAGTGCAAATGCATTTCCAAAGGGAACAGTCTAGTTGTCCTCAGTACATCAATTCCATTGCACATTAGCAGATTACATTTTTCCAGTAAGGTTTTATATCTACATTACATTGAAGCCAGTCCTTTGAGCTTCTTATGCTTAACTTCCCTTCACTTCTCCTTTGCTCAGGTTTGACTGGGGAAGTTATTTAAGTTATTTATTAAAAGTAATGACAGATACAGATAAAGAAAATATAACAAGTGTACTTAACTAAAGATGCTGTTTCCACCACGGGTCCCTATATAAAGGCGTGACCAGGCAATCAGACCAGACGCTTGCATGTTACATGATGAAGCTCTGGATGAGACAAAGGTCTTATATGATTTGGTTGTGGTAATATAGAACTCCCCTTGTAAGCAACAATATGACCTTCTAAGGAGTCACATGAAGGAGAGGGGGCTGACTTGTCCATAGAGTCAGCTTACAATCATTTGCCAATCACATGAGTTAGCTAAAAGTTACCAGAATAACCAAGATATTAGAAGCTTTATTAGGCCAACCTTAATAAGGAATATCAAATATGCAATTTCCCTATCACAGGCCCAGTACTTCTGTGTATGAGCGAGCATGTGACTCTCCCTTACTTCTACGCCCCTTCCTTCTATCTGACAGCATTAATACTTGACAATTGGCTGCTTGGGCACCTAGCTTATGTCACATTGGGACGCTTAGAGAGTCTGTAGACCTGATGGACCTGGAGCTTGCATAGGGTTTCATCTCCTGTAAGCCAAAGGAGTGGGGAGGAAATGGTGTATTTGCAGCTTGAATGGCTGGCATTAAATGAAACATGTTGCTTTGCCCATCATGGCAAAGCATAGGTTCACTCTCAAGTTAGAATAGAAATAACGTAACTAAAAAATCAGACACCTTCAGGTGTATGCATGTAGATTTACAGGCCTACTCAAGTACCCCAGAGTCCTAAAACACCAGACACTCAGTTGTTCTCATCTTAGCTTCAACTCTGGAGTTGCACTCCTTCCCTCCTCTTTCTCACTAATGTTAACTTAATAGGGCCACCCTTCACATTGAAAGACTATTAATGAGTTCTAGAAAGACAGAGGGGCAGAGATCAGCAGCAGGTCTTCGACACCAATATTCTTCTCCACTTTCCTCTATCACCTAATGTAATGTGTGGCCTCACTGATTACATTACATGTGGGGTGTAGAAGGCAGGTGAGGGTGAGCTAGATCTTGAGTGAAATGTCAAAATTTTCATAAGTGAGCTCCCTCTATCTGGGGACATTTTGGAAAATGAATTATAGGTCCAAGAAGGTTCTACCTAGTGTCTGCAAGGACAAAATAGAACTCCTTAATCCATTTGGTTTAAAGAAATTTATATAAACCTCTTTTTTAGGTAAAGCTTTTTAATGCATATTGCCTCTCTCCAGATTCATGTGAACCTCTTTTCTAGTGACAGGAACTCTGAATACATTTTACATTTCTCTTTCTTCAATGACTTTCTGCAGCAATTTATTTTTCTCTACAGATGACCTTTCTACGGATGCCAGTGACAAACAGACACAATACATCACTGTAATAATAGATCACATTGGTACTGGTATTACATTTAAAAACTATGTTCTTGTTCTGCATGAGGGAATCATAAAAATATGAAAAGCTTTATTTACAATCCTCCATCTCTCTGCTATTTTATACTCCTTTTTCTCTGTTGCCCAATAATGCCTCAATGCCTCTGTTTCTCTGTAATAAAATATGAATTCTGATTGGTTGCTATGGTTTATTGCACCCATTGCTCTTTGAGCAAAATCATTACTAAAAGTTTATCTCAAAGTTTTTGCCAAGACAGTTAAAGAGGAACACAAGTT
Source organism: Aquarana catesbeiana (assembly GCF_042186555.1). NCBI lineage: Eukaryota > Metazoa > Chordata > Amphibia > Anura > Ranidae > Aquarana > Aquarana catesbeiana. The sequence continues at coordinate 881,129,906 of NC_133324.1, forward strand.
TAAACAAAAACCTTGCTTAGTTTTCAATGGAAGATGCTTTTTTCTGTGTATACAAACTACTACTACTATTTACCATTTTATCTCAGTTTCTTACTTGGGAGGACTGCAAATTAACTGATCAGCTTATTCAAATTTATACTTTTTTTCTATGAAGGGATCCACCTCATTTTTAGGCAACCAGGCCTAATGCTGCACAATTCAAATTGTGGGTATGAAAATAAAAATTGCTCAGCAGAGGTTATGTTAAATAAAATCCCCATGTCAAAAAGATCATTAAAAGCAGAGATATAGATAACTAAAATAATATGCAAATTTAGATTTTCGGTTAAAAGTTCAGATTGACCTTTGCCCTCCCATTTCTCCATTGGTACATTAAAATGATGATTAGCCTCACTACCAACACATACAATCCAGAAGCTAGAGGGGAGGGGCCAAGCTTGGAAAAGTTATTAAAAAAATACATTTAGACGCCTGTATTTCTTGATTAAACTTGCTTGAGGTTTTCACTTGAAGTTTCTTTGTTTTATGCATTTCGCATTATATGCTCAGTTTTCAAAAGGTTTATTTCAAGGCGGTCGTGGATGCATGAAAGCCTGGTTGTTCTAAGGCTATACTCTTCTGCCTTGGAACACTGAGGTCTTAACAGTCTTTAAAAAAGTGGAAACTTTCATTTAATTTATTGAGCTCTGGTGCGGTCCCAATATACTTACGTCTTAAAGGTGTACAGTCGTTATATTAGGGATGGGGTTGTGGCACACATGATTTCTTCCCTTTACGCTGTGGCAGTTAAGATTCTTCTCGCCTCGCAGGTGGTCTATCTCTCATCCCGCTTGAGACCCCGAGGAGTTTATGTGGGTCCTGCTTACCCATTGCCAGTCGTGTAGCCTTCTTGGATCTGTCACCTTATTTTTGGCTCCTATGCCCACACCAAGACCTATGTTTGCAAGTGGTCCACGGTGCAATATAATGTTATTGTATATGAATGCAATATATAACCTAACTGGTCCTGAAGAAGTGAAGTGAAGCGAATCATGTTTACAGTCTGAATTGAGAGCAGTTTTGGGGCACCCATTGTCTAGTATTGCAATTTCCATTACAGTGTAGTATTATACGTACTGTACATACACTATCTTACCAAAAGTATTGGGACGCCTGCCTTTACACGCACATGAACTTTAATGGAATCCCAGTCTTAGTCCGCAGGGTTCAATATTGACGTGGCCCACCCTTTGCAGCTCTTCTGGGAAGGCTGTCCACAAGGTTTAGGAGTGTGTCTATGACCATTCTCCCAGAAGCGCATTTGTGAGGTTAGGCACTGATGTGGACGAGAAGGCCTGGCTTGCAGTCTCTGCTCTAATTCAGCCTGGTATCTCCACATGGATATAAGATCCAAGCTGGACGCTCTCTCAAAGTAACCAAAATTTTTTCCTGGGACAGCTCAGCGGGTGCAACTATAATTGGTTAAAAGTGTTTTTCAAAGGTCCTCACAGGAGTCAGTATCTTAGACACATGTACCGCAAAAGGTCCATACCACAACCAAGCATTAATACACAGTAAGCCCAGCCTGAAGGGCCAGGCCCTGCGCTAATAGGAAAGGCTCAGCACCACCCGTTATCAACCTAAGCATTAGCAATACTGCAGACCAGTCTCAAGGTTAGCTTAAGCAAAAATATGAGAAAATCAATGTCTAGCATCTATAAAAAAGAAAAAATCAGCTCCAGCTGCAATACTCATACTATATCTGGTGCTGTTTCTGACAACTCAGCAATCCAGCACCACTCTGCTTCCATTTTTAATGATGGAAAGTATCATTCAACCCACTTCCTGTGAGCCCAGGCTATCAAGTATCTGCCCACTTCCCTGTATTGCGGACTCACAGAAGAATGCTGCATAGAGCAGCGCCAATGTTTTTACAGCATTCAGGAATGACCCACTACCAGAGGAGGAAGAGGGTGAAGAGGATCTGTGACATCATGTGACCAGATCAAAGACATTTGGAATAAAGCTGTATATAAACTCCATAAGTCCATACCACAGTTTTGCATCTGTTATATACTGCTCGTAAATTGATTGCTCAATATTGGATTGCCTCAGAGACAGCAATGGGTGGAACATGTCAATAAACTACTGATACAAGAAAGGTTGACATATCAACATAGAAATGTGGCAACCATGGCTAGATGTTCCTGGTCTTGCACCCCTTCAGCTGATTAGGAACAGACTTTGTCAGGGGTGGACCCCTTTTGAGAATTCCATAAATTTTATTGTTGGGTTCTATATAGGTATTGGAGCTCCATAGTATTGTTGACCTGGCAGGTCATACTTGTTATTGCCTAACCATCAGGGCTCTGAGCACTTGGTTCTGTTTAGTTTTAAGTTTTTGTTTTTTCATGCTATGTCATTATAATTATGTCAGTATTCTATATGTTGGTTTACATATCTAAGTACGCATTATCTTGGTCAGCAAGTCGTTACTTTTCTGAGATACCCATTATTTTTGCTAAGTACCAATGTAATATCCCTTATCTGCTGAGGTATACTTGTTGATATGTATTATCTGGTTTGTACAATAACCTTACTTTTTCTGATTAAAAAAAAGTGTATATAAAGCCTTTTTTTATGAGTTGGGTGGTGCTGCAATGCAACTTTAATTAGGATAGATTTAGCCTTTTTTGGCACTTTGATTCTGATAGCCCACCAAATGTTTTATTATTGTACAGTACCCCAGCAGACACATGTATCCTACTTCCAAACTGACGGAGCATTGCCCCACTTCATTAACAGAGATAAACGTTTTGGAGGAGATACTTATTAAAGACCTATTAGAAATAAATCTATAAAGCATCTGTATTTTTCAATAGTGGCATTTTGCATAACAGAGCATATATATTGAGTCAGTTATGTACAATACAAGGCAAGTGCTTTCTGTTCAAACATCTTAATAAAGTCTTTGGCCTTTATGATGTGTTTCAGATACTTTCAATCCCTATACATCCATCCTTCTAGGCTGCTTTGTATTCTATCGATTAATCATTACTAGCTGCTATTGGAGGCAGGGCTGCTGAGACATGCATCTCTTCATTAGCAGCTTCTATGGCTGCTGATCAATCATCTCTGTTAACGCAAAGATTAAGATGTATCTCTCCAGGAAAAGCAGAGTAAAAATTACATTTATTGTTTACAAGATCTTTGTAGTGATTACAGGACATTTTTCTTCACCGTCTGATGCGATTTGCTGTAACATTAAAGTGCTTTCTTATTTTCAGGACTGGAAAAAGATGACTCTTTTTATACAAGTGCTTTTATAAGTTTGATTTATCTATTAAAACATTTGTCTTCAGTCCTTTCACATGGACAAAGGAGAAGCGCCTTTACAGATTCATCTTCACATTGTTACAATTCAAATACACATGTTAAACATCCACGACTGATGGCAGAAAGATACTAAATGCGACATCGAGTCTGCCCTTTTCTTAAACATTTTTCACATTAGACCAATTTTTATCCCAGGCATGTTTAAATTCTTGTATTGTTGATTTACTCACTGCCTTTGTTGGAAACCTGTTCCAAGCTTCAGCTATTGTTTTGTAAAGAGACCTACCCCGGGAGCACCTGGATTTAGAAACATAGAAAAGTGATAGCAGAAAAAAGAGTAGTCCGTCAAGTCTGCCCATTTTTTTTTTTTTGTTCAATTTTTGTCTAAGTATAGCTCTACAGTATGTTTGTCCCAAGAATGTTTGAAGCCATTTGCTGTTGACTGGCTCACTACCTCTGCTTGAAGTTTTTTCCAAACATCAACTACCTTTTCAGTAAAATAATACTTTCTAGAATTCGTTTTGAGCTTTCTACCAGTTAGTTTGAGGTCATGTCCCGTGTTCTTGATTTTGGTTTCATATTGAATAAACTGCCCTCCTGAACCTTATTCACCCTCTTAATTATTTAAAGCGTAACTCCACTTTTGTTAAGAAAAAAACATTCCCCTCTGGGTGATCTATGTACATTGATCAGAATCCCAAAACTATACCTCTCACACGTGTACAGACAGAGATAGCGGCGCTAATTTAAATTGTGTAAAATAATGGGTCAGAGCAGCATAATGCCTATGACCCTCTACTTATACATAAAAATAATAATAGTGTCATGAAAAATATTATTTTTATCATGTCAGTGCAATGGAATGCCGTGTAACCATGCCCATGTTTTGCCGAACACGAGAGTGGTAGGCTATACAATCTGGTGAGTGCGCTCTTCAGAGGGAGTGGTGTCACTATCACGGTGGTGTGGTGGAAGAGTAGAAGATTTTTCACACAAGAAGATTGAAAAACACTTTTCACTGGGTGTTAAAGAAATTTCTTTTCATGATAAAAATAATATTTTTCATGACACTATTATTATTTTTATGTATAAATAGAGGGTCATAGGCATTATGCTGCTCTGACCCATTATTTTACACAATTTATATTAGCGCCGCTATCTCTATCTGTACACGTGTGAGAGGTATAGTTTTGGGATTCTGATCAGTTTACGTATTTATTTAAGTGGCAGCTTTTTTCACTGTACACTGTGTATGTACACACATTTTGTATTTATTTACACATCTTTTATATAGCTTTGCGCTTTTCTTTGGCGCAGTGGAGTAAGAGAGATTCAGGGGCGGTTTATTTATATATCTCTTGCTACAAACCATGATCTATGTACATTTCAAGGATTTTAACAAACTTTGTTGTAGATTCCTACCCTTTTGTTATTCTGAAGAAATCACAGTTTGTTCCTCTGTGCCCCTGTGCTGAGTGAGTCTAATTGGAAGTGGTTTCATAATTATCAACCAGCTGCTGCAGAATTAGGCCTCTAAATGAGGGAAATGGCAGGTTCTGCATCTCTTTAGACCTGATTTCTTATTGGGAGTATCTCACCAACAATTACATTTTTGTTGCAGGGTATGCCAAAAATCTGACTTGTATCTTAGTGCAGACTTCAGGGAAAATCAGTGATGCAAATCACACACGTAGGAAATGGAGATGGCAGGCTCTGCATCCCTTTAGACCTGATTTCCTATTGGGAGTATCTCACCAACAATTACATTTTTGTTGCAGGGAATGCCACTTGTAATTTAGTGCAGACTTCTGGGAAAATCAGTGAGCCAATCACACAAGCAGGAAATGTTTCTGGGGGGTGTTCTGCACACATTCTGTGTACAGAACACCTCCAGGTAGCCATATTGCATTGCACTTTACAGAAAATTATACAGCTGAAGATTGAAAAGGAAAGGTCGTTTTTTATAACTTTCAATTACAATGTGACTTGTGTCGCTATTGTATATGCTATATTATTATTTTTTTTATTTGATATTTTTTTCCCCATGAAAGTGGAGTTAGCCTTTAAACCAAGACTTTCTTGATCTGCTCTACTACTGTGAGTATCCAGATTCAAGAATATATAGAATAATTCCCATCAAACCCATGTTAAAGTTACAATCTAAGCCTATATGACAGTTATAAATATGCACATAAGAGGCCCAGTTTCTCCAGAAGCCATTTGACCTAACAATATGTTTTTAGGTTGGATGGATGGTTGCATATATATTTAGGCTTGTAGACAGGTCCTTCCCACACACAGGGAGTACATTCTGTGGTCTTTTATACAGTATAGGATTTGTAAAAAAAAAACAAGTAGGTCTCTGTGCTCTTGCAGGTCAAATTTCAATCCCTGGATGCTCAATAAAAGCTAATTACAAAACTTTGGACTTAATTAGATTTGAGCACCTGTAAGCTTATTGCAAATCTTTGTACCTCCAAATTGTTTGTGATCAGCAGCTACAGAATCAGAAAAATGTGGGTATTAATACAGCAGGCAATGTATTAGGAGGTCCTGACTTAATCCAATTGAAAATAAGAGTAATATCTTAAAATGAAGAAGTGTTGAAATCACGAATACCAATTAACATTTTTACCTCTTTCCTTGGTGGAAGAAACTAGCATGCAGTTCATGACCAAATAAATATAAGAACCAGGGCTTTTCTTCTCAGAGAATAGGTGCAGGAACTCAACCATGCCCGCCACACACACATACCTGCCAAATGACGACAAATAGTAGCTCTTCCCTCTGCATACAACCCCTCCCTCCACTGCCCTCATTTTCTCCCCCTCTTTAAAAGCTCCACCATCTGTCATATGTCTTACCTTTGTTACAATATTAAGCTGAAACACCTATCTGGCTGTAGTACCTCCCAGCATACTATACTATACAACAGTCACTTGCAAGGGAGATCATGCAGTAGGAGCATCAACAACTGGTCACCAGGGAAAAATGGAGACCACAGAGGGTGCAGCCTACCACGCCACCCTTTCCTGCCCATGACTGCACTGAACCCTGGGCACCTGAGATATGGTACCACTTGTAAACGCAGAAGCTGGACTTCTGTGTTACCAAGTGATAGTGGTGAGCAGGGAGTAGAAGACCTGAGCCAGAGGTGGTGAAACTTAGTTCCCCCTAGTTCCTGCTGAAAAAAAGCCCTGATAAGAACACTAGGAGAAAATATGGTGACATCTACTATCATATGTGTTCTAAAATGTATTTCTATAGTTCATCTCATTAGAGTTCACTGTTCTTGTATAATACTGTCTTTGCCTAAAGAAGTTGGCTCCATTTCAATGAAACATGTTAAAAACTTTGTGTCACGATTAAAACAGTAACTTGTAATAACTCTTGATGGTAGAAATCTGCATGGCTCATTGACAATACCAATATACAACATATTCTGATAATACTTAACATCTGAAGAAATTACCTATTTTTTAAATAGTTTTTATTGTATTTCAAGTGTTAAAACAAGACAAATAATGTAGGTACAGGGTCAAAATACATGTTGTTACACATGTAAAGTAATGTTATGTTGTTATAAAGTAATAAAATATTGTGGACTGTGAGGTTCACACATACAGTATGTGGGTTGGGGAACGTGTCCTAATAACATGCATTTCCTGACCCACAAGGAAAGTCTGCAGCTCTTTAGCAGACTGAGGTAGGGGGGCCATTGATTCTTAATGGTACCCCCACGCATTGAAAAATGTGGCACTACTTTGGGTCGTGAGAAACTGCATGGTGCCGTGGCACTATGCGCTTCTGTGTGGCTGTGTTTTGAAAAACAGTTCAGGGACCCTGCATTTCCCGCAGGCACAGCAGTCCATTTAAATGAAAGGGCTGCTGTGCCCATGCAAACGCTCCACACAGAACCCGCAAAAGTGTGAACCTAATCACACACTTAGGTGACTCATGATCCATCAGTAAGTGAACGACAAAGTAGTAAACAAAGGGAACATGGTAGGCTCTAAATGTTTTCTGATGTGATGGAAGTGGGGTGTGAAATATGTTTAGGAAGTACTGTATATACAGTATATACACTGTGTGCACAATTATTAGGCAAGTGAGTATTTTGAACAAATCATCATTTTTATGTAAATTGTCCAACTCCAAGCAGTATAAACTTGAATGCTTATTGGATTTAAGCATATCAGATGCGTATTTGTGTAATGAGGAAGGGTATGGCCTAAGGAGATCAACACCCTATATCAAGGTGTGCATAATTATTAGGCAGCTTCTTTTCCTCAGGCAAAATGGGCCAAAAAAGAGATTTAACTGACTCCGAAAAGTAAAAAATTGTAAATAGACTTTCAGAGGGATGCAGCCCTCTTAAAATTGCTAAGATATTGGGACATGATCACAGAACTATCAAACATTTTGTTACAAATAGTTAACAGGGTCGCAAGAAACATGTTGAGAAAAAAAGATGCAAATTAACTGCCAAAGATTTGAGAAGAATCAACGTGAAGCTATCAGGAACCCATTATCCTCCAGTGCTGTCATATTCCAGAACTGCAACCTACCTGGAGTGCCCAAAAGTACAAGGTGTTCAGCACTCAGAGACATGGCCAAGGTAAGGAGGGCTAAAACCCAACCACCACTGAACAAGACACACAAGTTGAAACGTCAAGATTGGACCAAGAAATTTCCGAAGACAGATTTTTCAAAGATTTTATGGACTGATGAGATGAGAGTGACTCTTGATGAGTCAGATGGATGGGTCTGTGGCTGGATCAGTAATGGGCACAGAGCTCCACTTTGACTTTCAACCACAGCAAGGTGGAGGTGGGGTACCAGTATGGGCTTGTATTATTAAAGATGAGCTAGCTAAACCTTTTCGGGTTGAAGATGGACTCAAAATCAACTCCCAAACTTTTTAGAAGTTTTTAGAAGACACTTTCTTCAAGCAATGGTACAGCAAAAAGTCTGCATCTTTCAAGAAGACCGTGATATTTATGCAGGACAATGCTCCATCACATGCATTAAAGTACTCCACTGTGTGGCTAGCCAGTAAAGGCCTTAAAGATGAAAGAATATTGACCTAAACCGTATTGAGAACTTGTGGGCCCTTCTTAAACGGGAGATTTACGGTGAAGGAAAACACTATACCTCACTGAACAGTGTCTGGGAGGCTGTGGTTGCTGCTGCACAAAAAGTTGATTGTCAGCAGATCAAGAAACTGACCGATTTCATGAATGGATTTCATGAATGGAGGGTGGCTATATTGGTCGTTTTTTTTTTTTGACATGTCAGAAATGTTTATTTGTAAATTTTGAGTTGTTTGTTTATTATTTTCACTTTAACCACTTGCCGACCAGCCGTCACAGTTATACTGCAGCGTGTCGGCTCTATTGCATGAATCGCTGTAGATGTGCGTCGATTCGTGCAATAGATACAGTGGGCACGCGCATGGCGTCGGGTTTGTGCGATTTTACCATGATTCGTCGGGCGATTTGGTGCTATTCAAGGTAATGGGGATCGAAAGGTCATCCCGCGATTTGCGGCATTTCTGTATCACAGGCAGAATTGCACCAATTCTGCCCGCAAAACAGAACGCCATGATGTGAATGGAGCCTAACAGAAGAAAAGAAACAAGTCAGATGGGAAAATGTTCATGTAGTTGCATAATAATTCTGCACACTAATAGTTGCCCAATAATCATGCACACATAGATATTCTCCTAAGAAAGCCTCACCTTTACTTTCCTAAATATTCAGGTTTGAGGTTTATTAACATTTTGTATTGACCGAGAACACTGTAGTTGTTCAATAATTAAATGAATCCTCCAAAATACAACTTGACTAATAATTGTGCACACAGTGTAGTTTGGATTGGAATAGTATTTGCAGAATGGATTAAGGGAAGGGGTGTGTTCATTACATGAGCCGAATAAAGAAAAAGGAGAAAAGGATGTGGGGGGGGGGCAAAGATTATGGTGAAAGAAGGAGGGGTAGTATTCAGAGTTCCTTGGAACTGATCTCTTTTCATGCTGTAAATGGCACCATGCATATAGAAGTTGTAGTTATGGGTTTTTTTTTTAATTTGTGGTAAAAAAAGTTTCATAAATATGTTATATAATATCTTGTTTGCAACTTACTTGTAAGCAGTGGCGGCCACTCCTTAATCCATGCACCCAGCCCATAATCTACACGCAGGGTGCCGGCCGCATGGATTTATTTATTTATTTTTTTTAAGCACGTGATTAATGCCTGAGGCTCTAATTGGCTTCAAAAAAGGGTGGACTCAGGGCGCAGAGCACTGCGCCCTGAGCCCACCTAGTTGTGTGACAATAGCAAATTCATTTTAAATTTAAATTTGCTATTGTCTTCCTGCTTCTCCTTCTCACGAATCAGAAAGCTGGTCTTACGGTTTTAAGACCCAATTGGCCGAGAGGAGAAGCAACCGTATTGGCCACCGAGGAGGAAGCCGCCGAGGAGGAGGACACAAAGTGGGAAGCTGCATGTGACCTAGATGGGGTGAGTGCAAGGCTGGTGGGCGGAGGTGAGCGACGGGGGGTGGTGGTGTGGGGTTTACCGAGCAATGGGGGGGTTTGACTGACAGCCCAACCGGGGGGGCGGCTGGTGGTTTGCCACCCCCCAAAAAATGGAGCACCAGCCATTGTATGACATGTGTACCACTAAAGTGCCATTTCACATGAGAATATTTCAATGGACTAAATGAATATTTAGCAAAAAAAAGTTTTTATTTCAGGAAAATATCTTTGGAAACAATGTTATAGAAGGTGCTTTGTGAGTCAAGCTGTACGGCATGTTGTGATCCTTTATAATAGAATTTATGCTGCAAAATATTTACTCTATTTCATTAAAATATATCACAATGTACCAAAAAACTTCCTGGTATCCTGGGACCAAAACAATCATAAACTTCTTCTCATGAACCATAAAATGAAAGACTTCCAGACAGGAGTAAGTTATTCCATATCTCAGTCCTACTTTGTGACTGTGGTTTTATTGCCGTCCCTGTCCTGAAATATGTTTTGTGAAACGGTAAGATCTGTGTCGGGAATGGGATTGCATACTTACCCCTTTTTTACGGTTAGATATATAACCACAGACCGTGTACTTTAAGCCGAGAGATCAATTTTGCAGTTCTGTTTAGTGCACACATAAATGACTTTCAGGTCCAAATTTTGAAGTACTGCTTTAGAATATTGTGGCTGACAGTAAATGATAGAACCAAGGAAGTAGCTGCAGATTATTTTGAGGTTGGCTGATGGATTGTGTATTGAACAAGTTGGGAAGCTGGTACATAATATAAAGTAAAGGCTGGGCATTTGGGAATGATGCTTTCTGATTTGAAAAGAAATTCATCATAACAATGTGTTTATTTTCCCTCTCTGTTAATACTACTCAGGGCCTTGACATAAGCAGTACCTCTGTAAAGTGGAATTTCTCTTGTCTGTAGATAGAAATTCCATTTACCACACTCACCCTCAAGGCACCCAAATTCTTTATGGTCTATGAGTATTCAATAAATAACAGCAACTTTGCTTCATTTAACCTAATTTATTGGAGTTGTTCTGTTTATAGGCCAGTGGGTTCATACCCTCAATGGACGAAGGCCATACTACCACACCAGTCCCCACATCGGTAGGATAACATCCTGTCATCTGCCAGTGGCACCTGTCCCAGCACTGGCTACAGAGTTATTTTGAAGTGAACAGCCTAGAGTGCTGATTCCCATCATCAGCTCTTCATCCACATAACACTCTCCATTGTCAACCCATAGACAAGGCTTTCCTGAGGCTTTCCTGAAGATGTGGTTTGCGAAACTAGTCAGAAGCCTCACGGGCGTCATCACTTCCGGCCTGTTTCTGACGTCACATCCAGTCCGAACTTCCTTTTGCTGGAACACATGCTAATCCCAGGAGGGAGAGGTGGTAGTGCTTAGACGAAAGCTACTGTATACATTTGTGCCGAGTCAGGGCACAGCCAAATGTGAGTGCAATATATTTTTTGTCCTTTTAAAGTCTGGTGCAATAAAAATACTACACTATAGTACTCTCTATGATTTATTGTGATGATATCCTTTGGCAAGAGGATGACAAATATAGGAAAATATTGGAAGATCTGATGGTGAGGCTGTGATCGTTTTGAAGGGGTCATTAAATATCCCACAGAGCCTAATGACCTTTATTCATTGGAGTGACGCTGAGTGCACACTTCTCACAGTGGTGGTGGCATGTGGTGTTTTATTGGAAGATCACTCACCAGAATATAAGACGATCACATTTTGATGGTGTGGGTTTTACCACGATTATCTTTGGACTTTTCAGTTGATCAGTTCTCTATATGTTAATAAGGTTATATTAGCGCCAATTCCTATTTTTGTTTAGTGTTTTTATAGTGTTTCTCTATAAGGAAGGTAGCTTTATTGTTTGTAGCACAGGGCAGCAGGTATGTTTACTATAAGCACACACAAGTGCCCCTAGAGCAGCGGCTTGCTATGGGAGCACTCGATGGGTAGGTGGAGCCAGGAGCGCCGGCGGGAGACCAGAGAAGAGGAGGATCGGGGCGGCTCTGTGCAAAACCATTGCACAGAGCAGGTAAGTATGACATTTTTTATTATTTTACTAGAAAAAAAATTCAAGCTTTTACGATCATTTTAACTTTAAATTAGCCTGCAAGTCACCAAAACTTTTTATTTTTAGTTTCTTTAATAATTTTGATTGATACAGAATCTGTAGAAGCTATTTTAGTATTTTCCAGGCTGCAGTTGGCACTGGCTGTTTTGTTAAGGGACGGCTTTCTGTATCAGCTGTTGTATAATCTACAACTTGGAGAACTCTGTTGCAGGTAAAATGATATTTAATGAATCAACACAGACATTCTTGATTGATAAAATTATATATCAGACAGTGATCAAACCCTAGAAGTCCTCTTATACCCGACAAAATGGAGCACAGCATCTGTATAATTTGATCTACAAAAATATCTTCCGTGGGTCCTTAGACAAGCAGATTATAGCTTTTTCAATTTTCCAAACTCTACTATACAATTTCATCTAGTGCAAACTTGAAATACTGTTACTGGAACAAAATTTTCTATAAATGTTAGTAGTGTTGTTATTATTCTTTATGCTTTAAACTATTGTTTTTCTGTCCTAACCGCTAAATACAAATATGTGAGCTGTTTTACCTGCCAAAATGTTTGCAGTTCTGCTAAGATGCTTTTGTGATTCATGCAAGCCTCATAAATTGTTATTGGTTGAACTAGAAAGACATGTGTCTTTTTTCAACCAGACTAACTATGTAAATTGCGTAGCTACAGAGTGATACTATTATTCAAGTGTTACTAAACCCAGGGCTCTGCATTCAATATATCTGGTCTCCCCGCTAAATACCTTTTCTCATCAGCAGTATATAGCAGTCTTGAGACTTTTATCAGTGTCTGGTTAAAGCCTGTAGGAGGAGTTTTCATTCTACTCTGACTGTCCTATGAGGCTGCAGGACCCCTGATCTTCCATCTGGGCAGTGCTGATTGGCCCTGTGCCGACCACATGCACACTCCCAAGAACAAAAGAAAAAAAACTCTCTAGCAATACACACCAAACTGAGCATGTGCAGAGTGCCCCCAAGGCTCTGTTCTAGCAGAAGATGGATTGGGAATTGTGGAAGAAGAGGAGGATCAGAGAAGACAGGATCAAACAGCCTTTTTACACAATGCACAGGATTTACCCCTTTACATTCCACATTGAGTATAACAAGCATGCTTTACTGCAAATACAGACTGATTTTACTGTTGTGGGTTTAGTAACACTTTCATTTGTGCCACTTTGCTGTGTCCTAGCCTCAACTCCCAGCCTCCAAACCTCAGCACACTGGTGAGGTCCTTCTTGCTCCCTGCCTGTGTAAATCTACCCTAATAGCTCCACTTTTATCTCCAGCTTGAAACATGATACTGGCAATCAAATTCTCAGCCTAATAAACAAGAAAGGGAAGTTTATATAAAAAAGTTTTCTTTCCTGGGTTTTAATTGCCTCTCACTAAAAGATGCAGAAGAGCTAAACTACTGTATCCCATCAACCTCAACTCATCTTTACATCATAGAGACTTAAGCAGGATATACGCTAGTAGAATTTTGTGCAACATTTTTTGTTGTAAGAATGTTGACATTCATTTTATTTTCGACCACAGTCATGAGAAAATTCATAGGTAGGATGGAAAATGTTTTCAAATGTACAAATTGCTAACAAAACATGTGGTTTTCATTCAGTAAAAAGTATGTGCAGGTGTAGTTAGCCACACACAGGTGAAAGAGTCCAAGCATCTAAGGTCTTAGATGCTTGGACTCTTTCACCTAAGTGTGGCTAACTACACCTGCTCATACTTTGATAGTGGTAGACCAACAGCTATTACTACTGTGGTGTATTCACACACTTTAGACTTCCATTATTTGGAACCACCCTGGTTCTCCTCTGGTGGATGAAGATCACTCCACATAGATCTTGCATCCGAAGCGGAGAAGGCATGGACATCGGTGGAGCAAACCTGCTGATCAGCCTCCTGATCCAGCTAAGATACCTTCCTCAGTCATAATGAAGTGGAGGTAAAATGTGCTGCAGAACCTGACATTTGGCAAGAAGATCTTGCAGCCAGTGGTCCCACCCTAAGAGTCCTAAGAAGGTTTGACAGTATGAAGAAGTCTGATGATTAACCGCAAGCCTGGTTAGAAATTCGATCTAAAGCTGAGGAACGGAGCTGTTATTGTGGTTCAGCCACTACACGCCTGCTTGTTTTAGCTATCTGGTAAGCAGATTGAATTTCAACGTAGTACGGTGTTCCCTTCTACATACACTGAAGCTGGTGAAGGGGGACGGGTTTATCTACTCTTCCCCCTTGGATTTAAAATTTTAGTGCTGCATGGGGACTTTTATACTCAATGTATAGCAATTAATAGGGATCCTGTCTGCTCTCACACTCCTCTATTATTTGCAATAATTCTGACAGTTTATCTGAACACCAGGCAATCCTAGGAGACAGCTCTGCCCCAGTCCACCACACAGTAGGTAATTGTCAGCCTCAGCGGTGCATGTTTCCCTATGAGACTGTGTAGAGAGGTTGTGTCCAGTCCCTTCAATGAGATCTCAGATTACACTCAGCTCTGTGCTCTGTGCTCTTCAGTGTGTGGCATTAGAAACTGAGAAATACCCTTTGATCTATGTACTTTGAATGGCTCCAGAGAAGAGAGGGCTGCAGATAAACAGGTATAGCTTAAATGGAGAGATTTAATTAATCATTGTGACTGTATCCCCTTGAGGCTAGTCACTTTAGTGGGCTTATGTACTGTAAGGTTTTATTATCATTTTATTACTATAATAAATACGGGTAAAAGAAATCAATACAGCATAACCAGATGCTTTAATACCATGTTTAGTCAAAGCATCTTGATATAATGTTCCCTTAAAGGCAAAATCATTAAATCATTTAAATAGTTTTTTGATAAAAACTAAACATTTCACACATCACATTTCTTTTCCCGACGCAAATGCTGTCTAGCTCTTGCTCCCACAGTTGTGCCTACACACCTTATGGAATGACATCCTTGAATAATGTCTAGGTGTTGTTTGTATATATATAGGTACTTTACAAAAAAATTATTGGCAGGAAAAAATCATAAATCAGCTTGTAAATTATCCAGTTAAATTAAGTTAGTATTTCATTATTTTAAGTACTTTATGCCCGCGCTATAGTTAAAAGATGGCTACAGCGCTGACCTAATTTGCTGGGAGGGCGTCCATTTACGTCCTTCTGTGCATGTGATACCTGTGTTCATTGTGATCAGCTGAGTCAATGAGACTCGGCTGTGAAGTAGAATAATAACGTATCGAACTAGGCAGGTTTTCAGTGATGCAGGTTTTCTTTATTTGACTCATACGAGGAGACAAGTTACAACAAAAGGAACAGATATTTGCCTATTGGTTCTCACCGCTATAACCCGTGCAATAGGGCTGCATATATAGCAGTGAGCCTGATAGACACTTATCTGGACTTGTCTGTCTAACAATTGTAGAACTTGCAATTATATACCGTTTTACAAGCCATATCTTAGCCATATCTCCTAGATATGATTGGTTGCTAAAATCTACGTCAATGTAACTATCCATAAATCTGACACCTGTTCTACAACCAGACAAACTTATTCATTCCCAGAATTCCTATATGTTCATTAAAGTGATTTATAGTTGGTTTTGTCCAATTAAAAACACCTGTGTAGAGACAGTATGGATCTAACACAGTATAGATCTAACAGCTGTGTTAGAGCAAACCCTCCATGTCCTGATAAGACTTCAAGGATAACAGATTTACGACTTTGAGAGAATGAACTTTCAATAACCCCACCAGATGTGTTATATGTCTCACTATATAATCCTATATGTATGTATTTTAACAGTTTTAATGAGGCACAAACAGACCTTTTTTTGACCCTGTTAAACTTAATTAATGTACTGTACATAATTTTCCCACATTCCACATAATTATTTCTAAACCACCTGTATAAGATGTTCTTATCTTATCAGGCTGTAGCTGTCAAAAGTTTCTTTTCTCATTAGTAAACTAAAATGAACTATCACAATACACTTTTAAGAACACCTGTGTAAACTTGTGACTGTCTTTTAAAAAATACCAACATGAATCAGAGAGGTCATCTAAAGTTCAGCACTTAAAAATGAAGACGTTCTCTATATTTTTAAAATAACATAGTGTATATTAATAAAGATTTAATAACTATTGCTTTACTATTGAATAATGATATTGATAAGACCACTACTATATAATAATAATAATAATAATAATTATATTATCAATAAAACATATGCAAATCAATATGAAAAATATGAAATATATTGGCTAATATGAGATTCTACAACATATCCCCCCTGTTGAGGCTTTACACAAGCCTCACAGCAATTACAATGCAGATCACCCACCATGCCCTTCAGAGACCCCAGCACCCAACACCTATCACATAAATCGTCCAAAAATTAAAACAATAAAATAAATCAGTCCAATCAAAAAGCATCTTCTTCTGTAGCTGCAAAGTCTTCTCCATATGTGGCACGGAAGACATAGTTGTCAGTCTCAGTGACATCATGATCATCCTTGCCACAAACTTCTTGCAACAGACAATAGTTACTCAGCAACATCACATCAAGAATAACAGCGAAGAGGAACAATCCGTTTTTCTAGTGAATGAAAGCCAAATATGTGGTGCCAGGGACCATTCAGCTGACTCAGTCCCATAAGGCTCTGCCTTTTCCTGCATAGGTCTTTTCAGCTTAGCCAAGTGCTTGATGATTTTGGAGAGATTTCCTTCTTCATCATCATTTGCTGATCCAGTATCATAGCACAAGCTGCGTTGGATGCTGTAAGACACTAGTTCAGTGCATACCTGTTCTGCAAAGATACAAGTCTCAGATTTTCCAGTTCCTCCTATTGTATGAAATCATTCCTTTGTAGCAATTAACATTTGTAACAAGTTGCATCACGTCTTCTGCGATCACCCGATATTTGTCTGGATATAAAATGCACTTCAAAATTATAGTTGTAAAAAATTTAAAAAAAATAGTCCGTGTCAGGATACAATAGGTCTCTGGCAAGCATTTCAGGGCAACCTACAAAGCAATGGCTCCTACACTATAATTTTATCTAATAGCGCGTTCATTTTACTTCTACAACATCCACTAAAATAATATACATGTATCTATATAGTTTTATCATAATACAATGCTTAGAATGTTCCTCAACATTATTAGTACATGTTTTCAGTATGAAGTATTTTATATTTTATTTCTTCGTTTCCAGCCAATACTATTCCCCATACAATAAATTTAAAATTCTTATAATTTCTTAATCTTGACTCCACCTACCAGTCACTATTACTGTGGTCATGTCATAGGTCAATATAGTCAGTCCAGATATTTCATTAGTTTTAATTCTGTAGTCTTCCCACAAAGTTTGCTAAACCCAAAACCATTTCACTTTTTGTCCATCCCTGCACATACTATACAGTAGAATATTATACAATAACAGTCAGCATGGGTCTCTTCTATCAGTCACTGCTATACTCTCTAAGTCAGTAGCCTAGTTTTAATTACTATGGTTTATTTTTTACCTTTCCTATGTCTTAAAACATGAATTATAAAACATCATATTAAATAAATCTGTACACCCACATATAGCTTGCTGTTTTTTTGTAGTGTCCCCCAACATATAAATGAGAGTTCTTGGCCCACATCATGCAAATATCAAGATAAATAACATAACGTATCTTATAAAGCATCAATATCATACATTCTTATTGAAAATGTCATACTCATTACATTACACCTCCCCACTTTTTTTTTCCTCAAAAAATGATAAAACTATTTGTTTATAATGATTGAACATTTACTCAAAGTGGAACTCTACTCATAAAACTGTGATAAAGGGCGAGACAGTGGATTTTAGACAGCATAGGCATTTATATTTATTGTGTTTCATAGCTATGCCTGCAAAAGGGGTAAGCCTCAAATTATCCAGCAGGACTTAATTTTCTGACCAAAGTTCCACTTTAAGGTGTTCACAATAATAATACTTATATCATATATAACAATCAAAACAACAGTAATTCTCTACATACAGAGTATCACATACAATTATTTAGAATTGTCCATTACTGAAATACTTCTAATGTCTTTGAACACTTGGATTGTGAATTCTTCCACTTCCTTTTATGATCTTTAATGTACTTGCAGTCATCAAGAGTTACTGACATACATTCCTTTAGTGGCTTTGATTGGAACAAGAGATCACATCTAAAACAAGGATCTGTTTAGAAACAAAACTAGACCAATTTAGTTAATTTTTTTGAACACATGAACGTTTTATCTCCCATTGTACAGCATTAAGTCTAAGCAACTATCATTTGCCTCTAGAACTCCTAAACTTAGTGACACATCTATCCAAAGTTTCATATGGCCCAGTAAATTGTATTTAATTTGGTCTCCAACAGCCCATACATCCTGTCCACCAATGAATAGAAGTGTGGACACAAGGTTCTATCGTCTATGCCAAGTATAGAACAGAATGAAACTGATTTCTCATAAAAATGGGTACAATTATATGATATCAGTGCTGTGTACATCCCAATCCTGGGGAAAACTTCCCACATCAGACACTTAGCTATTGTCTCGTACATTTGCATGACCATATGAAAAACATCGATTTACTTTAAAAAGGAGCAGACATTTATTAAAGCATATCTACAGCTTTGTTCTTTCATTGCAATAAAGTTTATATGCAGGCACACAAAATATACTTTGTAGAATTACATTTTTTGAAGCTACATTGTGATAATGTTCATAATTAAAAAGAAATCAAAAATAAAATTACACGGTCACTTGCACATTCTGTTAAATCCAAAGAGGAAAGAAAATGTGCATTACTATGTCTCTACTTATCTGAAAGGAGACAATAAAACCTGAAAACATCATTATCAATGATGAAACAATGCCTAGATCAACATCCTACAAACTTAAGATATCTAAATATTTGAGTATACCATCATTAGCACAAATACCATTGTTTATGAGCGAAAGAAAGCTTCACATTTTTATAAGACACAGTTTCTGTTGTCAGTAAAACTTTCTAAATGTTAGATTAAAATGTATCATATGTCCTTTACAGGGGCTATAAGTAAATAGAATGTCATGACAGTTTATTTAATTACATTTGACACATTAGCACATTGTGCTCATATCTCCACAAAACATTTTTCTCCACATCAATAAATCTAACCTTTATAATTGGTGACCAAAACAAGCCACATATCTGGGATAAGGATAACCCAATGTTTAATAAAGTAACAAAACTTATAGATTGATCCCACACTACATATATATACACATACTCCTTGTACAATAAAGTATTATACATAATTGGTTCGTTGCAGATTTACATTGCATGCAATTACTGTGTATGATCCCCAAAAATCCCAATTTTAATATAATGTTATTCAGGAGAGCGCCTCCTAAAATATGTCTCATGTATATTGTACCCATAGCTTCCAGGTCTTTCAGAATGTTATTAGTTAACTAGAATTTCCTTAAGAATAAGTATATATACATTTGATTGTTAAATAGATTATATTCAGAGTGACCCTAATCCAAAAACTGACTTTGCCACCTGTAGTAGCATAACTAGGAACTTTAATTATAAAAAATCAAAAGGAGTGAAATTTTACAAAGTATAACTTTACATATGAAAACGTGCTGGCTGCTCCTGGAATGAAGAAACAAATTATTACTTTAGTCAAACTAATAATCAGCCTGATGATTACTAAATATTGTAATCAGATAGGACAAAATAAGTTATAGCCAATACCAATAAGGGACCTTGCTCACCAGAGCTTACAAGCTAATATTAAAAATTAAGACTCTAATTTTCTAACTCACCCCCCTGTATGTGCTACATATAGCACATATAATAGGATGGTAGCACTGTTTTTACCATGCATCACTCTTCGCTATTCTTTTTTAGAAAATAAGAAACAAATATACATTTGGAATTCCCTTTTTACCAAATAAATAAACCCCATTGCTATCTTTGTGAATACTACTAAGTAGGCAAATATATAAAGATGTCAGTATACATAATACTTGTACAATAAGATAGGGACATGACAAAATAAACAACAAAAGCTAGAAGGGAGAATAAGGACCCTACTTACAAGAGTGATACACTAAAAATAAAGTGCACCTTTCACAACTGCAGTCCATAATATAAAAGACAGAATACCTATTAATCTACAATTTATATTCTAATAAATAGAGACCTATTCCTATGATAGACATTTCCCTTTTTAGAAGCATAAAAAATAAAAATTAACAAATGTTTAAGAATAAGAAGGTATTCTGAGATTTTTCTGGTCAGCTCAACAAGTTTCTGTCTTAATTCACCAGACATAACTTCCTAAACATGCCCCTTTCATCTCAGTATAGATGAACTGTCACAAAAGTGATTTAATGTTGTTGTTGCACATATTTGCAGACAGCTATTTCTAAAATGGTGGCTATACCTTCTACTCTTCTACACTCATACTGAAAGAAATACATTATCTTGTCTAACATGTGAAACCTACAACTGTAAAAATCTTTTTTTAAGCATGCCATGAATTACATTAGCAGCATTGCATTAATCTACAGATTCAAGCTATGCTGGGACTTGTGGTTCTACAACATATAGTATTCAGAGAGCAGCTACAACAATGAGATATATTCACAAATGGTATCTAAGCATCTAATCAGGAGAGAGATCATTACAGTCATCTGCACCATCAAAACGTCTAATATTCTTATGACTATAAACTTCAGTATTATTTATGTCACATTGAACCATCTGCCTATTGCAGTATTTCAGCAAGAAAAAGGAGCTAATGACTATAAAACAAAACAAACCCTTTGTTTTCAGTTTAAGATGCTATGATTACCTACATACATTTTCCTTCCAGAAGCAGTATCCTAGATAGAAAAAAATATGGGTGAATTTTGTGTCATAAATGACTTAAAACAAACAACTTCCTTTTTTCTACAGTTTAAATAACTTCTAACTCCC
Organism: Aquarana catesbeiana; assembly: GCF_042186555.1. Taxonomy (NCBI): domain Eukaryota; kingdom Metazoa; phylum Chordata; class Amphibia; order Anura; family Ranidae; genus Aquarana; species Aquarana catesbeiana. Next base: position 881,150,880 of record NC_133324.1, read on the forward strand.
TCAGCCCATTCATGGCGCTATCTAGCTGAGGTACATATTTAAAAGAATATATAAAAAAAAAATAACGAATCGTGCCTTCCACACACCCATTCACTCACTGCCAATAACATTTAGAACTTGGACACTAAAGTCAATCAGTCACCATAGATGTATCAATCCCTAACCTCTCGACGAAAGTCACATACAATTATTCACATAGGGATTCATTTTACACCTCATACAAGAAACACACACACAACAACACATTTAACTCATATAAATATAAATCCTCCTATCAAAAACGAATAACAAGTGTCACAAAATCAAAGATATGACACAGAAAGTTCTAATTGTATTTGTATGGCAGATACATACCATTTCCATATTCACCATACACTATGCAGAATTCGGCATCAGTTGCATACTTCTTACAATTCACTCATAGAACTAACACACAGGGTCCTTCCACACTAACATCATTACAACCACTACAGACTTATTCTAACCTCATTTGGCAGATGATCAGTCTCCCTCCATTAATCACACATACAATATTCCCTAACAGTCTACAAAGATTACCAAGGAATTAACCTACATTTGTGAACATTCATTAACAAAATGTCATTATCTTCTGTTTTCTATATAGCAATACACAGTCACTCCACCTAGCAAAGTATGCATACATATGAACACAAATTCCTGACTATATATAAATATACAAATATGCACAGAATGATTAAAACTGACAGGTTAGTTAGTAATTACTTATGAACAGCAGTGCTCAGAGTAAAATCAATAGGCACCTTACGCGCATACGTCTCCTTACCATAACGCTTGTCTTAAGACACAAAAAACCGACAAGCCCTGCTTGCCACGGTGATCAGGAATGTCTCAACCTGATCGTAACTCGGTTAGTACACAGACCGTTATAACAGATACATATAAACATATATACACATATAGTACAAAGATGATACATACCTTTTAACTTTGTTAACAAATGGAGCTCCAAAACCTTTACTTCATTTACCTGTCAGGACTTTCCTTTCGTGACATGTCTAACTCATGAGTATTATTTTACACCACAACTTTTATGTTCTACGTTATACAGAACAAAGGTACCTTTTTCTACTAGTAACTACATATCAGTACTCATCCTAAAAAATATTTAACTTAGGCTTTCCAGGGATCTGATAACCCCAAAGCCTCCTCCAGATTGATTACCAATCCAGGAAACCAACATTCATTTAAACATAGGTTCTCCAGGGGTCTTTAAATCCCCAAAACCTCATCCAGACAAAATTTTGCAGTCAAGGGAAACAACATGCATGTAAGCGTAGGTTCTCCAGGGGTCTTTAAATCCCCAAAACCTCATCCAGACTTAAATTTGCAGTCCAGGGAACCAACATGCATGTAAACGTTGGTTCTCCAGGGGTCCTAAATCCCCAAAATCTCATGCAGACAAAATTTTGCAGTCCAGGGAACCAACATGCATGTAAACGTAGGTTCTCCAGGAGTCCTAAATCCCCAAAACCTATTCCTGACTAATTTTTGCAGTCCAGGGAACCAACATGCATGTAAAACCTAGGTTTACACAGAGAGTAACTAACCCTCTACAGGGGTACCCCTTCGGAAAAAAAAATTGAAAAAAAAAATTCTACCCAGGGTATCTCATCTAGTACAATGCACTTTAGGGCACCTGCAGTTGAGAAAACCCAACTTTCCAGAACAGAGATCGCTGTCTATGATCGCAAGATCTGCCTGGTGGACAGCGATATCCCAGCAACAACCACCTGCCCCTGCTAGCGCTAGCAGAACACGACACAACACAATGCAGAATTTTCAATAATAGGTGTCTGCTAACCTGATATAAATTGCGCAATATTGTGTTGAGTTCAGTGCCTCACCAGCTTGGAGTTACACAAGATAAGAGCTGAGGTTATGCTGTTCCCGTACGGCCACTAAATGAAGTAGAATAATAATGTATCGAACCAGGCAGGACTTCAGTGATGCAGTTTTTCTTTATTTGACTCATACAAGGAGACAAGTTACAACAAAAGGAACAGATATTTGCCTATTGGTTCTCACCACTATAACCCATGCAATAGGGGTGCATATATAGCAGTGAGCCTGATAGACGCCTATCTGTCTAACAATTGTAGAACTTGCATTTATATACCCTTTTACAATCCTTATCTTAGCCATCTCTCCTAGATATGATTGGTTGCTAAAATCTACGTCAATGTAACTATCCAAAAAAAATGAGACCTGTTCTACAACCAGACAAACGTATTCATTCCCAGAATTGCTATATGTTCATTAAAGTGATTTATAACTGGTTTTGTCCAATTAAAAACACCTGTGTAGAGATAGTATGGCACCCAACTGTGTTAGATCAAACCCTCCTTGTCCTGATAAGACTTCAAGGATAACAGATTTACAACTTTGAGAGAATGAACTTTCAATAACCCCACCAGATGTGTTATATGTCTCACTATATAATCCTATATGTATGTATTTTAACAGTTTTAATGAGGGCACAAACAGACCTTTTTTTGACCCTGTTAAACTTAATTAATGTACTGTACATAATTTTCCCACATTCCACATAATTATTTCTAAACCACCTGTATAAGATGTTCTTATCTTATCAGGCTGTAGCTGTCAAAAGTTTATTTTTTCATTAGTAAACTAAAATGAACTATCCCAATACACTTTTAAGAACACCTGTGTAAACTTGTGACAGTCTTTTAAAAAATACCAACATGAATCAGAGAGGTCATCTAAAGTTCAGTACTTAAAAATTAAGACATTCTCTATATTTTTAGAATAACATAGGGTACATTAATAAAGATTTAATAACTATTCCTTTACTATTGAATAAAAATATTGATAAGACCACTACTATATAATAATAATAATAATTATATTATCAATAAAACATATGCAAATCAATATGAATAATATGAAATACATTGGCTAATATGAGATTCTACGACAGCTGATCACAGATCGGAGTAAGGAGCCAATCCCGGCCCCTTACCACGTGATCAGCTGTCAGCCAATGACAGCTGATCATATGATGTAAACAGGAGCTGGTAAATGGCACTTTTGTCAGCGTGAGGAGAAAAAAAAGTGTCATTTACTGACTCGTGTAAACGGGACATCTTGTGTAAACGTCCTGCACACTGCCCACCCACTGCTGCTAAGCAGTGCCCACCAGTGGCACATAGCACTGCAAATCGGTACTGCTAAGCAGTACCCAACAGTGCCACCTGCCAATGCCCACCAGTGCCACCTATCAATGCCCACCTATCAGTGCCCATCAGTGCTGCTAATCAGTGCCTCATCATCAGCGCCACCTATCAGTGTCACCTACTAGTGCCTATTAGTGCCCATCAATGCCACCTATCAGTGCCCATCAGTGCCACCTGTCAGTGCAGCCTCATCAGTGCCCACCAGTGCTGCCTCATCAGTGCCCATAGGTGTCACCTATCAGTGGCCATCATTGCAGCCTTATCAGTGCCCCTCAGTGCCACCTAATCAGTGCCTATGTGTGCAGCCTGTCAGTACCCATCAGTGCAGCCTCATCAACGCACATCAATGAAGGAGAAACATTACCTGTTTGCAAACTTTTATAACAAACTGTGATATGGGTACAGTGTAGCATGACCATGCAATTGTTATTTAAATGAGTGATAGCGCTGAAAGCTAAAAATTGGCCAGGGCAGGAAGAGAGTTTAAGTGTCCAGTAAGCAAGTGGTTAAAAGCCCAATATGACCCCACTCCTTCACTCCCTTTGGGACCCCTTTCCTCCCTCCTGGCAGTATTTTCATTTTCTAGATGTTTTCAGGTCATTCACATGGCACACCGTGTCCTCTCCCTCTGGATTTTCTCCAGTAGATGGTAGTCCTCAATGATGCAGAGGGAGGCGCTGACATGTTAACTTAAAGCAGTTGTAAAGGCTCCTTTTTCTCTTAATATAACAAACATGTTATACTCACCTGCTCTGTGCAATGATTTTGCACAGAATGGTCTTGAACCTCCTCTTCTGGGGTTCCCCATTAGCGCTTCTGGTTCCTTCTGTTCTGTGTGCCGCCATAGCAAGCTGCTTGCTATGGGGCAGATGTGCGGGCATACTCCTGAGCCAGGCAGGGCCATCTTTAATAATGATTGGACCCTGGGCAAAACTTTTCTTGCCCCCCCCCCCCATGAAGTTTCACTCTCCACCTGCTCTGAGACATACAATAAATAGCAGCTGGACTTAAAACTTAAAAAATCAGTTTACTGAATCAGATCAGGAAGCAATTGTGATTGGTTGCCAGAGGTTACAGTGTATCATTACCGCTCAGTGACTGGTTGCTAGAGGTTACAGCACACATTACGGCTCACAGAATAGTTGCTAGAGGTTATAGCACATGATTTCTGCTTGTTGATTGGCTGCTAGAGAGTACTGTGGATATGACCTCAGGGGGACATGATATACATATTAATGCCACCGGCCGCCACTATTTACATATGAATGCTGCCTCTATTTACATATGAATGCCGATAATGTACTTGCAAACACAGGGTCTGCAGGTGAGTCATCTGTACACAACAATAGGGCAGAGCTGGGCAGCATTACTACCAGCACTTCATACTGAGATATTGGCACACAACACGGGACTAAAACCTCAAGGGACGAGGGAATTTAAACCAGGATAGTTGGCAAATATGAGGCAGCTGCTTTGGGCCCCACAACAATGACAGGGTCCTGGGCAGCTGCCCCTTTTGCCCTGCCTTAAAAACAGCCCTGGAGCCAGGCTGTGCATCCATGGACATACACACAGCATGGTTTGGACCCGCTCCTTCCTTACATGATTTGACAGACACCAGCAGGAGCCAATGACTGCCAAGCTTGTGAGAGCACTGAGAGGGGAGAGAAGAACTGAAGCCGCTGGATCGATACAAGACTAAGGTAAGTGTTTAAGGGGGAGCTGTTATTGGATTGTTTTAACCTTAATGCAGAGAATGCATTAAGGTAAAAAAAATTTCCTTTACAGCCACTTTAACCACTTCACCCCCGGAAGGATTTACCCACTTCCTAACCAGACCATTTTTTGCGATACGGCACTGCGTCATTTTAACTGATAATTGCGCGGTCGTGCGACACTGTACCCAAACAAAATTGATGTCCTTTTTTTTCCCACAAATAGAACTTTCTTTTAGTGGTATTTTATCACCTCTGAAGTTTTTATTTTTTGCGCTATAAACAAAAAAAGGGCGACAATTTAAAAAAAACAAAAACTTTTTTAATTTCTGCTATAAAACATTTCCAAAAAAAAATATGTAAAAAAACGAATTTATTCATGAGTTTAGGCCGATATGTATTCTGCTACATATTTTTGGTTAAAAAAATCCCAATAAGCGTATATTGATTGGTTTGCTCAAAAGTTATCGAGTCTACAAAATAGGGGATAGATTTCTGGCATGTTTATTATTTTTAATTTTTTTTACCAGTAATGGTGGGGATCAGTAACTTTACACAGGCAGATGCCCGTTCTGTCACTGTGGGGAACGATCGTGGGCGGCCTGCTGATTGGCTCCCCCGCTGATTGGCTCCACTGTCTGCAGCGGCACGCACACGCCCACAAAAGCGAGTACCTGAGCCGACATAAACTTAGGGCGATTTGCAGGATCGTGCCACCTTGCACCAGTATAATGACGGCAGCTGGTCGGCAAGTGGTTAAGCTACCTGTTTCCAAGGCTGGTGTTTTGAGGGACAGGCATATGGTATAAATTAGAATAGTAGGGTCCCATGCTTGCTGGCCTTACAGCTGTTGGGATACCAGCACATATGTTTTAGTGTAGTCAGCCTGCAGCTCAGTTTCACAGTTTTGGCAATCTTCTTATAGCCTATAGGCCATCTTTATGTAGAGCAACAATTCTTTTTTTAAGATCCTCAGAGAGTTCTTTTCCATGAGGTGCAATGTTCAACTTCCAGTGACCAGTATGAGAGAGTGAGAGCAATAACACCAAATTTAACACACCTGCTCCCCATTCACACCTGAGACCTTGTAACACTAATGGGTCACATGACACCGGGGAGGGAAAATGGCTAATTGGGCCCAATTTGGATATTTTCACTTAGGGGTGTACTCATTTTGTTGCCAGCAGTTTAGACATTAATGGCTGTGTTAAGTTATTTTGAGGGGACAGCAAATTTACACTGTTATAAAAGCTGTACACTCATTACTTTACATTGTAGCAAAGTGTCATTTCTTCAGTGTTATCACATGAAAAGTTACAATAAAATATTTACATAAATGTGAGGGGTGTACTCACTTTTGTGAGATACTGTATATATATATATATATATATATATATATATATACAGTATAAATAGATAAATGCACTATATTACCAAAAGTATTGGGGCGCCTGCCTTTACACGCACATGAACTTTGGGTGCACAAAGCAAGGTCTATAAAGACATGGATGAGCGAATTTGGGGTGGAGCAACTTGACAGTCCTGACCTCAACCTGATAGAACACCCTTTTAGATCAGTTACAGCGGAGACTGCGAGCCAGGCCTTCTTGTCCACATCAGTGTCTGACCTCACAAATACGCTTCTGGAAGAATGGTCAAACATTCCCATAGACACACTCCTAAACCTTGTGGACAGCCTTCCCAGAAGAGTTGAAGCTGTTATAGCTGCAAAGGGTGGGCCAACTCAATATTGAACCCTACAGGCTAAGACTGGGATGTCATTAAAGTTCATGTGCGTGTAAGGGCAGGCGTCTCAATACTTATTGTAATAATGTGTATATAACAGTTAAAAAACATAACAGTTTAAAAACACATACTTAGACATTTTGTAAAATTACCTTTACCCCAAAGTCCAAAGGCTATGCAATTTCCAAAATTGCTAACATGTAGTTCCCATGTAACAAACAGCTTTCCATGAGTTGCTTTAAGTAAAATGGCATAGGTCTTCCTTACTTGCTCGATACTTCACTTTAATTTATTTGCATGATTTCCAGTGATTTAATCTATTACATAAACTTTAATGGATATAGGCAATTAATTACTCATTGCTAGACATCTCAGGAGAACTCAGACTTGTGATGCTCATTAGGAAGAGTGAACATGAGATGTATATTTCCTTGCTGAGGGATCGATCTCATGCTTATGAAAGGGGACATAGTTTCGCAGTCATAGTACTCTCTCTAGCCCAATGAAAAAAGTGATTACTATAGTTAACAGTATGTGAAAATGCTGAACATGATGGGTCTGAGTTTTTTTTTGCCAGTAGCGGATTAATAAACCTTCATATGGTAAGGAATGAAGTGTCCTTGGACCAATGGGGCTATGGAATCACAGATGGTATTACACCTGTTTGCCCCTATACCATCTTGCGCTGCTGCCCTCCTACTGCAGTCAACTGGCCATATTTAGTACTAAACCTAATCTTACAAAGTACAGGGGTGCTAAAAAAAAAAAAAAAAGTTCAAATAAAGACTTTTTGCTGCGAAAGCACATGCACACTCCACAATGGTACACTTAGATCCAATGGCATGAAGAGTTGGGCAAACACATGAATTGAACAAGTGGGCTTCTGTATTTCTCTCAGGCAAGTTTCTTTAACCCCTTCCTTCCCGCAATATCTATAATAATGGTCCAGCAGCTGGTTGCCACAAGCTGAGGGTACAATATTAAACGCCCTCCCTTGTAAAGAGAGAGCTAGCAGTTAAAACTACAGTTGATATAAAACATCTTCACGCCCCTGTAAAACTGCCAGGTTTTGAAATCAGACCAATCATTTTTTTTTACCTTTGGAGAAAAAATGTAAAAAAAAGAGTGTACAATAATGTGGTTGACTTTCTGTATACTAATACTTTGTTGAAGCACATTTTGATTTTATGACAGCATTCAATCTTTGGAGTAGGAGTATCAGCATAGCACATCTTGCCTTGGGAATCTTTTCCCAGTCTTCATTACAAAGGTACTCCAAAACTGTAAGATTGGGAGGGCATCTCCTGTGCACAAACCTCTTCAGGTCACCGCACAGATTGTAAAGCCATTCTTTTGTTGATTTGGATGTATGCTATGGGTTGTTGTTGTTATTAAATTAATCTTTATCTTAAGCTTTTTACCATAAGGCTGAAGGTTTTGCTCCAAAATTGACTGGTATTTGTAACTGTCCCTCCACCTTGACTAAAGCCCAAGTTCCAGCTGAAGAAAAACAGACCCAAAGCATAATGCTGCCACCACCATGCTTCACTGTGGGTATGGTGTTTCTTTAGAGATGTGCATGTTGGCAGGTGTAGTACCCTTTAACTCCTTCAGGTCCTCTCTATAGCCGAATAACGGCTACAGCGCGGACCTACTTTGCCGGGAGGCCTTCAGTAGACATCCTCCCCTTTTCACGCTCCCCACGCAGCGCGCGCTGTGATCACCGAGTCAATGAGACTCGGGTGATCACAGATTGGAGTAAGGGGTCAATCCCGGCCCCTTACCACGTGATCAGCTGTCAGCCAATGACAGCTGATCACGTGATGTAAACAGAAGATCAGTAATCGTTTTTTTTTTTCGCTGACAGTGTGAAGAGAAAAAAAGCCGATCACCGGCTTCTGTGCAAGGGACATCGGTCCCGAAGAGGAAACAGTGAAGCTGCCTCATCTGTGCCAAACAGTAACCAATACCGCCTGCCAGTGCCCACAGTGCCACAAATCAGTGCCCGCCAGTGCATAACAGTGTCAACAATCAGTGCCACCTATCAATGCCCACGAGTGCCACCTATCGATGCCCACCAGTGGTGCCAATCAGTGCCTCATCAGTGCCACCTAGCAGTGCTGCCTATCAGTGTCACCTAACAGTGCCGATCAGTGCCCATCACTGCCGCCCATCAGTGCCACCTATCAGTGCCCACCAGTGCCACCTCATCAGTGCCCACCAGTGCCACCTTATCAGTGCCCATCAATGCGGCCTATTGGTGCCCATGAGTGCAGCCTATCAATGCCCATCAGTGCAGCCTCATCAATGTACATCAATGAAGGAGAATCATTACCTGTTTGCAAAATTTATTAACAAAATATAAAACGTTTTGTATTAAATTTTTTTTTTTTTTAGATTTTTTTAACAAAAAATTAAAAACCCAGAGGTGATGAAATACCACCAAAAGAAAGCTCTATTTGTGTGAAAAAATGATAAAAATTTCATTTGGGTACAGTGTTGTATGACCGCGCAATTGTCGTTCAAAGAGTGACAGTGCTAAAAGCTGAAAATTGGTCTGGGTAGGAGGGGGGTTTAGGTGCCCAGTAAGCAAGTGGTTAATCCTTCCTTTAGGCTCGATTCACACCTATGCATGTTGCTTTTAAGCGTTTTTGGAGGGTTTTTTTTCATGCTTGCCACGTTTTTGAGCAGCGTTTTTGCCGCGATTTTGCCGCGATTTGCGTTTTTTTTTTTTTTTTTTACAGTTTTTTTTTACAGTCTGAAAAAAAAAAAAAAAAAAAAAAAACGGCAAAAACGCATCAAAAACGCATCAAAAACGCTGCAAAAACGGTGCACTTGCGTTTTTGATGCTTGTCCATTGAATTCTATTACATGCAAAACGCTGCATTTTGCATGAAAAAAAGTCCCTGACCCTTTCCAAAAATGCAGAGAAACAAAAAGGCATGGATGTGAACATGTTCCATAGGAACCCATGTTAAAAAATTCCTGTGCATTTCTGCAAAATGCAAAATGCATCAAAAAACGCGCTAGTGTGAATGGAGCCTTAGTGATTCAATGAGTGGAGTTAGTGCACTTTAGATGCCAGCTGTATGTGGTGCACAGGGTATGGGAACTGGACACCCCTGATCAGGTCAATAAGTTGTAGTGCTGTGCTGGAGCAGAGCGAAAGAGCCCTCTGCATTGCTGAACTGCCAGGGTGGTTGGCAAGGGCATATTGTTGACAGAAAGGGAGACCCTGCCACCCTTGATCTTAGTCTAGATTCTAGAGAATGGGTGCTCAACCTGTGGCCCTCCAGCTGTTGTTGAACTACAAGTCCCATGAGGCATTGCAAGCTGCTGACAGTTACAAGTAGGAATGAGCTTTATGTTCGGGTCGAACATGAGTTCGACTCGAACATTGGCTGTTCGCCCGTTAGCTGAATAGCGAACAATTTGGGGTGTTCGCGGCAAATTCGAAAGCCACAGAACACCCTTTAAAAGTCTATGGGAGAAATCAAAAGTGCTAATTTGAAAGGCTTATATGCAAGTTATTGTCATAAAAAGTGTTTGGGGACCTGGGTCCTGCCCCAGGGGACATGTATCAATGCAAAAAAAAGTTTTAAAAACGGACCCGGGTCCCCAAACACTTTTTATGACAATACCATGCATATAAGCCTTTAAAATTAGCACTTTGATTATTCATGTTCGTGTCCCATAGACTTTAACGGTGTTCACGTGTTCAAACAAATTTTTTGCTGTTTCGCATGTTCTGCTGCGAACCGAACCGGGGGGTGTTAATGGGAGTTGTAGTTCTGCAACAGCTGGCGGGTCACAGGTTGAGCACCCATGGTCTAGATGGTTCTGTGGCTTGGCTTGCATTGGCCTCAGGGCCTAAAGAGGAGCACCCCATGTGCGAAGAAGGAAAACATACACGTATATATTTTTTACATTTTTGCATATTTTTTAGCCTATAGTAAAAATAATACATAAGGTTTTTATTTAAACAGAATACCATATAAATCTTTATATGTCATAAAAAATGATAACAATGACTTAGGTGTTCAACTTGTTCATACACAAGATAGCCAGTGCACCCTGACACTCAGCTAAGGCTTCAATGACCTTTGATCACAAATGGGTCAATTGTTAGAGATAGCATATTAATGAATATTTGCATTAAGCTCACCTGATTGTCTCCTATTGCATCCTCCCCCCTTCTCCCAGTCTGAGCATTGATATAATGAACATTACATGTTAAATTCTAGTATTTTATTAGCTATATTTTACGAATACTTAAAAATACAATTAACAGCAATTTGTTCCTAGTAATTTAAACTAGTGCTACACCATTGGGTTTGTGTACTCAGCTACAAATTGCTCTCTTTCAGAGATTGGTAGCTAAACCATAGAGGTGAATGCAAAGTGATTGTTGCTGGCGAGCTGACATGAAACACTGATTAAACTCGGTCACTGAGCAAACGAGCTACGAGTTAGCAAGTCTTTACAAAATAACTTTCATTTCCTTACCAAGAAGTTCCTTAAGAAAAAAAAAAAAAAAAAAGAGGATAGCTGTAGATAAATGACCTGTCTGCCTTTTCCCCTAATGAATATACTGTATACTTTATAGCTGTAATAATTGGTATTTTTATAAGTACCTGTACAAGATTTTGTAGATTCCACAATGAAATTCAGCAATCGCCTCTTAGAACTGTTATTAAATTGTAGTTTTATATACTGTATGTATTGGTCTGTTTCCTATTCGTTTGTAATCAACCTTTTTTATTTAATCTTTTTAAAATATTTTTTTAAAGAATCTTTTATCACGGACATTCCAGAACACTGAGATTTCACTACACGGTACATCCTGTGTAGAATCAGAGTGATGAATCTTTTCCCAGATTCTCTGGGAGCAGCAGCTGAATATCTAAGGGAAGGGATAAGAGAGATGGACATACCGCCAGAGATTTTCGGACTTGGGATTTGTTTTTATTACATAATTGACTGATGGTGGCGGAAACAGGATGCTTTACAGAGTTCTGTGACCCCCCCAAGAGAACCTCCTGCACAGTGTGCTATTTCAGCTGATAAAAGCAGTGTGTGTTCTGTGATTTCTTCTGCAGCCTGAAGTCAGTCCCTGGAAAAAATAAAGATGGCGAAAAAAGAAAACAAAAAATATTACAGATTTTGCACATCAAAAGAAGTTCCTCGAGGGGCCATGGACTTTTGTATTGCTATGATAAGGCATTGATCGCTGCTGTGGTGTTTGTATTTGGAGCTTTGCAAGCTTTGCTTTGTACATTTACAGGAGTGCAGCGTAAATTGACATGCGTTCAACTTTTCTGAACCCACCTATGTGTACTAGAGATTGTGGCATTAAAGGACAAGTCCACCCTAACACTAAAATCGCTACATCTACAGACATCCATGGTGTAAGCCTAACCTATCTAGCCCTATAAAGAAGAAATCAGTATACATACCTTTTTTTAAGCCAATCTGGACCGGTCTCCAGTGGTGGAAGCTCTGCAGAGGACACAGCTGACAACGGCTGTGACATGAATAGGGAGTGACATCACCCATAGACTTACTATGGAGCTTCCGTTGTCGGCTGTGTCCTCTGTTCCTGCCTCCACAGTGAAACCGCAGCTGACAGCTCAGCGTGGGATCGGGTCGGATCGCCTTCAAAAAAGGTATGTATACTGATTTCTTCAGTTAAATAGGTTAGTTTGAGATTGTGGATGTCTGTAGATGTAGAGATTTTAGTATTAGGGTGTACTTATCCTTTAAGTATAGGTAAACCCAACACTTGGCAGTCTTGTCATGAAGGTCCTTGTTCAGGTACTTCCTGCTATAGGTTGACAACGTCCTATATCTGCTTCACAGTTGTACTCCTGTGTTGTCCAGTCTTCCAATGAAGACTAGAAATTACAACACACATGACGACATGGTCCACTGCTCTCACCATCAGGAAATCCACCTTGAGAAGGCAATGCGGCCTTTGCTGGAGTTCAGAAAGTGGTTGCAAGAAGTCCACAGGAAATCAGCATCTCTGAGGTGTAACAAAAGATAAATAAAAGTATTTTTTAAAACAAGAAATGTCAACTATTGATGATACACATTGCTTCAGAAAACGAAATGTTATTCAGTTAAGGTTTAGATCTACAGTACTTTAAGGTTGCATTGACAGTTTCTCAGCTTACTGTTTATTTTATGTCTGAAGAATGCAGTTGCATTGAACATGGACACAGGAAGATCTTTGTATTAAAGTCAAAATGCCATGGTAGAAATATGGAGCTGACATTGCTGACCTTCTTCGGATAAAGCTAGTCACGTAGATCTTATACTGACCTAAAACAATTGTGCAGATCAGGAGAGGAGGAATTAAATCAGAAGTTATTTGCATGCTTGTTCCAGGTCAATGACTCAAAGTATTAAAGAAAGGTGGTCAGCCTGAGAGTCAGGCAACTAGCATTTTTTAGAAGTGGGGGTCATCCTCCATATTTCTCTATTTGACTGAATACCAATTACCAACAAACATTTAATGTTTATGAGTGCTTATTTCTTTTCTGACTTTGAAGTGTACCTGCATGTAAATGGGGTTTCTGATCTATGCATAGATTTAGGCAATCCTTTATTAAACCTAGAAAATTTGGAAAAACAGAAAAGAAATGTGATTTTAGGGTATGCGTACATTGAGAAATTATGGTCTGTTAAAAACTCATAATTTTATTAAAGATTAATATTGAAACATATAAAAGAAGCTGATTTAATTTTAGCTACCTCATTATATTTTTACCTAGAACCTATTTCCCCATTATAATATGTATAATCTATGGTATATTTTGTTCCAATGTGTTACGTATGTAATATTATTAAAAAATGTCACTAAAAAGGTGGGGAGATGACTGTTTCACAACACATTTCATGGACCGAGGATCCACTTCGTCAAGTGAATATACGAGATATGAGGTCTCTGCAATCTGTACAAAGCTTATTACAGTTATCTACCAAATGTATTTTTAATATATAACTCAAAGAGGCCATACTTATATACGTATAAAGGTATACATTCAAGTAAATCAGCCAAGGTATGTTAAAATAGCTAAATTTCCATGCCTGTGTTTTTCCTGTTGTCTGCCCAGGGAAATATTCTTCCAATCTTTCTAGATCATGTAAATGATCAGCTAAAATTAAACCAGCCCCCTTATATATTTTAATATGTATCTTTAATCATATAATGAATAATAATTAACTTTTAATAGACCATACATTTTCAATATTTGTAAACCTTAAAAGTCCTGTTTCGATTAGTTTTTTTTCATAATTTGTATATTCAGAATGTTGATATACTCTGTTATGAGTTGGACAATGGAGAATATACATACTTACACCATTTTGAACCTCTTATGCCCTGTACACACGGTTGGATTTTCCGACGGAAAATGTGTGATAGGACCTTGTTGTCGGAAATTCCGACCGTGTGTGGGCTCCATCACACATTTTTCATCGGAATTTCCGACACACAAAGTTTGAGAGCTTGCTATAAAATTTTCCGACAACAAAATCTGTTGTCGGAAATTCCGATCGTGTGTACACAAATCCGACGCACAAAGTGCCACGCATGCTCAGAATAAATTAAGAGACGAAAGCTATTGGCTACTGCCCCGTTTATAGTCCCGATGTACGTGTTTTATGTTACCGCGTTCAGAGCGATCGCATTTTCCGACAACTTTGTGTAACTGTGTGCATGCAAGACAAGTTTGAGCCAACATCCGTCGGAAAAAATCCATGGATTTTGCTGTCGGAATTTCCGATCAATGTCCGACCGTGTGTACGGGGCATAAGAAATAAAATTTTAATATTGCTACCCGTTCTCCATGCTTGCAATTGTTTTTCATGTGAGACGTGGGTGTGATCCTTTCAGTGAGTCTCTTTATGACCATATTATTATGTTTTTACATGTGTTATGCGGTTTCTGTACTTACTGTGTGATGCTTTAAAAATAAATTATTGAAAAAAAAAATTTGTATTGCATAGCATGGGAAACTGTTAAAAATCCTCTTAGGTTTCTGCTACCCCTCTGGGGAGATTCTACCTCACTTCCTCTCCTTATGAAGCCCGTACAAAAACTAATGACTGCGGTTGTCATTGGAGCAGAAATCGTAGTTCTGGTACATAGAGGAGGATGAAGTTTTTTTTTTATTGTTAAGTTTACTCTAAGGTGGTAAATCCTCTAACCTAGTAAGACAGCACCCCCATAAATTTTAATTGCACAATACTTGTGTCCTGGCAGGATTCTGATCCCTGTCCAGGTAGACATTAAAGCAGACCATGCTTTATGTTCTTTATTCCTCAGACTAATGCCGTGTACACACGGTCGGAATCTCTGACAACAAAAATTCGATGTGAGCTTGTTGTCGGAAATTCCGACCGTGTGTAGGCTCCATTGGACATTTGCTGTTGGAATTTCCAACAACAAAAATTTGAGAGCTGGATCTCAAATTTTCCGACAACAAAATCCATTGTCGGAAATTTCCAAACGTGTACACAATTCTGACCCACAATATTCCACGCATGCTCGGAATCAAGCAGTAGAGCCGCACTGGCTATTGAACTTCATTTTTCTCGGCGCGTTGTACATGTTGTACGTCACCGTGTTCTTGACGTTCGGAATTTCCGACAACATTTGTGTGACCGTGTATATGCAAGACAAATTTTAGCCAACATGCATCGGAAATAAATCCACGGTTTTGTTGTCGGAATGCCTGAATCGTGTGTACGCGGCATTAGAAAGGACATGCCAGCCTATTCATTGATTTATCTGCTTTGGAAAGAGAAAAAGAGAGAAGAAAAGGGAGGGGTTTGTGAGGAAGGGTGTAATGGGAAAAGGTCTATCTCCGAGTGGGTGTGGGAAGGGGCAGCAGGTAGAAGTTCAAACTCCTTACACCCTCACCTGTTGGACTTGTATGTGGTAAGGCTGATAATGTGAATTTTTGGATGGGCATAACATGCCAAGGTTTCCACACTAGAAAACATTTGTTATGGGTATCTAACAGGATACAAGTTGTTTTTTTCATTAATCATACAGCTTCCCTTTAAATATATTTCAATGAATGATTTTCACAATAACTTGTTTAGCTACATTGAAAGAAAACAAAGCTAAACGTTGTTGGGTATTGTTCAAGGATTCAACTTTTTTTTTTTTATTATTAGTTACCATGCATCAAAAAAGCAGCTCTTCCTGCAATACTCATCCTATTTCCATAACTATCCCCTGAAAACTCACCCCTTTGCAATTCTCCCGCCCTCTTCTAGGTTCACTCCATGCTGGTCCAGGGCATCAAAGACCTGCTCACTGGGTCATCATCAAGTCATCCTGAACTCCCTGGACAGGAGAAAAGAGGCCGGGAAGGGGTCCCAAAAATCTGTAGTAGAGCTTTAAGTAAATAACTAAATATTTTAAATATCGTAATTCATTAAATATTACACCTAACATAATATTTCAATTGTAAAGGACCCCAAACATCACTCATTCAGTCACTTACAGCCAAATATTAGGCAGGAACAGTTTAGAAGATAATGCTCTACAATAGCTGCTCATTCATAAACCAGCCCATTGACTCATTGAAATGCTATAAGATTGGTTCTAAGTGTAAACAGACAGGTAAAATGTAATCACCCAAAATATCTGGAAGTGCTCACCTTGGTATATGGCTGGAATTCACATATGTGAAAGAGCTTGTAAAAAAAAAAAAAACTGTTTCCATGGAGCTCAACCAGGACTTCTGACACCTTAAGTTCTGGCTGATCTATGAGGTGATGGCTATTATATACAGGATCTGTTAGCTCTTCATACTGTATATGTCAATTCCCTCCACATTCTAAGGTAAGCTTTTCCAGACTCTTTATTGGGTTATTGCATTTTACCTGTCTCTTTACACCTAGAGGTAACCTTCTTCTCCTCTTTTTATGTAGTTCACTCTATTATAATACATACCTAATATAGTATATTGCTGGCCATACACTATACGAAAAATCGGCCAAACCCATTTTCGAAAAACAAACGTTCGGCCGTGAGCGCAAACGATAGTGCCATCATGTAATGACCGATAAATCGTTCAGTGGACATAAATAAATACATTTTTTGTTCGTTTTTTTTAAATATATCTAGTGCAGACAATTCGGACGGGAAACACATTAACCTTTCAATTTATCGTTCGTTCGACAGAAAATTTCCAAACTTGTCCTTCATTTTTTCGGCTCAAAAACGTCCATTATCGATTTTGTGCCCATGAACTGGTTGAAAAACGAACGAACGGTCTAAATGTCCGAATTTCGGACGATTTTTCGTATACTGTATGGCCAGCATTACACACAATGATATCAGCAGTTTACTTAGCAAAATACATTTTCATTTTGCAGGGGAATTTTCCCTTAGGTAAGTGAAGGAGGTGAAGCTCTGATGACTTCCACCATCAAATACTGCTTTTTTATTTTCTTTGCACTTGATTGGGTATTTGTGGCAAGATGAATTTTCGCCGTATTCACTAAGCTAAATGAAAATTTCATTGCAATGTGAAAATTCACTTTTAAAAGTAAACATACTCTACTCCTTTAGTAAATCAACCCCGTTGCATCTATCTTTTCATAGTAGGTGGCCAATGTGAGTCTGTCATATCAGGATGTTGGATACCTGGTTAACTGCTGTGCTGAAAATACAGGCCAGAATATCAAGATTTCAATTGTCCCTGAAACAAGTGTCCCCACTGGAGAATTCCCCATTCAATCTTTTTTTATCCCTCACCCAACTCAAAAGGTGAGAGTTTTCCTTAATTTCCTGGTGAGGTCACCAAGACAGATAGATAGGGTAAGTCTCCCCAGTTAAAACACAGACGGCAATAAAAGTTTGACAGATGCTCCATCTCTACCTCACTTTTTCCAAAATGGTGAAAATAATGGGTTTAGATAACAACAGTGTCTACAAAGATCTAGATCTGGTTTTGGGTGACCTGACTCTTTAATATTAGTAAAATTACATATATTTTACACATAAATAAACTACACATAAATATTGGAACTAAACAAAAGTTTGGCTGAGAATGGATTAAATTGGTTTTCATCAGGTCAAAGTAATTTGATGTTCTTCATAAATAGTTGGGGATGTTTTTCACTAATTCCAAAAGCTCACACGAGTCAAATCTTTGAACATTTTCTAGAACATGACTAGGTGGCCGGTAATGCAGCTCAGATAATAGAACAGTGACTAGGTGGGAAGTAACACAGCACAGGTAATAGAACACTGTTATAAACACAGACTTGAAATTCTCTAAGTGGACTTTCTGAATCAGCAGAGAACATTTTATTGTTTTCACGGCAGAAAGCCATTGAGAAGACAGAGCAGTTGTAACCTACGGAGGTAATTTATTCTCATTTCTTGCTGTGTATTCCTGGTCCTAATCCATACATAATCATTTCTATAATAACTAACAGCATGTTAACAAACTCCTGGTCTTGTCTGGAATAATACATATGAAAAATTCATCACGACCTTGAGAAAAACAGACTTTATCGCAAGGCCTCACCAGCATAATGCTATGTTTACAGTGAAGCACTATGTATTTATGACAACTGACATACACCATATTACCAAAAGTATTGTGACGCCTGCCTTTACACGCACATGAACTTTAAGGCCATCCCAGTCTTGGTCCATAGGGTTCAATATTGAGTTGGCCCACCCTTTGCAGCTATATCAGCTTCAACTCTTCTGGGAAGACCGTCCACAAGGTTTAGGAGTGTGTATGGGAATGTTTGACCATTCTTCCAGAAGCGCTATTGTGTGGTCAGCCACTGATGTGGACGAGAAGGCCTGGCTCCCAGTCTCTGCTCTTATTCATCCCAAAGGTGTTCCATCGGGTTGAGGTCAGAACTCTGTGCAGGCCATTCAAGTTCCTCCACCCCATACTCGCTCATCCATGTCTTTATGGACCTTGTTTGTGCACTGGTGCGCAGTCATGTTGAAACAGGAAGGGACCATCCCCAAAATGTTCCCACAAAGTTGGGAGCATGAAATGTTCCAAAATGTCTTGGTATTTTGATGCCTTAAGAGTTCTTTTCACTGGAACTGTGGAGCTAAGCCCAACCCATGAAAAACAACCCCACATCGTAACCCCCCCTCCACCAAATGATTTGGACCAGTGCACAAAGCAAGGTCCATAAAGACATGGATGAGCGAATTTGGGGTGGAGGAACTTGACTGGCCTGCACAGAGTCCTGACCTCAAGACAGATTAGATGGATAGTTCTCCTTATACCAGTCATTTTGGTTTTAGGTAGTGATTGGAAATCAATGATTTCTGCACCAGATTCAACTATCAATGCCCACTAACATAGACTGCAGCAGGAAGGTTGGGTAATCCAGTGAGGAGATCTTGATTTCCCAGATTCACATTAAAACCCTTGAAAAGTTCAATCCATCTGAGACTGTTGAGTATTATACAGGTATCTCTCCAGTTCATACAATTGTCTTTGTGGAGTGAAGTCTTTAATCTGCTGAAAAAAAAAAAAAAACAATTTAAATTTCAATGAAATGCGAATGAGAGTGGAATGTTTATCCAAATCATTTTCTCTATGAAGTTATAAATTCAATTATAAATCTCAGTAACTTTGTTCTGTAATTTAGCATTTCAGCTTCTGTTAGATTTCATCAATAAATCATGAATATTAAATATTGATTATTATATTATTACACTCTATGATCCAGAAGTTATGCTGACGGTGTTGAATTTTAATCGTAGGACATTTTATAGGATTAGCATAAGTCATACATCTTTTATATATACAAAGTGTATAGTATATATGAACAAAAATCTATTTAATCCAGCTGAATTCGGTTATGCTTATTAAATAAAAGGTAAACCACACTCCATATGTGATTTAGTAAGAGGTGGCTGCTGTTGGGCTAAAGCATCTGCCAACTTTCCATATGTTGCAGGGAACACATGGAAGACTAACTTGTGTCTGCTTTTTTCTTCTGGAAGTCCCTAAGTATTTCTTTGGTCTTACATTATGAAGAGTAACGCCATTACTTGGCTTTGTCATTCCCAGGGATAGTATTCAACAAATCTTAGCAACTGGTTCTACTGGCTATTGGCTACTGGCTAGCATGTTGTAAACTAATATTGGAGTCTAAAGGGCCTTTTAGTTTGATCTGTTCCAGAATGTCAGCTGTCAGCTCCTCACCCAATGTCTGGTCAGTAAGCAAATAAGATCCAATGGGGACCTGTCTTTCAATTACTGGCATAGAGCAAAGTGTGTTGTGAGGATGGATTTCTCATCTAGGAATGTCCATCCACTGTGATGTCATTGTCTCCTTAGTTGTCACCTTAGTAGATGATAGAGGTCAAAGAGCATGGGCTCCCCAAATGAACTTGTAAGAGTCTCACTATATAGAGATTGGTATTCCCAGGGGATCATGATCTACTGCAAACATCTGCTCAGAGTAAACGGGATTGATCCACATTAAATACCTGTTCTGGTAAATCAATCTACTCATTACTATTCATGTAATTTAAGCAGAAATGGAAAATCTGATTGCATTATCTCAGGGCTGAGTTCTTGAGAGATATTTAAAATTTAGTTGTAATTTAGCCAGCAATTCAGTTCCTTACTTAGTTGGCTCTATTTAGAGTTGTACAGTTGCTCTGTAAATGGACAATAGAATGCATAATGATAAAGTGTCCCCTGTGCTGGGGATGGCTGTCCTGCTTGAAATCTGAAGTTCTCTGCCCCCACCCATACCACTGCAGTCATAATCTTCTAGCTCTCTGGGGGTAATACAAGCACTGGACCTGTCAAAAGGACTTGTGCAGACTATGCCCGCCATTTGCACCCCTCTCATCCATTCATCGTGAATATAGAGAGCTTTATGAATGGAGGAGACTTTCATTCATCCTTCCATCCTCTATTCATAAATTGCTTTTTATTCCTGGAAACTATAGTACAGCTGTGACAGGTCCAGTGCTCATATTAACCCCCCCCAGCAGCTCAAGAAAATTACAGCTGCTGGGTATGGGGATTAGGACATCCAAAATTAGCACAAGGGACCGTTTCCTTTAAATGTAAAGCTGGCCATACATGATGCAAATTTCTTTCCTGTGACCACGGGTTGCAGGAAAGAAATCCGATTCCCCCATCAACACAGACAATGCTAACAGGGGAATCCCTCCTGCCAAGCAATTGTCGGGGGGGAGCCGTCCCTGCCCGGGGGAGTCAGCGATTATCGCTAGCAGCCTAAGCAGCCACTAGCGGTAATCACAAGCAGGCTGGTTGTACCGAAGTTGATCGATCAATCAACTTGGTATATTCAGCCTGCCCATTAACAGTTCCAACCATGTATGGCCGGCCTAAGTACTGTTCCTTGTGCTGATTTTTAAAAAATAATTATCTACACTTAGACCCTTTAACCACTTACCGACCGGCTCACGCCGATATACGTAGGCAGAATGGCACCACTGGGCGAACCGCTGTACCGGTACGGTGGCTCCTTTAAGGGTCGTAGCAGGCCCGTGTGTACGCCCGGCCACCCACGATCACAGGCACAAGAGCCAGAATGGGGATTTGTGTGTGTAAACACACAAATCCCTGTTCTGACAGGGGAGGAGAGACAGATCGTGTGTCCCTACTAAGTAGGAACAACGATCTGGCTCCTCCTCTAGTCGGTCCTATCCCCTCACAGTTAGAAACGCACCTAGGGAACCCATTTAACCCCTTGATCGCCCCTTAGTGTTAACCCCTTCCCTGCCAGTGACATTTACACAGTAATCAGTGCATTTTTTATAGCACTGATCCCCATATAAGTGTCTATGGTCCCAAAAAAGTGTCACAAGTGTCCGATTTGTCCGCCACAATGTCTCAGTCCCGATAAAAATTGATGATCGTCGCCATTGCTGGTAAAAAAAAAATAATATTAAAAATGCCATAAATCTATTCCCTATTTTGTAAACACTATAACTATTGCACAAACCAATCAATATACACTTATTGTGTTTTTTTTTTTTACCGAAAATATGTAGAAGAATACATATCAGCCTAAACTGATGAAGAAATTTGTTTTAAAAAATATTTTTTTATTTATTATAGCAAAATGTAAAAAATATTGTTTTTTTTTTTTCTTCAAAATTTTCGATCTTTTTTTGTTTATAGCGCAAAAAATAAACGCAGAGGTGATCAAATACCACCAAAAGAAAGCTCTGTTTGTGGGAAAAAAAGGACGTCAATTTTATTTGGGCACCTAGTCGAACGACCGCTCAATTGCCAGTTAAAGCGACGCAGTGCAGTATCGCAAAAAATGACCCGGTTGGGAAGGGGGTAAAACCTTCCGGGGCTGAAGTGGTTAAAGCTCTCATTCATCTCTTTATCTACAAGTATTGTGAATCCAGCCATCTAATTTAAACACACAGCAAGTGTTTCTAAGCTGTTGAAACATGACTGAAACCTCACTTTAGAGTGTGATATTTGAGAATGCATAACTTCACAATAGGTTTAGCTAGAGAGGTCATAGATGGCTTGTTTTAAACTTTTTTTTGTTTGTTTTTTTTTTTTTTTTTTTTTTTTAACTGCTTGTTGAGAATATGTGGTTTAAGGTCCATAGTTTGGACACAAAGTATGAACCGTATTCAGTTTATAATATGGAAAACACAAAACGGTAAATCTTTGAAATGCCATAACTAGTACATATGAAGCCACACAAGCATACATATCACAATTAGTAGACAAAAGCTAATCATGCTAGAAATATGGGTTTGATGTATTAAAGGCAAATAGGCTTCATTTTGCAAAGTGCAGTTGCTCCAGAGCTTAGTAAATGAGCAGAAGCCCTACTGTCATCCATCAACCAATCATGTGCAAGGAAAATGCTGTTTTTTTTTTTTTTTTTTTCTTGCATGTGATTGTTTTTTTTTTTCCAAAGTAAAGCTTTACCTCATTTATTAACCACTTCAGCCCCGAAAGGATTTACCGCCTTCCTGACCAGAGCACTTTTTGCGATTCGGCACTGCGTTGATTTAACTGACAATTGCGCGGCCGTGTGACGCTGCACCCAAACAAAATTGACGTCCTTTTTTCCCCACAAATAGAGCTTTCTTTTGATGGTATTTGATCACCTCTGTGGTTTTTATTTTTTGTGCTATAAACAAAAAAAGAGCGACAATTAAAAAAAATATATATTTTTAACTTTTTGCTATAATAAATATCCCCCAAAAATATATTAAAAAAATCTAATTTTTTCTCAGTTTAGGCTGATGTGTATTCTTCTACATATTTTTGGTAAAAAAAAATCGCAATCAGCGTATATTGATTGGTTTTGCGCAAAAGTTATAGCGTCTACAAAATAGGGGATAGTTTTATGGCATTTTTATTATTATTTTTTCTTTATTAGTAATGGTGGCGATCTGCGATTTTTATCGTGACTGCGACGTTATGGCGGACAGATCGGACACTTTTGACACTATTTTGGGACCATTGTCATTTATACAGTGATCAGTACTATAAAAATGCACTGATTACAGGCATGCCCCACTTTTAAGTACGCAGTGGGGTTTATTTACTAAAGCTGGAAAGTGCAAATTCAGGCTCACTGCTGCATAAAAACCAATGAGTTTCTAAGCCCAGCTTGTTCAATGAAGCTTTGGTAATAAAACCTGGAAGCTGATTGGTTTCTATGCAGGAGTGAGCCTTATTTTGCACTTTCCAGCTTTAGTAAATAAACCCCATTGTGTACTTAAAAGTGGAGTATGCCTGTACTGTGTAAATGACACTGGCAGGGAAGGGGTTAAACACTAGGG
The DNA here is from genome assembly GCF_042186555.1 of Aquarana catesbeiana. Taxonomy (NCBI): domain Eukaryota; kingdom Metazoa; phylum Chordata; class Amphibia; order Anura; family Ranidae; genus Aquarana; species Aquarana catesbeiana. The sequence continues at coordinate 881,174,396 of NC_133324.1, forward strand.
GGCGATCAAGGGGTTAAGTGTGTCCTAGGGAGTGATTCTAACTGTGGGGGGGTTGGGCTACTCCTCACATGACAGCGATCACTGCTCCCGATGACAGGGAGCAGTAGATCCCTGTCATGTCACTAGGCAGAACGGGGAAGTGCCCTGTTCTTTCGTTCCGTGACACGATCGCCAGACACCGGCGGACATCAAGTACCGCGGGACCCATAGTCACGGAGCATGCGGCAGGCGCGCGCGGCCACAATGCGGCTTCTTAAAGGGGACTTACCTGTATGCCCATTTGGCCAGCCGTGCCATTGTGCCGACGTACATCATCGCGCGCTGGTCGGCATGTGGTTAAGCTCTGGAGCAACTGCGCTTTGTAAAGTGCACAGTCTATTTGCCTTTAGTAAATCAACCCCCATGTCTTTGGACTGCTGGATACACACAACAGGAATGATCATGAAGAGAACACCAAACTCCATACAGAAAGATTCGGGATACTTTGAGCTCAGGACCTCTGTACTGGCAGACATCATTGCTAACCACTGCACTAATACATGTCCAAAACACTCTACATAATTGTCTGCGGGAAATGCTGAAGGAAATGAGAACCTTGCCAATGCGTTATCTTGTTGTCTTGGGGTCAGACACAGGGACACATTACAGAGATTTGAATGTTTGTGAACTGTCTTCATCTTGGCGGCTGTTACAGCACTTACATTAAGTATGTTTAATTTGGCATCAGACTGATAACTTTGAACATTTCTGAGTTCTTACAGCAAAGCTGAGACATGCGGGAGTAACTTCATCTCATAGCATTCCTGACCCTAATGAGCCGAACAGAGATAAACTTTTTATGCACTTCATATCATTTATTACTCGTACTTATTAGGGAAATAAACACTGTACCGGAACTGCTGCCATGGCAGCCATATTGGATGTTATAGGACCCTGGAGCCCTTGTTTGGAGAGCCCAGTTGGCTCCTGGCAAACGTTTTTCCTAAATGTCTAAAAATGGTATGTTACATAGTTACGTAGGTACATAGTTGGTGAGGCTGAAAAAAAGACACAAGTCCATCAAATCCAACTTGTGTGTGCGCCTTTATGTTAGTATTACATTGTATATCCCTGTATGTTGTGGTCGTTCAGGTGCTTATCTAATAGTTTTCTGAATGTATTGATGCTCCCCGCTGAGACCACCACCTGTGGAAGGGAATTCTGCATCTTTACCGCTCTTACAGTAAAGAACCCTCTATGCAGTTTAAGGTTAAATCGCTTTTCTTCTAATTTTAGTGAATGGCCGCGTGTCTGTTTAAATTCCCTTTCGCTGAAAATTTTTATCCCTATTGTGGGGTCACCAGTACAGTATTTGTACATTGAAATCATATCCCCTCTCAAGCGTCTCTTCTCCAGAGAGAATAAGTTCAGTGCTCGCAACCTTTCCTCATAACTAATATCCTCCAGACCCTTTATTAGCTTTGTTGCCCTTCTCTGGACTCTCTCCAGTTCTAGCACATCCTTCCTGAAGACTGGTACCCAGAACTAGATGGCATACTCCAGGTGTGGCCGGACCAGAGTCTTGTAGAGCGGGAGAATTATAATTTTATCTCTGGAGTTAATCTCCTTTTGATGGAAGCCAATATTCTGTTGGCTTTGCTCGCAGCAGCTTGGCATTGCATGCCATTGCTCAGCCTATCATCTACTAGGACCCCCAGGTCCTTTTCCACCCTAGATTCCCATAGCTGCTGTACACATGGGCCAAATGTCCTCCGGGTTTCTTTTGTACCGGCTGATGCCGCCCGATATGTGGCCCGTGTGTATGGCCCTTAAAACTGTGGACCAATAACTTCAGTCCGATGTGTGAAACAAAACCTAAAAAAATGGTAAAAACCTTGCTAACACTATTTGCATACAATTAGTAATCTGCTGTTGCCAGCTATGATAAAACTCAAATCCCAACACAAACAATAAATGTATATTATCTTTAAATGACAATATGTATGACAACTACAAATCCATTTCCACCAGTCCTTATTATAAATTGCCCCTGCAGTCTAAAACTTCTCAATGTCCAATATATAACCAGACCAAATAAAGTGCTTCCATTAATTGTGCTCTTCCACCATGCCAAAAGTGCTCCCCACCTCTCCACCTCTTTGAAAAGCCACTCATCAGATCCTTATGACCTGTTATATAAATAGGTCCACACCCTTTTTTTCCTCCAGTTTGGCTCCATATGGCACCTTCTCCAGCTCTGCCCCACTTGACCTCCAGATACATGCAAAGGAATTACCTGGATAGAGACCGCAATAGTGTAGTATGTTTTAATATAGAAAATCCCCACACATAAAGATGCACTTACAGGCTGACAAATTCGTTTAGCATTCAGAATTAATAGGACCTCCAGGTCCCAGGCAAAGTGGGCGTGTGCTCCAGCGGGCATAACTGACACACCTACCCTGATGAATCCATGCCGACGAAACTAGTTGGACGGAGCCATGCTGATGTCACATCCGGTTTTGTCATTTACGCCCGCTGGAGCGTACGGACACTTTGCCTGGGACCTGGAGGTGCTCTTGATTCTCCTAAGTGTAGGTATTGCTGACACTTAAATCTAAAAAGAAACAGAGCACATAACCTGATATTATGTACTGTGGGTATGATGATCATTTTAGCTTAACAAGAAGGGAAATTTCAATCATTTTGGGAAATTTTACATATTTTTAAAAAATTTTTTACATTTTGAAAGAATATAACCACTTGGTGACCACGCACTGTACATTTACTGAGACAGTGCGGGCCAGCTGTGTATAATAACCAATCAGCTTCTACTGTAACTTCAGCTTGTTCAGTTAGGCTTTGACACTAAGCCCTGGTTCACATTGAACATGGCTTTGAATTTGTGCGACTCCATCTGAAGCTGAAGGATTTCAAAGCCGCATGTCTATGCGACTTGGGGTGCGACTTGAAATACATTTGTGCGGCTTCATGCACAGATGACTATTGAAATCACACCTTAAATCGGCAAAAGTAGTGCAGGAACTATTTTTGCAAATCGGTGCCATGCCGCAAATTTGTCGTTGAACCGATTGGAACTGTGCTATTGCTGGCAATAGGCTGCGACTTGTCATGCGATTTGACCTGTCAAAATCACATGACAAATCGCTGCAATGTGAACGAGGGCTAGATCCTGAAAGCTGGTTAATATGCACAGCTGTACCAGATTCTGTGTGTACCAGTTTTAGTAAACCCCCCCCCACGGTGTACTTTTCTCTTTCTCTATGGTCCCCCCTGAGTCATTCAGTTGTGTCCCCCTTATAGATTTATCATCATCATCCTAAAAAAGAAAAGATTAAAAAAAAACAACACTTTAATCACTGTTAATGCTGTCTAAAAACCTTGATATTCTTGAGTTTGTGAAAATGTTACACTTCATTGACAATATTAAATTGGTTGTAAAGGTGTGACATTTTTTTAACTTAATGCAGAGAATGCATTAAGACAAAAAATGTCCCATTATTTCTATCGACCCTCCTAAATACTTAGATCACTCGATCCTGGCTTCTGTTGCTGCCAATCAAATCCTGTTACCAGAGAGAAGGGGGCAGGGCTGAGGCGTGCTTTGTGTGTCTATGGACGCGCACAGCCCGGTTCAAGAGCAAGCCTGCACGTGCGTTCCCAGAGGAAGCAGCTACCTATGGTGGCACACTGAGAAGTGGAGGAGATCACCAGTGAATACTCCAGAAGAGGAGGTTCAGGGCCACTCTGTGCAATACCATTGCACAGAGCAGGTCAGTATAACTTTTTCCTATTTTAGGGAAAAAAATGGCTTTAGAACTGCTTCAAGTATGGACAATAGCTAGCAAGTCAGTGACACAGGGACCCTTTTGCATATGTGTGAGTGGAGTGATGTTTTGGAAAATGAACTGTTTGGTCAGCAAGAAGCTTCAAAAAAAAAAAAGTAGAAAAGACTTGCTCATTGAGCTACTTTGGTGAAATATGTTTTTTTTTTTTTTTTAATTTAGAGGGTATAGATTTTTTTTGGGTTGTTTGAACAACCATAAATGCTGCCTAAAACTCTTATGAACAAGAATTTACACCTAGGCAAGGCTATTTTAAAAATCCATGGTATGATACATTAAAGTGATTGTAAAGGTAAAAAAAAAAAAAATACCAAACATATCATACTTACCTCCACTGTGCAGCTCGTTTTGCTCAGAGTGGCCCCGATCCTTGTCTTCTGGGGTCCCTTGGCGGCTCTCGCGGCTCCTCTCCACATCTGATAACCCCCTAGGAGAAGCGCTTCCCCGATGGGGTTACCTTGCGGGCACGCTCCTGAGTCCAGCATTCCGCATCCATAGAGGCCGAATGCAGGACTCGGCCCCGTCCCCCGGCGCTCGCGTCATTGGATTTGATTGACAATAGTGGGAGCCAATGGCTGCGCTGCTATCAATCTATCCAATCAAGAGGCGGGAACCCCGGGCAGAGAGACAGCGAGTCCCCGTGGGACAAGTTTGAGGGTTCAGTCAGGTAAGTAAAACAGGGGGGCTGGGAACTGGGGGGCCGGTCACTGCCAGGTATTTTTTCACCTTAATGCATAAGATGTATTAAGGTGAAAAAACACAGAGGTTTACAACCCCTTTGAGCTTTAGATGAAAAAAGAATTTTGATTCTGCAGTAAAGCTTACACTGAAGACGGGATACAAAGGTGGTAAGGCATACCAGGTAACTTTCCAACAAAGGCTGTAATGGAAGTTTTGTTGCCTAACAAACATTGGAAATTTCATTTTCAGAAAGCTTTTATTCCCAGTAACACTGCTGGATGTTGTCACAAGGGAAACAATGTTTATCCCTTACATGGTTTACAAAGCAGACACAAGTTCAGGGATCTGTTGTATTATATTTAGACACAGTATTTGGTGTCCTCCTGCTTAATGTTAGGTAACTGCATGAGAAGCTTGGAAGCATTCTATTAGATTACATTATTTCTGTACATGAACCGTACCGACATTTAAAAAAAAAAAAATGGACCACTTTTGCATAAAAAAGGAAAGAAACTGCAGCACAACTAGCAACAGTTTACCTGAAAACCCTAGTAGATATGAACCAATCATGGTAAGTTTGTTCAACAATTCACATAAAAATACAATGATAATTATTTTGGATATTCATTATCTGCATGGCATATAGTGAATTATTAAAGGAAACCAACTAGAGCCCTCAATAGTTTACCGGGGCAGTCAGGGACCCCCTTGCAGTAATTGGGGTGCGGGTTCCCTACCCTTCACCAAAGACCATGATCAGCAGATTCCAGTGGGGGTTGATCTACAGTTTATGCAGAGGGTGTAGGAAATGATGTGGTAAGATTCTATACCCCATGACATCAGATCTCTAATACGGAAGTTCTAATCTTCCTGATTAGGACATCATCTAATACAGAAGTTCTAATCTTCCTAATTAGGACATCATCTAATACGAAAGTTCTAATCTTCCTAATTAGGACATCATCTAATACGGAAGTTCTAATCTTCCTAATTAGGACATCATCTAATACGGAAGTTGCATAAGGGACCTGCTGTGTGTTTTTCACTTGCAGGAGTGAACTGATTAGGGGTCTTTTTAACCTTTTCTCCCTGTTCTTACTTAATCCACGGTGCTGCAAGCCATGAATGGCCTTGGCCTTCTGATGTCACACACTGCACAATATTAAGCTGGGAGCTGAGTGTAATCTGAAACTTGAGTGGAGGGAATGTACACCCCCCGCTCTTTGCCATTTTATAGGGAAACATGCACAGCTGAGGTTGTCAGTCATCTGATTTGTGTCAGAAGTGAAATGAGACAACAGACAGAAATCACTTGTTTGGATTAGCGCAGTTACACTATTTGAATACATTTTTTTCTACCTAGAGGTAAGCCTATAGTAAGGCTTACCTATAGATACAATAAATACCTTCTAAACTTGCACCGTTTAGGAGATTTTTACTTGTGAATGGGCCGGTGACGTCACTGGCGCATGGGCTCTGAAGGAACGGAACGGGCATGTCTTGTGCCGTGAGTAGCAGCATGTGCGGGATAGACGTCATCGCAGCGTGGCCAATCAGCGGGCCAGGGGACACAAACCCAGAAGGAAGACCGGGTGAAGATGGAAGCCCTGTCAACAGTGACAGCTCATCTCTGGAGGGCTTCATTTTAAGGTAAGGTTCCCATAATGTGCTAGTATGTGATGCATATTAGCACATTATACATTTATCTTACCGGTTTAAAGAAAAAGCATGGCGGTTTACTACCGCTTTAAATGACTGGACATTCCGCCAGACCAAGCTCCTCAACTACTTGGTATTATTAAAGCTTGTTTGCCCCTTCCTGTCTCCTGGGCCTGCCCATTGGCCAGTAAGGCGGTTTATCATAGTGATGGGCAAATAGGAATGAAGGGTGAGGTGTGAAAAAAAAAAATGACGAAAAAATATTTAAACATTTTCAATTAGACTGTATTTACAGGATTCCTTCCAGTGACCATTGTCTCATACCTGTTGGTCCCCTAGGCAACAAGAAATATATCACAGAATGAAGATATTTTTACAGAAAATGATAAGAATTGTATTAAAACAAAGACGTAGAGTCATGAAGACTGCAGTAAACCTAAATCTTTTTATATGAGATTCTTTTAATACTCACTATAGCTAAGTTCTTCATTTGAAAACACACAGTACATCCCCATGAGACTTAAAGCCTAATTTCAAAGCAAAACCAATTTGAACATCAATCAATGTTTTAAAATTATTATATTAAAGTGTATTTCTACTTTTGCAGTCAAATTTGAGAACCCCGTCTGTTTGTATGTGTTCCCATTCAGTCAGCATAAATAATTTAGCCACTTCCCGCTGGCCGCAAGCATACAGTATATGCGACCTCTCAGCCCGCATATTAGAGCGGCTGCATATATGCGTCTATATGGAAACAGTTTACTGAGCTGTCACAGAAAGCTCCTGATGCATACTTGCGATTGGGAGCTTTCGATCATCTGACTGCTGTGACAGCCAATCGGAAAGCTTACCTCCGCCTACCAGCATTTCGATCCACTTAAAGGGCATTTAGGTGGTGGTGGGAAGAGGTTTAAATGTCAATATTTGTTATCTTTCTGTTTGTTTCTTTGTAACAGGTATATACAAAGGACACTACAAGCAGATTCTTTTGCTTTTAATAGATGGCAATGTGGAGATAAGGGACAGACTGGAAGGGCAGGCTGAACTACAATACTACAATGTACAATGTACCATCCAAGCCTTGAGATCTTTAACCCTTTGTTTATAGGGCAGATAATCTTGCTCATCTAGTTTGCAATGGAGAATGAAATCTGTCAGCACAGTACACAGAGTGAATTGTGGAAAACACAACTCCCCAGCCCCTCATAACATAGACATAACACATTACATAGAAAGGGGGAACTAAATGTATTTTTATCCTGTAATGCTATGTGAATGGTAACAAAAGTAAAGCAGGTGCTATCCTAATTTGATTGCAAAATCAGAAATACACTTTAATATCCTATTCAATTCATGGATCTTGGCTACAACATTTTTTTCTATACAGCACTGCCTAATGTTATGCAAATTCTTCTCTGGACTCTGTACTGCACTTTCCATCTTATTAAAAGCAGGGCTTTTTTTCAGGGGGAACTTGATGGAACTCAGTTCCACCACCTCTGGCTCAGACCCTTTGGTGCCTGCTCACCACAATCACTTGTAAACACAGAAGTCTGGTTTCTGTGTTTATAAGTGACAGCTCTGCACTCTGTATGTAATGCAATCCTGGTATTTAAAGCGGGGGTCCACCTATCTATTGTTTTTTTTTTTTGGAGTTCATTCACAAACTTTTCTTCTCATGATTATCTACTCACATGTTCTGTGTAATAAGTCCGCCTGTGTCCGATTTCGTTGTAAAGAATAACTTATAAAATTCACTGAAGGCGGTTTCCATCTTCATTGTGGGCATTTGAAGCCCACAAGCATGTATTTCCTGGATGCGGTGAATGCTGTGCTCCCAGCATTCACCGAGATGTTGTGATGACGCTGTTGCACAATGCATGTTGGTAAGCCTGAGACTAGCTCCCAGGGGACTGTGGGAGGTCTGGGAGAGGCTAGAAACACGCCTACTCCCATGGGAGGAAAACCAGGAAGTGCTAAGAAGATTAGAAAAAAAAAGGTAATTACGGAGATTTAAATTTTTTTACACAGCATGTCAGCATCTAGGCAAGGAAGAGAATGCATAGAGATAATGTTCAAAATTTGGGTGGAACCCTGCTTTAATGCCCCTTTAAGACCCTCCTACTGTTTTCGTGAAATTTGACTGAACACACCCACTATTTGATGTGATTTGGAGGGTGTGTGTAGGGGGAGGGGTTTTGTGGGGCCGTGGTTAAGTTCCAGCACCTATTGTTTGAGAAAAAAAGCCCTGATTAAAAGTATAATTAAAGGCTCCCATATGATGGTATAAATAAGTATCAAATCACCTACTATGTGATGCACAAGCCTTATTAACCTCTCTAGCGGTATTCCCGAGTGTGGCCCGGGGTTCATTTTCATTGCCAAAAGCGGTAATCCCGAGCCCAACTCGGGATTGCATTGCAGTATCCATGTACAGTAACTTACCTTGTTCCCAGGATCCTACGATGTCCTCCCGCTGTGTCCATCCTCTACCCGATTCATCACTTTTCCGGGCTCCATTCCCTGCGAGCTCCACGATGCATGGGGGCGGAGCCCAGCGGCAAATTCAAAAAGTACAAAAAACATAACACATACAGTACACTGTAATCTGTAGATTACATTACTGTATCAAATCATTTCACCTTAATTGTGTCCCTAGTGCTTTGTCCAATGCCCTGCATGCAGTTTTATATATATTATAAATACTGTTCTTTCTGCCTGGAAACTTGTGAACGTTCACGGCATCCAAAAAGCATCCCTCTACGTCAAAAGCGGTTTTAGACCAGCTAGAAAACAGCGATAATAAATTAGAATCACTTGCAGAATTGATCGATAGTGATTTATGGGGAAATTCCTCATCAGACACTGAAAGTGACGACAGTGACAATTCTGCGACTGAGCAAATTTCAGTGTTTTTGATTTGATTACATTATTGAATTAAATTTATTATTATTTGTTATAATTATTTATAGTTAATTATTATATTATACTTTATGATTTCGTGTTTCAAACTTTATCATACCTGGGATGTCTACTAGACTCTTGTTTGGACAGATTTAACCCCCCTGGCGGTATTCGGGGTGGATTTTCAGTACCAAAAGCGGTAACTCCAAGCCACACTCGGGATCACATCCCAGGATCCAGGAAGAGGTTACTTACCTTGTCCCCGGCGATGTCCTCCCCGCTGTGTGTGCGAGCCGTCCTCCGCTGCATCTATCACAGTGCCGAGCTCCGTTCCCTGCGAGCGTTGCGATGCACGGGGACGGAGAACGGCGCCAAATTCAAAAAGTAAAAAACACAATACATATACAGTACACTGTAATCTTACAGATTACATTACTATATCAATTTATTTCACATCCCTTTTGTCCCTAGTGGTTTCTCCAGTGCCCTGCATGCAATTTTATATTATATGTACTGTTCTTTCTGCCTGGAAACTGGAGATTGTCCATAGCAACTAAAAAGTGTCCGTTTACATCAAAAGTGGTTTTAGACCAGCTAGAAAACAGCGATAATAAATTAGAATCACTCGCAGAATTGAGTGATAGTGATTTGTGGGGAAATCCGTCATCAAACACTGAAAAGTAATGACAGCGACAATTCTGCAAATGAGCAAATTTCAGTGTTTTTGATTTGATTACATTATTGAATATTTTTTATTATTATTATATTATTATTTGTTATAATTATTTATAGTTATTTATTATATTATAATTTATGATTTCTTTTTTCAAACTATCATATCCGAGATGTCTACTAGACTCTTGTTTGGACAGATTTAAGTGAGTTATTCCTAAGAATTACAGGCCTACAATATAAAACGCCAAATTTCCATGCAAAATAATTGTACCACTTTCAGCATCAAAAATCGGACATAATCATACCGCCAGGGAGGTTAAGTGAGTTATTACTAAGAATTACAGGCCTACAATATAAAACAACAAATTCCCATGCAAAACAATTTACCACTTTGACATTCAAAAATCAGACATAATCAGACCGCCAGGGAGGTTAAGTAGACAAAAACGTAATTTACCTTCTTCGATTCTGTCTGTCATTGAGTCTTACCTGTTCCCCCTCCCAGCTCAGCAGGAGGGTTTCTGTAACAGAGGCAGTGCAGGACTAGATATGGCCAAGTGCTGAATGACACCCTACAGGCTTGTGAATCAGCAGTAACAATACTGATATCCATACCCCCTGCAACATCTTCCTATCCCACCTTAGTGTCAGCAGACAGAGCATACACAAAAGCGGCAACTATGCTCTGTATTCAGGAGCAGTGCAGCATTGTTGCTCCAGCTTTACAGGAAGCTTAATTGGGTGAACTTCATTGGCAGGATAAATGGGTATTTGTGGAACATTGCAGAGGGGTTAAGGTCACCATGGATCATTTTTCATGGGGGTGGTGGAGTGATACTCGTGTAAACCAACCCTAAGAGAAAACTGATAGTTTAGCTGCACTTATTAATTGAGTGCTGTAGCATTTTTTTTAAATTGTAGGCATATGTTCTACTTTAAAGTGATTGTAAAACCCTTTTTTATTTTTTTAAATAAAAAACACGTTATAATTATCTCTGTGAAATGGTTTTGCACAGGGCAGCTCTGATCTTCTTTTTTCTCGAGTTCCCACAGGCGCTTCTGGCTCCTCCCCGCTAGCAAGCTGCTTGCTGTGGGGGCTCTTGTGCAGGCTCACTCATGTCCAAAGATACACAAAGTGTGGCTAGGCCCCACCCCCTCCCTCCTTACTGGCTGTGATTGTCAACAGCAGTAGCCAATGGCTAGACCCCACCCTCTGCTCCCTCTACTCAAAAAGTAAAATCCCACTGGTTCGCTCCCTCCCTTCTTTTTTTTGGGGGGGGGGGGGGGGGCAAGTACCAGTCCCCACTCCTACTTTTGCAATCCTCACCTAGGTCTAGGTGAGGTTGATGACCCTTGCCCTTCTCCCTTTTCGCAGCCTCCTGGGACATGTCACATGTCCCAGGAGGCTGTAGGTCCATTCTTAAGGTGTTGTGTGCTGATCTCTTTTTTTTTTTATAAATTTTTTATTTTTCAATAATTTTTCAACAAATATAAATCATCATAACAAAAAGTATAAGGAAAAGTCATGACAATTTACATATAAACATTCAAAATAAAATTAGTGCAAACATTGTATAGAAGCATAGTGAGGATATCTGTATAGATAGAAATCAGCTTCTTCCCGAATTGGGACATATATTAAGAGAGAAATAATTCCATACAGTATCTATGCTTCTATCTCAATTACATATTCAAAACACAAGGATGCTCAAGAGGACGTGTAAGTTGGAATCAAAAGGGAGCAGAAATGGAAGGTACAGAAGAAAATTTTGAAAATTTCGAATCATCCCAAGATTTCAAAATTTTTTCAAATTGGGGAGTTTTACCTTCAATTTTTGCTGTTAAATGTTCCATTTTACGCATATCTGTAATAATGGAGAGAACATGGTGTAAAGTGGGAGAGTTGGTAGAGAGCCAAAGTCTAGGGATGGCTCTTTTTGCTGCCAAAAGTACAAAGGACCCTAATCTCTGTAGTGGTTTAGGAATACCCGGAAAAGGTAGACCTAACAGGAAATGTATGGGTTTTAATGGAATAGATGTGGCGAAAAGTGACTGTAATAGATTTTGTATCTCAATCCAATACGAACCTAAGACATGACAGTCCCAGAAAATGTGAAGGTGCGTACCTACGGACCGTCCACATCTCCAGCACAAACTAGAAAGAGATGCATTTTGGGCATGTAGCAACTCAGGAGTTTTGTACCAAAGAAATATTATCTTAATAGCGGTCTCCTTTTGTGCCACACATCTAGAAACTTTAAAAGCTGACTCCCAGATTTTACCCCAATCAATTAATGAAATTGATCTGTTTAGCATTTTGGACCATTTTGTCATGTATCTATGTATGGAGTCATTTAAAGGGGGTGTTGTCTGGAGTATTTTATATATGGATGAGATTAAGTTTGGTTCGTATGGGCCATTTGTACACAATAATTCAAAAGCAGTGGGATTTTCTAAAGATAAAGAGGGAAAGCAGGATTGGAAAAAATGTTTAATTTGTAAGTAGAAGTATTCTGTAGATTTCGGTAGGGTGTGTTTTTCTTTAAGGACTGAAAAAGGTAAAAGCTTATGTGTTACTGGGTGAACTAGATGTCGCAGCTGAAACATCCCCGCGTGTGTCCATGCAATTGTTCGCAGATATGATAATCCGTCTGGAATTTCTGGGTTAAAAAGGAAATTCTGGAGAGGGGAGCAGGGTAAGGAGAGGTGAAATTTGTCTCTACATCTTTTCCAGATTGATAGCGTAAAAAGCATCGGGGAGAGACACAGAGACCTTAGTTGGGATATGAATTTCTTTGAGGAAGGCCATAATAGATAGCATGGATGTACTGGGGCGGTAATCCCCATTTCAATTTCGGCCCATCTATTTGCAGCCTTCCTTGAGGTCCATGTTGTCAATACTCTAAGATGAGAAGCATAGTAATATTTATTAAAATCGGGGGAGGCTAATCCACCTTTAGCTCTAGGAGAGAGGACTACCGATTGAGCAATTCTATGGGATGCATTGTTCCAAAGTTAAGGCACCTTCTCTGGAGATTTCTCAACTGCGACATAGGGACTGGGACCGGAAGTGTTTCAAAAAGGTACAATAATTTGGGCAAAATCGACATTTTAAGAACGTTAATCCTACCTAGGAGGGAGATTGGGATGGAAGACCAATGTTGTAGGAGTTTAGCAATTTCTGCGAACATAGGAGGGAAATTGGCTTGATAAAGAGAGTGGTATGAAGGGGTAAGATGAATTCCTAAATATTTTAGTGAAGTCTGGCACCATCTGTATTTAAATCTGTTTTGTAAGGAGCTGAGTGTATCTGAGGGTATATTGATGGGGAGAGCTTCTGTTTTAGTCTGATTAATACAAAATCCTGATAAGGATCCGAATGTGGAGAGGGTTTCGTGTAAGAAGGGTAATGAAATCTCGGGGTGTGTGATGGTGAGTAGAATGTCGTCTGCGAAAAGAGAGAGTTTGTAGTCCTGATGTCGTAGTGGGATTCCTCTAATATTTGGATGGGATCTAATAGCTGCTGCTAAAGGTTCTAGACTTAATATAAATAATAGGGGCGACAGAGGGCAGCCTTGTCTCGTACCATTACTGAGAGTAAATCGTTGCGAAATATAGGAGGACAGCTGGACTTGAGACGTAGGGAGGGAGTAAAGGGTATGTAGAGCTCTTATAAAGGGGCCTGAGAATCCAAATCGGGATAGGACTGCGAACATGAAGGGCCAACTTAAACGGTCGAAAGCTTTTTGAGCATCTAAGCTCAAGACTAAGGTGGGACGTTTAGTTCTGTTTATTAGGTCTATCAGATCTATGGTTCTTCTTGTACTATCTCCAGCATGTCTCGAGGGTACAAATCCTACCTGGTCTCTGTGAATCAGGAGCGTTAAAAGTGGGGATAATCTATTGGCTAATATCTTAGTGAAAATCTTGTAATCTGAGTTTAATAAAGCAATTGGGCGGTAGTTGTCGGGTAGTGCAGGATCCTTCCCTGGTTTAGGGATTACCGTTATATTGGCATGTAAGAATTGTGAATGCGGGATGGATCCCTTAAAAAAGGAGGAGAATAGGGATTGTAGATAGGGGGTTAAAATATGTGTAAAGGTTTTATAATAGATGTAAGGGAGACCGTCAGGGCCCGGAGATTTGTGGGTTGGAAGATTTTTAATCACCTCTCCTATTTCCTCCCCAGTAATCGGAGAGTTAAGGGAGGATAGATGGTCAGCAGAGATCCTTGGTAGCGGGAGGGAATTTATAAATTTATCAAACTCTGATTGTGAGAATTGAGGATGTGAATCAGGACCTAAACAGTTATAAAGCCGCTTGTAAAAATCTCCAAAGACCTTTGACATAGCTTTCGGACAGTATGTGGGGGTGCCGTCAGATTGTATCAGGTGGTCGGGTATAGATAGAAAGGGCCGTGGTTTTAATTTGTTCACTAGCATCCTATGTGGTTTGTTTGCATAGTCGTAAAATTTTTGCTTAGCCCACAACATGGATTTAGAAATTTGATTCGTATCGAAAGACTTAATCTGGTCCCGGATTGAGATGACATTTCTCAGTTTTTCCACCGTGGGGGAGGTCAACAGAGTTCTTTCCGCTGTCTGCAGTTGGGTGATAAGATCCTTTTTGAGTTGTACAGAATCTTTCTTTAGGCGTGAGCCTATAGCTATACATTCACCCCTAAAAAAGGCCTTATGGGCCTCCCACAGGGTGGAAATTTCCGGGACAGAACCATCATTAAGCTGGAAAAACGCAGTTAGTTTCTGCTGTAGTTGGGTTTGAGATAAAGGGTTTTTTAGCAAGGATTCATTGAGGCGCCAGTGGCAGGTTTTAGTAAAAGACTTTGTCAATAATACATTGAGTTCAATGGGCGCATGATCCGACCAGGTAATAGGATTTATTTCAGAAGATACTACATAGGACAATAGAGGGCCTGTAACAAGGAAGTAATCTAGTCTAGAATAAGACTTGTGGGGGTGAGAATAAAATGTATAGTGTTTTTGGGTCGGGTGTTTTATCCTCCAAGCGTCAAAAAGATTATGGGATCTAACTAGTTTGCGGAAGGATGTTGATAGTTTCTTAGAGGAAGATTGTGGGGTGGTTTGGAATAGAGTTTTCCTGTCCCTGGTCGGGGACATGCACACATTGAAGTCGCCTTCCATGATCATGAAAGGCTGTGAGAAGGGTTGTAGTTTCTCAAAAACTTTTTCAAGGAAACTGATTTGTCCTACATTTGGTGCATAAATGTTAATTAAGGAAAAAGAGGTAGATAAGTGACTACACTTCAGGAATATGAACCTACCGTGAGGATCTAGGTAGGAGGAGAGTATTTTTATTGGGCTTGTGCGTTTAATAAGAATTGCCACTCCCGCTTTTCCAGAGGGATCGGAGGCAGTATATGCTACGGGGAAGTGTCTAGAGGCAAACTTAAAGGAGCCACTGGGCTTAAAATGGGTTTCCTGAACCATAATCACCTCTGCTTTGGATGATTTAAATTCTTTTAAGGCCTGCCACCTTTTGCCTATAGAATTCAATCCTTTAACATTACAAGAGTAAACTTTGAGGGCCATATTTGGCTAAACAAGAAAGTGCTAATGCAGTATAAAGACTGAGAGCATATAAATGAGCATCCTTAAAAAAAAAGAACATTTGAAGACAAACATTGCTTACAATTGTTATATTGATGTAAGTACAACACTGAAAAAACATATATAGGTCAAAAAGAGAAAAAAAGAAAAAAGACCTGCATATGTAAACTCCAAAGGGAGTAAAAAAATTAGGAACTATATTGCATAAGAAGATGAAAAATGTTAAAAAAAGAAAAAAGAAAAAATAATTTTTGAAAAGCCTGAGAAAAAATTTCAGGCTGCCCAGGCATAAGCCTTGGGTCATGAGGGGGGGCATGTTAGCCTGCAGGGTTTAATGGAGGAGGGGGGGAGGTGGGGAGATCCTCGTCTCTGTTTTTTGTAAAACAAAAAAAAACAAAAAAAAAAAACAAAAACAAAAAAAAAAAAAAAATATCTAAATCTTAAGACAAGCTGGTGTATGTCAGAGAAGTATATAAAAAAAAAAAAAAAAAAAAAAGGTTAAAAAAAGGCATCTAACAAAGACATCGGTGAGAGGTGTGACCTCTCAACAAAGTGACCCGACCACTGTGAGGTCACTAGGATAACTATGGTAAATATTATCTGGTCATGGAAAAATGGCCAGAAAAAATGAGAAAAGAAAAAATAAAAAAAATAATAAGTCACATCAGGTTGGATATCTGTGACGATTGGCTCGTTGTGGGGTAGAGAAGTTCTTCTGGGATCTTCGTTGAACTGGGGTCCAAATTTTGGCTGGTGTGGTAAGAGGTTTGGGGTTCGGAGCTTGAGGTATAGAATCTTCCTCAGGCAGAGGGGGAAGACCTAGATTGCGGATAAAGGCTTCACTTTCGTAAAGGTCTCTCAGGGAATGTTGAACACCATCTTTGGAAACGGTTAGGCGGAAGGGGAATCCCCAGCGGTATGGAACTTGATGGTTTTGTAGATGGGTAGTAACAGGACGGAAACTGCGCCTTTTGGCCAAAGTGATTGGGGAGAGATCGTTGAATATCTGGATTTTGTGTTGTTTATAGTCAATACGTGACTTGTTCCGCGTTGCAAGTGTGAGGGCTTCTTTGCTTTCGTAGAAGTGGAAGCGGACAATAATATCTCTGGGGTTGGCAGTAGGAGGAGGCTTTGGGGCCAGAGATCTATGCGCCCTGTCCATACGTCAGTCTATGTCCGGAATGTGTGGGGCTAAAGTGACGAATAGGCCTAAAAGGTAGGGACGTAGTTCCTTGTCGTTCACCGTCTCAGGGATTCCCCTAATCCTCAGATTCTGGCGTCTTTCACGGTTTTCCAGGTCTTCCTGTTGAAGTTGAAGTAGGGAGACTGTATGTTTCAGGTTGGAGTTGTCCTCTTCGAGAACATGTACATATTGGGTCAGTTCATCGAATTTGTTCTCCAATGTGTTGGTGCGTTCACCTAGTTGGTCGATTTCACCCCGTAACTCATGTGCTATTTTGCTCACTTCTTTAGCAATGCTGCGGGTTAATTCGTGTAGTAATGAGTTCAACTTTGTGTCTAGGACAGCTACTGTTACTACATCCACGGGGTGATCGGGTGGAAGAGAGTGTTGGGAGTATTAAGACCTGTTATCATCTTGGGTCATGTCTTCCGGCCGAGTATGTGGGTCAGCAATGTCCGAGGATCTCGGTTGTTCACTGGGGGTCGGGGATCTTTGTTTATATAGGAATCGCTCCATGGTGTCAGGGGTCTGCGACTTTGGCGGTGGGATGAAACCTCTATATATTGCTTTCTGGAAGCCAATCTTCCCCATGCAGTGTTAGGAAGGGTCTGATGTCTTGTTATGATATCGCTCCTGCGATTAATGGGGAACTGTTAGCTTTGTAGGAGCATCTCTTAAAGAGACGGGGATCAAAGGACTCCTCTTACATGTCTGCTTCCCTGCACGCCGGTCTGGGGGTGGTCACATTAAGGATCAGGGAGTTCTGAGGTGGCAGCTGTGAGATTAGCAGGTATATGAAAGAATTTGGTGTCTGCAAGCGATCTGTAGTTGGTTAAACTGCAGGGAATAGGTTGTGAGGGTACTTGGAGTACCAAGATGGCCGCCGACTTCCAGGACTAGGCCGAAGCCGCGGCCTGTCCTGAAGGCTGAGGCCGGTCGGGGGGGGGTCCTCTCCCGGGCCCGGACCGGGTCTCCTGGGCCTAAGATACAGGGATTCTGAGGTTAGGTACAGCAGAGAAGAAGGCTCGGGCGACAGCCCTTGTACTCACAGAGTCCAGGATGGCCGGTGGAGAAGCCCAGGAGTGGCGGCAGGCCGCGGGGGGGTCCGGGATGGAAGGAGAGGATCCCGCTCGGCTCTCCCTCACGCTGTGGGTGTCTGCCTCCTCTCGGTGGTAGCTGGGATGTCCCGGTCGGGAGGTTCCCAGGGAAGGATCCGTTCGTTCCCCGGTCTGCGGCGTAGGCGAGCGCCAGGCTCCGGACAGGCCGCAGGCCTCAATATGGCGGCGGTAATTCACAGTCCAGGGCAGGCAGGAGGCCTAAAAAAGCTCAAATTTGCCTGATTTGAAGCAAGATCCAGCCGGATCTGTAGCGGAGAGAGTTGGGGACGTTCCCAGCAATGGATGGGTTTTTTCCCAAGGGAAATAGAGCAGGGATGGCAATGGATGGAAGATGCCTGGACGGAGCTCAGCATACACACGTCCTCCCTGTATCACGTCCGGCCACGCCCCCCCGTGCTGATCTCTTTTGATAGACTAAAGCAACAAAACAATCTCTCGAATCCCCACTTTAGGTTTCTGCAGCTCTGCCGTGCCTTTCAATCCCAATTCGGTACCTCCACGCTCCATTTACTTTCAGGTCTGATCTGCAATCATTCTTGCGTGACCCCTCTGTAGTCAAACCACTGTCCATAATTTACAAGGCACTTCTGCCCTCGATTCATGTGGGTTTGGACCCCATGGGTCAAGGTGGCAGGTGGAGGTGGCGGAGCTTGATGGAGAAGACTGGGAAGATATTTGGGACTATCTACTTTTACAATTGGTCGCCACAAGAAATCAATTAATTTCGCCTCATCGACTACATAGAATATACCCTACAATATCATCACAATGTTGGCAATGTGCTAGTATACCAGCTGACTTCTTCAATGTTTTTTGGTCCTGTCCCAATATTGCTGGATTTTGGTCTAAGGTTACTTGTTTTATTTATTCGCTGACCACTATTATTATTCCCCAAATGCTTGCGGTGTGCCTCCCGGGCCTAGTACAACCCTTGGCGTTCACCAGGGCAACTAGAATTTTGTTCTGACTGTTTTTTACACTAGGAAAGCTATAGTTTTGCAGTGGAAGTTTGATAGACCCCCATCCCTTAATTGCTGGAAGGCTCTGGTGAATTCTGTGATTCCACTCTATAAACTGACGTATATCTATAGAGGGTGTCCGAAAAAGTTTCAGGTGTGGGATATTTCACTGGAATCTACATTCACAACTGATGCTAGCCCTGATTTTGCTGTTGGGGGATTACACTGATGATTCACAAATGTTGTCTTTTTTTGGAGGGAGTGAATGGAATATTTTGAGGATTTACTTGGTGACTATGAGTCATAAGAGGGCCAATGGAAGCTCCACAGGCGGGAGGTGTGCCTCTGTGTGTCTGTGTAAATCCAGGAAGTGAACAGGCAGCAGCTTCAGCTGCCCACAGTTAAAATGGATGCAGCCAGACTCAGTGGAGGGAGATTTCTGCAGTATATTTGGCAAGTACAGAATCACAGTATATATAAAATAATATGTAAAGTGGTTGGAGGGAAGCTTCAGAATGGCAAAGATGTTTTTATTATAAATTATGTGAGCAGGCTGCAGTTCATCTTTAATGTCCTCTAGCTGCTGGCATCCCTAACCACCTACAGGTACTTCTTTGCATTTACCATTCTTCTTGTGAGGTTGTTGAACTTGGGTATTTTGTTTTACTGTGTTGTTATGTCTTGAGCCGGGGAATGCTCTGTTCTGAAATTTTTTTCTCTTATTGAAAACTTTAACCACTTCAGCCCCGGAAGAATTTACCCCCTTCCTGACCAGAGCACTTTTTTGCGATTTGGCACTGCGCCGCTTTAACTGACAATTGCGCGGTCATGCGATGCTATACCCAAACAAAATTGACGTCTTTTTTTTCCCACAAATAGAGCTTTCTTTTGGCGGTATTTGATCACCTCTGCGGTTTTCATTTTTTGCGCTATAAACAAAAACAGAGTGACAATTTAAAAAAAAAAAACGCATTATTTTTTACTTTGTGCTATAATAAATATCCCCCAAAAATATATAAAAAAATTTTTTTTCCTCAGTTTAGGCCAATATGTATTCTTCTACATATTTTTGGTAAAAAAAAAAAACGCAATAAGCATTTATTGATCGGTTTGCGCAAAAGTTATAGCGTCTACAAAATAGGGGATAGATTTATAGCATTTTTATTATTATTATTATTTTTTTTTTACTAGTAATGGCAGCGATCTGTGACATTATGGTGGACACATCAAACAATTTTGACACATTTTTGGGACCATTGGCATTAATACAGTGAAAAAAATGCTATAAAATTGCATTGATTACTCGAAAAATGTCCCTGGCAGTGAAGGGGTTAACACTAGGGGGCGATCAAGGGGTTAATTGTGTTCCCTGGGAGGTGATTCTAACTGAAGGGGGAGGGGACTGACTAGAGGAAGTGACGGATCATGGTTCCTAGCTAATAGGAACACACAATCTGTCACTCCTGTCAGAACAGAATAAGGAAGTGTGTGTTTACACATACTCGTCCCTGTTCTGTCTCTCCTGCTCACGATCGCTCGTGGCCGGTGGTCATCGTGACCGTCAGCCACGAGCGCCAGCACCCCCGCTGTGCAGCGGGCGAGCGAGCGCCTGCTATCCCGACCCCGCGAGCCGACGTATAGCTACGACGGCTCGCGCAGGAGAGCCAACCTGCCGCAGTATAACTGCGGCGGTTGGTCGGGAAACGGTTAATTTTAAAAAGTATTAAAAAAAAAAAAAAAAAAAAAAAAGGGAAATTAAACCCAAAAGCAAACATTTATTATATTGCAGCTTACCAAATCTTGTTGGCATGTGATGGCTGTATTACTTTTCTTTTTTAGGCTTCATTTCTCCTATTTTCATCTGGTGATCCAGCCAGTTAGTGTGTTGTTTATCAAAAGAACAAGCTCCCTTGCAGATATTCAACTACAAGGATGAGACAAACTATTCAACACTGGCAGGGGTGCTAACAACGATCAGTTCTTATTTATTTATGTAAAGCCTTGATACTGCTTATAAAGTCTTAGCAGGAGTTTGGCTTCAATTTGTTAGTGTATTTAAATCTGCTAGGACATCTATCACTCCCTACCGCCCAGGGCTGACAATGCTGCCGTCCAAAGATGGCCTCTGTGCTCCTTCACCCAGAATTTATATACAGTAGCGCCAACAGTTTACGCAGCGCTTTACAATGTAGAGGGGGGAGAGCACAATTACAGTACAATACAGAAGGGACAGGAGGGCCTTGCTCATAGAGCTTACATTCTAAAGGGAGGGGCTGGTGGTACAAAAGGTGGTGCATTACTGGTCAGATCACCAGGTAAAAACAGAAGGAAAAAATGCCTAAAAAAAAAAAGAAAACTAATGCAGCCACCACATCTAATGCTTGGTAAGCTGCAATATATGATACATTTTTGGGTTTGGTTTTGTTGCTTTAATTTTCCTAAAATAATAATGCAGATCTCTTATATTACTAATAAACTAAAGAAACAGCTTTTTAGAGTTCTTATTTAATTTGTTCCCTTTTTATATTCATTTTCATTTATCATTTCTAATTATATTCCAATGCAGTTTAATTCATCACTGCTAGTTATATTCTCCATGCCTGTAAATCCAGGTAGGTGTCGCTTGTTGGGTCTATAATTTGTTCGTTTTAATTGCACGCAGAATAATTGGTATTCAAAGTTACCATCACCTTCGTGATCTGCTTCCAGTTAGTAAAACTGTAAAACGAAAGCTTTACAGATGATGAAAGGTAACAGAAAATGAACCAGTAAGGGATTAAACAATATGCCCGTCGGCGTTCTCCTCTCCAGCACCCTTGCTTGTTGACGGAGTGTGGAAACGGTTACCTTTGCTACATCGCGCAGTGAGAATTCCCAGAATTCCAAGCGGGAGCCTATTCAGATGGGCTTCTTGTTTGGCAAGCCAACTGTCATTAGCAGTAAATTAAATGCATAAATTAATACTAATCACGGATATGAAATGAAATAAAACAAACAATGATTCCCCGTCTAAAATGTAATTAAACACTTGATTGGTATGCTGGAACGCCGCAAAAAAAATGTACGTCTCACGTATAATATTAATTCATCAGCTCCCTGTAATGGGCCATAATTTGTACTGTGTTCTTCCGTACTTGTTAGTCGGTTCAGATGTTGCCGCAATCAGAGGAATCAAAAGCAACGTTGGATCATGCGGAGGAGACACCGAGGACTCATGGGAATACAGATCTTGTTCCATACACACACATTTCATACTCCATCATAATTGTGTTATAGTAACACAGTGGTGATGAAACAAACACACTTCTCTAGTAAAAGTACCATGTCGGGGGACTTAGTTTGCAAGCATGAAATTCTTTAACCGCTTCATCCCCGGAAGATTTTACCCCCTTCCTGACCAGAGCACTTTTTGCGATTCTGCACTGCGTCTCTTTTACTGACAATTGCGCGGACGTTGCACCCAAAAAAAATTGACGTCCTTTTTTCCCCACAAATAGAGCTTTCTTTTGGTGGTATTTGATCACCTCTGCGGTTTTTATTTTTTGCGCTATAAACAAAAAAATAGCGACAATTAAAAAAAAAACGCAATATTTTTTACTTTTTGTATATATATACTTTTGTACTTTTTTATATATATAAAAATTTCCTCAGTTTCATCCGATGTGTATTCTTCTACATATTTTTGGTAAAAAAAATCACAATAAGCGTATATTGATTGGTTTGCGCAAAAGTTATAGCGTCTAATAATAGGGGATAGTTTTATGGCATTTTTATTTTTCATTTTTTTTATTAGTAATGGCGGCAATCTGCGATTTTTATCGGGACTGCGACATTATGGCGCACACATGGGACACTTTTGGCACTATTGGGACCATTGTCATTTATACAGCGATCAGTGCTACAAAAATGCACTGATTACTGAGTAAATGACACTGGCAGGGAAGGGGTTAACCACTAGGGGGTGATGAAGGTGTTAAGTGTGTCCTAGGGAGTGATTCTAACTGTGGGGGGATGGGCTTCAAGTCACATGACAGCGATCACTGCTCCCGATGACAGGGAGCAGTAAATCTCTGTCATGTGACAAGGCAGAACGGGGAAATGCCTTGTTTACATAGGCATCTCCCCATTCTGCGGCCCCGTGACACGATTGCCAGGAGACTTGCGGACGCTGTACGCGGCGGGAGCGCACGCCTGCTATCCCCGCTTCTTAAAGGGGACGTAACCCACCGATGCCATTGTGCCGATGTCTATCGGCGTGCAGCAGTCGGCGAATGGTTAAAGCGCATTTCCTGCAACAAAAATATAATATATTGCAGCTTACTTGTGCTTAGATGAGCTTTCTTTGTTTCTTTTTCCTTTATTTTCACTGGTATTTCTATGAGTAAGGCTCTTCCTGTCTGTGGTTGGCTATTCTTACTCCTCCACTGAATTTATGGAGGGAGCCATGGTTGTCACCCAGGACGAACTTGTCTTTCTCTCTTCATCTCTATTACATGGGAAGATTAGTAGTTTACAAAAGAAAGATAACATTGTTTGATTTATCAATTTAGCTCAGAGTAAAGTCTAGTACACGTGGGCTGAATGATGGGCGGCATCGGCCGGTTCAATAGAAACCGGCTGACATTCGGCCCGCATGTACTACAGCCACGGATGACCGAAAAAGGTTTACCGATTGGCTCCCAATGGCTGAGAGCACCAACTAGAGTATTCTGGCAGAGGGGCACCTCCCCCCGCCCCGTCAGAACACAATAGCAAAGCAGGGGAGATCACTGTACTAACTTTGCATCGCCTCCTGAGCTGTCTTTTTTTTTTTTCATTCAGCCCGATCCGATGGATGATTGTAAACGATCACCTTGTAAAACAACCCATTCAGTTTAAAATAGAAATGAAAGCCAAAAAATCTGTTAATGGATATTAAAAAAAACAAAACATAAATACCTTTTTTCCCCTTTTTTTAAGTGATCACATTCCCTCTGTTCTAAGCTGCATAAGAGCTGGGGGAGGAAAAACAACAGTACGCTGAGCTTCCCAGTGAATGGCTATGCAGCTGGAGTGTGTCAGGGAAAGTTTGATCATTGGAGAAGAGCAGGCTGAATTCCCAGAACAGCTACAGTATAGCACTGACCACAATGTACTCTCCTGCTTAGTGTGGTCAGTTTTTGATAGGAAAGTCGAGGGACTGGCAAGAACACCAGGGATTTCACACAAACAAAGCAATACATGTAGAAGAGGATACTTTCTCATACAAGTACATGGTACAGCAGTCACATATACTATATTGTCAAAAGTATTGGGATGCCTGCCTTTACACACATATGAGCTTTAATGACATCCCAGTCTTCGTCTGTAGGGTTCAAGATTGAGTTGGCCCACCTTTTGCAGCTATAACAGCTTCAGAAAGACTGTCCACAAGGTTTAGGAGTTTGTCTATGGGAATGTTTGACCATTTTTCCAGAAGCGCATTTGTGAAGTCAGGTACTGATGTTGGACGAGAATGCCTAGCTCACACTCTAATTCATCCCAAAGGTGTTCTATCAGGTTGAGGTCAGGACTCTGTGCAGGCCAGTCAAGTTCCTCCACCCCAAACTCGCTCATCCATGTCTTTATGGACATTGCTTATTCAAATTTTATTGAACAAACCTCCTAATGATAACAGTTTTTCTTTCAAAATAAAAAACTTACAATGCACTGTATGTATTGCACACAGTAAGTTTCAAAACACTTTATAGGTTGTAAAGAACTGAGAATTGTCATTTGTTGTGTTTGCAGCGTATTTACTGAAATCAAAAGCTATTCCAATCAAACTTTGAACAACATTTTAACTTTTTAAACATTTTAACAGGTCACGTCACATTTTAACATAGGACCCCTTATTTGATAGGAGCTTCACAAGTCTTGCATCCATTGAACTTGTAAGTTTTTGGACAGTTTCTGCTTGAATTTGTTTGCAAGATGTCAGAATAACCTCCCAGAGCTGCTGTTTGGATGTAAACTGCCTCCCACCCTCATAGATCTTTTGCTTGAGGATGCTCCAAAGGTTCTCAATAGGATTGAGGTCAGGGGAGGATGGAGGCCACACCATGACTTTCTCTCCTTTTATCCCCATAGCAGCCATTGGTACAGAGGTATTCTTTGCAGCATGAGATGGTGCATTGTCATGCTTGAAGATGATTTTATTACTGAAAGCATAGTTCTTCCTTCTGTACCAGGGAAGGAAGTGGTCAGTCGGGAATCCACATACTTTGCAGAGGTCATCTTTACACCTTCGGGGACCCTAAAGGGGCCGACCAGCTCTCCTCCTATATTTCCGGCCCAAAACATGACTCCACCACTGCCTTGCTGACGTCACAGCTTTGTTGGAACAGGGTGGCCGTCCACCAACCATCCACTACTCCATCCATCTGGACCATCCAGGGTTGCATGGCACTCATCAGTGAACAGGACTGTTTGAAAATTAGTCTTCATGTATTTTTCTGCCCAGTGCAGCCGTTTTTGCTTGTGAGCATTGGTTAGTGGAAGGTTTCTGCACAGTTGCAAGACTCTGGAGGACTCTACATCTTGATGTCCGTGGGACTCCAGAGGCACCAAGAGCTTCAAATGTCGGTTTTCTGCTATGTAATGGTGTTTTAGCAGCTGCTTTCTTGATCCGATGCATGGATCTGGCAGAAATCTTCCTCAATGTACCTTTATCTGCATGAAACCCGTCTGTGCTCTGAATCAGCCACAAATCTCTTAATAGTGCGATGATCACGCTTACGTTTTCGTGAAATATCTAATGTTTTCATACCTCGTCCAAGGCATTGAATTATTTCACTCTTTTCGACAGCAGAGTGGTACTTTTCCTTCCCCATATTGCTCGAAAATTGTGCTTTGCTTAATAATGTGGAACACCCTCCTTTAGTAGTTTTTCCTTTAATTGGGCTCACCTGGCAATCTAATTATCACAGGTGTCGGAGATTGTTTTCAGTGATCAAAAGAGCCCCGAGACATAAAGCCATCCATGAGTTAAACTGAAAAACAAAATATTTAATCTTTGTGACAATGAAATAGAATTTGCATAATGATTTGGAACAGGGTGTATATAACTAGAACAGTTATTCCAGTTTATGGACAGGAGTAAAGGGATCCTGCGAGCATATGTGCGATTAAAAAGCTTTCAGCAGACAGTTGTCTTTTTTGTCTTAATTAATAGGCAGAAAGTAATTATTATTATACAAGAATTGTATTGTGCCAACAGTTTATAAAGTGCTCTAGGGTGATAATATAATTCACAACAGAAGAGTTATGCCGTGTACACACGAGCGGCCTTTTCTACCAGACTGGTCTGGCAGACAATCCGACCGCGTGTCGGCTTCATCGGACCTGCAGCGGACTTTTTCGGTCGAAAATCTGACGGACTTTAGATATGGAACATGTTTCAAAGCTTTCCGATGGACTGGAGTCCGGTCAAAAAGTCCGCTCGTCTGTATACTAGTCCGATGGAAGAAAACCGACACTAGGTCAGCTATTGGCTACTGGCTATAAACTTCCTTATTTTAGTCCGGTGTACGTCATCACGTACGAATCCGTTGGACTTTGGTGTGATCGTGTGTAGGCAAGTCCGTTCGTTCGGAAAGTCCATCGGAAGTCCACCGAAAGTCCATCGGATAGACCGTTGGACCAGTCTGGTCGAAAAGTGTGTGTACGCGGCATAAGGGGAGTTAGAGATCTTACAATCTAAAGCAGGGATCCTCAAACTACGGCCCTCCAGCTGTTGCAGAACTACACGTCCCATGAGGCATTGTAAAACTCTGACATTCACAGACATGACTAGGCATGATGGGAATTGACGTTCATGAACAACTAGAGGGCCGTAGTTTGAAGACCCCTGATCTAAAGGGAAGAGGAAAGGATACATAAGGTTGTAAAGTATGAGCTACAAATCCAAAAATGAGTCTGACCAAAAACAAGCAAAGAGCCATGGTCAACGTGCAGGGACAAAGCCAGCAGTGCATTGTCAGATTATCCTTGCCTTTTACTTAGTTTTATTGAATAAAACCACTGTGTCTACCTATGGCCATTTCCTCATTGTTACTCACTGTATTGTGAACTTTTGAAATCAATGAGTGGATGGGGTGCATGTCAAATGTTTGCTAAACACCAAACTGCGAAAACAGTGCCTTGAAAAAGTATTCCTACCCCTTGAAATTCTCCACATTTTGTCATGTTACAACCAAAAATATAAATGTATTTTATTGGGACTTTATGTGATAGACCAACACAAAATGGCACATAATTGTGAAGTGGAAGGAACAAACCTCTCAGGGCTTCACAGAACAATTGTATTTATACTGAGATTAAATCACACACGGGTGGACTCTATTTACTAATTAGGTGACTTCTGAAAGCAATTGGTTCCACTAGATTTTAGGCTGGGTTCACATATTTAAGGCTGGGTTCATGGGGCTCACAGCAGGGGTCTGGTGTGTCCTGGTTCACCATTTCAGGTCCGATTTCAGCCCTGAATTTTGGGCTGAATTTGGACCTGAAACGGACCAAAAGACACACAGGGGGTTATTTACTAAAGGCAAATCCACTTTGCACTACAAGTGCATTGAAAGCGCACTTGGAAGTGCAGTCACTGTAGATCCGAGGGGGACATGCAAAAAAATAAAAAACAACATTTTAGCTTGCACATTATTGGAAATAATCAGCAGAGCTTCCCCTCATTTCAGATCTACCCCTTAGATTTAGAGCGACTGCACTTCCAAGTGCACTTGTAGTGCAAAGTGGATTTGCCTTTTGTAATATAACCCCCATAGTGCTTTTGTGCAAAGCGCACCAGACCTGCTGCGGGTATATGTGAACCGGCTCCATAGAGAGCTGGTCGAAACCCGCATCCAATTCGCAATGGTGTGAACTTAGTTAGGGGTATCAGAGTAAAGGGGGCTGAATGCACAAATGCACGCCACACTTTTCACATATTTATTTGTAAAAAATGTTGAAAACCATTTATCATTTTCCTTCCACTTCACAATTATGTGCCACTTTGTGTTGGTCTATCACATAAAATCCTAATAAAATACATTTACGTTTTTGGTTGTAACATGACAAAATGTGGAAAATGTCAAGGGGTATGAATACTTTTTCTCAAGGCACTGTATAACCTTACCGACACAGATCACTGTGTATGACTGAATTCTTGGCTGGACAGTATTACAGTGTAGAGCCAGGCTAGGTGCTGTCCATGGTCCTGTACATGTCTATGTATTTCTATTCTGTTCTCTTTATTTAAATCAGTCAGTTCAGTCAAGAGGAAACTAGCCACTGGGCTCTTACTGTACAGTCATCATAATATATATATATATATATATATATATATATATATATATATATATATATATATATATATAAGTTTTACATTTTTTGAAAAGTTAGCAAGGATTATATAATGTTTAAATTCATATTTATTATTTACTAAGTTTAAAGAGTATACATTTTTTTTAACCACCTCAATACTGGGCACTTTCACCCCCTTCCTTCCCAGACCAGTTTTCAGCTTTCAGTGCTCTCACACTTTCAATGACAATTGCGCGGTCATGCAATGCTGTACCCAAATGACATTTTTATCATATTGTTCACACAAATAGAGATTTCTTTTGGTTGTATTTATTCACGACTCCGTTTTTTATTTTTTGCGATATAAGTGAAAAAAGAGCAGAAATTTGGAAAAAAACCCAATATTTTCTTCTTTCTATTTTAAAAGAAATCCAATAAATTCTAATTTTGTCATAAATTTAAGACAAAATGTATTCTGCTAGATGTTTTTGGTAAAAAAAATCATGTTATATAATTATTATAATTATACAATAATTGGTTCGTGTGATCACGGACAGATGTACACAAATGATCATGTACAGATGTGCGCAGGTGATCACGGACATATGTGTGCAGATAATCATTGGGACATGTGATTTTACTGGGACATATGTGGGGGACAGGTGTTTTTACTATGTGGGGACATGTGTGTGTTGGGGACATGTGTTTTGGGGACATGCGTGTTTACTTTGTGTTTTTTACATTGTGGGGACACTAGACTGGTGATCAGTGAGTAAAAAGTTGTAAAAAACAGCTCATACTCATGGATCACCAGCTGGCTGCAGTGATCCGCTCTCCTCTCCTCACTGACAACTTCTGTGTGAGGAGAGGAGAGCTGATTGCCTAGTTACCGCCTCTGTATTTACATCACATGACAACTGTGATTGGACATGGCCGTCATGTGATCAGGAGGGCCAATCACAGAGCCCTCCTGCCAATCGGAGATGCGCCGTGTCTGGGTGACACAAGCGCATCGGGATCGTGGCGCTGCGCGGGCGCGCACACGATCCCGCTCCCTCTGAGGGGTGTTCCTGAACATCCACTCAGAAGGAGAGAGCGCCCACCTGGCCGTTTATGTGCAGTGGCTGGGTGGGAAGTGGTTAATATACTTTTTTTTGTCTTTTTTCCTTTATTTCCACCTGGTAAATGCAGCCACTAAGTTTGTTATTTTCCAACCTCCTTCCTTCCTTTAACAGAACAAGCTGTTCAGCAAAAGTGACAGTTAGCGGGTTGGGACAAACCATTTAACATTGGCAGGGGTGCTTACAATAATCATCCTTTATTCCTTTATCCCAAAAGGTAAAAAAAAAAAAATCTGTTGTAGCTGCTTAAAAATTGTTAGCTGGAGTTCAGCTTTAATTTGATGGTCAAGTTCATCTAAATCTGCTAGTTTAAAGTCTCGTACACACGATCGGATTTTCCGCAGACAAAGCCTCTGACTTTTGTCTGAAGAGCGTTGGCCAGGAACTTGTCTTGCATACAAACGGCAAGGAATTGTCGGCCAACAAACATGAATGTAGTTATATACTATGTGGTTTTTCAGCTCTTTAGTGCCACCCTTTGGGCACCTTCTGCTTATTTCGTGTTTGTAGAAGTTTGGTGAGCGTTGATTCGCGCTTTTCATTTTACGCTTTTCAGTTTGTTTCTGGACTGCCGATCGTCAACCAGACATGTTACGGAATCGGCGGAGATAACATGTTATTTATTATTGGCCTTGCAGTTATTGCTTTGACCCAAGACCAGTCCAGGAACAGGAGGAAGAGGAGTTCTTGGACCAAAAATTGGTTGCTTTATTAATCGTGACCAATGATGTCATATGCCTTTGCTGCGGGAGCTCCAGGAGAATAATCCAGATGATTTTCGGAATTATCTCCAGATGACGGACCCCTGCTTTCACCAACTCTTGGCATCTTGGCATTGGTGACCCCCTATATTAAGAAGCAGGACACATGCATGAGGCTTTTATTTTATTTTTTGGTTTAATATTGATTTGATTTGGTATATTTTCTATATTTTTGGATGCATAGAATGTACTTTTCGGTTAAGTTCTATTGGCAGATAGCATGTCTAATTTTATTTGTTTTCTTTTTTTAATGCACAATAAAAAAATTGTGTAGAATAATACTTGGCTATGTGTTTTACTTCAAATGACAGTTTGGGAGTAAACAGTATAAAAAATACAATGTAAAATTAACAAGGGACACCATCATAGTTGTATCTTTGTTCTTAAAAACTAGGGGATAATAATGGTGTTGTGGTAACTTGCACCAAAAAAAAAAAAAAAAAAGCATAATAATATTATTCTTGCTATCACTAGAAAAAAAATCCTTTGAAAATTAGTTTGCAATAACTCCATCAGTATCACCAGCAAAGCAGCTTCATTATTATCCCATTAAAGAAGAAGAGAATGAGCGCTGATTTCATAATTTGACGCGTCACGAATGTTAATTCTCCATTACGAACGCTAGTTTACAAGACCGACCACTTCCAGCTCATCCTTGCTTCCGAGCATGCGTGTTTGTACTTTGGACTTTTGTCCGATGGACTTGTGTACACACACTCAGAAAATCCGACAACAGACATTTGTCTGCGGAAAATTTTAAAGCCTGCCATCCAACATTTTTCCACGGAAAATCCGACAATTGTCCGATCGAGCATACACGCGGTCGGATTTTCCGCCAACAGCCTGTCATCACACATTTCCCGTCGGGAAAATCTGATCGTGTGTACGAGGCTTTACACTACCCTCCTTCTGGACTGACAATGCTGATGTCCAGAGGTGTCTCCGTTGGTTCTCCAGTGGAATGCAAACATCCTAAGACAAGATGTGTGTTACTGGCCGGACCACCAGGTGAAAATAAAGCAAAATAAGTTGTAAAAAGAAAAATACTGCAGCCACCACATGATTGGTAAGCTGCAATATATTATATTTTTGTTTTGGGATTTAATACTGCTTTAAAAGAAATGTGCTGTTATTGTTTAAAATGTGTAATTTTGTAGTCTGCCATACTTATATATAATGAATCTCGGCATAACTTTGCAACCTGATTGCAGTTCATTGAAAGGTTATGGAATAATCCTGTGTGTTTTCTTTTCTAACCAGATTTCAGAAAATTCAGGCATCTATAGTTATATTTGCTGCTTTACTTTAGTCACAGATTGTTGTCACCTATAACCTGTTGCAGAGAAAAGTGTTGAGGTTGATTTACAAAAACTGAAGAGTGCAAAATTGGGTGCAACTCTGCATGGTAGCCAATCAGCCTCTAACTTGAGCTTGATTATTTAAAGTGATATTATAGGTTTGTTTGTTTTTGTTTTTTGTTTTTTTGTTGTTTTAATTACAAACATGTTATACGTACCTGCTCTGTGTAATGATTTTGCAGCCCCAATCCTCTTCTTCTCGGGTCCCCTGCCAGCACTCCTGGCTCCTCCCCCTTGACCAGTACCCCTAACATCAATCCGCTTGCTATGGGGGCATTGGTACATGCTCACTCCTGAGCCCCTCTCTATGAGTCCCTAAGACACATAGGGGTTTATTTACTAAAGGCAAATCCACTTTGCACTACAATTGCACTTTGAAGTGCAGTCACTGTAGATCTGAGGGGGACATGCAAGGAAAATAAAAAAAATAACACTTTTGCTTGTACATGATTGGATGATAAAATCAGCAGAGCTTCCCCTCATTTCAGATCTTCCCCTCAGATCTACAGCGACTGCACTTCCAAGTGCACTTGTAGTGCAAAGTGGATTTGCCTTTAGTAAATCAACCCCACCCCTGCTCTCCCCTCATTGGCTCACTGGCTGTGATTGACAGCAGTGGGAGCCAATGGCTATGTCTTAGACAATGAGGAGAGAGACCCAGGACAGCTAGGGCTCCCACGCACATCGCTGGATCGATGGGGGGGCTCAGGTGAGTATTGGGGGGCTGTTTTGGGAGCAGCACGCAGAAGGTTTTTTTATTTTAATGCATGAAGTTAATAAAAACCTTCAACCTTTAGAACCACTTTGAGCTTAGTCAAGAAAAAAAAAAAAAAATGGAAGCTGATTGACTACCATTTACAACTGCATCAGGTTTTGCACTCTCCAGTTTTAGTAAATCAACCCTATTGGGTTGCTTTTGGCAATCGTTCAGAATATATTTTTAATTTTCCTGTTATAAATGAAAACCAAGAAATAGACTTATTGCTATGAGCTTTGCCTTTATTTTTCTTTAGCATTAGGTTTTATAAG
The DNA here is from genome assembly GCF_042186555.1 of Aquarana catesbeiana. Taxonomy (NCBI): domain Eukaryota; kingdom Metazoa; phylum Chordata; class Amphibia; order Anura; family Ranidae; genus Aquarana; species Aquarana catesbeiana. The sequence goes on from NC_133324.1 coordinate 881,206,595, forward strand.
AGAGCCACGAGGTGCCTGAGAAAGTACAGTTAACCTTTTTCCTAGCCTCTGAACAAAAGGAACCTTGGCACAAATGTACCTGAATCAAACATTTGGCTTGCAGGGATATCTGAATCCTCCGGCTAATATCTTCTTTGTGCTGGCTGTAACTGTACATTAGGTTCTCAAAGAAAGAACAGTTATCCTTTAAACTACTTTTCAAAAGTCCCATAATACCTGCCCTGGAAATACATATTCTCCAACCTTCCACAGTTGCAAAATACCTAGACATGTGAAAGCTGACATTTTGGATAGTCATTAGCTCTGCCTGAACTTTGCTGTTCCCTGAGCAACTGAGATCACATGGTCAATGCCTAGGCTTTCACACTGAAGCGGTGCGCAGGCAGGACGGTGAAAAAAGTCCTGCAAACCGCTTCACCGCTCCTGCCCATTGAAATCAATGGGACAGCGCGGCTATACCGCAGCAATACCGCGGCTATAGCCGCGCTGTACGAGGGATTTTAACCCTTTTTCGGCCGCCAGCGGGGGTTAATACTGCACCACTAGCGGCTGAATACAGCTGCAAGAACGACGGTACAGCAGCGCTAAAAATAGCGCTGTTGTACCGCCGACACCCCCACCGCCCCAGTGTGAAAGGGGCCTAACAGCAATGTGACAATATTTTTAAGATGGTAATGGTGGGGGTTGTTGTAAATTTAGGTATAAATTTAGGTATAGGTCTGCTTGAATTATAACAATACATACATTACATCACAAATATATTACATTTTGTTGACTGACGATGATTTGAGTCAAAGACACAAAACTAAAACTAGTGCACTTTGAATCTGGTACAGCTGTGCATTGTAGCCAATCAGCTTCTAACTTTAGCTTGTTCAATTAAGCTTTGACAATAAAACCTGGAAGCTGATTGGTTTCTATGCATAACTGCACCAGATTTTGCACTCTCCTGTTTTAGTTAATAAACCCCTGTATTCTAAAGACATCTTTAGTTATCATTCCCTAGAGGGGTCAACCAGTAGGAGGAAATAGGTCCCGATCCCCCTATGTCTTTAGTTAGACCTCATTTAGAATACTGGGGGGTGATTTACTAAAACTGGAAAGTTAAAAATCTGGTGCAGCTGTGTATTGTAGCCAATCAGCTTCTAACTTTAGCATGTTCAGTTAAGCTTTGACAATAAGCCTTCGTTCACATTGCAGCAATCTGTCATGCGATTTGACAGGTCAAGTTGCAGCCTATTCCTGGCAATGGCACCAACTTTGCAGTGCCGCATCAATTTGCAAAAATAGTTCCTGCACTACTTTTGCTGATTTCGGGTGCGACTTCAACAGATGTCTGTGCATGAAGCCGCACAGATGTCTATCAAGGCAGACCCGACAATGCGGCTTTGGAATCGTGTAAGTTTAGATGAAGTCGCGCGATTTCAAAGCTATTTTCAGTGTGAACAAGGGGTAAAACATGGAAGCTGATTGGTTACTATGCATAGCTGCACCAGATTTTGCACGCTCCATCTTGGAAACCAGTCTGCAGATCTGCAACTTCTGACATTTCTGATTTGCAAGTCAGTGACCTAAAATGTATTAAAGCCACTGGCTAAGAGCAGCAGCCAGGCAACTAGGAATTTTCAGAAGGAAGACATCAGTGGCAGGTTCTGTACTTGTTCCTGACAGCTTCATTGAAAAATTAAAAAAATTAAATGTATGGCTTTTTAGATTTGGTTTCTTTTTTTAATATGTTCAGTGCTAAAAACTACAAAATGTAAGTTACTTTATAAAAAATGCCTATTGTTTCAAGAGCTAAATAGCTCAAGGTCTAAAATGAACAGCAAAATGAGTTGGAGAAGTCACCATCCTTGCCTTCTCTTCTGTTCTATTCAGTAGTGCCATATGGATTTTCAATTAGAGAGAGAAACAGTATGAGACTTCTGCCATATTCTCTGCTTAGAAAACCCACCTGTCCACAATAGCCCTAGGTGCATGTTTTAGGGGAGATGCCATATGAACACACCTAGCTACTTGCAGCCACAAGAACCCTAAGACCCCTTTCACACTGGGGCCACGGCCACGTTAGCGCTAAAGAGCTGCTTGTCTTAGCAGCGCTTTAGTGCTGTTTAGGCAGTGCTTTTCGGCTGCTAGCGGGGCGCTTTTAACCCCAAAGAAGGGGTTAAAAGCGCCCATGTTTTGGAGCTTCCGAATCGCTTTTCAGGCGCTTTGGAAGCACTGCCCATTCATTTCAATGGGCAGGGTGCTTTGGGAGTGGTGTATATACCGCTCCCAAACTGTTCCAAAGATGCTGCTTGCAGGACTTTTCCTAACGTCCCACAAGCGCACCGCCCCAGTGTGAAAAGCCACACTGAAATGAATGGGAGGCGGTTTTCAGGCACTTTACAGGCACTATTTCTATCGCTAAAACACCTAAAAACTGCCTCAGTGTGAAGAGGGTCTAAGTAAGCTGCAATATTTTGTCAGTGGGATCAATACTGCCTATGCTTCCCAGGTTGCCGGTAGACTTCAAAGTGTCCCTGACCGGCTGCCCTAGGCCAGTAGTCTGACCACATTGCCATAACAAACCATAAAAAAAAAATACAGATCCAAAAATAAAAATTCCATGCATGTCCAGATGGCATGTCATAAGACAGGATGCAGAAATGAAAGATTAGTCCCGCAATTCTAAAAGCATGCCCTTGTTTCCTCTAAGAACCGCATGTAAAGCCCCAGAAATGTATCATGTCATCTGCTCCCAACATCCCAGAAAATAGACCATGCTGCTAGGAAAGACGGAGGTAGAGCGAGAACAATACATTATTCAAATTGAATGGAAAATTTCAGCCAGCATGAGTTTGAAAGAAGTCCAGAAGTGACAATTTGGCAGCATGTCTGCCACGGTAGAGATTGTTAGTACATTGTAAATAGAAAAAAGCCAAGTCTGGAGGTCACACAGGCCAGCAAGAAGCTCCAGTGTTGGAGATAAAATGGAAGGTATAATATTATATGCTGAGAGGTGCTCAGGGAGGAAAATATTGTGGGAATTGGTATCATTTCATTTTTGTTGATAATATTCTATCACTGTGCATGCAGTAAAAATAAAGTGATTGAAAACTGATTAAAAAGCCATTCACCGCTGATTTGGGGGCTTTTCCTGAGATATGTTCCACTCAAAAGTTTTGAAAACATCAATATTTGTAGACATGAGTGATTTTTAAATTGGATTTCAAGTTCAAAGTGTTACTAAACCCAAGAGCCTGCATTCACTATATCTAATCTCCCACAGTACACAGAGCATGGAAATTATTATTAAGTGTTCTTGCATAGCAAGACCACTTACTGTTATCTCACATATATATTATTCTTATTATTATAGCCAAATTTACCACCCTAACTCCTCCCACAGTTTTTACACTACATAGACAAGTAATATACCGAAACGTGCGGATTGTTCCCGAATGGTGTGCTATTACTTTGTGGAATGTTTCGCCGAATGGTTCACGAAATATCGTCGTTTTTGCGGCGAAATTGGTCCCATAGGAATGAATGGGGAAACTAGAGTGGGAGATGACAAAAGCTGGAAAATCAGAACATGATTTCTAAACTGCCGCCACTCCCTCATTTTCAAGCCCACCTACACAAATCTTATATCAAAACGTTCAGCTATCCCTGCTGCCACTAAACATGTCCACGGCTAAGCCATAGTCCTGATAGTTTTCACAATATGACCATTTGTTTGCAACTCACGCCGTCCATTGACATTCATTGAAACTACACTCTAGCCCCCTCCAAATTTGAAGGGCAATTTCTAAACTGCGACTGTGCCTTCATTTTTAATATTTCAGAGACATACTATACATCAAAATCTAGGTCTGGGTCTTGTGATTCTCACAATATAAAGATCTTCGCTGTAGGATGTATAGTTTTTAAAATACGACCATTTGTTTAGAGGTCATTTCAGGAAATTTTAGCCATTAATCAGAGTGTACTGTTAGTGTTTGTTTTGTTGCCATGGTTACCAAAGCTTCTGTTATACACAGGGGGGAAGGTGGCTGGAGCATCTCAGCTCTGATTACAGAGCCCGGGGGAGGGGACAGACACACCATGTACTGATTTATAATAGAGGAATATGATGGGGCAGTTTTGATGGGGTAATTCTGATGGGGCAGTTTTGATGAAGTAGTATTTGGGAAGCATAAACAGGGCATGAGCGTTGCTAGGAAACAGTGGTTGTAAACACAAGATGCTGAGACACCCCAAATGCATGTGACTTCATCTGCTAGACTTGATAATGCTTGTAGACTCCTCCCACAGTTTTTACACTACAGAGACAAGTAATATACCGAAACGAGCGGATTGTTCACGATTGGTGTGTTATTACTTTGTGGAATATTTCGCCGAATGGTCCACGAAATATCGTAGTTTTTTGCGGCAATATTGGTCCCATAGGAATGAATTGCGAAATGTTCAATGTCATTTAATTGGTGTCCTATTACCTTGTGGAACTTTGTGAAAAGCTGAAAAATACCAGTGTGAATCCGGCCTCAATGTCATTTAATTGGTGTGCTATTACTTTGTGGAACATTTCGCCGAATGGTTCACGAAATATCGTCGTTTTTGCGGTGAAATTGGTCCCATAGGAATGAATGGTGAAATGTTCAAAACTAGAGCGGGAGGTGACAAAAGCTGACAACCCCATGATCAGCTGAAACATTATGACCGCCCCATGAAAAAAAAATATATATTTTTGAAAAAAAATATATATATTTTTGAAAAAAAAAATATATTTTTGAAAAAAAAAATATATATTTTTGAAAAAAAAAATATATTTTTGAAAAAAAAAAATTATTTTTGAAAAAAAAAATATTTTTGAAAAAAAAAATTATTTTTGAAAAAAAAAATATTTTTGAAAAAAAAAAATTATTTTTGAAAAAAAAAAATTATTTTTGAAAAAAAAAATTATTTTTGAAAAAAAAAAATTATTTTTTTAAAAAAAAAAATTATTTTTTAAAAAAAAAATATTTTTGAAAAAAAAATTACTTAAAAAAAAAATAATTTCGAAAAAAAAAATTATTTTTGAGAAAAAAAATTACTTTTAAAAAAAAATCATTTTTGAAAAAAAAAATCATTTTTGAAGAAAAAAAAATCATTTTTGAAGAAAAAAAATCATTTTTGAATAAAAAAAATTCATTTTTGAAAAAAAAAAATTCATTTTTGAAAAAAAAAAAATTACTTTTGAAAAAAATGTTCAGCTCTTTCAGCTAATGATGGAACTTTTTTACTACTATTTATACTTTTTAAAATATTAAGCTTTTTAACACTTTTCACAGTTACTCAAGCCACTCCACCCCACCCAGTTACTCTGCCCACTCCAGTTGTAGAGGCAAGAACACTTTCACAATTTCCCCAGAAATTGTACCTTTTCTAGTTATTATTATTATTATTAAACAGGATTTATATAGCGCCAACAGTTTACGCAGCACTTTACAACATGAGGGCAGACAGTACACTTATAATACAAATCAATACAGGAGGGATCAGAGGGCCCTGCTCATTAGAGCTTACAATCTAGAAGGGAGGGTCAAGTGGAAACAAAAGGTAATAACTGTGGGGGATGAGCTGATGGAGAAAATTAAAAAACAGTTGTTAGGTGTGGGTAGGGTAGGCTTCTCTGAAGAGAAGGGTTTTCAGGGATCGTCTAAAAACTAATAAAGTAGGAGATCGGCGCACAAATTGGGGTAGGGCATTCCATAGGATTGGAGAGGCTTTGGAAAAGTCCTGGAGGCAAGCATGGGAGGGGGTGATGAGGGAACTAAAGAGTAGAAGGTCTTGAGAGGAACGAAGAAAACGAGTAGGTTGGTATTTAGAGACTAGACTAGTGATGTAGCTGGAGGCTAAATTGTGGATGGCTTTGTACGTAGTTGTTAGTATTTTGAATTTAATTCTTTGGCTGACTGGAAGCCAGTGGAAGGATTGACAGAGAGGGGTAGCAGACACAGAGCTATTGGTAAGGTGGATGAGTCTGGCAGCAGCATTCATGATGGATTGAAGAGGTGATAGAATATGTAGAGGTAAGCCAATGAGAAGGGAGTTGCAGTAGTCGAGGCGAGAGATGACCAGCGAGTGAATTAAGAGCTTTGTTGTGTCATTGGTTAGAAAGGGGCTTATTTTGGAGATGTTGAGGAGGTTGAGGCGGCAGGATTTGGACAGTGATTGGACGTGGTGCTTGAAGGAAAGTTCAGAGTCCAGGACTACTCCTAGAACCTTGGCATGTGGGGATGGGCTTATAGTTGTGCCATTTATTTTGACCGAGAGATCAGGGAAGGGGCATATGGGGGAGGAAAATTTATAAGTTCGGTTTTGGATAGATTGAGTTTGAGGAAGTGGTGTGACATCCAGACTGATATATGTGATAGTAAATTAGTGATACGTGAGTAGACAGAGGGTGTGGGATGAGGGATAGAGAAATAGATTTGGGTGTCGTCAGAGTAGAGGTGGTATTGGAAGCCATGGGATGCTATCAGCTGACCCAGGGAGGAGGTGTAGATTGGAAATAGGAGAGCTCCAAGAACAGAACATTGGGGGAACCCAACAGAGAAAGGAAGAGGAGAAGAGGAAGCAGAGTTGTAGGAAAAGCTAAAGGTGCGGTTGGATAAGTAGGAACCAGCGAAGAGTACAGTCACGGAGACCAAAGGCGTGGAGTTTTTTGAGGAGGAGAGGGTGGTCAACCGTATCAAAGGCAGCAGAGAGGTCCAGGAGTTCCTCTACAGTCAAGTAAAACTGAAGGCAAAACTTTTTTTTTCATTTTGAATAGAGAAAGGGAAGGTTAGTACCCCATTTTTTTAATGTTTTTTTTTTCATTTTTTTTTTTCCATCTGTTTCCAGTTGGGGAGACCTCCCTTTACTTCCTGTCCTAAAGCCAGAACAGGAAGTAAAGGGAAAGTGAGGGAATCCCTGGTTGCCACCAGAGTAACCAGAACTAGTGTCCCCACTGGAAGATTCCCCTCTATCCCTGTTCAGGGATTTTCTTTCTCTGTTGGTGATAATGATAAACAGGACAAATAGAGAGGATGAATCTCCCTAAAACAAAAAAAGTTTTGTCTTTAGTTACACTTTAGGAGTGACTGTCAGCTGCAATAGAAAAACTCAGACAGTGATAAAAGCCTGACAGGCGTTCTAATGACCTGATCTGTGCTTGATACGCTTCAGTGGAGTCTATAGGTGACATCAGGGGTCCAATATACCCCTGATGTCGCCTTAAAGTAGAACTATAGGCAAAACTTTTTTTTTCATTGTGGATAGAGTAAGGAAAAGATATAACCCCTGTCAGATTTTTTTTCACCATCTGTGTCCCATTGCGGAGTTTTCCCTTTACTTCCTGTCCCATAGTCAAACAGGAAGTGAGAGGAAATCCCTGCAAATTAAGGGAAATCCTTTGGGACACCCAGGTCATCTGAACTAGTGTCCCCATTGGAAGATTTCCCCTCTATTACTTTTCTGGACCAACACAAAATTTGTGATTTTCTTTTACTTTCACTTTCAATGACAATGGTTAACAGGCGGCGATAAAAAACGACAAACATTCTAATCCCTCTGCACTCTATCCAAAATGAAAAAAAAAAAGTTTTGCCTTTAGTTATACTTTAAAGAGGACCTGTCATTTCTATTATGCTGTCACATAGGGGGCTATCTGCCTATGTGATAGCGATACAGTTAAAGGGGTTGTAAAGTCAGAAGGTTTTTTTATCTTAATGCAGTCTATGCATTAATATAAACAGCCTTCTGTGTGCAGCAGCCTCCCTCGGCCCTGAGGTCCATCTCTGTAATGGGATGTCCACGTGTGTCTCAGCCATCCGAGATTCTCCCTCCTGATTGGCTGAGACACAGCAGCAGCGCCATTGGCTGCTGCCGCTGTCAATCAAAGTCAGCTAGCCAATCAGGGGAGAGAGGGGGCAGGGCCGGACTCTGTGTCTGAATTGACATAGGGAGCTGTGACTCAGCTCGGGTGCCCCCATAGCACGCTGCTTGCTGTGGGGGCACTGAACAAGAGGGAGGGACCAGGATCACAGAAGAGGGACCCGAAAAGAGAGGGATCTGGGCTGCTCTGTTCAAATCCACTGCAACAGAGTAAGTAAGTATAACATGTTTATTATTTATATAGGAAAAAAAATAGACTTTACAATCATTTTAAAGCAGAGTTCTGTTAAAAAAAAAAAATAATAATTAAAAGTCAGCAGCTACAAATACTGCAGCTGCTGACTTTTAATAATCGGACACTTACCTGTCCCAGGGTCCAGCGATGTGGGGGAGCGAAACCCCGCTCGTCTGCCCCTCGTCTCTGTGAGGCCGGCATTGTAAGTGTGGGCGCCCGGCTGTGGCTTCACAGCCAGGCACCCACTGCGCATGTGCGAGCAGCGCGCCGTGACTGGCAAGGTAAACATCTGGGACCTGTGACATGTCCCAGATGATTGCCGAGAGGGAGGGGGGAGAGGTGATCTCCCTTCCGGTGCCGCGGTGCGCCGGGAGGAAGTGGTAGCTGGGACCCTCTGAAAAGAGGGTACCGGCTCCCCCCCAAAAAATGACATGCCAAATGTGGCATGTCAGGGGGTCACTTAAAGCGGAAGTTCCATTTTTGGGTGGAACTCTGCTTTAAGTGTAAAAAAGAAAGTTAAAAAAAAATTAAGTAAAATATTTATTAAAAAAAAAAAAAATCACAGTCCCCTGCTTCCAGGTACACACATGTCGGGATGTGCATATGTATGAAAACCACAATTGCGCTACGTGTGTTTAGCATGGCTGAAAATGTCAGAATGAGAGCAATAATTCTATGGACCTTATTCGTGGCTAACTCTAAACTGGTAACCTCATTTTTTTTATATTTTTTTGTCTGCTAAAATCTTTAGTGTATTTTTACTTGAAATATGGGTCAGATAAGCATGTGCACAAATATTATGTGACATTAAAAAAATGCAACTGCCACCATTTTATTGTCCAGGGTCTATGCTTTCATAAAATATATAAGGTTTGAGGGGAGCTTTAACTATTCTTCAGGCCAAGCCTAAAATGTGCTTTTTAATGTGTGAAGAAAAGAAAAAAATGACTCTGGTAGAAAAGTGGATAAATCAATTCAGTTTGTGTGCATAACATCTTATTATAAGTCCGTTTAAATGGCTGCTAATGGCAGGGAGGTCTAAGATACGATGACAATAATGAGACAGCATTAAGCGGTCAGACACAAGTCTCCAGTCAGCACAGCGAAGGTGGAAGATCAAAACTGCACATCAGACATTACGCGCCGTAAACCTTCCTGCTGTGTCTGGTAGGGACGCCGTTACCTTACACCAAGTGTCTTATCTGTATGCGAAACGCGTGGTAGAGGCATATTTACCAGTAAAGAGTTGCTTTCATGCATAATGCAATTATGTAAGTATGGTTTTACTGCCGAAAGATAAGAAGCCCTTTCCCCCATTACAGATGCGTGTTATTTATTTAAAATGAATGATGTATACTCAAACGCTTTGAGCAATAATCCCATTTAATGAAGAGATTTAGCAAGAGTTGGTCAGCTTGTTTTCCTTCTGTTTTAAAGGAGACATTGACCTCGCTTTCCTATCTTATATTCACAGAACATTTGAAAGCATAGCCTTTTTTTTCTTGTCCTTGGATAAGACTTTTTTTTAGAGCAGTCTAGGACTGGTAGATTGATATGGTCAGTTCTCGCACATGTCTGTCCACATCCAAGAATAGTTATAAAAATGTGCACTGGTATTTTTTACATTGTATCAGGAATGGGATAAATTAGGCAGATCTAGAATTACTGTATGTTAAAGTTTTACTAAACCCACAACAGTAAAGTCAGTCTGTATATGCAGTAAAGCATGCTTGTTATACTCACTGTGGAACCTAAGGGGTTAATTCTACTCATGTAAAAAGGCTGTTTGATCCTGTCTTCTCTGATCCTCCCCTTCTTCTACTGTCCCCATCTCCTGATAAGACAGAGCTTTTGGAGTCACTCTGCACATGCTCAGTTTGGTGTGTATTGCTAAAGAGTTTTTTTTTTTTTTTGGAGGAGGAGGGTGCATGTAATCGGCACAGGGCAGCACTGTCCAGACAGCGGGTCAAGGGACCCCCATCCTCATAGGACAGTCGGAGTAGAAATGAAAACTCCTCCTACAAGCTTTAACCAGACACTGATAGAAGTCACAGGACTGCTATATACTGCTGATGAGAAAAGGTTTTTAGCAGTTATATTTACTAAAATAATTGCATTTCTATGTTCTGTGTACTGTGGGAGACCAGATATAGTGAATGCAGGGTCCTGGGTTTAGTAACACCTTAAGGATCAAGTCTAGGGTACAATTTTTTTTAACCACTCGAGTACAAGCCTGTATACACTCCTTCATTACCAGCCCATTTTTCAGTTTTCAGTGCTGTGATAGTTTGACTGACAATTACTCTGCAATATAACACTGTACAATACAAGCAGATAGAGCATTCTTTTAGTGGTATAAACATATCACATTATAATTACAGTAGAGTACAAGCACCCCAAAAATTTACTACGTTTTGGAAAGTAGACATACCGTGGTGATTTAATTTTTTGGCGCAATTTTTTTTTAACTTTATAATGGTGGTGCACTAGATACAGTGCACCATTAATGTACAGGTCATACACACAGACAGAGACATAATGCAGATCAGATGTACAGTATAAGGAAGCAGAGGGGGGTGGAAGGGTTAAAAAAAGAGCCCACAATAACAATCAGTACCCCTCCCTGACCTTGAATCTGCTGCTGCCTACCTGAATCAATAAGAATGCATTCATGGAGTTTTCCTTCTTCGCTTGTGAGAGGAAAGGGGGGGGGGGGGGCTCTCAAATGTTCACACTAGTATTGTTTACATTGCTGATTGCTGTGATTATCCATCACACGGCACAGAGCCACTCTGATTGGCTCTGTGCATTTTGCCTATGATCTGCTCACTCTGATTTGGTTAGGTTTGGAAAGTCATGGAAAAGTCAGAAATCCTTCTTCTGGGTTAATGGCTTAATGTATTGAAGCCATTGGATCACCTGGCAATCAGGCAACTAATATTTTCAAAAGGAAAGGTGCGTAGTGACACCCTCTGGGGTTCCTTGTATAATTTCTTTAAAGTCGAATCATAGGCAGATATTAAAAAAATAATAAAGAAATGAAGCAAAAGAAGTTTAAATGCAATTTATATACATACCTGATTTTGACTTGATTTGCGCCTCTTGAAATTTCCTGTACAGTAGAATTTAGACTGGTAGAGGGTGGGTGGCTAATAAGGGCTAATAAGGATTCCTTCATTCACATGTGCTGAAATGGTACATGCTGACAGGAGGAAAGAGCAGACTGATGATCCTATTAGCCTGTTGCTGCTCCTTCACTGTCCAATCACAGGCTGGGGCAGAGAGGTCACCCAGCTGAATTGCTCAGCTGCAGTTGAGAAAAAGCCAGGTCAGCATTGTGATGGTGTTGTGTGGCAACCCTTTATAAATCTCAGAACTGAATGGACAGAATTACAAATTCTTTAAACTTCCATATATGTATTTCATCTGTGTGTTTAGCTGTTTGCCTTGAGTTCCACATAAAAAATGTTTTAAGCTACTGACCCAGAACAGGCATGTAGAAAATGAATCAGATGATTATATTTTGCCCTTTTTTTACATGTGCTCCAGTTCCTGCAGTTTGAAAAAGCCTCTTCACAGAGCTCAATAGCTCAAGCTAAAATTACACACACAAGTATATGAGTCAGAACAGTGACTCTTCCTCCTCATTACTCATCCCTCTCTCCATAATGTTTCATCCCAGCTTTCATTCAGAGTCAGAACATCTGAACTGTAACAGCTTCCACTGTTCTATCATTTTATAAAACCCATACCCAGATAGCAAGCAATTGTGCTGCACGTTTAGCTATTGCTAGATTTGCCAGGCTTTACAAGTTTGTTGCACAATTGCAGCAAGTCCGCAATGCATGACTACAGATCAACTTTCTTTGCAAACATTCTGCAAGTCAGCTGCAAGTTCTGGTTCAGTTATGTTGTGCTATAGTCATCCCACCACAGGGGGTCACTGTGACTGAATCGTCATGCTGTAGACTTGCAGAGCTCTTGCTATAGACTCACCACTGCAACAACTTAATAAGGACTTGCCACGCAAGTTTACTACAAATTGGAAAAGTGTCAACTAGAACTCATGCTTCAAGTGCTCTGCAAGTGTACAACTTACCGGTGAAAATGTGCAGCAAGTTAACAGACTTACAATTTAACATTGCCACATATTTGTGACAAGTTATACTTGCTATCTGGGTAGTGCTCTGAGAATCCTTTGTCATGTTTTAAATGTGTATTTTTTTTTTTTTTTCAAATAACAGTTTTTATTATTGTTATCATTCTCGGTTGCGATACAGAATAAAGAAGCATGGAAAGTTGTAAATATTATTCAACATATCTTATCCACAATCAAACATATACTTATGAAATAGAGGTATTAAATTCGTATTAAGTTTCAAAGATATCTCATTGTTTAACTGTTAGCAATTCCTTTTGTAAATAGAGGATGTTAATTCAGTTACATTGTTGTAGAATAATGCCTATGAGGATTAAAATCTTTAAAATCTGTATTATAGAAGAATGAGTTGGAGAAAAAGAAGAGAGAGAGAAGGAAAGAGGGGGGGAAATATAAAGTAGGCCATCTTAGTAGGTTTGGTACCTGGTCATGGTGGGTCCTCCCGGAGATACCACAGCTCCCATACCCCATTGTGTGCCTCCAGTCAGTCCTGCATTCTAGCCGTCATTCTCTCCATCAGTTCAACATCTTTAATTCTGGAATAAAGATCTTCGGGAGAGGGTAGGGAACGGCGTTTCCAATTTAGGGCTACTAGGCATCTGGCTGCTGTGAGTATGTGCCTTACTAGTTTCTTATAAGGTGTGCGAAGTTTGAGTGGTGATAGTCCTAGTAAAAAAAACTTTGGGGAAGCTCGAACCTGCAGTTCCAGGAGGTGGGACAATAGATGCTGGACCTTATCCCAAAAGGGGGTAATCAACGGGCATTCCCAGTAGATATGTATGAGGGTGCCCCTTCCTCCCTGACATCGCCAACACCGGTCTGAGCTATTGGGGAAAATTGCATGGAGCACATCTGGGGTCATATACCAGAAAAACAAAATTTTGTATGCATTTTCCTTGTAAAGGGTGCACATTGAACTCTTTACTGTTTGGTTCCAGATCGCCTGCCATTGTGCTATAGGTAGTTCCTCTTCAAGGATTTTCTCCCATTTAAGCATATAAGAGTGTTTTCCCTGCTCCTCTAGGGAGATGGTATTTAGAATCTTATAAATTCCCGATATGACACCTTTCTGTGCATTCCCCTCTAATATTATAGTTTCAAAGGGGGATGGGGGAGAGAACTGCAAGTTCGGGGTTATAGTTAGTGCGTAGTGTCGAATTTGTAAATATCCGTAAAATGCCTGTTTTGGCAAGTCGTGTTTTGCTTGTAATTCTGAGAAAGATAATAATTTACGAGTTCTGGGTTCCACTATACTCCCGAAATGAAATAGGTTTCTAGAGGACCAAGGGTAGGACATCTGATGTGTTAGGCTATCTGGCACTTTAGGATTGCAGATAAAAGAGGTCAGTGGTGATCTCTCTGAGGACAGTTTATGAGGTCGGGCCAGTGTACGCCAAGTCCGTCGTAACATAGACATGGGGCCCAGCATCCGATCGGGGGGCACCTCTGCATTCGCACTCCATAGAAGGTTGTTCGGGTGTATTGGAACTAGCCAAAGCTTTTTGATTTCGGTCCATTTGTTATATGATTTTTGAGTGAACCATGAGGCTATCGCTTTCAATTGGGCAGCCTGGTAATATTTAGTAATATCAGGGAAAGCTAGTCCTCCCTCTCTGCGTGACGCCAGCATTACTGTCTTCGGTATCCTATGCCTTTTATAGTTCCAAACGAATTGGAGTAGATCTGACTGGAGCTTTTTCAAGTGTTTGAGTGGTATAGGGATAGGGAGGGTTTGGAAAAGATATAGGAGCTTCGGGAGAATGGTCATCTTAATAGAGGCTATACGACCTAAAAGGGAGATATGGTGCTTTTTCCACTGTGTCAGTAAAGCTCTGATGGAGCGGAAGAGGGGAGGGAAGTTTTCTTGGTATAGGGTGTCATATTTTGGAGTGATATAGGTCCCCAGGTACTTTAGAGCGGTCGTTTTCCAGTTATAATGGAAGTTGGCTTTTAATAGTGCGAGTTCGGCTTCAGGGATATGTATAGGTAGGGCTTCTGATTTTAATGCATGGATTTTATAGCCTGAGAGAGCTCTAAAATTATCTAGTTCCCTATGTAGGACCGTGAGGGTGATATGAGGTTGGGTCAGTGTAAGGATAATGTCATCGGCAAATAGGGAAATCTTAAATTCCCTATCTCTAACCATTATCCCCCGTATGTCCGGGTTGTTCCGGATCGAGGCGGCCAAGGGTTCCACACACAGCGCAAATAGCAAGGGTGACAGTGGGCACCCCTGTCTGGTGCCATTTGCCACCGAGAAAGGTGTGGAGAGTGCAAAGGGGTTCTGACCTGTGAGGAGGGGTTGGAGTAGAGATGCCTGATCGCTCGCATAAAGGGTCCACAGAAGCCCATGTGGGTCAGTGTAACGAACAGGAAGGGCCACCCCAACCTGTCAAAAGCCTTTTCGGCGTCAAGGCTCAGCAGCATGGAGGCGGATCCCTCCCCATTCGCCACGTCCCCCAGGTCAATCACCCTTCTGGTGTTATCACTTGCTTGCCGCAGTGGGACAAACCCCACCTGATCCTTGTGGATCAGTGACGGAAGAATCATATTTAGGCGGTTGGATAAGAGCTTAGTGAAAATTTTCAGGTCCGAGTTCAGGAGTGCAATAGGTCTGTAATTGGCGCAGAGGGATGGATCTTTGTCTGGTTTGGGAATTAGGGTAATAAAGGATCTCTGCATGTCTACTGGAATGGGGGTGTCATGGAGAAAGGTATTAAACAGCCTACACATATAGGGAAGCAGCTGAGGGAGAAATGCCTTATAATATTCATAGGGAAAACCGTCTGGGCCAGGGGCTTTATGGGATGGTAGGTTTTTAACAGTCAGTTCTAATTCCTCTTCCGATATCTGTGCATTAAGCGATAGCAGGTCAGATGATTGGAGATGTGGAATTCCGCTTTGTTCTAAATATTGTCGCATCTTTTGAGCCAGATCTGGAGAGGGAGGGATACTGGGTATGTCGGGACTGTTGTACAGATCTTTGTAGAAATCTGCAAAAGTTCGGGCAATTTCCACTGGATGAGATAGCAGCTGGCCTGTTTTGTTTTTAATCTGATTCGGGGATAGCATGTGGGTGCGTTCACGGAGTTTGTTGGCCAGAAGAGAGTGGGCCTTATTGCCTTTATCATAAAACATTTGTTTTAGTCTGGTCAAGGCCCTCTCTACCTGACCTAAGGCCAGGTCCCTAAGAGTCATACGAAGGTTAGTTATTTTTTTAAGTAAAGGTACTGTGGGGTTAGTTTGGAGCTTGTGTTCCAATGCTCTAAGTTCTTTTTCTGCTTTCACTTTTGCAGTTAGGGCGTCTTTTTTTAGCGCTGTGGAGAGCGCTATACACTTACTTCGGAGAACCGCCTTATGGGCTTCCCAAAGCGTGGTGGGTGAGACTTCCTGGTTATTATTCTCTTTAAAATAGAGTTGTAGAGTGGAATTTAATTCTGTCTGAGAGGGCTGGTGTTGGAGGAGGAAGGTATTAAGCTTCCAATTATAAGGCCTACGGAAGGCAGTGTCGAGGTCCATGGTGAGTAAGATAGGGGCATGGTCGGACCATGAGATCGGGAGAATTTGAGCCTTGCGGGTGAGCTGTAGGGTGTGATTATTAACAAAAAAGTAATCTATCCTGGAGTGAGTGCGATGGGGGGCTGAGTAGAACGTGTACTGTCGATCGCCTGGACGGAGAGCCCTCCACGCATCGAAGAGCGCATATCGTCTGGAGATTTGTCTGTATAATCTTGAGTCCCTGAGTACTCTGGGTGAGGTTGCTTGGGGGCCCACCGTCTGGCGATCTGTGTAAGATGAATGGGTAAGATTGAAATCGCCCCCTATTACACGAACCTTAGGTGCGGTTTTAAAGAGGCGGGCATACACCCTGGATAGAAAGCTGTGTTGTTTGGCATTCGGGGCATACAAAGTACATAGTGTAATGTCCTGTGATTGCCATTGTCCTTGTAGGATTATGAAATGACCATGTGGATCATAGTGCTGGGTCACGCAGGTGAAGGGAGCTCCCCTCTTAATAAGTATGGCCACTCCTGCCTTTTTATGGGTACCCGAAGCCATATAGATCTGAGAGTAGTATCTGGAGGCGAACGCAAAGGAGCCCCCCCTATTATAATGAGTCTCCTGGACCATAATAATATCAGCCCCTGACTGTCTGAATTCCCTCAGTGCCAGATGTCTTTTTTTATTGGAGTTTAATCCATGTACATTTAATGAGAGTATCTTAGCCATGGTAATGTGTGTGGTAGTGTGAGTAGACGCTCACCTGATGTTGATGCACCTGCATTCAGGACTGGGGCTCGGGGTAGGCACTCTCCGGGAGGAGACCAGGACTTTGCGCGATGATTGCTGGGTAGGTTTGGTGATGGCTGGATAGGAAAGGGGGGAGGATAGTCAGAAAGAGAGAAAAACACTGTTAGAGTGCAAAAAACATGGAAAACATACATTCCTAATAAACCTATATAGGCCAACAGGCCCGGGTCTGGACGGATTCCCCTGAGCCCCCCCACCCCAAGAAAGAGGAGTGGGAAGGGGCCCCGGGAGCCCGTAGCCAGCCAAAAACAACAATTCTACAGCACATAGTCTACGACCCTGCACTGATATCTATCTAACTATCAAGGGGGGGGGGGGGGTGATAGGGAGCGGAATCTTGACCTATCTCTCCGGAGCTCATCTGAGTTAAGCCCTAGGTGATAAAGTGAAATTCAGCATGGGGGGTCAATCTTGGGGGTCCTAAGCTGAAGTTGCATGAATCAAACTAAGATAAACTGCCGTCTAACTGGGTGTGTATATTGAGCCTAAGTGCTCAGGTCCTGCAGTTATAAAGAGTCACAGTAGTTGCATCTCAGTGGTTCTTTTGCTTGGTGGGCTTGCGTTGCGGGTCGGAGTCCCGGGACCGGTTGGAGGTAGGCACTCTCTGCCAGATTGTAGGTGGCGGTGGCGGGGTTGCTACAATGTCCCAGTCCGGTAACTTTGGTGCCGGGATTTCAAGAATGTTGCAAAAGGTGCGTAGGTCTTCTGGATACCTCAGTACCGCGGATTTGCCCTGATGCTTTGCCGTGAGGCTGAAGGGGAAACCCCAACGGTAGGTGATGTTCTCTTTCTGCAGTAACTGTAGTAGAGGCTGGAGAAGTCTGCGTTTTTGCAGGGTGATCCAGGAGAGGTCTGGGTACAGTTGTATCTGGACATCCTCAAAAGTCACTTTGCGCGCCAAACGTACCCGCTTCATGATTTCTTCCTTGATGGGGTAGGAGCTGACTCTACATATAATATCTCTCGGTTTAGCGGTGGCGCCTTTAGGGCGAAGCGCTCTGTGTGCTCTGTCCATGTCGATGTGTTTATTAGGCGGCTCCCCGATTAAATTATTGAAGACAGATTATAGGATTGTTTGCAGGTCCTCGTGTCCCTCCGCCTCCGGGATGCCTCTCACTCGAATGTTGTTGCGGCATCCCCGATTGTCCAGGTCTTCCACGTGTCTTTGCATATCTCTCAGCATTTCTCTGTGGTCTGCTCCCTGGAGTTGTGTTCTATGGACCGCCAGTTTGGTTTCTTGTATCTCTTCTTCAGCCATTTCCATCCTGTCCGCCAGGTGTTTGAGCCCCGTCTGGAGTACTTGAATTTCCGTGCGGCAGGTGGATTTCACATCTTCAATGAGTTGTCTAAAATCTTCCTTTGTGGGTATGGCTTGTAACAGGGGCGTAACTAGAAATAGCAGGGCCCCATAGCAAAATGTTGTATGGGGCCCCCCTGCAAACAGCCCCCCCCCCACAGCTGCCCTAGTGTCAATGCAGCGCGACCTGTGCCACATACAGCGTGACCTGTGCCCAATCCAGCGTGACCTGTGCCCAATACAGCGTGACCTGTGCCCAATACAGCGTGACCTATGCCCCATACAGCGTGACCTGTGCCCCATACAGCCTGGTCTGCCTGTGCCCCATACAGCCCCACCTATGCAGAGGAAGAGGCAAGCCACCCGGATCAGCAGAGAGCGGGATTGCCCGCTGTAATAGCTTTCATTTGAATTTCCTGTCTTCCCGGGGTTCATCGTCACATAGCCCCACCTCTTGGCCCGACGCCTTTGATGACGTCACATGTCCCGCATTGGATCGGTGTTCTGTCTATCAAAGGCACTGGGCCAAAAGGTGGAGCTATGTGACGTGAGCCCCGGGAACACTGGAAGTTCTAATGAAAGCTCTTACATCGGGAAATTCAGCTCTCTGCTGATACAGACAGCTCGCCTCTTCCTTTCCACTCTCTTCCCCTGGCTGGGAGACTGTGCCGGCGGTGCTCTTATCCTCACTGGGCTCCACTCGGCTGCGGGCCCCATAGCGCCCGCATGGGTCGCTATGGTGGTAGTTACGCCCCTGGCTTGTAAATATGCTTGCCACTGAGGATGTAAGGGTGGGTCCTTTATGGTGCCAAAATGCTGGCTGGGCGATGAGCTGCCAGGTGGTGTGGCATTGGGGTATGTGGTTCCCCTCTCTTGGTGTAGTCGTGTTCCAGTTGCTGGGGGGTCCCATGGGTCTGACCGGGTTTCAGCTTGTCGCTGCTGGGGGGGACTTGTAGAGCTAGCCCCTGCTGGGAGTGAGGTCAGGGCTCCTGCCTTCTGTGCGTATGAAGGTATGGGGGATGGATGGTGTCTGGATGTGCTGGAGTCTCTAGAGCGAGATAACCTCTGCGCTTTAGGTGGAGGGGATGAGACCATGATGGCCCAGACTTCATCTTGTGTTCCCTCAGGGAGCTGATGCACTCTGGCAGGGGGGCCAGCAGGGCTAGGTAAAGGTGGATAGTCCTGGGAGAAGTCTGAGGAGAGCGGGGACGCCGGGGATGTGGGGTCCTGGCTCTGGATCTGGGGGTCAGAAGCCGTTCTCAGTAGCCTTGGAAATGCTGCTGAGCATTGTGTGTATGGTGGGGCGGAGATGGGGAGCATGGCTAATGGCGGCCCACGTGTCTGTTCCATCTGAACGCCGGCGTGTGGGGGAGAACTCACCGCCTCAGTGTGATGGATGCGCTCCTCGGGGATCACCTCTTCCAGTGGAGAGTCCCCCGAGTGTTGGAGTCGGTCCGGAGTGGGCTGTGGGGCCTGAGTGGAGCTCCGGTGGTGAGGCGTGGAAGTGACCGGCGCCATGTTGGCCTCCTCGCTCCGAGATACGTCCGGCTGGGTAAAGAAGGAGTGGAGGTCTGTGGATGCACCCGGAGGGGGTGGTGATGATCCCCTGTATTTAGAGGAGCGGGTGGTCCGTGATTTGCCCATAAATCTGCGGATGATCGCCCCCAAGATTGCCTTTCTCGTTGCGGGCTCAGAGAGCAGGGAGATCAGGCTTCCATCTTGTTCGGCTTCCGGTCACGCCCCCCTTAAATGTGTATTTTAAACAAAATACTGTGTATAAATGATAAAAACAGATATTAAACATCAGTTAAAAAAAAACTATCAATGGAAAAAAAAAAACTTTTTCCAAAACCATTATCGTTTCCTCTTAAACATGTGTCACAATAGACTTATACAATCAACATATAATATGACTAAGAGAATTTAGGTATTTTACCATTTTATATTTACAAATATAAAATTCTATACACTAGTCACTTTCATTTTATCTATTTAAAAAATATAAACGATAAACTTGCATTATAATTTCTTGATGACTCAATTTGAATGGTAAAAATAGCTTGTGTGACTCATAAATAGTTACGTTATTATGGCAGAGCGTGACAATGTGGAAATCAGAATGGCATTGATAGTTTGTGTTGCTGTCTTTGTGACTTTGTGAGAAAAAAAGAATCTTCATCATCAGCTCTGCGTTTCTTTAAAGCTCTCGCCAATGAATTTCAAATAGGTTTGACTTGTCACTTTGTACTTGCAAGATGTGCAAGCTTACATGTGAGATTTTTGTTACTATTTGTTGATCTCTCCTTTGAATATAAAAATGTCACATTCAGCTACAGCAAAAGGCTGTCATATAAATCTTAAGGGTAAAGTCCCTATTAAAATGGGATTTCGAGGCTATGCTTTCCTTGTTAATTTAAAGCTGAACTACCGGAGAGCAGCTATATACAGTACACAGTTGAGATGCATATGTAGGAACTTTTTCCGTGCAGCCAATCTACTGATCCACGTACAGCTGTCGGTCAGCACATCCAGGACCTTGTCCTCTACTACAACGATCATGGACACCCCCCCAACCTTCTGATTGGACATTGTAATAACAGTTTTCCATAAAAGCTCATGCCTAGTGTGCTCTTATGAATATAGCTTTTCCCCCCAAGCTGTTTGAGGCTTGCTAGCTATCAGCGAGTGATATGACTGTGACATTTGAAGCATAGGGTTGGGACCAGATTTATATATGTGTGCTATTAAAAACTCCTTCACATCTGCATAATTTTCATTTTGGGTGAGATAAAATGTAGATTAAGTAATATTTTATGTATATTTAAGATTTGTTGTGCCTCTTGTACAATGTTTTTGAAGTGTACCAGCATTGGTTATTGGTCAGAATCTGGATTTCCACTTTCAAGTTGTTATAAAAGTGTAGTCTTACATCTCAAGCATAGGTGGACATGCATTTACATAGTTATTATACTCTTTCTCCATGAAAGCAGAAATGTCTATTCGGTGTCAGGCTGGGGGGCCCCTATGAAGGTTAATATGTCTGTGTTCAGGTCTGATAACTGACTTTTGGTGTAGGTTGTTGAAGAATTGTAAGAACCTCAGTAAGAACTTTCGCTATCCATTTAAAGTCATTCAGGGGAATTCAAAATGGCCATAACAACACTTTTCTGGTGGTAGTTCCCTTAAAGTGATTGTAAAAGCTTGTTTTTTTTTTGTTTTTTTTTAAATAACAAACATGTTATACTTACCTCTTCTGTGCAGTTGGTTTTGCACAGAGCAGCCAGATCCTCCTCTTCTTGGGTCCCTCTTTGCTGCTCCTGGCCCCTCCCTCCATTGAGTGCCCCTCAGCCAGCAGCTTTCTACAGGGGGCACCTAAGCTGAGTCAGGGCTCCGTGTATTCATTCAGACACAAAGCCCCGACCTGATTGGCTAACTGACTTTAATTGACCGCTGTTCTGTCTCAGCCAATCAAGAGGAGTGTCCTAGATGGCTGAGGATATTGTGAACATTGCTGGAGAGAGAAGGGGCTCAGGTAATTAAGGGGGGGCTGCGTCACACAGAAGGTTTTTTATCTTAATGCATAGAATGCATTCAGACTGACACACCGCTCCACCGATCTTGGTAAAGAGCCTCTGGCGGAGGCTCTTTACCACATGATCAGCCGTGTCCAATCACGGCTGATCACGATGTCAATAGGAAGAGCCGTTGATCGGCTTTTCCTCACTCGCGTCTGACAGATGCGAGTAGAGGAGAGCCGATCGGCGGCTCTCCTGGCGGGGGGGCTGCGCTGATTTTTTATCAGCGCAGCCCCCCCTCTGATGCCCACACTAGATCACCAGGGAAGCCGCCAGGACCACCAGGGAGCCGGGCAACATGTGGATGGCCAGGTATGTACCCCATGGCCATCCACATGTGCCCAATGTGCCCAATCTGTGCCAATCAGTGCCCACAAATGGGCACTGACTGGCACCATTTTAAATCAGGGATGCCCAGCAATGCCACCCATCAATGTGATCAGTGCCACCAATCAGTGTCAACAGTGCCACCCATCAGTGCCCATCTGTGCCACCTATCAGTGCCCATCCGTGCCCACCAGTGCCCACCTATCAGTGCCCATCAGTGCCCATCCGTGCAACCTATCAGTGCCACCCATAAGTACCCATCAGTGCCACCCATAAGTACCCATCAATGCCGCCTATGAGTGCCCATCAGTGCCACTTATGAGTGCCCATCAGTGCTGCATAACAGTGCCACCTATCAGTGCCCATCAGTGCCACCTATCAGTGCCCATCAGTGCCGCCTATCAGTGCCCATCAGTGCCGCCTATCAGTGCCCATCATCAGTGCCCATCAGTGCCACCTCATTTGTGCCACCTCATCGGTGCCCATCAGTGCAGCCATATCAGTGCCGGTCATTGAAGAAGAAAACATACTTATTTACAAAAAATTTTAACAGAAACAAAGAAAAACTTTTTTTTTTTCAAATTTTTGGACTTTTTTTATTTGTTAAAAAATAAAAACCGCAGAGGTGATCAAATACCACCAAAATATAGCTCTATTTGTGGGAACAAAATGATAAAAAAATTGTTTGAGTACAGTGTTGCATGACCGCGCAATTGTCATTCAAATTGCGACAGCACTGAAAGCTGAAAATTGGCCTGGGTGGGAAGGTGTCTAAGTGCCTGGTATTGAAGTGGTTAAGAACCACCTGTGCCTCATTTAGGCAAGCATTTGTGCCAGTTTTTGTAACATCACCGCCATGTGCGTCAAATTCAGGTAGTTCTTACTACCCCACTTTAAGAATCCATTGCTATGGTAGTAACACCTTTTTAAAGAATTACCACTATTTCTCCATTTAGGAAACCAGCAGTAATTAAAACCAACTCTGATCTGGGATGCAGAGGTCTGTGACATGACTTGGGCTCAATCACCAGCACTTCTGGTGGTGTCCCATAATGAAATTCTGAAGGGTGTCTATGACACTCTTTATGGATTCCCCAAATTGTTTTTTTTATTTTGATGTGTTGTTTGGCAAATATATATTTTACAAATGATACTTGTAATAAATGTGTCCACTGCAAACAGTACCTGAGGTAAGTTGACCAACACCAGAGGGTACTCAGTAAACTGAGTTGTTTGCTTTTGGTCTAGCTGTACTTTAGAAACATCCATAAAAATGTTTGCTGAAATGCTAAGCACCGATGTTAATTGATTGCTAGCCACAAAACATTTAGGGGTAAAGATAATCGGTGCTGACATTTGTTTTCATAGAGGGAACGTGAGCTCGAAGAGTAACAGATTGAGCGGGTGACTGTGGCAAGTTCAAAGAAAGCTCAGGCATTAATTTTTTATTATCGTTTGCCTATAATATTTTTATGAGCCTTCTGGTAACTTTGTAATTAGTTTTTTTTTTTATACATTATGGTGTTTTAGTATGGAATGGACAATGTGGAATCTGATGGTTTTGTAGCTGTAATTGTTTGCTAAGAGAGCAAGTGTTTATAGACTTATTAAATAGCTCATTGGGCAGCACATTGGCTTAGTGGTTAGCACTTGTCTCTTGCAGCAATGGGGCCCTTGGTTTTGACTCCCGAACAGAGCATTATCTTTACAGAACAAATTGTAGTTCAAGTCTTTGCTCCCCTTTCAATCAATTAAAAGCGTCTACTCAGCTGAAATGAAGATTGAATGACTGCACACCGATATGCATAAGATCCAATGGTTTATTTCAAAGTACAAAAATGTCCATACAAACAAAACACAGGGTGGAGAGCTAGAACACACACTAGAACATTTTTGTACTTTGAAATAAACTTTTGGATCTTATGCATATAGGTGTCATCCAATATTCATTTCTGTTATCTCAAAGTATGAGCCAGACCAGCATCTGACCATTGTAAGCTGAATCATTGTGGCTGACCTACCTGGAGTGGTGTATAATGTTTGGACTGTTGGTGTCTACTCAACTCCTGTATGTATCTCAAATATATAATATAGCCAACATATACAGTGCTTCTTGAAATGTGCCTATATCCACAACTGTGCCTATAGCTACAATATTTTAAAGTGCAAAGTCACTAAGTGAACCAAATACCACATCTACTCAATTCATTAAATCAGATCTCCACTAGAATATGTAAATAAAGTGCAAAATGTTTATATAAAGTGCATATGTGATTATCAGTGCCAAGCCATCCACAATTCATTTGTGCAAATTATATAGTGAAATGTCTTCTATAAAGTGCAATCTGCACATCACAAAATTGGGATCTCTTCAATCTCTCCACATCCCTGTAGATCCACCCTATGTAGAATCCACTTGGGTGAAACTGTCACGGAGTGCACTTTGATTCTACTTTCTTGTACAATGATTTTTATTGAACTATAAAAGAGAGGACAGTCATACAATTCCCATGCAGGGGATATTAACAATAGACACAATGTAGAATTTCATGAAAAAAACACAGAAAAAATGTGCCATAGAGTTTAGACTATTAACCAATAATGGTACCTGAGCCCTGAGAACTCAGGGGCTGGAGTGGGCTGAACAAAACCTAAACTGAACACACAAACACAATGGGAGAAAAAAGGGGAAATTAATTGAGAATATATATATATATTTTTTTTTTCTAAATTGTCTATCTTTTTTTTGTTTATAGAGTAAAGAATAAAAATTGCAGTGGTGATGAAATATCACCAAAAGAAAGCTCTATTTGTGGGAAAAAAATGACATTAATTTTATTTGGGTATGGCGTTGCATGACCGCACAATTGTAAACTAAAGTAGCGCAGTGCCGTATCTCAAAAAAATAGCCTGGTCATAAAGGTGGGGTAAATATTCTGGAGAAAAACAACTTCACCTCATTTACTAACATGTTGCTCTAATCCATATATGTTCTCCTTTAATTACTTTGTTTTTGTTCTTCAGTAACTCCAAGGATTTATTGATTTAACGTCAACATATGAATTTACTATTTTTATTATGAGTGATATGGAAATGAAAGTGAGGCCAATTTACATTTTTCTGTTTTTTTGAACTTCTATGACAATTCGATGTTCTAATTATAGAGCTTCAAAACGGCGTCAAGCAAGCTAGACGGCAAATATCCACCCATACTTGACTATCAGCTGAGATGAGTTTTGACAGTTCGAAACCAAGAAATTTTCCTGTCTCCGTCTTCCTTCTTCAGTTCTGGAGGAGAAGCAGTTTATTTTAATCCTGCCTTTATCAACACTAACCCATTAACTGAACAGAAAATGGACCAGTAGCTCCCTCCTTCCATGTCGTATGACAACTCTTCCAGAAAACCTCTGAACCTTCGTAAACTGGATCTTCTGCCATAATTTCCCCCAATTTCCATAGTATTAGCATGTTAAATAATTGTCACCTTCATGTGAAGAAAGAGACATTTACACCCAGAGCTCTCTATCTGTCTAGAACTGACATAGCCGTCAGATAACATCCTTCTTAGGATTCATGAGGTTTAGAGATTCCATTCTTTTTTTGTGTATATTGGATAATATTAATTCATGTGATATGAAGAAGAAAATCAGTCAGCCGGCAATCCAATTACGAAAAAAAAAAAAGCCTTTTTAAACTGGACCTATCAGTAACTCAAAGTTTTCATGAATAAATTCCTGACATGTTACAAAATACAGTGACAGTATAATAAAAAAAAGTAACCATTTTATCATTCAAACAAAAGAGAATAATTACCCCTAAGTGGACTTTAACCACTTAAGCCCCGGACCATTTAGCTGGCAAAAAAACAGAGCACATTTTGCGATTCGGCACTGCGTTTAACTGACGATTGCGCGGTTGTGCAACGTGGCTCCCAAACAAAATTGATGTCCTTTTTTCCCCATAAATAGAGCTTTCTTTTAGTGGTATTTGATCACCTCTGCGGTTTTTATTTTTTGCGCTATAAACAAAAGAATAGCGACAATTTTGAAAAAAACGTTATTTTTTTTAACTTTCTGCTATAATAAATATCCCCAAAAAATATATATAAAAACATTTTTTTTTTCAGTTTAGGACGATACATATTCTTCTACATATTTTTGGTAAAAAAATTGCAATAAGTGTTTATTGATTGGTTTGCGCAAAAGTTATAGCATCTACAAAATAGGCGATAGTTTTATGGCATTTTTATGAATAATTTTTTTTTACTAGTAATGGCGGCGATCAGCGATTTTTATCATGACTGCGACATTATGGCGGACAGATCGGACACTTTTGGCACGATTTTGGGACCAAAAAAAAAAAAAAAAGCCTTTTTAAACTGGACCTATGAGTAACTAAAAGTTTGCATGAATAAATTCCTGACATGTTACAAAGAACAGTGACAGTATAATAAATGTCACCATTTTATCATTCAAAGAAAAGAGAATGATTACCCCTAAGTGGACTTTAACCACTTCAGCCCTGGACCGTTTAGCTGGCAAAAAAACCAGAGCACTTTTTGCGATTCGACACTGCGTCGCTTTAACTGACAATAGCACGGTTGTGTGACGTGGTTCCCAAACAAAATTGATGTCCTTTTTTCCCCACAAATAGAGCTTTCTTTTGGTGGTATTTGATCACCTCTGCGGTTTTTATTTTTTGCGCTATAAACAAAAAAATAGCGACAATTTAAAAAAAAAAAAGCATTATTTTTTACCTTTTGCTATAATAAATATCCCCAAAAAATATATAAAAAAACATTTTTTTTCCTCAGTTTAAACCGATACATATTCTTCTACATATTTTTGGTAAAGAAAATTTCAATAAGCATTTATTGATTGGTTTGCGCAAAAGTTATAACGTCTACAAAATAGGTGATAGTTTTTGGCATTTTTATTAATTTTTTTTTTTTTACTAGTAATGGCGGTGATCAGCGATTTTTTATCATGACTGCAAAATTATGGTGGACAGATCAGACACTTTTGGCACGATTTTGGGACCATTCACATTTATACAGCTATCAGTGCGATTAAAAATGCATTGATTACTGTGTAAATGTGACTGGCACTGAAGGGGTTAACCACTAGGGGGCACTGTAGGGGTTAAGTGTGTCCTAGGGAGTGATTCTAACTGTGGGGGGGGATGGGCTACGTGTGACACGACACTGATCACAGCTCCCGATTACATGGAGCTGTGATCAGTGTCCTGTCACTAGGCAGAACGAGGAAATGCTTGTTTACATCAGCATTTCCCCATTCTTCCTCTCCGTGAGATGATCGTGGGTATCCCCGCGGACATCGAGTCCGCGGCACCCGCGATCACACTCATGGAGCTCGCGGCGGGCGCGCACGAGCTTGCGGCTGGCGTGCACGCGCCCGCAAGCCGCTTCTTAACCTCCCTGGCGGTATGATTATTTCGGATTTTAGGTGCTGAAAGCGGTACCATTATTTTGCATGGAAATTTGGCGTTTTATATTGTAGGTCTGTAAATCTTAACAATAACACACTTAAATCTGTCCAAACCAGAGTCTGGTAGATATACCGGGTATGATAAAGTTTGAAACACAAAAACATAAATTATAATATAATAAATAAAAATAAATAATTAAAAAAAAAAAAAAAAATAGTAATAAAATAAATTTCCCCACAATTCACTATCGCTCAATTCTGCAAGTGTTCTAATTTACTATCGCTGTTTTCTAGCTGGTCTAAAGCCACTTTTGACGTAAAGGGACACTTTTTGGTTGCTATGGACAATCTCCAGTTTCCAGGCAGAAAGAACAGTGTATATCATGTAAAATTGCATGCAGGGCATGGGCCAAAGCACTGGGGACAAAAGGGATGTGAAATCATTTCATACAGTACTGTAATCTGTAAGATTACAGTACTGTATGTGTTATGATTTTTACTTTTTTTTTAATTTGCCGCCAGGCTCCGCCCCCGTGCGTCGCGCCGCTCGCAGGGAACGGAGCCTGGCACGGAGAGGCTTCGGAGGAGGACGGAGCCCTCGGACACTGCGGGTGACATCGCAGGATCCCGGGGACAAGGTAAGTAACGCCGCCCCAGGATCCTGCAATGCGATCCCGAGTGTGGCTCGGGGTTACTGCTAATGGTACTGAATTTTAACCCTGAGCCACACTCGGGAAAACCGCCAGGGAGGTTAAAGGGCAACGCACAGGTACATTAGTATGCCTGTACGTACCCTTCTGCCGACGTATATTGCGTGAGACATTCGGCAATCGGTTAAAGGCATAAATATCTACACAACAAAATAAGAAATATACAAAGGATGTTGAAAATTATGAATATTTATTGTACAAAATGTGGATTCAGTTTTGAACTTTAGTGCATACACACACATTTTTAGAATCTTTGCTGATTGGCTCTTATGGATTAATTTCATTTTTTCATATTTGCACTTTATATAACTTTTGTTACTTTTTTGTTTTTACTTATTGTATAGGTGTATCACTGTATCAATATTTAATTTTGATTTAGCGTTACTTTTTTGTTACTTTTGTTCTTCTGCTCTTGGTGTCACGATTGCTTGAGTAGTTGCTTTATCACTTATTTAACTTTATATGTTCCAGCGCAGATTTTTATATATAATTTTGATGTTTTTATTGTCGCCTGTACCCCCATTAAGGAGATTCACCTTTTCTACTGGTTCTGTTTCCAGTTATAAATTTAAATAAAAGTGAATGAAAATCACAAATTTTGGATTGTTCCCAGAACAGGTATAGAGGGGAACTCTTCTGATAGGGACGCTAGTCAACCTGGTGACAATCAGGGATTTCCTCACTTTGGAAGGATTTCCTCTCACTTCAATGTTTGGCTTTGGCTTCCTCAATGGGGCGCAGATGGCAACAAATTGACAAGGGTTGTAGCCTCCCTGACGGTATTCCTGAGTGTGGCTCGAGGTTAAATTTCAGCACCATTAGCGGTAACCCCGAGCCACACTTGGGATTGCATTGCAGGATCCTGGTGTGGTATACTTACCTTGTCCCCAGGATCCTGCGATGTCCCCCCGCTGTGTCTGCGGGCTCCGTCCTCCTCCGAAACCTCTCTGTGCCGGGCTTCGTTCCCTGCGAGCGTTGCGACGCACGGGGGCAGAGCCTGGCGGCAAATTCAAAAAACTGTAAAAATCATAACACATACATAAATCTTACAGATTACAGTACTGTATGAAATCATTTCACATCCCTTTTGTCCCCAGTGCTTTGTCCTATGCCCTGCATGCAGTTTTATATTATATATACTGGTCTTTCTGCCTGGAAACTTGAGATTGTCCATAGCAACCAAAAAGTGTCCCTTTACATCAAAAGTGGCTTTAGACCAGCTAGAAAACAGCAATAGTAAATTAGAACACTTGTAGAATTGAGCGATAGTGAATTGCGGGGAAATGTACCGTATATACTCGAGTATAAGTCGTTCCGAGTATAAGTCGAGGCCCCTAATTTACCACAAAAAAACTGGGAAAAACTTATTGACCCGAGTATAAGACGAGGGTGAGAAATGCAGAGGGTCAACAATGCCCATCTGCAGCTGCCTGCCTCCCTGTGTCCTGTGCAGCCTACCTGTACCCTGTGCATGTGTCCTGTGTCTTGTGTCCTGTACATGTGTGTCCTGTGTCCTTGTGTTCCTGTGTGCATGTGTCCTGTACATGTCCTGTGTGCATGTGTCCTGTGTGAATGTGCAGCCTACCTGTGTCCTGTGCAGCCTCCCTGTGGCGATCTCCAGCCTCAAACGGCGGCCGGCGTGTGAAGATAGTGTTCGGCGGCCATTCCACAGTTCAAAAGCCACGCCTCCTCCTCGTCTGTGATAGGCTGACCGCTGACTGCCTATCACGGACATTCTCTCATTCTCACACCACGGACGAGGATGAGAGAATGTCCGTGATAGGCTGTACACTGACAGCTATTCAGCCTATCACAGACAAGCAGGAGGCGCGGCTTTTGAATGCTGGAATAGCCTCCGAACACTATCATCACACGCCAGCCGCCGTCTGCCTGCATGACACGCTGATCATGCAGACAGACGGCGGTGACTCGAGTATAAGTCGAAGGGGACACTTTCAGCCCAAAAAAAAGGGCTGAAAAATTCGACTTATACTCGAGTATATACAGTATTTTATTATTATTATATTATTATTTTTTTTAATTATTTATATTTATTTATTTATTATATTATAATTTATGATTTTGTGTTTCAAACTGTAGCATACCCGGGATGTCTACTAGACTCTGGGTGGACAGATATAAGTGTGTTATTGCTAAGAATTACAGGCCTGCAATATAAAACGCCAAATCTCCATGCAAAATAATTGTACCGCTTTCAGCACCTAAAATCCGAAATAATCATACCGCGAGGGAGGTTAACCCTCCTTTAGTCTATCCAAAAAAAAAAAAAAGTTATGCCTTCTAAGTTATGTAGTTCTACTTTAATTAGCACTCTACAAGTAATTTAACCACTTCAGCCCCAGAAGATTTACGCCCTTAATGACTAGGCCCTTTTTTGCGATACGGCACTGTGTTGCTTTAACTGACAATTGCGCAGTCGTGTGACACTGTACCCAAACAAAATTTATGTCCTTTTTTCCCACAAATAGAGCTTTCTTTTGGTGGTATTTGATCACCTCTGATTTGATCACCTTGTGCTATAAACAAAAATAGACCGACAATTTTGAAAAAAAAAAATATATTTTTTACTTTTTGCTGTAATAAATATCCCCCCAAAAAACAAATTTCTTCATCAGTTTAGGCCAATATGTATTCTTCTACATAATTTTGGAAACAAAAATCACAATAAGGGTAAATTGATTGGTTTGTACAAAAGTTATAGCGTCTACAAAATAGGGGTAGATTTATGGCATTTTTAGTATTATTTTTTTTTTTTATTAGTAATGGCAGTGATCAGCGAATTTTAGCAGGACTGCGACTTTGCGGTGGACAGATCGGACACTTTTGACACTTTTTTGGGACCAGTGACATTTATACAGTGATCAGTTCTATAAAAATGTACTGATTACTGTAAAAATGTCACTGGCAGGGAAGGGGTTAACACTAGTGGTGATCAAGGGGTTAAATGTGTTCCCTGAGAGGTGTTTCTAACTGTGGGGGGAGGGGACTGACTGGGAGTAGAGAGAGATCGCTGTTCCTAATCACTAGGAAAAGACGATCACTCTGTACTTCCCTGTCGGAACGGGGATCTGTTTGTTTACATTAACAGATCCCCGTTCTGGCTCTCTGTGGAGCGATCGCGGGTGGCTGACGGACATCGCGGCTGCCAGCCACGCGCATCAGCTTCCCCGCCACCTGCCATAGCTTTTAAATGGATCGCCGTAGCGCTACGGCGATTCACGGGACCGAGTCGGCCTGCCGCAGTATAATGACGGCGGCTGGTCGGCAAGCGGTTAAAGTAAAGAATCTGGCCATAGTTCCTTCTTGACAATAGTTCCTGGTTTGGCTGAGTTGATTTGGAGTACATACCCTGTTTCCTCGAAAATAAGACCTAGCATGATTGTCGGTGATGGCTGCAATATAAGCCTCACCCCCCAAATAAGCCCTAGTTAAAGTCCTTGTAGGTCTTACTTCCAGGGTAGGGGTTATTTTCGGGGAAACAGGGTAGGGCTTATTTGAGGGGTAGGGCTAATATTGCAGCCATCACCGACAATCACGCTAGGTCTTATTTTCGGGGAAACAGGGTAGATATCAAAGACAATTTAGGTTATTGACACAAGTGGATTTTCAAAAGTTTGGTAATCTTTAGTGAACAGTTCATGTACATGAAGGAGCGAGTTGAGTCTATTACAGCACCAACTGATCTTCATTTCTTTCGAGATCATTTCATTTTTAATAGAAGTTGCCGTGCTGCCTGCTTTACTACTTCTTCTGAACATCGTATTCTCCGTTACAGGCCGTGTTTTAGGTTCAGTGCTTCCTCAATCCACAATGCAGTACTAAAGCCTTATGTAATGCTTTCCCTCTATGCAATAGGTAAACATTTTCCTGCAATGATGATTGAACATGGAGCAAACACCTGCTGTTTTCGGCTGCTCTATAAATTAGCAATGTGTACTTCTGTCTTTATGTCACTATTTAAATAATAGAGATCTCAGGCGCTCCTGTGAGGTGAATTCAAACAAGTGCTTGTTCTATTTTAGGAGCTGTAGACTGCTCAGCAAGCCGGGACAAGCTGTGATTTAGTTTTCCTCTGGCCCACCTCCCAATTATCCTGTAGGAGGAAAGTAACAGAACATTTAAGTAAAATTAAATAATGTGAAATTATCGGTTGAAAAAAGTTTTTGTTTTGTTTTTTAACAGAAAAACTAGGCAGAGTTTCATTCAACAAAAGATGGTATGGTATCCAGTTGGCATAAAGCCCATAAGATGCACAACCTAGCCCTTTGGACCTCTGTGTCAATGTGTCTCAATCTCTGCATTAACGTGACACTTATTGATGTCCTTTTTCTCCAAAAATAATCGATACACATCCACTACTTAATGACCCTCTAATCCACTCCTCATGAAACAGTTTCTTATGCCGCGTACACACGATCTGGATTTTGGTTGGAAAAAGATATGATGGCTTTTCCGCCATATGATATGATGGATTCCGCTCAAGCTTGCCTTGCATACACACGATCACACAAAAGTTCGCTGAACTTTCGACCGTCAAGAACGCGGTGACGTACAACACTACGTCGAGACGAGAAAATGAAGTTCAAAGCTTCCGAGCATGATTCGAAATGTTTCCGAGCATGCGTAGGAATTTTGCTCGTAGGAATTGCTACAGACGATCGCATTTTCGGATAAGAACTTTTTTCGGCCGAAAAATTGAGAACATGCTCTCAATCTTTTGCTGGTCGAATTCCAGCAATTCGGCCAGCAAAAGTCCGATGGAGCATACACACAGTCGCATTTCCCGACCAAAAGCTCTTATCGGTCTTTTGCTGGACGAACTTCCGATTGTGTGTACTAAGCATAACTGTGTTTTTCTGCCTTCCTGTCCTATAGTTCATAGTGCCAAGTCCATTTCGAAAGTCAGCAAGGGAAGCTGGCTATGTTCCTACATACAGCGGGACCATAGGGAACAAATGTAGTCACACTCTAACAGGAAGCCAAATCACAAAAGCAGAAAAAAAAAAAAAGGGAATTTGGAGATTTGGAGGCGGCTGAGAGCCAGTTGTGAGTTAAGATTATGTAGTTGAATAGAATTTTTTTCAAACCAGAGTGTCTCAGCACTTAAATACAGGATAGCCTTGTGGGTAACAATGATCACTAATGATGGAAAGAGCCAGAGTTGTAGCAGTGTACACAAGCTGTCAATTTGAAAAGTACAGCTTTTACTTGGACTTGTGAAAGTTGTGATAATGACAATATTTTCAGAAGTTTTGGAAACATGGCCATATCTAATATTTTCAGTCTAACAAATTTGCATCTGGAAACAGGTCCAAGTTCTTTCCTAGCAACTGTTTCCATTGTTCCCTTATAACAAATCTCATCTTGCAAAACATTTTCAGTCGGACTGTCTCACACCTCTTAGAAAGTATAGCTGACAAGCAGTTAAAGAGGTTTATCTCGATGGAGGTTGTCATCAGGGAAGGACCGTACAAAAATTCCCATCATTCAGAATGGTTTGTTTCCTTTGAAAGTGAACCTGTTCATAAAACAAAGGCATCAAAATAACATCAGCTGGCACTACCTGGCATACAATTTGCTGCCAATTCAGTGCAGTCTAGTGCCCCTCATAAACTCTGAATTTCAATATGCAAACAGCTACTCAAGATGTATTTAGCAGAAGATTAGCCTTGCCCTTCTTTACTCCATATGATAATGCCTGAGCTGCTCATAGGTCATTTTTGGCACCACTGTGGAGTTGGACCAGGTGAGGTTACCTAATTCCTAAAATCAGAACATGAAGCACCTGCAGAAACTACAGTTTGCATTGGAATATACTTATGCTGTTGCAAGAGGTTTGTGATAACAGCTGTCAGCTATATCCTGAGGATGTTTGACATTTGATTTACACACAAAACTTTTTTTTTAATTTTTTATAGTAAGGAAGGATTAGGTACCTGCCAGGTTTTGACATCTGTGTCCCATTGGAAAATTTTCTCTTAACTTCCTGTTCCAAGGCCAAGGCAGTATGTGAGATTAAATCCTTACAAACTGAGGGAATCCCTGGTTGTCACCAGAACTAGTGTCCCCATTGGAACACTTCCCCTCTATTACTGTTTTAGGGACAATCCAAAATCTGTGATTTTCTTACACTTTGGATGATAATGGAAAACATGACGAACAGTTAAAGTGGTTCTAAAGGCTCAAGGTTTTTTACCTACATGCATTTAATGCATGTAGGTAAAAAACCCTCTGTGTGCAGCATCCCCATGAGCCCCATTTCGATCCAGCGATGTGCACAAATTTTTCGGCTCTCCAGAGACTCTGCCATCCTTATTGGCTAAGACAGCAATCAGGAGAGCGAAGGGTCAGGGCGGAGATGCTGCTCTGTTTGTGAATGGAAATGCAGAGCTGCAGCTCGGGCGCAAGCCTGCTTGGGTTCCCCCATTGCAAGCTGCTTGCTCTAGGGGCACTCGGAAGGAGGGAGGGGCCAGGAGTGTGGGAAGAGGAGGATTTGGGCGGCTTTGTGCAAAACTGCTGTGCAGAGCAGGTAGGTATAATATGGGGTCCCCTACCAATACTCTTGGCTTCTCCAGTTCTCTGTGTGCCCTCATAGGAAGCCAGGCTGTGTACATTCCTGGACACACACAGCGCAACTTGACAGTGTGAGGCCCTGCCATGGTGTATGTTTGGGAAAAGGATATGGAAATGACACAGGATTTTCAAAGCTGCAGTTTGAGAAGCCCCATCTTGTTTATTATGAGCAGAGAAAGCTGTGTTTTAAAATTTCTTTGGGTTTTGTAATCCCGGATTAGGGCCTGGAATTTGAAGGTTCCAAAGTGTCTTGGGCGGGACGGAACCTTTATTCGTGTGTTCAGGTTTTGCTGGAGGCCTACAACCTGAGTACACAGGTGTGCAAGGTCATTATAAGCAAAGCCTGAGGACAACTCAGAGCTCCCATTTTTGGCTTGTTAAAAGAGCTGTGTGCTCCTGCCAGAGACTGCACCTCATGTTGGGGGGGGGGGGGGGGATTGCTGGCCACAGGACTGGGAAAGTAGGGTCAGATACGTAAGTCTGGAAGGCCAAGAGAGAGTCTTGGATGCTGAGAAAGCTGAAATGGCTAGCAAGTCCAGGGGGTGAAGGGGTTCTGGAAGTCTCTAGAAGAGGGAACAAGCTCGGGGGGGGGGGGCTGAAGAACCATATTTAAAGGCCAAAAGTGGGCCTGTGAGCTTTGTTTGTTTTCTAATAAAAGTGGGCTGCCATGCCCTAAAGTGCAATTAGGTCCAGCATGGACTTAGTATTAACATGAGCTATTAATCACCCCATATCACAAGAGGAACAGTGAGGCACAATCAGTCTGCCCAACAGAAAGTGTTATGTGTGTGTATATTATGAACATACAAGAAAAATGTTTTGCATTCACACTCCAGTTAAAATGGAAAAGAAACAAAAAATAGAGAACACAGGCTACCTATCCATATATATATATATATATATATATATATATATATATATATATATATATATATATATATATATATATACATTGCAGAGTAAAACCTTTTTACCCTTCTTACCATAACCTGTATGGATATAACATCTCTATATAAAAATGTATACACTGTAAAAATAAACAGACTATATAGGTTATATAATATATATTATGCACAATTGTATACTTTAGTATGTTTTTTGGCATGTATATATTACCTTTTGTATTACAACTATGTGGAAATGTTCTCAATAAACTTAGATTGAAACAGGTTATACTGTATATTATTTTTCTGTGTATTACTTGCAGTGAACCTTTAACTAACAAAAGATCCTCTGCTCCCCTGCCAATCCTCTTTCTCCTTCAAATTCTTATCTGGAGAAAGTGCCGCTTTGATATCCCACTTCATACAGTCATGTGACTAGCAGCCAAGGTATTTGGTCATGTGATCTCTGCTAGAGGGGAAAAGCAGGAATGAGATTGGCTCTTTTTTTTCAGCAGATATTCCAAGTGCCTGATGTCTCTAGCCAAATTAAATATTTTTTGATTTTTATGACTTGAAAGTAAACTTACACTATGAGAAAGATGCCGTTGTTGATATCTCAAGTTAAGATTATGGCGTCAAGCTTCGGTACTTTTGGCGTTATTGATCAGGTTAGTGACTAAGAAGGAATTCATGTCAGAGGATCAGCATCACTGCCAGTTATCCATCATTTTCAGAAAGAAGTCAGCAATTTTCTATAAGGGAGCAGGAATGGCAGATAGTCTGTTTTAAAGGTAGGTTCTCTTTACATTGGAATTAGATCCCCTCTCATCAATAACTTTGAGTTTACAATGAAGCGACCATTGTGGAATACTAAGAGTCTCATATTAGTCATCTATAACACTGTCAATGGCTTTCTGCCATCATACTAATTAAATATAAACACACAATCTGTCAGAGAAACCCTGTTAGAAGGAGCAGGTGTTCCATACTTTGTCAGTAAATGCATTCCCCGGGGTACCAAACTTGTTGCACACATTACATGGCACTTGATAATGTTTCAATTAATGTTAGACAAAATATTCAGGACATTTGCAGACTGTAAGATTAAAGGCAGAAGTCTTTGCAAACTTTTAGGGGAAACTTTCAGGATAATGTTCTTTATACATCGGCAGAGTGTGTGATACATGAAACATAATATGATTTGGCTGATATTTTCTTTTGCTTTATGTTTTTCTTCCAATTCTTTGCCAGTAACCTGAATCTTGAACAAATCCATTTGTAGTCCGCAGGGACAGTGAACTTCTGGTGCTTCAGCTTTTTACTCACATGTGTCTGTTGTTGGGTATTGACATCTGCGTCTCTGACCTTCCTCTGAACTCTTTTAGAAGTCTTTATCAAGATGGCTATGTTCTGTTCAGTATACAGTGCAAGCTTTGATTCACTTCATAGTCAATTGTGCTGTGATGAAGAATAAATGGGACAGCCCTTTTTAAATAATAAAAACGTTTCACACTGTTTTGGGAAAGCAGCTTTGTCCTAAGACTTCTCAAGGATATGTGTAAATGAGGCAGGACAAGTCCTGTCCACTTACATCACTTTAACACTTGTGCACACGATAGCCATGAACCCTAGAAACAGGTTAATAAAAGGTCCAAAAAACAACAATGGAAGTTTTTCCAAATGCTTCAGCTGCTTGATGCTCTTTTTTGACCCAACTACTTCATGAACATGCATATCATTAAATATGTATCTTCCTTCGTGCTTGTGTCACAAGTACTTACCCTGTACATGGCCCACCATTGACCGTGAAGGCTGCTGCCTTTTTTCCCATACATTTTTTGATGGGCACACAGTACTGCCAGTTGTTTGGCCTCCCAATGGAGTGTGGTATAGCAATGTTGGAGCTTCATTGCTTCAAAATCTGTATAATGAACCTGTGCCTAGGTTAAAGTCATTCAAGAATCTCTACATTCTGGAAAAACAGTACGTGAGCTTTAAACAAACCCTCACTGATCTTTGTAGCTGCAAGCATTGTGGAATAATTCATTCTAAAGATTTACAAAAAGACAGATTAAGTAATTGGAGTCCTACTCTCAGTAGTTCAGTCCAACCTTCTCCCCCTCCCAGAGCTCTTTCTCTGTGTTAACATTATTTGTTAGAATGCTGGAAGTCTGGGAGGAGATAGACAAGAACACGTTTTTAGTAGGCCCGGGGACAGCTAGTCACAGACATAAATAAAAGCCTGGAACAAAAGTAAACCCTTATTTTCAGTACAAAAAAAAACAACTTTTCCTGGAGTTTGGCTTTTCAAGTCTTGTATATGTTTGGCAAAAAGAGATATACAAGTGAATTAAAATTTGAAGTGTTAGTTGTAAGGCTAAAGAGGAAGACATGGGATCTTAAATAAGTCTTTGCTTTAAAGAAAACACCTTTTCACCCCTGCCCAACTTCCTTCTACAAATTAGCATACTTTAAATTGAGCAGTCTTCTGGCCAGTTATGTGATATACAAGGGTCCTCTTCCTCTTCTCCCTACCGTGGCAGGGGCAAGTCCTCAGGACAGCAGACAGCACTACTGTACTGTAATCCCTAGACCTTGATAATGACGCAACCCCAGGGAGTGCATACATTACAGCCTGAAATCACGGGAAGATGGTTGAATGATGCTGGCTATCATACAACAACAAAGACAATTGGGGCTGGACCTTAAAGTGGTAAGCCTCCAGAGGACAGAGTGTAGGGTAGGCAGGTGACACTTCATCCATGTTCCCCTTCTCGTTGGATGCCAAGTGTGGGTCACATAGGAGGCCTATCCCGGGTGGGTTCATCTGGGCTATGCTAGACACCTTGGATAGGGTCATGGCTTTACACATGGGGTACATTTACTTGTGTCATGCTCACCAATGACCTTGGACAGGGTGGAGGTTGCTTTCAGGGATAACTCAACCTTAAGGCGGCCCTCTAACTCAAAGCTGTCCTTACACTGTGTACACTTAAACAGATGACTGAACTCTAGTTAACTCTCTTCATGTTAATGTACACCACTACTGTCACTTGATGCATTTAGGAGACACATGCTGGGTCAATGCTCAGTCCACGTGTCCAGCATATCTGCTACCTCACTCCCAGTAACAGAATGGTTACACTGTGCGCCTAGCATGGGCTCCATGCGTGCACTCATTTAACTCTTGCTCTTCTGTACCTGTGCATAGTTGCCAACATTGAAAAAAAAATATGTGGGACACTTTCTTGGCTGTAGGCGGAGCCGAGCAATAATTAGGGGGTGGGGCATTCGTTTGTAGGTGTGACCTAGTAAAAAATAATAATTGCGGCGCGCTGAGCGCGTCGCGGCGAAAAATGGGTGTGGCTAATGTGAAAAGTGGGCGTGGCTTGCATGAAACGTGGGTGTGGCTTACGTGAAAGTGGACGTGGCTTAAATTGGCGTGGCTCAAGAGGGTGTGGTTAGAGTCTGAGATGAATGAGAGATGGAGAGGGAGAGGGAAAGGGGGAGAGGGAGAGGGGGAGAGAGGAATGACGGGACAGCAGCCCCAGATCCTACACAACAATAGCAATATGTGTATTCTAGAAAGTTTAACAATCAGCAGATAAAGATACTCCAAACACCTGGTGTTAACGCTTCAATCATCCCGGCACCATGGTTGTTATGGTGTCAGGATGATTGAAGCGCATTATTTCTATTATTACATTGTAATAAAAAATTAAATCATTCAACTCACCATAATGCCGAATCAGTGGGATCCCTGAGCGTGTCACTAGCCACGTCGCCTGCCACAAGCAGAGTCTGTCATTGCATCAGGTGCCCCCGGCAGAGTCTGTCCTTGCATCAGGTGCCCCCGACAGAGTCTGTCCTTGCATCAGGTGCCTCCGCCAGAGTCTGTCCTTGCATCAGGTGCCCCCGCCAGTGCAGCCCCCCTCAATTAGTGCAGCCCCCCCTCAGTGCAGCCCCCCTCAGTTAGTGCAGCCCCCCCTCAGTGCAGCCCCCCTCAGTTAGTGCAGCCTCCCCCCCTCAGTGCAGCCCCCCTCAGTTAGTGCAGCCTCCCCCCCTCAGTGCAGCCCCCTCAGTCAGTGCAGCCCCCCTCAGTGCAGCCCCCCCTCAGTTAGTGCAGCCCCCCTCAGTGCAGCCCCCCCTCAGTTAGTGCAGCCCCCCCTCAGTGCAGCCCCCCCTCAGTTAGTGCAGCCCCCCCTCAGTGCAGCCCCCCTCAGTTAGTGCAGCCTCCCCCCCTCAGTGCAGCCCCCCCTCAGTTATTGCAGCCCCCCCTCAGTGCAGCCCCCCCTCAGTTAGTGCAGCCCCCCTCAGTTAGTGCAGCCCCCCCTCAGTGCAGCCCCCGCTCAGTGCAGCCCCCCTCAGTTACTGCAGCCCCCCTCAGTTAGTGCAGCCTCCCCCCCCTCAATGCAGCCCGGCCACCGCTCAGTGGAGGAGCGGCCGGTGTTCTGCCGAGAAAGTTCCCCTCGGCAATGGCGGACCCCCTGTACTGCGCAGGCGCAGCGCTTGCGCAGTACGGGGCTGGGGAACTTTCAGCAAGACACGGCGACGGCGCCGTGTCTTCTGCTCGCTTCAGTGGAGAGGGGAGGGGCCGTGCATCCAAAGAAGCCGCTTCATTGGCTGCACGGATCGAGCCCCCTTCCCCTCTCCACTCAACACTAGAGGCAGATAGAGCGGCGGCGCCGGCCGCCATTTTGCTGGAGCCCACTGCTCCAAAAAAACAAAAAAAAAACAACATTCCCGATTTTCCTTATGGAAAATCCCGATTCGGGGCACTCTCCAATTGGGACGAGGGTCCCAAAATCGGGATTGTCCCGGAAAAATCGGGACTGTTGGCAACTATGCCTGTGTCGGGGACCTCTGAGCACTGATCTACTCCCTTTGCTGTGGGAGACAGACCACCAGGGGAGACAATGCCGACAACTACCTTGCAACAAGAGGTTGTCCCACCTCTCAGAGAAACACGCTTCAGGACAGGCTGCTTGCTAAACCTTTGTTACCCTAGGTAACCACTTTCTGCTTTCTGTACTGCATTAACCCTTGTACTGCTGTCTTCATACTTCAATGTGTTCCAACTGACCCAAGCTGTAAACTATGTGTGCCGGTTTCTTACATACACTTCTTTAGTAACTTCAGACTGGCAAGGACAACGTTTCAAAAGCTTTACTGGAAACTCTCAGCATAACTGTTCCAAAACAAAGTCTTTCCCCAACAACCCTGCTCCATTACGCAGGCTTGTGGCTGCCCCAGCGTATCTGCACACAAAATAATCCATAATTGATTGAATTTATCTTGGCAGTATCCAGTAGCTGTTGTTCTTCAGGGTGGACTGCAGGTCCCAGCAATCCCCCTACATGTGGAAGGTTCCTAGAGGCAAGCAAGGCTTTCTCTGGCAGATGCAGCAGAAGCTCTGTGTAGTGGCTGGAGATTACATGCTGATTTTTATTTTTAACATGCTGAGCTGTTTTTTTTTTTTTGGAAGTTTAACTTTAAACTGCTCATACTCTGACCTAACTCAAGCTTGGTCCAGAGCAAAGTTATTTTTAAAAGATAAAGCCATGTTCCAGACCTACCCTGTGAGATCTATTCTTTTGGTACCCTGCCAAACATCATTACCTCAAGCCAAAGAAGAAAAATCGAGGCAACCTGTGCAAACAGTATGTATGATGGAAGAGTTAGGGGGAGCCCATTTATACAGCAGTTATTGGCGAATAAGGCCTAAAAAAAATGTTCTATAGCAATAATGTTTCACGTGTATGGCCACCTAAATTTTATCTATCATTTATCTATCCTTCCATTCTTTATAGCTCATGCAAGCTCTCTCCTGTGCTGATCACATTACCAAAATAAAACCCTAGGTTGTTGATTAGGTGACCAGCACTAGAGAGAACTTGGAGCAGCATTTTCTTCAGAAAGGCAAATATTTTAATGTGGGTGGGGTGAAATTACTGCGCTAACCGTAAATGTGAATCTAAGCAGCCAACACAAAATTCGACCAATTAAAACAGAAGATAACACATGGTGTAGAGCTAGAACAAAATATTGGCATGTAAATCATATGCAAAATATATCAAACAAAGCAATAATGAAACATAAAATGCCAAGTACAAAAAGTCTCTAAATGACCAAATACAAGTACAAATGGTTGTATGGTGATAAAATTCATATAACGGTGGAACTACAAAAGATTGTCTGGTGAATAATGTTCATATAATGGTGTATTAATGCCACAATATGTAAGAACAGTCCATTTGGGGAAGAGGGATCCAAGAAAGTGGTCTAGTGCAGAGGAGAAGATGCATGGAGAAACCCAGAAAGCCACAATTGGATCACCCGGGATAGTGCGTCCTTGGCCCACTTTAGGGGGGTAAATACTGTTACCGGATGATGTGGACACACATGCCAGCGGCAGTTGGTCAATCAGGCAGAAAGCACCGAGTAGGTAGATTCCAAGAAGTAACACTGGACCTCTGACGCCGAAAGTTGCAGTTCTGGTGGAAATCTTCCAAGATATGGATAGTAGAAATCATTTAAAATATGGATCAGCAAATATCTCCAATGAGCTGTGTGAGGATCATAGAAAGAAAAAAGCCTCCATATAGTGAAGGTCAAACGAGATAAGATTTATTTAAAAGTACAAACATCGGATAGGATGTGTACAAAAATGGTGATCACGAAATTAAAAGCAATGTGGGGAGCTAGACTAGCAAACCGACGCGTTTCATCCCACTGGACTTCAATTGGGGTATTAGCCAGCTCCCACCACATTGCTGGCTTTTATAATAAAACATAATTGCAATGAGAGCTCAAAAAACAGCGTACCCCCGCCGCAGTTCCCAAATCCAGAAGCATGGCTGTCGGCGTGAGCTACACGCCTCGTTCTGATGACCACTAGGCGCAACAATGCCGATCACGTGACTCAATGTGTGACGTCCAAACAACGCCAATCGCATGACTCGACGTGTGACGTCCGTGTCTTACTATGATAACCTGTCATGATGTGTAACACGTACATAGTGTGCGTGCACGCCAAGCCTCAGTAATGACTCACAAAAAGATGATGTAGGTAAAAAACACTGTCAAATCAGGGAATTGGCAATAAAATTAAAAAAAAGGGGACATCCCACATAGAGATATCATACAGGACACATACATACATGAGGACACATTATATGTACATAAAAAAACTCATGGAAGCATATTGAAGAGGGATATAAAATAAAATAACGCTAAGCTTGATTAATAAAAGCATTAATATTCCAATCTATGTTCATGCCAAACAGGGAGTAAGATTTGAGCTTGTGTATCCAGAACGTCTCAAGTCTGGAAACCCCTCGTAGACATGAATCACCCCTCCAATGGGGAATGAATTTGTCAATGTTTTGGAACTGTGTTCCAGCAGGATTTCTGTTATGGTATTTTAGATAATGATAATCACAGCGTCCCCCGTCATTAGCTAAAATACCATAACAAAAATCCTGTTTGTACTTTTAAATAAATCTTATCTCGTTTGACCTACACCATATAGAGGCTTATTTCTTTCCATGATCCTCACACTGCTCATTGGAGATATTTGCTGATCCATATTTTGGATGATTTCTACTATCCATATCTTGGAAGATTTCCACCAGAGCTGCAACTTGCACTTCCGGTGTCAGAGGTCCAGTGTTCCTCCTTCTCAGAGTCTACCTACTAGGTAAATATTTTAGCCTGTTTATATTACATTATAGTTTTAGCAATAGGGCCACTTTATGATTTTTTTGTTTTATGTTTTTATTTTTGTATAATCTTTATCTATTTTTATTGATATGTTTTGACTCACCAAGAAATGGAAACAAAAAATGCATGTGCAAATGAGCACTATTCTATTGAAATTAGAAAGTTGTAACATTAGAACAAAAAACAAAATTATTCCTAGATGCTTAAACTGATCCAGTGCCTGTAGAGTTAATAGCTTAATAATCTGAACTTCTCAGTGCAATGAGAAGAACATTTATTGGACAGAGCCATGGAGATCTATTCAGAGCAAAATCAATTCACCTAAACTCTGCAAAATGGTCAATCAATGGTGAAAAATCCATCATATGCAGCGACCTAGTGTTTTCAGCTGAACGAATCGCGCCTTCCTGTTATTATACAACAATGAGCATTTGCTGGCTGAGCCATTTAAGCTGTTTTTATGAGCAATACAGAATATACGGAGCTATTATTTTTCTGGAGATTGCAGCAACAATGAACATAATAGGAAGGTAAACAATAGATATATTGCATAATTGTATTTATTTAAAAATGGGTGAACACTTGGCTTATCCTGCCATAAAATCCTCTCTTAGCAGCCTCCAGTGTATTGTTATGTTTTAATAACCATGGCATGTACCGGGATTCTTCCACCAAGAATTCTGTATCACCGACATGGCTGCCAGAAGCCGTAGGTGTCGCTTTGCTAACAGGGAAAGCAAACGGTTAAAGCTAATAAAATTGTCTTCTGGGTTTTGTTCATGACCTTGAGCAAGTCACTATGTCTTCATCCCTCAGGCAAAAAAGATGAAATGATTGAGCTGAGTCGCTTAAGTCTTCCATAGATGTATTGACTATGCTGTTCAGGCTAAACCAGACATGAATGTTGTCTCTTCTTCTCTGGTTTGTTAACAAATTACAAAATGTAGTATTATGTTACTACAGTGAAATTTCAACAAAGTAAACACTCAATGCCATTATTTTTTCTGAAATTTGCTTGAAAAAAAAAAAAATCTGCCCCCTTTTTACTTTTTGTGTTTTAGTTCGGTGTATTTAGGATAATTTATTCTAGTGCTTGTATTTGTATTTATTTGTCCCTTTTTGTGTGTATTTAATCATCTGTGTACTGTTTGAGGTTTTTTATAAGCATGCTTACGTGGGTATCAAATTAATATTACAATTGTACTTTTACGGTAACAAAAGGCAAAACTGAATCAGTACATAGGCTAATTTATTATCAGAGTCTAAATTATTATTATAAAATTTAAGGCAACAGTGAATTGTGTGCACGGACTCTGGTCTTTCCC
This sequence comes from Aquarana catesbeiana, assembly GCF_042186555.1. Taxonomy (NCBI): domain Eukaryota; kingdom Metazoa; phylum Chordata; class Amphibia; order Anura; family Ranidae; genus Aquarana; species Aquarana catesbeiana. Next base: position 881,251,083 of record NC_133324.1, read on the forward strand.
CCCCATTTGGTATATATATTTACTAGGTTTTAATTAGGAAGAAATGCAGAAAAAAATAAAAAAATGCATTTTCTGTAATTTTCCATTGCAAATTATACATATTTTATGAACCCAGTTAATTATCCCAAATTATCCCAGGTGCAGTTTCCAGCCCTGCTACCAGCAGCATATCAAAATCCACGACAAGCTGAAATATGCAGCAGCTGAATGCTGTACCAAGTGGTACTTGCATTTAGGGCTGTTTGCGTTCAGGAACCTATGCCTGGAAACACAAGTATTCTAAGTTCGAGGCATGCATGCGTACGGCCCTAAAAACGAGTATCACTTAGTTACTTACCACTCTGTTACAGATTTTGACAGGCTGCTGGCAGTGGGGCTGGACACTGTAATTGTGCCTCCCGGGCACCTGAAAATGTTGATATTTGACGCACAGGGGACAAGTCACTCATGTACATGTAGCCTTAAGGTCAGATTTTAATTTTTATAATTTCAAATTAAAATTCCAAATGACTTCACTTATGTGTGGATTTGACACTCCTGCAGTAAACTCAAACATCTAACATTCAAACGTTAAGATGTTTGCTCTACCTCCCTAAATGGGAAGTGGCATGAGGATTTACCCACTCTAACCGAGAAAGATTGGGATGCCTGCCTGGATCAGTTTGTGACGGATATTATCTTGGCTAGGGACAGGTTTGTCAAAATTGTATTACACCCCAATGAGGCTGTCCAGTATTTACCCACAAACATCAGCTGTTTATCACAAGTGCTCTACTGAAGAGGGCTCTCTTTTCCATATGTTATAGCTCGGTCCTAGATTGACATGTCATTGAAGACATGTCGAGAGGAGAAATATCTACTATCCATATAGTGGGATGAGTGGCCGTCTCTTCAGACCTTTCTATATTCCGCATGGGAATGACTGATAATCTTGGGGAATCTCAATATGTAAAATGGCTCATTTTCTATACTGCCTTCTATGCTAGAGTGGAAGATGGTGATTAATAAGGTCCTACACATACTGTATATAAGCAAACCTATGCTGGTCGCAACTGTCCTAAGAAATGTAATACAATTTGGGCAAACTGGATAGACTTTGAAAGTATAACTGTCTATGCTTAATCAGTGTTTTTTTTGTAGACATAACATAGCCCTGTAATGTTTACACTCCACTGATGCTTTCACAGATTACCATCAACGCCTGCCCTCCCGCCATCCCTCACCTTCTTTTATCACTCTTTCCTTCCTTTTACCCCATACTCACCCCTTTAGATTGCAGGTAGGTTCCAAGGGTAGGCAGTCCTGCTAGACAACGTCTGCAACTGATATTGCTATCCATATATCCTGTTATGGATTTTCTCTGACATAGCTCTTTTGTACTTGATTTGTGTATTCTACTGTACATATCTTGTATGGTTCAGTACGAATCCCTAATAAGATTACACTGACAGAAAAAAGATGTTTGCTCATCTCTAGCCCTGACTTCTGTACTTGCACTTTGAATTGTGGAAGAGTCAGAAGAGGAAGTTACCAAACCGTGACTCAGCTGACAAGTCTACATTTGCATACAGTGATCAGCTGTTTTCAAGGGTGTGCAAGGCTGCACTCAGATAATTTTAACAGTGATCAACAAGCAAGTAAGTCTCTGTATGTGCAGAAGCCTCTCCCTTCTGCAAGATATTTGACACATTCCCATCCAGCCCCGGTGTTCCGTTATTATGGTCTGTATGCCTGGGGGGGGGGGGGGGTAAGGGGGGTGTAGGATCAACCAATCACATGACCACTGTGATTGATTGTCACAGTGGTCACATGATTGGGTGCAGGTTCCACTGTCTCCTGATCATTAGTATGAACCAAGAGCTGTGTATGACAGTCACTGTGCTAGGAGCATGTAGCCCTCAGCACAAAAAGCTCTGCTGCCCATGGTCGCATATGTGCAGCATGTGATTGTTAGAGCCCACCCCCGTTGGTGCCACACATATGCATTACATGGGCAACAAAAGGTTAAAGAAACTCGTTCAGAACAAAATGACATAGCCCATACACTGACCTACTTATATTCACCTTTCTGTGCCCCCCTTCTCCCCTTTGCTCCTTTGGAGCCACTTCAAATACAGTGTATGGGAGAACATGTGACCTCATTGGTGCAATGCTCAGGCCTAGCATATGGCTTGGCCCCAACACTGTCACATGAGGAAGAGAAAGACATCAACACTGTGAAGTGAGGAATAAAATTAGTATTTGTATTTATTCCTTTCCCTCCTAGCCAAATTACTTAAGACTTAACCCATGCAGTGTAGGGGAGATCCCATTGCATGGGTACTCATAATCATCTATCCAGAATGGATTTAGAAGTTAATTCTACCCAGCTTTAGATGGAAACAAATAAGCCAAATCATAGAGACCTACATAATTTACTGCAGTGCATTAGGAAAATTGCAGAAGAAAAAGATGACACCAAGTGGCAGTTAGGAAAAACTGGAAATTCCCGGAGGCAACATCTCGCCAATGGATTTCCCAAGTGAACTACAGTGTGCCATTCATCTTGTGAGCAACCACACAGAACTGAAATATCCATTATGGGTAGAGATGACCTGCAATATTTTTAGATTTCGTTTTTTCACATGCTGCTTATTTTTCTCAATTGTCGTTTTTCCTACAGAAGACACCGACAGTCCATAAACCCTGAGCACAATGAAACAATTTAACCAATCATCTTGCCATACATCTTCTGCTAAGGTGCACTTGAAGCTATGTTAGCAGAATGCTATTTCAAGAAAGGAAAGAAAACTTCTTTCAAGTACTTTTAGTGCTTTGTAGATTTTATCGGATGGGCTGAAGTGCTCCACTTTTCAGAGTTTGTCCCATGCTGTTATTTTTCAAGTAGATCTATAGGCTTACATAAAGTCCTTCAAATCCCAGTGATGCACTGCAGAGAGCTGGTAAAAGCAGCTTTAACAATCTTAGCATTATGGTTTCTATTTGAATGAAATGTATTACTGTATCATTGCTGCAATTAAAGGAAACCTGCCATAAGAGAAATGTGGGGGCTGCTATTGCTGAATTGGATGTAGAAGTGGATGTAAACTCGATTCATGAAATCTGAGCTGGGCACATATATCTGCAGTGTTTTCTTATCTCCCTTCAAAGCACTAAGTCCTGCGACTTTCTCCTGCTCCGTTCTTCTGTTATCAGCATGATAACTTCTGAAAAGTTTTGTCAACTGTGATAAAACCAGCCTCAATTTTGTTTTGTGGGAGGTTGCTATAAATAGATTAGCATAGATTGCTAAATTGATTGCCAACGTCCATCTTACCACCTGCCCTCTGGATCCTGTTCCCTTGCAAATGCTACATATACCCTCTAGCTCTATTCTACACTCTCTAACCCACATCTGCAATCTCTCCCTCCCCCATACTTAAAAAGCCCTCACTGGACCCATCTAATCTTAACAACCCAAGCCCCATCTCCTTGCTCCCCTTATTATCCAAACTCCTTGAACGTCTAGTCTACAACCGACTGAGCGTCCACTTTGCTGATAATAGCCTTCTTGATCCCTTTCAGTCTGGATTTCGTCCCTTAACATTTCACAGAATCTGCTCTCCTAAAACTAACAAACGTTCTACTAAGGGCCAAATCTAAGGGACACTATTCTGTACTCCTACTCCTGGACCTCTTTGCTGCCTTTGATACGGTTGACCACCCCCTCCTCAAAAAAAAATCCACGCGTTTGGTCTCCGTGACTGTACTCTTCGCTGGTTCTCTACCTACTTATCCAACTGCACCTTTAGCTTTACTTACAATTCTACTTCCTCCTCTCCTCTTCCTTTCTCTGTTGGGGTCCCCCAAGGTTCTGTTCTTGGACCTCTCCTATTTTCAATCTACACCACCTCCCTGGGCCATCTCTACCCTGACGACACTAAAATCTATTTCTCTACCCCTCAACTCATCCCTTCAGTCTCCTGACGTATCACTAATTTACTATCAGATATATCAGTCTGGATGTCGCACCACTTCCTCAAACTTAATCTATCCAAAACCGAACTTATCATTTTTCCTCCCCACGTGCCTCTTCCCCTGATCTCCCTGTCAAAATCGATGGCACAACTATCAGCCTATCCCAAAATGCCAAGGTCCTAGGAGTAGTCCTGGACTCTGAACTCTCCTTTAAGCCCCACGTCAAATCACTGTCCATATCTTGCTGCCCCAACCTCTGCAACATCTCCAAAATACGCCCCCTTCTAACCAACAAAGCTCTTAATTCACTCACTGGTCATCTCTCGCCTCGATTACTGCAACTCCCTCCTCATTGGCTTACCTCTGCATACTCTATCCCCCCTTCAGTTCATCAGGAATGCTGCTGCCAGACTCGTCCACCTTACCAACCGCTCTGTCCCTGCTACTCCTCTCTGTGAATCCCTCCACTGGCTTCCGCTCACCCAACAAATTAAATTCAAAATACTAACAACTACCTACAAAGCCATCCACAACTCTGCCCCCAGCTACATCACTGGCCTAGTCTCAAAATACCAACCTAATCGTTCTCTTCAAGACCTCCTGCTCTCTAGCTCTCTCATCACCTCCTCCCATGCTCGTCTCCAGGACTTTTCCAGAGCCTTTCCAAGCCTATGGAACTCCTTACCCCATTCTGTTCGTCTATCTCCTACTCTATTAGCTTTTAGACGATCCCTGAAAATCCTCCTCTTCAGAGAAGCCTATCCTACCCACACCTAACAACTGTATTTTCATTTTGTCCATCTGATCATCCCCCACAGCTACTACCCTTTGTTCCACTTGACCCTCCCTTCTAAATTGTAAGCTCTAACGAGCAGGGCCCTCTGATCCCTCCTGTATTGAATTGTATTGTAATTGTACTGTCTTCCCCAATGTTGTAAAGTGCTGTGCAAACTGTTGGCGCTATATAAATCCTGTATAACAACAACAATAATAATAATAATAATTAGTAGAGAGCTTGCCTTGTCACAGCACAGCTCTGCAAGTCTCTGCCTATGTGGAGGGGAGATGCCTTTCCTCCAATCAGCTGTCTTGCTTATATGCCAAGACTTCACTCCCAGTGCTGAACAGGAAGAGAAAATCTCTAACACGATGTGCATTTTCTAAAGTATATATAAAGCTGAAGACAGCAGATATACATGTAAAACCTTATGTAGGGAAATTTGTTTCTTCTCTGGGTATCATCTGAGGCTGTTCACTTCACTGGGTATATGTGAGGGTTTACATCCACATTAAAAAAAACAGTTACCTGACTAAAATGCTAATCCTATTCTCCACTGCTTTTGAGTTATTTGGGTTGACTCACTTAAAAAGTTAGTTCACAGATTCAGAAAAAAAAAGAAAAAGGTGAACTAACACCGTACACCCCCCTCACCCCCAGGTCTCCACTGTACTTACCTCCATAGGTGATGCGTTGTCAGTGCCCAACTGCCCATGCAAATGGTGCAGTGGTCAAGGTAATTTGAAAGCATCACCCATGGAGACAAGTACACCGAGGACCCGGGTGGTGGGGAGGGTGTACGGTGTTAGTTCACCTTTTAATTTTTTCTGAAAAGATTAACTAATCCTTTAGGTAGTAGAGACTATTCACCTATCAAAGTGAATGGTAGTTAATAAAGTGAAGCTGTGTTTACCTAATCCAGTCATATGCTAGTAAATGCTCCGTTTAATTTTCCTCACATGCAATTAAGTGTTCAAAGTAATCGTAACTTCAACTTATTCACTAATATGCACTTTCCAAAGCCTTAGCTCCTTTAATAAATCAACCCTATTGACTCATGCAGGTAAGACATTCTCACTTGCTGCAGCCAGAAATAACCATGTATCTAGTATTTTCAGCAAAGATAGCAAACATATTTCTCTCAAAAACTCAGAAAAGAAAGTGCTAGATGGGTGTTATAGTTCAGCAGATTTGGCTACGTAGGGATGTGTTCCCCAACAGCCTTGCTGTATTTTATTTTCCTCTTCATTTTGACAGTTTTATTTGCAGAGCATTGCACCCCAGGATGATGTGTATGACATCACCTGCCAATTATTTTGGCAGGTCCAGAGGGTCCTGTCTGTTATGTCAGCTGGCCAACTCCTCGTCATTGGTAGGTTGGACCTATCCTAAGTTATGCATTGCTTCTGGAAGGGTTCTTTGTTAGCCCGCCCTCCTTGGGAGAGGGTTTCCTTGATAGCCATTCCCCTCCGGGGGTAGGAACTCTGAGAGAAGACTGTATTCCTGGTTTTAGGCACCAGGTTTAAGCCCAGGCTTACAGAGTACTGTCCCTCTGTTGGAGGAGGCAAGCCTTGTAGGCCTAAGAAGAATTTTTGCTAGAGTCAATACTGGAACTGGGTTACACCCAAACCTCCTATTATATGAGGCCGATGGGCACTGGGAAAAGTTTTGTGTGATGTTTCTGGATGCTCATACCCTCCCAGTGACTAGCAATGAGCCGTAGACGCACCATGTGAGTTTTGAATATTCCAACTCATATCTCCTCCTGTCCTACCTACCAAGGCCAAGTAAAGCACTGATAGCACTTCAAATGTTGACCTTCTGTCTTCAAGGATACATAATTGTGAACGATCCTTGGGACCAGAAATATCCCAAGGGGGAGTCCCTCTTGTATAGAAAGACCCCTTTAGGTTGAAGTTCTCTAAAGATTTAGAGAACATAAGAACACTAGATGGTAAAATTCCTACATAGAGGAGGCTGAAGATCCCTTGTCACCCAGATGCTGCTACAGCATTGGGATGTAATTGGGATGTAAGTCATCTTACATGATCCCCTAACCAAAACACCCTTGAATGTACAAGCCGGTTCTAATTATTTCTGGACTATACCAGTTTCTGAAGTGGCCCCTGTGGTATAGAGTGCTGCATTGTGATAAATCCATCTGTCTGAAGACATACCCTATTGGGACACACAACCATATCAGTTAACCTAGCACTCTAAACCCCCCTTTCCATATTAATCTCAGGACAGGTGTGCCATAAAAAGTAATCTTTTAAATTCAAACAACATTTACATTTATATTGGCTAAATGTATATATTTTGCTTATAATTGAAGGAATCGGGAGCTCTCTTTGGACACAGTTGATGTCAGACGATTGCCAGGGATTTATACTGATTCTCCAGGAAATTCCAGCATAACCTATTGATTCTCCCACTGACTGCATATAGTCAGGGGAGATTTGGCAAAGGAATGCATAAAGACATAAAATCTTTACCCTACCTGATCGTAACTGGGCTGATCAGATGAAACTCATATTATGTCCACATGTAGGCACCGTATAGATTATTTTGTTGTGCTTACCATGCTGCACATTTCTTGTGCTGTGAGTTCCAGATGATTGCAAATGGCAGATTTTTTTGAGCTGCATTGTAGTGTTGGAATGGATGCTGTACAACCTGTAGTCATAAATAGTAACCCAATCTATAAAAATCAGTCTGACTAAAGGTCATCTTTTCCTAGAAATAGAGCGGGACTCGAATTCATATTCATTCATACCAGGTGCATGTGTCTCAGCTCAGGCTAATGTATGTAAGCTTGTGGGAATATTATACATAGATTGTAAAGAATTCTGTTTAATGAAGTTGAATGTGAAAATGCAGAACAGGCCAAAAAAACTATTTTGTTCTTAACCATGAGAACCGTGCTTTTATGAACCCAACTGAAATTCTATGGAGGAAATGTAGTAAACACAATGGGGTGGATTTACCAAAGGCAAATAGACTGTGCACTTTGGAAGTGCAGTTGCTCCTTGCAAGTACAGTTGCACTCATTTTACCCAGAGATTAGTGAATGTGGTGAAGGTTCATTTTGTAAAGAATGCCCAATCATTTGCAAGGAAAAAAAAAAGCAGAATTTTTGCTTTGACATGATAGGATGATGAAAAACAGCAGAGCTTTACCGCATTCACTAAGCTCTGTGGAAAATGAGTGCAACTGCACTATTTGCCTTTAGTAAATCCAACCCATTGAATTTTATCATGTGTATTATAGCATTTTATCTGAATTGCAAAATGTGGAAAAATGCATGAATGTATTCCTAGTAAGGTGACCCATCAAGCTTTTCTACATCTTTTGCTCCTTTCAGCACATCACAGCAGAGGAAAGAACCACAATCACATGATACAGCTGGGTAATTGAATCCATTTTTATTAAAAGGTATATTGGGTGTGGGCCTCTCTTTTGACCATGCCGGTGAAAGTAATAGTTATTTTAAACCCCCACCCCCCACCCTTTGTATTATAAACTCAAACTTTCTTTCACCCTTCCCCCATGTGACTCTGACAGATTAGTTTGGAGCTCACAGAGGACTTCCATGTCCAATCCAAAATGGCGTAGGAAAGGTAACTACTGTATATAGTGAGAAATGGAATTGGGATAGAAGGGACTTTTAAGGTGCCAAAACAAATGAAACTATAATATATATAATAAAAAGGTTTTATTGAACATAGGTTAAAAAAGTAAAGCAATCCTAGTGATAAACATTAAGATAAGACCAAATTTTTCAAGGATATAATGTATTACTGTACAAAAACATTATTCTCGACATGTTTCGCTAGAGTATATAGCTTCTTCAGGAGAATAAAAAAAAAAATTGCAATACATAAAAAATATACATAATACAATCTAAATAACTGCATAGAACCTAATACCAACAATATATGAAAAACAAAAAACATATAAATAAAAAACAAAATTGTTTTGGATCAGCCATAGCTACTTCTTACCCCAAAAATAATTTCAGGTCGGTATGCGAACACACCAGGACAACTGCATTGCCAAATACTAAGATATCAGTGTGTCATAGAAGAACCATTAGGCCCATTTGAAAATCTAGAAATGTCAAAATATAAACTATACCATATACCCATTGAAAGGAATCCCAAAATAGATGCCCACTGACATCTACAATGTGAACAAATTAGTTAAAAGGTGATCACCTAAATTGCATACAAAACTGATTTAAAAGACTTGGAAGCTGTTAATTTCCTTTCTCAACCACTAGAGGGAGCAAGGACATTGTGAAGACAACAAAGCTGGGAGTATGACAAAAGAAAAGAAAACCCTTTAATTAAGTCTCGTGGCTCACACATGCATCCAGTCTATTGGCCAGTGAAAATGTGCAACACTACATACTACACACTTACCTTCTAGCTAAATTAAGCCAAAAGAAACCAGACAGCCTACAGAGAGAAATCATGCAGTGTTCATCATCAAAGGCATTAGATTGTAATGACTCCAAATTCAATAGGTCTGCAGGGCATGCATAACAAAGTTTCCCAGAGCAGTTAGCACAAAAAACAGCCAAGAAAAATTACATAATACAACATATAAAGCTTAAATTCATTACCCTGGAGACTGCAGAGGTTACAGGGCTCCTGGATGGACACATGGAGGGTGATCTTTGCAAATTAAGCCACCTCCATGCTAGGCTATTTATAGTCCTCCCGCTTGAATCTGCCAATCAGGTGCAGACGTCTAGAGGTGCCGATTGATGCCTCATCGGCCATTTTGGAAAGTCTGAAATCGTATTTCTGAATACAGCATTACCCACACTTGACAATAACATTGAGGCAATACAGAAAAAAGGCTGAAAACCACCTGTATTCCACATCTAACTCACAAAGAAAGGGGAAAACAGAAAAAAGGCAACTTTTCAGTGTTGGCCATGACCATGTAGTAAGTCCCTGTAGATTTGAATAAGGCCATACTCCAAAACTAGAGACACTATTGCCTTGTTTCCACTGAGCAGATCGGTTCGGCTCGGTATGGTACGCTATTTTGAGTGTTTCCATTGTGAAAGTGGCCCATACAACCGAACCGCACCATTCTGGGTCCTGCTTCAGATGTGGGGGCCATAGAAAATGGTATGGTTCAGTTAGGGCAGAGCTACGATACATTCCACTGATTGGTGGACATATGACACCATGCTAGGCATTTTTTCGAAACCCACCTATGGCCCCTGGTGGTCCGACTTGCAGTGGAAACGCTCACCTAAATAGGCCGGACCATTCTAGGCCTTCCAAACTGTACCGACCCAAACCGATCCACTCAGTGGAAACGAGGCATATGGGGTTAATTTAGCAAGTAGATTTTGCATTTTGAAAAATGCAGTGCAGTTGATTCAGAGCTTAGTAAATGAGGTAAAGCTTCACTTATAAAGAATACCCAATCACATGCAAAGAAAATAAAAAAGATTGCATTATTTTCTTGCACATGATTGGATGATGGATGTCAGCAGGACCCTGTCTCATTTACTAAGCTCTGGAGCAAGAGCACTTGTAGAGTGCAAATGCACTTGCAAAGTGCACAGTCTATTTGCCTTTAGTAAATCCACCCCTATAGGTGTGGTACCATTCAAACCTATGGGGACTAACTGCGCAGGCATGGCCAGCTCCAAAAAAGCCAGAGTAGGGTAAGCATTGGAATCCGGTGCCACTCCTTTTCCCATCTTCTGCATCAGCTTCCTTTGCGACTGTTAGCATTTGGTCATGTGGCTTCCTAGAGCCGCAAAGTTGGCACTGGAAGACATCCCTCCGCCAGATGCTGTGCTTGCAGGTGTGAATGGAAAAAAAGAAAAAAGCACACTGCTGTTCGGAAATCATCCCTGTCATTCTTTTATTTAACTCGCCAGGTTTGCTTTGAAACCCCATTGAATTTAATTCAATATGTTGTACTTTAGGCAGACATTGTTTAATTCATTTCACTGTTGTTTTTTTTTTTATAACCTACTGCTTGCATTGTGCAGGTCAAATGTCAAAAACCGGCATGTTGTGGTAGATTGTTAAAAATTACATCTGACTAGTATTTATTGTTAAAAAGCATCATTCAAGAATAATTGAGCATTTCAGTAAATGTAGACTTTTTCAGCACATTTAAATGGCAACCTTTTGATAGCAACCATTTGCTGCTGGAGTTATTATTTAATCACATTTGTTTGTGCTCTGCTAATGTCTTCAAACGTCCTATTACGTCAGATGTGTTTAATGTATCTAATTTATCAATTTGCTGCACTCAGGAAACCTATTATCTTGTATTCATTATTCAAACAATCATAATCTAGATGGGTACAGCTGAACATAGCAGCTCCGTCCTTAATATCTGGCACTAACTTCCAGGGATAAAGCCAGGCTTTAAGATTTGTCTATGGGAATAAGTGTCACTGGACAGTTCATAACCTCATAAATAAATGTGAGTATCTGCTTCTGGGTTTGTGTGATTTTCCCTGCATGGCTTGCCTTACCACTTCAGCTCCGGAAGATTTTACCCCCTTCATGAGCAAACAATTTTTTGCTATTTGGCACTTTACTACTTTAACTGATTATTGCACAGTCATGCAATGCTGTACCCAAACAAAATTTATATCATTTTTTCACACAAGTAGAGCTTTCTTTTAGTGGTATTTGATCACCACTGGGTTTTTATTTTTTATTATAGAAATTAAATTAGTGAGGTAGGCAGCAGGCATCTTTGGGTGTAAGGAAGCTAGATAGACAATTAGACAGATTAATAATTAGTAATTTAGGTGTAGTAGGTGAGGATTATTGTATAAATAATGGCTGGAGAACCTGAAATATCCCCCCCTGAAGACACCTGATTGGCTGACGAAACGCGCTGGTAGGGGTTACCCTGTGATGTCATTTTCGGTCAGTGAAATGCATTTCCTGGTTTTTACTGTTTATTTTTATTGATGAATGAGGGCAACATATTTGTATTAATACTTTATTTTAAATAAAAAAACATTATTGCACTATGTGAGCCCCCACCTCTGTTCCTATACATGGTGGATGTGACATGAGGAGTCTCCTGCAAAAGACCCGGGAGGGGAATATCCACAAACCTTGGAGACTTTGATGCTGAGAGGCACAAAGTCAAAAGCATCTGGTGAGTGACACTGGGCACAGAGCAACGCATGCAGCACTGTGAAGTAAGATTAGCAGCACTGAATCACTTTTAATGTCTGGAGCACCTTATGATGACATATTTTGGAGCACTTTAAGCACAAGAATTTTTGCAAGAGACATTTTTTGGAATTTTTTTGGGACTTTTTACTTTGTGTGTTGTTGTTCACTTAAATGCATAAGTCATAAGGATGTGCATGGCAGTACCACTGTGTTATTGATAGCATGATAAAGGCAGCGCTGTGAATAGTGATATACAGTTCAAACAAGTGCCTAAAGTTTCTGGTTTGGGTATTGGATGAACAGCTAGCAGTCCAAGGTTAACATTTATGCTATGGTAAATTTATCATAATAAATGAAAATAGACAAATAATTTTGAAAAAAACTATTTTGAAAAAAAAAAAAATTTACTTTTTGCTATAAAAAATATCCAATAAATAAAATACAAAATAAAATGTCTTCATAAGATTCAGCCTAAAAAAATATTGTGCTACATGTCTATGGTAAACAAAAATCCCAATAAGTGTATATTGATTGGTTTGCGTGAAAGCTATAGTGTCTACAAACGATGAAATAAATACTGGGATTTTTACTTATTTATTTTTATACTAGTAATGGTAGCGACAAGTGACTTATAGTGAGACTGCCATAGTGCGGCGGGCAATCCGACACTATCCAATGACCATCAGTGACACTAATACAGTGATCAGTGCTAATTATATATAATATACAGATGTCACATTGGGGTTTATTTACTAAAGCTGGATAGTGCATAATCAGGCTCACTTCTGCATAGAAACCAATCAGCTTTCAGGTTTTATTGCCAAACCTTAATTGAGCAAACTGAGGTTAGAAACTGATTGGTTGCACCAGATTCTGCACTAGCTTTAGTAAATCTACCCCATTGGGAGCAGCGGCTGGGTCTGTTCAGCCTTTGCATCCCAACCAACATCAATGGGAATGCCTGCATATGGATGCATAGAATACCTGTACATCCTCATGTGGGTAAACACTGCCCTACACGGAATACAGATTGATACTCCCCATGTGAATGAGGCCCAATGCTGTGTATTTTGATAGCACTATAAAAATATAGGAAATAAAGGGTTGATCATTTGCGCATTGTTGTGACACATGGTGTGAAAGTCTCTTCTAATATTAAAGAACCGGCACATGACTGGCACGCAGTGGCAATCATTCAAATTGATAAAATACATTAAGATAAAGTCCCTGTCAGGGAGCCAGTGTGATAAAGAAGCACCTGTCTGTCTCAATTTGTAAAAAAGGCTTTTTTATCACAAGTTTATTCATGCAATGTGGATGTAATTATGTAAGCAGAAGTCAGCTCCTGAGGTGCTTGTTGACAGCTAAGTAATTTCACAACCAAGTTACACGGTCACATCACATTGTATGGAGACCATGGACAGGCCAGGGAAGATTTCCATGCTCTGAATTATGAATTCTGTTAACACAAGGAAACTTGTACTTCTGAAAATTATAGGTGTATGGATGTCTGCAGATTCTATGCCTATTCTATGCCTTTAGATCTTTAGGAGTCATTCATTCTGAACAAGTATGCCTCAAGTAAAGTCAAAACTCCTTATCTGCCAATGTGCTCCAGGTCAGGGCCTGAGAGCATATCGAAGTCACAGCATCAGAATGAAGGCCAAGCAACTAGCTTTTTCAGAAGGTGAGGTCAGCAATGGAAGTCCACATATTTTCTTTTGTATGGGTTTCCTTTAATCAGTTGTCCTCTGATGCAGGCTTTGCAGAACTTAAAATATAAATGGTAACAATTAATTTCTCCTATTTGTTCCCCTTTAATATCTTACATATGTCATTAAAAGTGTTTTTATATCTGTTTAATAAGTGTAAACAAAAATACCTGTTGATCCTGCCAGAAACCCAGTGATCTCCTAACTTCCTTACTGAGCTGACTACACACTGACTCTGCTGCACACAAATCCTAAACAATGTTATTAACCCTGCCCAGGGTATCCCTGTGAACTACAGTATACTCACCCCCATTGTAATGGAAATAAGGAGAAGGGAATGTGTTCAGTAGTCCAAGTCAGAAGTGAGTAGGCGAGGGTGACAACGCTGCTCCTGTTTCAGAATCACAATCAGAATACTTTATTAATCTCTTAGGAAATTATTGAAGATTAGGTACAGTACTGTGAGTGAGCAAAGTCATCCTAAGACTGGAAGTGTGTTACTGGCAGGATCACTAGGTGAAAAACAAAGGAAAACAAGTATGAATAAAATAATGCTACATCTAAAGACTGATGAGCTGTAATATTCTTGTTTTTGATTGTTAGAATTTAAAGCCAAACTCAAGCAAGCAGTTTAAATAAAGGTATGTGAACTGGCTTACCAGCTAAACTATTTGTAATTCTGTTCAAATTACAACCAAACACCCTGCCGGACAAAACAACCAGATCTGTGGAGAGTGCAGGGTTGAGGAGTGTGTTGTGAACAGAGTGCAGGGTTGAAGAATGTGCTACATACATACAGAGTGCAGTGTTGAGGAGTGTGCTACCTACAGAGTGCAGGGTTGAGGAGTGTGCTGCGTACAGAGTGCAGGGTTGAGGAGTGTGCTGCGTACAGAGTGCAGTGTTGAGGAGTGTGCTACCTACAGAGTGCAGGGTTGAGGAGTGTGCTGCGTACAGAGTGCAGGGTTGAGGAGTGTGCTGCGTACAGAGTGCAGTGTTGAGGAATGTGCTACCTACAGAGTGCAGGGTTGAGGAGTGTGCTGCGTACAGAGTGCAGGGTTGAGGAGTGTGCTACCTACAGAGTGCAGGGTTGAGGAGTGTGCTACGTACAGAGTGCAGGGTTGAGGAGTGTGCTACCTACAGAGTGCAGGGTTGAGGAGTGTGCTGCGTACAGAGTGCAAGGTTGAGGAGTGTGCTACGTACAGAGTGCAGGGTTGAGGAGTGTGCTGCGTACAGAGAGCAGGGTTGAGGAGTGTGCTACCTACAGAGTGCAGGGTTGAGGAGTGTGCTGCGTACAGAGTGCAGGGTTGAGGAGTGTGCTACCTACAGAGTGCAGGGTTGAGGAGTGTGCTGCGTACAGAGTGCAGGGTTGAGGAGTGTGCTACCTACAGAGTGCAGGGTTGAGGAGTGTGCTGCGTACAGAGAGCAGGGTTGAGGAGTGTGCTACCTACAGAGTGCAGGGTTGAGGAGTGTGCTGCGTACAGAGTGCAGGGTTGAGGAGTGTGCTACCTACAGAGTGCAGGGTTGAGGAGTGTGCTGGGTACAGAGTGCAGGGTTGAGGAGTGTGCTACGTACAGAATGCAGCCATGCTTTTGTATTTACAAGTGACAGTATTGAGTTGCGAGCCAGGGATCTGCACTGGAGGAGGTGGAATGGAGTTCTGCCACGTTCAGGCTGAAAAACATCCCTGATGGTTCTTAATACATTCATACCTGGATCTTCTTAATATTAAAATTTAATTCAAATTTCAAAGCTCAGAGGGTTATTTTATTTGTTATTAATTCCAACAATCTAGACTTGTGTGTCATCTGTATTGGCAGTTAGTTCTACTACAAATGAATTCCACAAAGAAACAGTACAGTAATCCCCGGTAGTCAATTCTACTAGCTCCTAAAGAAGGCATAATTAATACTGTTCTCCTAAATTTAATTAAAAACAGATATTGTACGCACTTATATCTACAAATATATGTGGATGTCATACTGTCATGCCAATGAGCTTCTGTAAAATGTGGTGTAAAATTATCAAAACTCCAATACTGCAACATGATAGCAATAAATGTATTGAGAACAAGTGGCTTCAGCAGCTTTCTTTTCTTTTGCCAATGTACACATAAACTACTGGCAAATTCAAACCATTCTAATGACCAACAGATCACCAATACATTACTGTATCTGTAAAAGATAGCTCTGTTCGCATCTGTCTAGATGCCCTCTTCTTGTCCTTTGGGTGCCACCATCTTGCCACCATCTTGCCACTTACATGACACAAAGAAGGAAATATCAAGCTATTGTTTATGATACTGTTATTTTGCATATATAGTTCAAATTTCCTTTTATATATCCTATTTTACTAAAGTTTATACAATTTTAGGAGGCAGAAAGACAATACATGAATTTCCTTAGCAACTGTCAGCTGGTTCTTACTAAAACCATAAAGGCTTAATGCTAAAGGAACCTCAAATATCTGCAGGGAATTGCTAATTGCAGCAGAAACTCTTATAATAGTTTGAGAAGTTCAGGAAACACATTTTTTCAGCAATATCTAGACAACAATTTAGTTTAGATTTGAACTTGATCATCCAAAAGCCCCCATCTTTTGCATGGCTTTTGCACTGCATGGTTTTGAACCAGACCATTATCTGGTTCTTTCAGAGGTATGGAGATTGTCAGGGTATTCTGCATAGTAAATCGCATAGCACTGTTCAGATCTGGGCTGTACGTCCTACAGTGTTTGACCAGTGTAGCAGGTGTTGTAAGTGACTGCAACTGATGGCATCTTCCATTACCAAACTGGAGAAACTACAAATTACCATTACTGCCATAGTATTCCTTTTCACTCCTTAATTAGAGAAACATCATATACGTCAAAGAAAGCCAACATTTCAGGGCCTCACTGGGCTCTTTCCTCCTGGAGTGCTGGTGACTTGTTGTTTCTCTTGAAAAGCAAACTGGTCAAGCCCTTAACCCAATTCCCTCCAAATCTGCTCTCCCAGTGAAATCAGCAGGGCAAACTGAGTCCTACTCTGTATGTTCAGGAATGCTGGCAATGATTTTGGTGTGAAGGAAGCCTTGTTTTTGTTTGTTCCATTTAAACCATTTATTAGCTATCTTTTTGCAGATTTTTAACATTCTTTTTATTCATATATGATATTTGAAAATAAATAGGATTGCACTAATCAAACAAATGTGATAAATTATTAATAAAAAGTCCACAAGTGTTGTGATAATATGTTCCTGGTGTCATCCACCACCTTATCGTGATCTTAAACATCAGTGCCTCCACCAGCAGCTGAAAAACTCGCTTACCAGCTCCTGAGGACCCTTCATTACAAGGGGTCGTTTATACTTGTGGCTTTAGCCCAGCCAAGGCCTTTTTCCAAATCTGGTTACTCTCCTGCACAGTTGTTACATGTTACATGTAAGGATTTCAGTTCTTGTGATAGCTGCATTTGTTCCTTTTTAAGGCTCTCTTTCTTCTATTTTCATCTGGTATTCCAGCCTGTTATTTTCCACAGTTCAAGCTCTCTAACAGAAGTACATTCACGTGGATGAGGCAAACCACTTAACAGAGCTGATGCTTGCTCTGGGTGCGCTGTAACCAATGCCAGTCTTTTCCCTGCAACTGATTGCAATGTTGTTCTACAAAGATGTTTCCATTTTTATAAGCTTTTCCTATGCCAGGCTGCATCCTAAATTCCCTGATAAGCTGTGGCTTATTTGTATGTGGTTAGAGCAGCTCTGCCTCTTCTATAGCATAAATGATGAGGCTTCTTGGATTCACTGTCTCTTGGATTTCTGGACTCTGTTCCAGTGTGCATGCCGGTTTATCTGGCAAAGCGGATTCTTCCTATGCTGCAATGTCCACACTGCTCTCTATTACCAGAGCTTCCACCTTCACCATTTTTTTTTTTAAATTTGGAATATTTTACCATCTTGATTGGGCAGGCCACAATGATGTAACCGGATGTAAAGTATACAAGCTAGTTTGCACCATCCCTAATTGTAATCTTACCAAAAGTGCAAGGTAAGCCCTACTAAACAGAAAAATCTCATCCTTGACCAAACATCAAGAAAAACATGTTACTTTATCTTTACAGCTACCAGGCAAACTAACACTAGATCTTGGCAAAAGCCTTCCTTTAATTTTGGGGAGGTTAAGAAAATGTGTACAGGAAGCAATGAAAACCTCCAGCTATACTTAATGATACCCATACCAAATTCTTCAAATCCTGGTCGCCATGAATTGAGCATTTGCACTCTGGGGGCCTTGACTATTGAGCATATAGACAGAGTGGTCTAAATTTGTTGGGTCTTGGGACCCCCCCATACACCTCTACCCCCATCTGATCCCCTGATTATCAACTTTCTCTCCTCTCCCCTATCTTCTCTTGTTTTTTTTTTAATCTATTTGCTTGCTGTCTAACTACTTTTATCATTTATTTTCAACCAGACCTTTTCTTGCACATCACACTGCCCATTCTCATGCTAGATATAATGGTTGTTATGCCCCTAATTTATTGTTGCTTATTGTCCATCTATTTCACCCAACCTTGCAGTGTTAGCCCCAGGAGGATGGACAGCTGTAAGAGGTCTGTTTGTTTTGTTAGATCCATTATACCTTCCTATACACCCTGTATGTATTTGGTGTAGATACTATATTGCCTAGCTTTATTTGTCATCACTGATGTTCTTTCTTTTCTTTTGCACCATCATTTTCCATTCCTTGAAATGGACATATTATGCTACCTTCTTTTTCTCTATAAAACTTAAAAAATGAAATAAACATCTAAAAGAAAGCTAGTTTCACCTTACATGTTATTATGACTAACCATACCTATTAAGCCATGCCTATTCTTAAATATACCAGGACCCCCATCCCCAGTAGACCAAGATGGAAACCGTAGAGGTGACATCTTTGACTTTGTGATTCCTATATGCCTCAGATCCTCTAAAGTCTAGTGATATTTCTGACACACAAAATATCAGTTACCAGTTACGTAGAGATAATGACATTGTACATCAAATGAATAGCAAACTAGGAATCTGGTTTAGCTGCACAGTTTAACATAGACGTTTGCCAAGTTGGAATCGACAACCAATAGCAGGTGGGACCAGGCTCAGTTTTCTGGAACACTATAGACTATGGTTAGGTTTTGTCTTTTCATGTTGCTCCAGAGGAGGAAGCCATATAGATTGGTAGTTTTGCTATAGATTATAAAAAAGAGTCCCCACCTAAAGCAAAAAGTTGCAATTCACAAAGCCTGTATGTAGCCCCTAGTGCTAAACAGGTATCCCTCTTGACCTTTATCAGTGAACTAATTTCAATCAGGGTGGCACAGCCTTTGCAGGGTTTTGGCTTCCCTTAGTTTTTTCCATTCTCCTCTGCTGTCTATTCTTGCATTTCAACTTGTTCATCTCAAGTTTTCCAAATCTGAAAACTATCTTTTATTCACCCTTTATCAACCTCCCCCCCCCCAGCACCAACAAGAATTTAATAAGGTATGTGATGATGTCACAGGGAATAGAAAAAAATGTTTCATGCATCATTGTGCAGTTTGGGTTCAGATTATTACTGTTCTGAATGGTATGATGTGTCATCACATGAATGCGGTTCAGTGCATCAATAAGGTCCACCACCTGCCTCTGCCTGATGAGAAAAAGAAGGATGAGATGGGACTGGTCAGAATACCCTTGGAAAAAGGTATGTATTTTATTTTTCTACTTTAAATGCTACAAGCCACAATACACTGTAATTAGGAAATCCACATAGTGTTTTTGTAAAATGTAGTCTTGTCTCTAGTACAGAAGCTTTCAACTTTTCTTACTCAAGCTTTATTCATCATTCACGAGAACAGTGACAATCAAAATGAGAAATTGACATTTACTGTCCCCTGAAGTCACTATGGAGAATTGGAGAGCTGTCATCTGTTCCTGTGGCACTCAATAGCGTATATTTTCCTTTATGACGAGGCAAGTCAGCAAAAACTTCTATTTAAAGCTGCATATTTCTCATCTGTTATAAATAAGACAAAGTGCCAGAAATAAACCAACAGGAGCAGTGTCAGCCCCTTGCCAGATTTGACATAAATATTCTAACATCATGAGAACAAAAAAAAAAAGATTGCAATGCTGTGAGTGTATGAAATACACGAGGGATTGATACCTGTCAGTTTTTACAATTTTGTTAATAGTAAAATTAAAGCAATATTCTTCTTTTAACTGTCTTCATTGCCTTTATCTTGTATTTTCCAAAATCACTTTTCTGCAATATGCTGGTCATTGGCAGATGCCTTCCTACCTGTTTTAAGTGGGCAGTCTCGGCCTATTCTGCCTCTGTTTTAAGGCAAGCACTGCATAAAAAAATCAAAGATACCATGTCTGCAACCAGTATGTCAGTCCTGAAGTTTCTACAAAACTTGACCTTTAAAAAGAAGCAATGGCAACGCCCATATTTCCACCCTGACAATTCTCATTTAAGTTCTACTTTGTATAGCTTCAGTAAATGTAACACATGCTCACAGGCAGTTAAAGTCCAACTGCAGCCAACACTTTATTTTTTAGCTTTGTACAGAGTAGGGTTAGAACCAATTGCTGTCTATCCCCATTTACCCTCACTTCCCATCCCAGTGATACCTATCATAAGAATGCGATGGGAAATTCCAACAATAGATTCCAACAATAGTGAATGCAATTTTTTTTCTTGTTCCTTTATTATCACCTGGTATTCCTTTCAAGAAAATACTTTCTCTAGGGTGACAATGCCCACACTGGAGCTGATGTGCTGGTGCATCTTGGCACACCAGATGTTTTGAAACTAGATTTCCCATGATGCTCATGCACTCTGCAGTGTAGTTGAGCATCATGGGAAATGTAGTTCGAAAATATCTGGGGTGCCAAGGTTCACCATCACTGTCCTAGTACATATGTACCTTCAATAACAGAATGGATAACCAAATTAAACAACCTTATGAGAATGGAAGAACTATCGGTGCAGTTACACGACTGATATTCTCTGATTTTGCAACCTTACTATCTTCAAATTCCCCTGCCTGATCTCAAAACCCTTATGTCTTTATATAGTATTGAACATCTTGTTGACAGGCCCATATTTTTTTTTCTTTTATTTCTTTATCTACATTTAACTATAGTTTTCAGTATTACATTTTTAATGTATATTTGCAATTTTATTTTAACATTTCCTATGGCAATCTACTGAGCTCTACTGTACATTTCTTTGTTGTTAATTGTAATCTTGTTAATCTTTCTTTTCTTTCTGTACATTTTTATGATGAAAATTCCAATAAAAATATATAAAATATATATATATATAAACATATACATTAGGAGATGCAGTTTGATGCCCAATACAGCATCAGTGCTTTCAAGTGGCCTCTGGTGAATGATGGCTCTACTGCATGGTTTAGCAGAGAGCATCACCTCCACCTGCATGTGTGAAGCAATTTGTTATTTATTATAGAGGTCAAAAGAAACATCCTTCTTATAGTGAGCTGTGGATTTTAATGGAGGGTCGATGGTTCTCTGCATGTTTGTCTAATCTGAGCTTTCACAGGATAACCATACAAAGAGAACTGCTGTGCGTAGTGCAGTAAACAACAACCAAACATAAATCATTCTACTAAGCTAAAGAAAAAAGTGAAATATTTTTTGCTTTGGGTGTAATACGTAATAAGTACCTGAATTGTAGAAGTTGACCAAAAAAGTAGTAGTAAGTAGAGAGTTAAAGGCTATTTAACAGTATTTTCTATAGAGCCATTGCATCTGACCTATTCACCATGTTATTTTTCTGCACTGTGTCTTCATGTAGAGGTGGCCACCTTGGGAGAGAAGCAGGGCTTTTCTTCCTCAGGTCAGAGCTAATCCCTTGACAGATTATTTGATAACTGGTAAGAAAATGATCAAGAAAAAGCATGAGAGGTAGAAAAGATCTACAGAATGAAACAGAATCAAGGGGATCTCTATATGGCAGATTCTCAGATACAGATTTCTCTCCAGTAAGGAGAACAATGAGCAGCACAGTGGTGGCATTACCAAACAGTATAATGCCCCGTACACACGGTTGGATTTTCCGATGGAAAATGTCCGATCGGAGCGTGTTGTCAGAAATTCCGACCGTGTGTGGGCTCCATCGGACATTTTCCATCGGATTTTCCGACACACAAAGTTTGAGAGCAGGAGATAAAATTTTCCGACAACAAAATCCGTTGTCGGAAATTCCAATCGTGTGTACACAAATCCGACGGACAAAGTGCCACGCATGCTCAGAATAAATAAAGAGATGAAAGCTATTGGCCACTGCCCCGTTTATAGTCCCGACGTACGTGTTTTACGTCACCGCGTTCAGAACGATCGGATTTTCCGACAACTTTGTGTGACCGTGTGTATGCAAGACAAGTTTGAGCCAACATCCGTCAGAAAAAATCCTAGGATTTTGTTGTCGGAATGTCCGAACAAAGTCCGACCATGTGTACGCCCTATAAGACAATTCATTTGAGATTAATATGCCACATTAAGAGGTTCTGCTGCTGATCTTTAGAGCAGGTCCACTTCTTCATCCATTCCAAAGTCCTGTGTCAAGGGAGCTAGCCACCTTATTAGTACAGGGGCAAACTATCACTGGGTTGCTTTTCCTGTTCCTAGATTCACTCTCAGTTGACACATGATTTATATCCAATATCTAGAAGCAGCAGTGTGTGGGATATGCCTCTGATGGTTTAAAAATCCTGCTTGGCTTCTGTGAAGCTAGAGAAAAAGGAGACTTCTAATCGGGAATTATACAGTAGCCTTTTTTTGTTTACCAATTGCATTACTGCCTTAATTTGTTCTAATATTTCCTTGTTAGACAGCCAAAGTTTACCTTTTTAGCACAGGTCTGCTTTAAGTGATAATGAATTCATTTTTTTAAATTGCCTGCTGAGCTAGACACAGATGGTGGAGGTCAGACTTGTAGACATGACTCAAACAATAAATAGATTATGTAAACATCAATCAATAGTAGCCAACGGCATTTTAAAATATTTCAAACCTTTAATGTTATCAGCAGTTTCCAGCTTAAAGTGAACTTTTAATTACTTTAGTTTTGAAACTGGCCATAAGCTTTAATAGCAAGCTTGTGGGAGTATCTACATACAGTATCCCTGTATGTAGGATGCAGAACACCCTAGGAGCTCCGAAATCCAGGGCGATTAATTTTGCAGATGGTGCTTTGAGCTCCAGGTTCAGGCAAACCTTCGACTACCTTTCCATAGCTCACTGTTGGTCTCCTACAGGAAATCTGTCATGAACAGACTCCTTCTGTAAATGTTAATTAACTGACAGAAAATTAACTCACTGGCTTCAACAGTTTCAATCGACCCAGAGCAAGTGTACCAATGGCCTTTTTGACTCCTGTTTTAGATATGAGTTTGTGTTTGTCTGTTAGCTTGGTCTTTAAAACTCTCATGGTACTCTGGAATAAACAGTGTATTTGTAGTGAGCATTTTGAGTTCTTATTGTAGTGTTTACATTGAAGTAATTATTGATGTGGCTATATATAAAGATTTGTATATTGACCACTAGGGGGAGCTCCATATCTCACTTCAAGCCTACCCGGGTAACAACTATTTAAATACTGGCCACATATGAAGTGCATTGTTTTAAAGCGGTACACATTTAGGAGATATTTACACTACCTATAGGTAAGCCTTATAACAGGCTTAGCTATAGGTAAATGTGAGCAGAGGAAGTTTACTTCCACTTTATTGAGTTGGATGACTGATAGACTTTTGATAAGTAACAGGCAAAATAAAGCACAGCCATTTGGAGAAACGCAAAACAGAAAACATATCCTGTACTTGTAATGAGCAAAATAAGATTGCGTGGCATGCACACTGTGAACATGTACATATATAATTACAAATTTTAAACAAAAAGGTTAAAAAAATGTACATTGATAAGATCATTTATGAAGGTCAATCCCATTTACCCCAGTGTTTAAAACACTGAAATGACTACATTCACTTTATACAGAGGAACACACAGAGGCCTCCTTTTGGAAGCCCTTAAGGTCTGCATACTTGGTATTCATTTTAAAGTAACATTACAGGTTTACTTTAAAGTAGAACTATAGGCCATGTTTCATTTTATATATCGGAATATGGGAAGGTTATAACCCCTATCTGTTTTGTTTTTGCCATCTGTGTCCCATTGGGGAGTTTTACCTTCACTTCTTGGGTGTCACCAGAACTAGTGTCCCCATTGAAAGATTTCCCCTCTATTACTTTTCTGAGGACAACCCAAAATTTGGGATTTTCTTTTACTTTCACTTTCAATGATAATGGTAAACAACATAAATAGGGAGGGTAGATTTCCTTAAAGGGAAAGTTCACCTTTACAGAAAATATGTAAGGTGAACTTACAATGGACCCCTCCTTACCCCCCCCCCCCCGGTCCCACTGACCTTGAGTGCTGTGATCTCCCGTTGCAACACATCGTATAGCCGCTTTATCGGTCTGGAGATTTGAAATCCCTGTGGCTTAATCCCCTAAACGTACCTTGCAAAGGTAGTACAGGAGGCATTCTAATTGGTCGGCGCTGTCACATGGACGCCATGATGATCCCACTTCTGGTGCGACTTCCATTCAAATCAATAGGCTCCCATAGGGAACCATTGATTTTGAATAGAGGCAGAGAAATGCAGCTAAAAGCTAGCGCCGCTAAACGTGCATTAATGGCAATGCAAAGCACTGATAAAATCGCGTATTTAAAGCAGCATTTTCCTGCCAGTAATCCGACGTTCAGAACGGCCGTTTATGAGCTCCAGTGTGCGTGGAGCCTTAGAAGAGACTTCCTTCTGGGACGACTGCCATGCAGACCAATTTGATGCAGTTAGCGACCTATGGTCTGAGCACTGAGCGCTGTCCCCCCCCCCCCCCCACACACACACACACACCCCTTTAACCTCTGTAACAATGCTGGCAGCACTCGTACGTCTATTTTCCAAAGACAACCTCTGGATATGACACTGAGCACGTGCACTCAACTTCTTTGGTCGACCATGGCGAAACCGCTCTATGGTCTTGGCCACCGTGCTGCAGCTGAGTTTCAGGGTCTTGGTAATCTTCTTATAGCCTAGGCCATCTTTATGTAGAGCAACAATTCTTTTTTTCAGATCCTCAGAGAGCTCTTTGCCATGAGGTGCCATGTTGAACTTCCAGTGACCAGTATGAAAGAGTGAGAGTGATAACACCAAATTTAACACACCTGCTCCCCATTTACACCTGAGACCTTGTAACACTAACGAGTTACGTGACACCGGGGAGGGAAAATTGATAATTGGGCCCAATTTGGACATTTTCACTTAGGGGTGTACTCACTTTTGTTGCCAGCGGTTTAGACATTAATGGCTGTGTGTTGAGTTATTTTGAGGGGACAGCAAATTTACACTGTTATACAAGCTGTACACTCACTACTTTACATTGTAGCAAAGTGTCATTTCTTCAGTGTTGTCACATGGAAAGATAGAGTAAAATATTTACAGAAATGTGAGGGGTGTACTCACTTTTGTGAGATACTGTGTATATATATATATATATATATATATATATATATATATATATATATATATATATATATTTTATTCTATATCTATTTTTTGGCATGTAGTTGTTTGTAGAAAAAGTTGACGACACATAGCAATCTGTTGGGTTCTTTCTTTTATTCCTCCCCTGAAACAGCCCCACTTCATGCATTTAGCAGATAAAAATAGAGTTTTATACAGAGCTGCTAGAGACTCCTGGGAGCATGAAATAAAGTGATGGTTCAGCTGCCGGTTAAAAGGTTGTTGCATGGTTGGTGGACTCTCTTGCTGGCATCATCTCCTTGGGATTACAGCAGTATTAAACAGTACCTTAAAAAAAAAAAAAAAAAATCAGTGTGTTATAGAAAGGCCCATAGAGACAGAGCCACTTATTTGCTGTAATTTAATGGCAAGATGTAATTGTGCCGCTGAGTAGTCAAGAGGTCAGTGCTATCCATGGGGTATGTAGGGCAGTCAGTGGCAGCTGAAACTTACTAAGGTTATAAAAGAACTTTAGCCTAATTAGCAGAATATTGTTTTGTTTTTTTTTTTACTCAAAGTACTAAACGTAGCCATTTAGCCTAGGTTCACACTACTGCGATGCGATGTACTGCGAATTTGATCCGTTTTTTTGTCCGGTGTGAGGTTCGAATTTGCCTTGCGTTTTGAGGTAGACAGGTGCGATTTTACAGCAAATTTACTTCGACTTTACTGCAAATTTCAGGAGGCAGACAGTGAACAATTTGCAGAGATGTGAACTATGTGCTGCGAGTTTACTGCAAGTTCAGTTGAAGCCTATGAAGATAAAATTTGCACTGCACCATACGAATTCACATCACACTCGCAGTCAAAACGCACAGGACCCTTTTTTTTTCTTGCACCAAATTTGCAAGATGTGAACCAAAGCCGTGGCATACTATGCTCTTTACATGACCCACAAATCTGTGTGTTCCTAAACGCATCAAACCCGCTGTAAATTTGCATCAGTGTGAACCCGGGCTTAAAGATGACCTAAAGTCAAAAAACAACTTTGTGTCTTTTGCTCTCCCTTGCTGCACCAGTCAACAAAGTAAGCTCAGAAATATTTCCCCTTTTGATGGACTGGACACTCTTTAGGTCTGAGAGCCCACTACTTCTTTGGCACTTCCCTGCAGCCAAAAGTAGGTTAAAGTGGTTGTAAACTTAAGGCATCAAATATGAACAAAGCATATCCCTCTGTAAAGTGTACTTGTCTCAATTAAGAGCAATAACTTTCATTTCTGTCTGCTACCTTGTTTCTCTGCTATCAGCAGGAGTCACTTCTGACAGGTTTTCCTGACACCAAGAGAAAAAAGGTGACAGAGAGGGACCTCCAGCAGAGTGACAGCCTCAGCTCTGTTCCTGTGAGCTGTGTGGAGGGAGGTGCATCTCTTCCCCCCAATCAGCTCTTAGAACTCTCCTCACTGAGCTCTTCAGAGTGTAACTTCAGCTCTCCGCCCCCTGTTTTCTGAACTCTCAGACAAGCTTCATAAATTCCGAGCTTTGATCGAATGTAGAGAAGAGAAGACTGCAGATAAACAGGTACACCTTATGAGGGAGAATTTGTTTAATCTCTCTATCGCCTGAGGCTAGTCACTTTACAAGGCATGTGTAAAAGTTTACAACCACTTTAAAATGAGGTAGAGCCCAAGACTGGTTGGCTTTGTCAAAAGGCAGAAGCACCAGTGGAGAGGCGAGGGGCTTCTACTGACTAAGTAGAGGTATGTGCACACACATGCTCCTAAATTTGTTATCCAAATGACTAGTACTATATACTTCAATGTTGAGGTCCAGGAAGCAGTATTTATATCTAAATCCCTGGCAGCCAACCTGCGGCCCAGGGAGCACATGCAGTCCTTTGCCACTTATTCTGCATCCCTCGGGGCCCCTGCAGACAGTAGTCGGTGCTTGCCAGTTAAAAAAAAAAAAGATATTCTATAGTCTGACTTCTAGTAGTATACTGTATTTATTGGCGTATAACACGCACTTTTTCACCCTGAAAATCGGGTGCAAATAGTGTGTGCGTGTTATACGCCGATACTGCAATTTGGGCTGCCTAGGAGGGAACGGGGAGGGGGGCGGGATGAGAGCCATCAGATTACATACAGCGAGAATCTCCTGTTTACTCAGCGGCCTCTGTAATAGGAAGTCCCATCTCCTGGGCTGGTATTGGACCACTGTTCTGTCTATCATTGAAGCCGGTCCAGGAGGCAGGACTTTGTATTAAAGAGGCCGCAGAGTAAACAGGAGATTCTCCCTGTATGTAATCTGATGGCGCTTGTCCCGCCCCCCTCCCTGTCCCCTCCGAGGCAGCAGTAATCTGAGGTGAGGCTGCATATGGGCATTGATCAGGCTGCAGATGGGCATTGATGAATCTGCTTTGATGGCAAAGGTGATGCTGCAGTTGGGCATTGATCAAGCTGCATTGATGGGCAATTGTGAGGCTGTAGATGGGGATTGATCAGGATGCAGATGGCATTGATCAGGCTGCATTGATGGGCAATTGTGAGGCTGCATTGATAGGCACTGACCCTTATTTTGCTTCAAAGTTCTTTATTTCAAATTTAAGTTTTTTTAAACTTCCCTCCTAAAATGAAGGTGCGTGTTATACGCCTGTGCGTGTTATATGCCAATAAATACGGTAATTACTTTTATTTATTTCACTCTTTTACTTTTTTTTCTGTACTACTCATCCCTTCTCACTTTTTATGTTTTTCCCCTCTGACCTTTTATAATTGATCTTGCTGAATAAAATATCAATTCTGGCACAAAAAAAAGTTTAAAATTCTGTGAGGAGCACAAATGTGGAAGCATGGACTTGTAAAGCGACTATAATAGCAGTGATCTCTAGCAGTCTCCAACAGAAGTGGGGTTGATTTACTAAAGCTTGAGCATGCAAAATCTGGTGCAGCTCTGCATGGTAGCCAATCGGCTTCTAAATTCAGCTTGTTTAATTAAGGCAAAAAACCTGGTTTCTGTGCAGAGCTGCACCAGATTTTGCACTCTCCAGTTTTAGTAAATCAACCCACTGTGTTTTCAGTCTATAGCCTCATACACATGATTGGACTTTGTAAAAACTTTCCCATGGATTTTTGTACAAAGGACATTGGCCGTAAATGAATTAAGCATACACACAGCAGGACTTTTCCAGCCAACTTTTACCAAATCACGTGGTTTTTCAGCGCTTTACCGCCACCCTTTGGTCAACTTCTGTATTGTTGTCTGATCTTTTGCATTGGTTCTGAGCTTGCGTGTTTGTACTTTGGACTAAAGTCCCATAGACTTGTGTACACACGACAGGATTTTGCACCATAGAACTTTTGTTGCCAGAAAGTTTGTCTGTTTGCACAGCCAACATTTGTCCGATGGAGAGTACACACAGTAGGATGTTGCCTTAAAACAGCTAATTTGCATGTTTGTTGTCAAAAAGTCCTATCGTGTGTATGGGCCTTTTGCTTATCACTTGTAGCATGTCCATAGTCCTTGACTGTCTCCTTTCTTGTATCTACAATGTCTTCCAGTTTTCCATAGCATTTCATTCAATGCATGTTACGTGCGGACCTTTGGTGTTGTCAGGGATCCACATTCGAAGCCCCCTGCATCCAGAAGGTTGACCACCACTGATCAAAATTATTCCCTTAACAATTTTTCAGAAAACAACAGTTATCTCTGTGTGAGCACACATACAGTTTTGGGGGTCAACATGTCTCTAAAACTTTGCTGAGATGCAGAAAAAGAACTAACCCCCTCCCGAGTCGACTGACTGTATGCATATATGTGGCCTCACTAAAGTGGGTCTTCTTTCAGGAGGCAACATATTTGTCTTCCTGTGTTTGTGCTGGGAGCAAACTGCACAGCGTGCTCCCAGGGACCAGACTCTCACTGGGCTCTCTCCCCAGGTCCCGTTCCAACGACTGGGAACCAGAAAGCCTGGTTCCTGATCACCTGATCTCCGCGATGGCCTCTTATTGGTTATGACAGTGATCAGTAACTGTAAAGCCAGCCCCTGTGTACGATTTATCTTCTGAATGGAGGGTAGGATACAGTGGGGACGGAAAGTATTCAGACCCCCTTAAATTTTTCACTCTTTGTTATATTGCAGCCATTTGCTAAAATCATTTAAGTTCATTTTTTTCCTCATTAATGTACACACAGCACCCCATATTGACATATAGAACTTTTTGGCCTTAATTCTAAGCGTTATGTGTGGAGAAAACCAGGCACTGCTCATCACCTGTCCAATACAGTCCCAACAGTGAAGCATGGTGGTGGCAGCATCATGCTGTGGAGGTGTTTTTCAGCTGCAGGGACAGGACGACTGGTTGCAATCGAGGGAAAGATAAATGCAGCCAAGTACAGGGATATCCTGGACGAAAACCTTCTCCAGAGTGCTCAGGACCTCAGACTGGGCTGAAGGTTTACCTTCCAACAAGACAATGACCCTAAGCACACAGCTAAAATAATGAAGGAGTGGCTTCACAACAACTCTGTGACTGTTCTTGAATGGCCCAGCCAGAGCCCTGACTTAAACCCAATTGAGCATCTCTGGAGAGACCTAAAAATGGCTGTCCACCAACGTTTACCATCCAACCTGACAGAACTGGAGAGGATCTGCAAGGAGGAATGGCAGAGGATCCCCAAATCCAGATGTGAAAAACTTGTTGCATCTTTCCCAAAAAGACTCATGGCTGTATTAGATCAAAAGGGTGCTTCTACTAAATACTGAGCAAAGGGTCTGAATACTTAGAACCATGTGATAGTTCAGTTTTTCTTTTTTAATAAATCTGCAAAAATTTCAACGATTCTGTGTTTTCTGTCAATATGGGGTGCTGTGTGTACATTAATCAGGAAAAAAATGAACTTAAATGATTTTTAACAAATGGCTGCAATATAACAAAGAGTGAAAAATTTAAGGGGAGTCTGAATACTTTCCGTCCCCACTGTAATTGTATCTTTCTCTCCTTGCTAAAGGAGAAAAATGTGAATAAACAAGTGTGTTTAAAACAAATAAATAAATAAGTAAATCAAGAAAGAAAAAAGAAAAAATAGCTAGATCAAGATTTGTTCACGGTCAATGTTAGGGTCAAAGGTCAGAGTCAAAGGTCAAAGTCAGACAAAGTCAAGGACGAGGCCAGTATATTTTAGGTAGGTTACAATTTTTTTTTTAAATTAATATCAGTGTCAATTATTGTCAGTGTCAATGTGTTTTAGGTAGGATAAAAAAAGCAAAATGTTTGCTATTGTTTCTGGGCCCTGCTACAGGTAGAAACAACAAAACACATACACATACTGTATGTCATATTACTGCGATCGGTAGGAGTAGGAGATTTTATTTTGGATAGTTATTTGGTTATAAATTATAGTAGTATCAAGAAAAATACAGCAAAATTTAAAAAAATAAATAAATGTTTTTGCTATTTTGGGACAGTTTTCCTATGATAATAAAAACCAAATGTGGAGATATCCATTACCATTTACCTCCAAATGAAAGCACAATTAGTCCTTACAAATACAAGGTATAATTAATCTGGATACACAAAGTAAGTGTGATGATATGTACAGTTTTACTAACACGTGTCAAAGTTGCATTTGTGTTCTATCATTAAGATTTGTTTTACCCTCCGTCATGAAGGAGTTAAGCAATTGACTTTCTCTCCTCATCAGCCAGCAGGTATGAATCAGAAAAATAGAGGAAATCTGGCATTCCTTGATTCTCAACAAATATAAATCTCTTTTTCAGTCTGTAAATGGTGCTGTTCCTATGGAGAGTACATGACCTGCATTACCAATAGGGAAGCTGAGTTGGCAAGACTTCCCATACGTCAACTCTCCAGACAGAAGCCATGACTCCAACTGATGATATTGGGTGTTGAGTTTGCTACAGGAACTCATGAGAATTATAAGCCTCCTATTCTCTATTAGAGAAAATATGAAATGCTTGTTTGCATAGATGTCCAAATATGCCTTATGCTTCCCGAATTAGCTGGAGAGCAGTGAAAAAAGGATAGAAACTGAGCACTGAGAGCGAAATTTGATCTGAGATTATATTTTTGTCCCTCTTGTTTTGTAGCACATAACTTCAGACTTTGCAATAAAGTGATATTATCCATATTTCTAAATACATAATAAATAAAAAAAAAAAATTATATATACAGTATATATATATATATATATATATATATATATATATATATATATATATATACTATATATATATATATACTATATATATATATATGTATGATTTTTTGGGGGGTCTGTTCCTCTTTCTTACCCTCTCCCTGACAGCTGATGCTGACTTCTAAGGGTGGCTTTGTTGCCATCCAGGGTCCCATGGAGCCATCCTTGAGTGCATGCTCCAGGCAGAGAGAGACTCCATGCCCATGCTATGATGCTGAGGGCACAGACAGCCAGGAAGGACTGATGGGACACACATGCACAGTGACACAGGTGGTAGTGGAATTATGGGACATGCAATCCTGAGGAAGGGGAACAGAGGGGATTCCTCTGACAGATGGGTGTAGGCTGCCCGACCGATAGTTCAGGAGAATTGGCACAGTACAAAACAAAATAAAATATGAGTGTTTCTGGACATTTGTTACAAAAACTTTAATGTTCCTATGTTCTAGTCTAGCGCTATAAAAAAAAAAAAAATGCAACGAAGCAAAAAAATTGAGGCTTAAGTACCACTTTAAGGCTTCATCATGCACATGTCCAGAAAAAAATGCCGCTATTAAAGGAGGGTTTTTTTACCCCTCTTAAAGCAGCTCTGGGTTATGTGTATATTTTGTTAAATATGTATAAATCCACGCCCATACGCACCTAAACACACACATATTTGTGTACATTTATTCTGCTGGCTCTAGGAATGAATATTCTAGCCAATAAAATTATGGTCAAAAGCTACTAAATAACATACACTATCTCACAAAAGTGAGTACACCCCTCACATTTTAAAAAATATTTTAACATATCTTTTCATGTGACAACACTGAAGAAATGACACTTTGCTACAATGTAAAGTAGTGAGTGTACAGCTTGTATAACAGTGTAAATTTGCTGTCCCCTCAAAATAACTCAACACATAGCCATTAATGTCTAAACTGCTGGCAGCAAAAGTGAGTACACCCCTAAGTAAAAATTTCCAAATTGAGCCCAAAGTGTCAATATTTTGTGTGGCCACCATTATTTTCCAGCACTGCCTTAACCCTCTTGGGCATGGAGTTCACCAGAGCTTCACAGTTGCCACTGGAGTCCTCTTCCACTCCTCCATGACGACATCACGGAGCTGGTGGATGTTAGAGACCTTGCGCTCCTCCACCTTCCGTTTGAGGATGTCCCACAGATGCTCAATAGGGTTTAGGTCTGGAGACATGCTTGGCCAGTCCATCATGTTTACCTTCAGCTCCTTTAGCAAGGCAGTGGTCGTCTTGGAGGTGTATTTGGGGTCATTATCATGTTGGAATACTGCCCTGTGGTCCAGTTTCCGAAGGGAGGGGATCATGCTCTGCTTCAGTATGTCACAGTACATGTTGGCATTCATGGTTCCCTCAATGAACTGTAGCTCCCCAGTGCTGGCAGCACTCATGCAGCCCCAGACCATGACACTCCCACCACCACCATGCTTGACTGAAGGCAAGACTCCAGTAATCTATGTCCTTAGTCTGCTTGTTTTAAAGTGGTTGTAAACCCTCCAATACAACGTTATCTCTTAGTAATCTACATAGCACAGCCAGCTGATTGCTGCCTGTGAAAGTGTACTCACTGTGTTCGTTTCCATAGAAATCGCCATGCAATCAAAAGTGACATCAGGCACGATTGCGCAGTAGGTATTTTCATTAACGGCACACATAGTGTGCCGTTTCTATCTCCCCTGCATGCCAGGACATTAGGATTGAAGAGCTTCCTCTCAGAACGACACAGAGGGAAGTCTCATAATGCTGCTTTGATTATCTCATTCCTGCTTCTCGCCCTTGTGACTCTGTAAGACGTCATATGGGGGAGGGAACCAGAGCAGCACAGAGTGTGATTTGCTGTGATTAATGGCTTAACTTGGTTGCCATAGTAACTGTTTGCAGGCGTTCTTGTGCATCATCTTTAGAAGAGGTTTCCTTCTGGGACGACAGCCATGCAGACCAATTTGATGCAGTGTGCGGCGTATGGGCTGAGCACTGACAGACTGACCCCCCACCCCTTCAACCTCTGCAGTAATGCTGGCAGCACTCATACATGTATTTCCCAAAGACAACCTTTGGATATTCTGCTGAGCACGTGCACTCAACTTCTTTGGTCGACCATGACAAGGCCTGTTCTGAGTGGAACCTGTCCTGTTAAACCGCTGTATGGTCTTGGCCACCGTGCTGCAGCTCAGTTTCAGTGTCTTGGAAATCTTATAGCCTAGGCCAACTTTATGTAGAGCAACAATTCTTTTTTTTCAGATCCTCAGAGAGTTCTTTGCCTTGAGGAACTTCCAGTTACCAGTATGAGAAAGTGAGAACGATAACACCAAATTTAATACACCTGCTCCCCATTCACACCTGAGACCTTGTAACACTAATGAGTCACATGACATCGGTAGGGAAAATGGCTAATTGGGCCCAATTTGGACATTTACACTTAGGGGTGTACTCCCTTTTGTTGCCAGTGGTTTAGACATTAATGGCTGTGTGTTGGGTTATTTGAAGGGGACAGCAAATTTACACTGTTATACAAGCTGTACACTCACTACTTTACATTGTAGCAAAGTGTCATTTCTTCAGTGTTGTCACATGAAAAGATATAATAAAATATTTATAAAAATGTGAGGGGTGTACTCACTTTTGTGAGATACTGTACATCTATTAACGAGTACAAACATACATATACATGTATATATATATATATATATATATATATATATATATATATATATATATATATATATGAAACATTAGGGGCATTTTTTCTGCCAAATTCTGCCAGCATATATGAAGCATTAACAAAAAATGTGTTTCCAGATAAAGTGCTGGTGCATCAATACTACACTTAAATAAAAATAAATAAAGTATTTAAACAAGCAGAATTCATGCAAGTTAAATTAACACATAGCCATAAAGAAAATTCATATAGAAAAAGTGCACAGTGCAAAATAGCCAATCAATTTATGCCCAGTGCAAAGCAGTCCATATGCATGATGCCCAAATCCAATGATGCTGTGTGTGTATACACCACTTCACACCAGGGGGTGCCTCCCACTCACAACCACTTACCAACAGGTGAGACCCCAAAGATGGAGGTCTGGCTGCACTCTTAGGGAAAAATCCCTCTGGGATGGACGGCACAATACAGAGCTCAGGAACGATGGTTTCTAAAACAACCAAGGCAGTCCACAAATAAAGCTCAGGAAGCGATAAATGTAAAGAAGAAACTCATAGGGGTTGATTTACTAAAGGGAAAAAGACTGTGCACTTTGCAGTTGCACTCTGCAAGAGCAGTTGCTCCAGAGCTTAGTAAATGAGCAGAAACTCTGCTGACTGCCATCATCCAATCATCTGCAAGCAAAAATGCTTTTTTTTAAATTTCCCTTGCACGTGATTGGGTATTCTTTGTAAGGTGACGCTTTACCTCATTTACTAAGTTCTGGAGTAAGTGCACTTGCAGAGGGAAACTGCACTTTGCAAACTTCACAGCTTAATGGCCTTTAGTAAATCAACCCCATAGTATAACAATTTCAAATACCAGCATTTATTTAGATAAAAAAAACTACTCGCAAAGGCCGGTCAGAAACAGCATGTAAACCAGATAAGCGCAGTCAGCACTCTGGTGGGCCTGATTACGTCATCGCTTTAGCTCTATCTGGCGCGTTTCATCTGATATGGCATCATCCAGGGGTACAGGAGTATGGTCTTTTATTTCATTTTTGATATGGAGCATAACTGCATAGGCCTGTGTGAATTCACCTATTGGAGGATGTGGATTCTGGTCAATCATGGCACAAGAGGACACTGGTAATGTTTCTTTTACTAAAGGCCTTGCACAGGAAAAGTTCAGCCATGCCCACATAAGATGTGGAGTTTCAACATTCAGCCTGCTCCAGCAGCACATCAAATGTTTTAATTAAAAACCATGTGGCCTAGTGCAGCATTTTAAAAAAAGTGACGCAAAATTTATTTTGCTTTTTTTTATGAAGGAAAACAATTTGCCTATGTTACATTCCTTTTGCAAACTTTAAATAAAGATTAAAAAAAGTGATAGCAAAGCATTATCACTCCTTTCTATTCTGTTGTCTTGATAATCCTAATGGGGAAGAGTAAAGCAAACATGGGCAGTCAAATACTATTTCTCTATACATTAACCTTAGGCTAATTCATTCAGGAAGTGAGAGTTTGATGGACAGGCAAAGAAGGACATTAGAAAAGAAGAAAACACTGGACCTGAAAGAGAAATCACTTGGAACAGCAGCAAATAAACATAAAATAAGGCCTCATTAATATGTTAAGCCTTTTTAAGTGTTCGAAGACCACAACCCCTTTAAGAAAGTATATAAGAGAACAGAGGCAAACTCACACAAATTGACCAAATCAAATACATTTAGATGTCCTAGGAAGACAATTTGCTGATTAACTGGAGAAAACAGCAATGATTTGTGCCGACTGAATTTAAAAGAGTTGGGATACAAAAAAAAAAAAAAAGAGCCAAAGCCGAATTTAGAAACGAGCTCCCCTAGTCTTGTTCACTGCTACAAAAAGTTGAGTGATGCATACAAATAGCTCTAATTAATTTTTCAGTGGGATGCTGATGCTTCATGCATACTGAATCTCACCACACTGGCATGAAATTGGTTGCGCTATTGTTATTCTGGGAGCAAATGTTGTTACTGAGAATGGAAGTAGTTGAAAGTTTGAATTAAGTCTGCTTTTGTCTTTAGGGTTAGAAAATTGAAAATACAGACAAAACCTTTTACCGGCCAACTGAATGTATTTTAGTGCACGGTTTCCGAGCTGCAGTCAGCTCTTTCGATGTTGAGTTGTTTGCATTAAAGTTGATCTTTCAGTAACTTTGCATGAATCATTTTTTGTCATGACATCATATAAAACAACTGTATAATTTTATCTTCACTGATTTGGAAGCTGAACAGAACAGGAGCAAAGCTAAAGTGACTGTGTTCTGTTCTGAAAAGGGGCATTAAAGGATGCGAGAGAAAAGCCCCTACTGGAGCAAAAAACAAACAAAAAGAAATTCAAGTTTTCCCCACACCATCCAAATCTTAACAACATTTATTTTTGGTGATTCATTTTGACAGCTTCATAGTGCTTTGGTAATGGGCATGTTACGTGGTGCATTCCTTGGGGCTTTGCAGTGCCATTGGTTTTAAACTGCACCACAACATACCTGCTTTGTAGCTCTTTGAAGAGTACGGCAATGCATTACTATGCATTGCTGGGTACATTACAAAAAATGCATCTAAATATACCAATGAACCTGGAAATCAAGGGCACCTACAATCCAAAAGGTACATCTATTGGTATCAGGAATGAAGGGGCTTTAAAGGTGCCATAGTCCATATTCCCATTGCACTCATTCCTGGGGAAAGCTCTAGGGTACTGGGTGCTGTAGCAACCATCAGTTAGAGACTGGATCACAAAAGCCACAATGAATATATTTGTCAGTACACCGCGGATCTTCAGTCCAAAGTTTTTTTATTTCAGCATGATCACATCACAAGCAAGAGAGTGCAATGTTTTGGAAGTCACGCAGGACTCCTTTGTCAAGCATGAAAGGTGCCATGACACATACATCATAAAAAAACCTTTCTTTATTGTGCAATTACCATTAAAAATCAGTATACAAATACTGTTTAATTCCTAAAATATACAGAGAATATCCAAATACAAATTCTTATGTTGTTGACAAATGCTCTTCGCTCAACATGTTTCTCCAATCGGCTTTTTCAGGAGCCACAAAGCATTATCTATTGTCACATTGTCACTGTTTACAGTTGATTATACAAACAAGATACACATTTCCATTATATTTTAACATATGTTAACATATAATGGACATTTATATTTTGTTTATAATTAACTGCAAAAAACGTGTTGTAAAACAGTTTGCTATTAAATTTACTTGTGACAATAGATAATGCTTTGTGGTTCCTGAAGAAGCCGATTGGTGAAACATGTCGAGTGAAGAGCATTTGTCACCAACATAGAAATTTGTATTTGAAATTTGTTTGTTGTTTTTAAGGATCCAATAATATTTGCTTTCTGTTTTTTAATGTTTATAGCACAATAAAGAAAGTTTTTTTTTTATGACGTATGTCTCATGGCACCTTTAAAGTCCCATCATTCCTAATTCTAATATACATTACAAAAAAAGCTACAGGTGAGTTTTTCAGTCTGGGCTGTCTTAATGCAACGCATGTTAACACACAATAAAAGTTGCTTGCATTAAATGCACCACAATAGTTTAGCATGACTCCTAATGGCCCATTTGCTCATTCCTTGCTTTAAACATGCCCCTCATTTTCAGTGATTCTATTAGATTGTAAGCTCTTATAAGCACTGCCCTCTTAACCCTCTTGTGTTTTATTGTATTATAACTGTACTGTCTCCCTTTATATTATAAAATGCTGCTCAAACTGTTGGCGCTATATAAGTACTGTATAATAATAATAACTTATGTCCATGGACCTAAACATTTCCCTGCACTTAGGGGCAGATGTATTTGTTTAATGGCCATATACCTGCATTGCGGTGCCTTTAAAAATGAATGCCTTTACGGCAGTCTTTGTCCTGCAGACTTTTCAATGGACTTTCCGATTGAACGGACTTGCCTACACACAATCAACCAAAGTCCGACGGATTCGTACGTGATGACGTACGACCGGGCTAAAACAAGGAAATTCATAGCCAGTAGCCAATAGCTGCCCTAGCGTCGGTTTTTGTCCGTCGGACTAGCATACAGACGAGTGTACTTTTCGACCAGACTCGAGTCCGTCGAAAAGATTTGAAACATGTTTCATTTCTAGGTCCGTCAAACTTTTGGGGAAAAAAAGTCCGCTGGAGCCCACACACGATCGAATTGTCTGATGGACTCCGGTCCGCCGAACCAAGTATGCCGTAAAGTCCGGTCGTGTGTACGCAGCATTAGGCATGTTACTGTGTGTTACCATATATGTAACTGTGAATTTGGCCTAAAGATGAACTCTGGGGGCTGATTGATTAAGCAATGATAAAGTCTTACCAGACCATGCTGCTGCTTTTAGAAAAATAAAAGCTCTGTGCATCTAAAAAACAGAGAGATATGCTTGATAGGTATGCTAAGTGCTCCACCAGTTTCAGGACTCTGAAATCAGTGGAACGTTATCAAATAGAGTGTGTGCAGAAAAAAAGGAACTGTAAAAGTCATATAATCGGCTCTCCTCCAATTAGTGACCTCTTCCTGCCGCTTTTAGGAATAAGAACTTTGTAGGACACTGCAGTCATAGGCTGCATTTTATGAATGGGCTGTGAAATGTGTGCTTAGCCCTGTGAAGTATAACAAAGAGAGGACAGTGATGTTTACTCTCTGTTATAAATGAACTTCTTTGTCTTATCAGATGTCTTTTGTTGTTTCTAATGACTGAGCTGATTTTATCATTATAACCTACCAACAAAGGTGTCTGTGTTTCTGAAGCTGGGAAGTTGGAAGGGTTACTAAAGGAAAATCAGTGGATCTTCTAAACCAGACAACCACTAACTTGTCCATCTGCCATGCATTGAGATCATTCAAGGGCAGTGGGAACTATACGGTGTCTGTACTTGCTGCCATCCATTAGTTGAGTGTCCTTATGTAGCTCCTAACATTCTGAGTGTTTCCACACCTGCTAAAATTGTTGGAGGCATTGGACTCCAAAAGTGTTTTTTTCTTCAAAGAATGGATTGTTCTACTAAAATTACATTGGGGTTATGTTATCTTTTCAGTTCAGATGTAAAATGTACTTAGTGGAGTTCTTTAATATCAAAGTATTTTTATGCCAAAGCTTTCTGATCAGCAGTCATGTTTTTCTCATCTCTTTCTTTGTTCTGCAGACTTTACAATGTACTAAGTACCCTCCATGTAGATAATACTTTCTTCCTTTTCTGAAACAGCTGTTCTCTACTGTAGGGATGTAATTGCCATTATTCATATAGAGAAGTGCCGATTTGGAAGAAAATGCCTCATTTTTATGCTGTTTGGGATATTTTATATGGACTGTTGGAAACCTTTGTGGCGTTTGGTATGCACGTTTAGCATACTAAGCTGTTGTAAAAATTTCTGTTGCTTATGAGGCTGTTAGCTTTAAATATTTTTTCCTTCAATCTGTCAGCAGCCTGTTGTGATACATTTTATGAGAGCATTGAAGGACAACTCTGCTCTAAAGAGATCTGAAACTATTAAGGTAGGTGAGTTTAAAGTAAGCCTGGGGCACAGCAAATACATCAAACCTCTGCTTATATTATACCGAAAGTATGTAATTTGTGACTTCCAGTAGGTCATTGGTAGGGGTGCAACGGATCGTCACCGATCCGTGATCCGAACGGATCAACCTGTTCGGATCGGCACACCCGCGATCCGCGGAGCGCTCCGCGGCCTCGGGTCTCAGGAAAGGCCACGGCTTCGGCCTAGCTCTGGAGCCGCGGCCATCTTGGTACACCCGGCGGCGCTGAGCTGCGCGCTGACGTCATCACCCCGCTCTCAACTCGTGTGTCCGGCGGCTGGTTTGGCTTCTTCTATTCTTAACTGTAAGGTAAGACTAACAGCACTAGTCTTACTAATACTCATCTCATAATGTATACAGTGGGGAGTCTGTGGATATTACAGCACTGCAGTGGGGGAGATTTTGGATATAACAGTGGGGATATGTGGCTATATTACAGTGGGGGGACATGTGGACTGGATATATTACAGTGGGGACATGTGGATATATTACAGTGGGGGACATGTGGATATATTACAGTGGGGGACATGTGGATATATTACAGTGGGGGACATGTGGATATATTACAGTGGGGGACATGTGGATATATTACAGTGGGGATATGTGGATATGTTACAGTGGGGATATGTGGATATATTACAGTGGGGGACATGTGGATATATTACAGTGAGAATATGTGGATATATTACAGTGGGGGACATGGGGATAAATTACAGTGGGGGACATGTGGATATATTACAGTGGGGGACATGTGGATATATTACAGTAGGGACATGTGGATATACTACAGTGGGCGACATGTGGATATATTACAGTGGGGATATGTGGATATATTACAGTGGGGGACATGTGGATATATTACAGTGGGAATATGTGGATATATTACAGTGGGGGACATGTGGATATATTACAGTGGGGGACATGCGGATATATTACAGTAGGGACATGTGGATATATTACAGTAGGGGGCATGTGGATATATTACAGTGGGGGAGATTGTGGATATATTACAGTGGGGGAGATTGTGGATATATTACAGTGGGGATATGTGGATATATTACAGTGGGGGACATGCGGATATATTACAGTAGGGGGCATGTGGATATATTACAGTGGGGGAGATTGTGGATATATTACAGTGGGGGAGATTGTGGATATATTACAGTGGGGAGATGACGTGGATATTACAGTGGGGGAGATTTTTTTTTGTTGATCCGAAAATGATCCGAACCGTGACTCCTGATCTGAGGAATGATCGGAACCGTGAGTTTTTTGATCCGTTGCACCCCTAGTCATTGGTGATCTCCATGTAAACTTCTGTGATGACCAGCTTTTGTTTGCCTTTTCC
Source organism: Aquarana catesbeiana (assembly GCF_042186555.1). Classification (NCBI taxonomy): domain Eukaryota; kingdom Metazoa; phylum Chordata; class Amphibia; order Anura; family Ranidae; genus Aquarana; species Aquarana catesbeiana. Next base: position 881,292,091 of record NC_133324.1, read on the forward strand.
TCCCTCCTGCATCTTTCTACTGGTTAATAAGGTTGCCCATCATGATGACGCAGTTGTAAGGTGTAGGAAATTATGGTCCGAGCTACTGGCCATTGGAGTTATTCTCTTAGCTTTAAGTTTCTCAGTATTCAGGACTTCTGGGCGCTCTACCAAAAATCAGGAAGGCACTTCAATCTGTCTTCTATGAAATTTAAGTGGAAGTTTCATATCATTGTTTTACTCCTTGCATAAAGATGCTTGCATAAAAAGTTCATAACTGTATAGTACAGAGTACCTATTCTCTGTCCCTGTAATCTTTGTGCTGAACATTTCCTGAGACCAGTTCTCCTTCCTGTGGATATACAGAGATTTAATGATGAGGTGTAAGCTCAATGGCTCGCCCTTCCTTTTCAGTTTCCATGTGCTTTTACATAGGTAAAAGTGATCCTTGCTACCTGCAAGGTATTGGTACACTTAATAGGGATTCAAGGGTGTACTCTATACTGCTAAACAACACAGAACAAATATATACAACCAAATACCCTTAGGCTATTAAAAAGCACCATTATTATTATTATTAATATTATACAGAATTTATATAGCGCCAACAGTTTACGCAGCACTTCACAATATAAAAGGTAAACAATACAGTTACAATACAATAAAATACAAGAGGATTAAGAGGGCCCTGCTCAGAAGAGCTTACAGTCAAATGGGGGGGGGGGGGGGGGCAGGTAGTACAAAAGATTGTAGCTGTAGGGAATGAGCTGATGGAAGTGGTAAACAATTAGTTGGAGGTGGGATAGGCTTCCCTGAAGAGTTGTGTTTTCAGGGTTTTGCCTGAAGGCAGCTAGAGTAGGAGATAGCCAGACAGGTTGAGGTAGAGCATTTCAGAGGATGGGAGAGGCTCTGGAGAAATCCTGAAGTCGAGCATGAGAGGAGGAGACAAGGGAGCTTGAGAGTAGAAGGTCCTGAGACGAGCATAGAGGATGGTTTGGGTGATATTTGGAGACAAGATTGATGATGTAGCTGGGTGATCGGGAGCCAGTGGAGGGATTGGCGGAGAGGGGTGGCAGACGCTGAACGGTTGGTAAAGTTGCAATAGTCAAGGCAAATGAATGAGTAGCTTGGGGGTTTCGTTTGTTAAAAAGGGGTGTAGTTTAGAGATGTTACAGAGGTGAAGTCTACAAGCTTTCGACAGCGATTGGATTTGAGGCTGAAAGAAGTCTCTTGAAGAGTGCTACTGTATAGGATAAATCCTATAAACATGCCTGTCTGTGGCGACAATGTGTGTTACAGATGATTACTCTAAAGACATAATTGTAATGCTAAATTGGTGGAATTTCTGACTCTTGAGTAAAAGTCGTCTGGTGGCAGTTAAAGGGTTATTTGCTTGATTAGCCCAGTAACAATTGCTCCCAGCTGCTGGGCCTAGATTGGGTCCCGCAAGCTGGAAAATCTTTGTGCCGGGTGCAGATCACTCTTTTATACTATATGTATACATTGTATGTGTAAATGTGTCATTTGTACCTTCATGGTGTTTCAAGATGGTATGGAATATTGCTAATGCGCACTTGCAAATACTGTACACAGGCCAAGCAGCAAAGAGTTTCTATACATTATATTAAAGGACAGGTGTAACTATTTCCTAAATACCGTATTTATCGGCGTATAACACGCAGCGGCGTATAACACGCACCCCAATTTAGGAGGGAATTTTAAGGAAAAAAAAACTTTTAGGAGGGAAGTTGAAGGAAAAAAAACTTACATTTAAATGCCCATCAATGCAGCCTTGTCAGTGCAGCCTTGTCAGTGCAGCCTTGTCAGTGCAGCCATGTCAGTGCAGCCATGTCAGTGCAGCCATGTCAGTGCAGCCTTCCCCAGTGCAGCCATGTCAGTGCAGCCATGTCAGTGGAGCCTTCCCCAGTGCAGCCTTCCCCAGTGCAGCCTTGTCAGTGCAGCCTTCCCCAGTGCAGCCTTCGTCAGTGCAGCCTTCCCCAGTGCAGTCTGGTCAGTGCAGCCTTCCCCAGTGCAGCCTGGTCAGTGCAGCCTTCCCCAGTGCAGCCTGGTCAGTGCAGCCTTCCCCAGTGCAGCCTCGCATCTCGTGATCTTTCAAAATCGCCGACCGCGATTTGAAAACGGCACCGCCGGTGCCGAAATACACAGAGCCGGTCCTCGGCTCTTCTCGGCGGCTCTCGTTTACTTTCGGCTCCACTCGTAGTCCCGAACGGAGCTATCCGAACCTAGCCGAGTACACTCGGCTAGGTTCGGGCGGCGCTCGAGTGAAGACGAAAGTGGCCGAGAAGAGCCGAGGACCGGCACTGTGTATTTCGGCGCCGGCGGCGCCATTTCCAAATCGCGGTCGGCGATTTTGAAAATCTGGCAGCTCCGGATCGCAGGAGATCGGCGTATAACACGCACCCGCGATTTTCCCCTGATTTTAAGGGGAAAAAAGTGCGTGTTATACGCCGATAAATACGGTATGTCTGATGCATAATCTATTTTAACTGTCCAGTTAAAGTGATACAGTGGAGAGGGTTTAGAACAACTGTCAGTTTATTTCTGTCGGTACCCACTCGGCAGATCACCCGCTCTATTTTACCATTATCATTGAAAGTGAAAGCGAAAGAAAATCCCAAATTTTGGGTTGATGTCTCACTAATACTAATCTTCCAATGACATTAGTTCTGGTGATCCTGGTGACACCCTGGGATTCCCTTACTTTAGAGGGATTTCCTCTCACTTCCTGTTTTGGCTATGGGACAGGAAATTAAGGGAAATATTCCCAATGGGTCACAGATGGCAAAAAAACTTTCAAAGAGAATAAAAACAAAAAAAAGTTTTGCCTTTAGTTACAATTTAATGTAAAGGTACATATTACTTTCCTCGTATGGAAGTAAGTAAGCAACTAGGGTGTTGGATGGGGTGGTGCAATTTAGCTTAGAAGGGTTGGGGTGGATTAGTGATAGCTTAGTTAAAGGTACAGCTGTACTTCAGTTATAAACTATCAATATCCAAGATGGCTTAATGATTTCTACCATTCCTGCTCACTTATGGCTTACAGAGGAAGGTCGGTGGTTTGCACAGTGGTTTATGGGGTAGCACCTATACCTGCAGCACTCTGGTCCTCCCTGTGCTTGCAGAGGTTTTCTCCCACACTCCGAAGACATGCTGGTGGGAAAATGTCTCATGTCTAAATTGCCCATAATCTGCGTGTAGCCAGGAGCTTGGCTAGAGAAAGCAATTTTGGGACATTGTATTGCAGTTGCTCTCTGTGTTTGCACTGGACTATCAGGCTAAATGGGTTAACACTACTTCGCCTTCATGCAGCAGGGGGGAGCTGACAAGCAGAAGGACCTCAAGAGACATTGACCTGTGGGAGATGTAGTTCAGAAGACGAGCTATGCTGTGGAATCAATGGACTATTGGACTACAATTCCCAAGGAGAGACAGTGATAAGGAGGAGAAAAAGCTGTATTTTCCAGGGCTGAATACCATGTAACTTCCTCCTGCTGCAAGTAGACCAGAGTGTGCACATCGCTACTCTTAAGTGTACACCAACCTGTTACAAGCCTGCGGTCGAAGACAGAAACTGGACCATTGGTAACCTGTGTGCTGAGGACCAAAGTCACTTCAGGCAGATGCAGAAGTGAGCTGAAACCGAACAGCAGGACTGAAGCAGCTGTATCTCCATGACTGGTGAGAGGGCATTGCTGCCATTAACCTGATCTAACTAGCAGCATTATTAACTGTTTACAGACTTTAGTGGGACTGTACTTGCACCACAGTAAAGACTGGGCCCCAACACTAGCTGGCTGAAGAACTAGTAGTAAGAATTGCGCACCCAGATAGTTGCTTTAAAGGAACTTAACCCATTGACCAGTGAGATGGTACAACTTTACTTTAGGGAGCCTTCATTTTACTGTTGCCATTCATATAGAGTGCACTCTAAAGTGATTATAGCCTACTGGTTACAGAGAAATTATTGTAGCATTGATCACCATTGCTGTTACTGTTAACCTATGCTATTGCTTTTTTCAGATTCATGGATTACCAGGTTTACTTTAACCAAGCCGTTTAACTCTCCATCCTAAGCTGCAATAACATAGTGATTAATGTAATGTAATATGAACTGTGATTGACCTAATGCTCTACTTGTTCATTTATGCATATACTGCCATTTACTTCAAACTGTGACAATATATTTATATTGTTTGAACTGGATGGACTTGTGTCTTTTTTCAACCATTTACAGTATGTAACTATAACTATTGTGTTCCTTTACCACTAACTGGTGTTTGCTTTCTGATACTGAACCACAGCTGTGGGCAGGATATTTATATTTGTGATCTCAATAGTATTGCAGTATCGATTTGCTTAACCTGGTGTGACAGAGGGGCCAAGGTTTTTCACGGAGTTGAGGCAGAAGAAAAGAGAACCCAATTTACCAAGCAGTTGCTGCAGGCTTAGATGTATATGTGTAAACATACATGTGTATAAATACATGGGTATGTATTTGAAATAAGGACCTTTGATTGTAAGCTTCTTGAAGGCAGGGGCTGACGTGATGAACAGAGAATAAAGCACTGCAAAAATCGTTGGCGCTATAGTAGGTATTACAGTAGGAATTATATCTCTGTCACAAAGTCAATGAATAACCTTTTCCTTTCATTTCCTGTACTGAGCGTTGCCAGTCATTCAATGTTGCCTGGTCAGTTCATCCTATCATTAATATTGCGCTTTGTAATATATAATGGTTGTGGGTCATGGCTGCTATTTTGTATAAGAGACTTTGATCTTAGTTTCTTCTTTGAATGGCAGCAATGGAGCCCTTAGTTGATAGTTCTGGCTTTTTGCCTGAATGTAATTGATTTGGTTGTTGGAAAGTTGGGACATGGGAGCTTTCCATTGTGAAGAATGTGTGTTGTCTCTCAGCCTCAGGATTTACGTGAAACTATTCATAGTACAGTATGTGATTTGGTCTATACCCTTTGACCTTAAGTCTTTTGCCTTTGGTGAAATATTGCATTACTCTCATTGACAGCACTGGTCACAGCAGCAATCCATTCTCCAGACTCCAGTAAATAGTAAAGCATATAATCCTTTCCAAAAATGAGTTTTGTGTTTTCCGATAAAAAGAAAAGGCTTGGCTCCTAAACTTCCCATTTCATTATTTTCCAATTTTTTTTATAATTGTATTCAGTTCACTATGCCCCTAGATGCAATAGCAGACCCCTGACCAGCATTGTACTAGTTTATCAAATAAATCCCTAACAGACTTGGTTCTTTTAATACTTCATTGGTGTCCAATGCCCATTTTAAATGAATGTTGCCACAGGTGATGAAACATTGGGGTCTATCTATAAAAATTGTCACAGCTGTCATGAATAATCAGCATATAGTTGCTAATATGTTTATTTCCTATGATTGTCATTTTCATCTAGTGGCCATTATTCATTGTTTTCTCTAGTAGCCATAATGCAGTATAAAATAATGCATTATGACCACTAGATGGATCATACCGTAGGAAACAAACAGACACAATATGGTGATTATACGTGACATTTCTAATAATTAGCCCCCATAAAGTGGGCCTGCCACCACAGGGTCACTTGTAAAGAGCCATGGACTATAAAAGAAGATCATGTATACTTACCTTTCCAGTGGCCCAAGACTTCAAACTGACACTTTTTTGCTCTGTAGCTACTGCAAATATTCTATTTTTCTGGGTGCAAAATATTTGCTTCCCCCTGCTGCACACTACAGTGGCGAAAATAATTATGTGATCCCCTGCAGAGTTTTCCCACTTACAAACAAATGAAGGGTTTATAATTTCTATCATAGGTGTATTTTTAATGAAAGAGACAGAATATCAACCAAAAATCCAGAAAAAACACGATACAAATGTTATAAAATTGAGTTGCAGTTCAGTTAGTAAAATAAGTATTTGATCCCCTACCAACCAATAATAATTCTGGCTACATTATGTGCTCATGTGGTACACAGATTAGTCCTGTCAATTTAAGAATGTGCTCCTAACGACAACTCGTTATGTGTATAAAGGACACCTGTGCACAGAATCTCTTTCTTCCATTCAAACCTCACCATCATGGGCAAGACCAAAGAGCTGTCAAAGGACATCAGGGACAAGATTGTAGACCTGCACAAGGCTGGAATGGGCTACAAGACCATCAGCAAGAAGCTTGTGAGAAGGAGACAACTGTTTGAGGGATTATTCGCATTGGATGAAATACAAAATATCTCCATGCAAGAATTCGCCTCATAGGGTAAGGATGATCATGAGAAAAGTTAGGGATCAGCCCAGAACTACACTGGAGGAGCTCGTGAATGATTTCAAAGCAGTTGGGACCCCAGTCACCAAACAAACTGTTGGTAACACAATACACCGCTATGGATTGAAATCCTGCAGTGCCCACAAGGTCCCCCTCCTCAAGAAAGCACATGTACAGGGCCGTCTGAAGTTCGCCAATGAACATCTAAACGATTCAGAGAAGGATTGGAAGAAAGTGCTGTGGTCAGATGAGACCAAAATTGAGCTCTTTGGTATTAACTCGACTCGGCTGTGTTTGGAGGAAGAAAAATGCTGACTATGACCCTAAGGACACCATCCATATAGTCAAGCACTGAGGTGGAAACATTATGCTTTGGGGCTGTTTCTCTGCTAAAGGTACATGCCAACTTTGTTGCATTGAGGGGCCAATGGACGTGGCTATGTATTGTAAAATCTTGGAGAACCTTCTTCCCTCAGCCAGAACACTGAAGATGGGTCGTGGATGGGTCTTCCAGCATGACAATCACCCAAAACATACCACCAAAGCAACAAAGGAGTGGCTCCAGAAGAAGCACATTAGGGTCATGGAGTGGCCTAGCCAGTCTCCTATAGAAAATGTATGAAGGGAGCTGAAACTTTAAGTTGCCAAGCGACAGCCAAGAAACCTTAAGGATTTAGAGAAGATCTGTAAAGAAGAGTGAACCAAAATCCCTTCTGAGATGTGTGCAAACCTGGTAACCAACCTCAAGAAACGTCATAACTCTGTTCTTGCCAACAGGGGTTTCTCCACCAAGTACTAAGTCATGTTTTGCTTGGGGATCAAATACTTATCTTACTCACTGAACTTAATTTATAACATTTGTATTCTGTTTTCTCTGAATTTTTTTGTTTATATTCTGTCTCTATCATTTAAAATACACCTCTGATAAAAAAAAATGATAGACCCTTCTTTCTTTGTTAGTGGGAAAACTTACAAAATCTGCAGGGAATTAAGTAATTATTTTCACCACTGTATATTTCCTCTTGCTAGCTGGTACACCACTACAGGACGTTCATGCCGGTGGTAGGAACCACTATGTGCAACAGGAAGAGAAAGTATTCAATACACTTGGAAGTGTGAAGTACCTACAGCAGCTGGGGAGCAGGAAGGAGAAAAAGTTTGAAGACTCTTAATTATACATAGATCTTCTTTTAAAGCCCGAGCTCCAAGTGACCCTGTTATGACAGCACAACTCCCACCAACTAACCTCCTTGAGCTGGCTATTAAACGAGCAATTATAAAGCAGGCAATGGTTATTAACATTACAGGAGGTAGCAGTGATCATAGCCCTTGCAAAGTACAATCAAACCTTTCTAATTAAATAAAAAGATACAACGGCAATGCCTATATTCCCTAGCTCTTCCTTGGCAGCCTGCTACAAAATGGCAGGTGCTCTTTATTTGTAGATGCCATCTTTAACGTCTTATCAAAGATAGATGACATGAAACTCTTCTGATGGAATCGGAAAAAGATATTTATTTTCTGCTTATGTCATATGCCAGTACACCTGCAGCTCTGGGTTCCATCTCTTGCCATCAGGGAGTGCGTATACATGGAAAAGCAATTTCAATGCACTCATAGCTCATCGTAATAGGCTGATTTTGGTACACTATTATATCCTTCGGATGCACCTGTCACTAGAGTGCTTTTAAAGATCCAGTAAATGTTTCCCAGATTTCTAAAGCAAATTAATATAAGTGCAAATTAAATCTACAGTCTGATGGAAAATATAATCAAATGCTTTTTTCTTCCCCATTCTAGGGCTTTCTTCCAACACAAAAACCTGTCCAATCCATTATTACACTGCCACTTACTTATAAATGTATTTACATATCCTGCAATATAGGTTCTGCTGCTTATCTTAGGGAACCGATGGAGGGGCTGATTGCTAATAGGTGCAATAAGAAGTCTCCAAATCATCATTGTGGTCAGAAAAGATATTTTTTTCCAACATGTTCATCCACTACAGCAATTCTCAAGAGCTGCTTTTTCTTCTACTTTTCAGTAGCATTTTTTTGCAACTTGAAGCATATCTAAACCCAGGAACAAAAATGTATTTTGTTGTACCTTCAAGTCCTTAGATTTGATGGATTCACTTTTTTCTTTATTTTCACTAGGTAATACTACCATCAACTCACTTCATTTCCTACACTGACATCATTAACTCACCATAATGTATCTAAAGAAAAGACAGCTCTCCTGATTTGGGCTGCAAACACCTTCCCTTTTCCTCCTTTCCATAACTTAGGGAAAGAGGTCTCCAAAGATAGCTTGAGGATTAGGATTTGCTGGGAGCGGGATTTTGGTGGGAGGAGTGGATTTGTGCTGGGAAGAGAGATTGGGGGTGGCGGGAGAGGATATGTGCTGGGAGGGAGATTTTTTTGGGGGGACGGGGTTGTGCAGGGAGGAGCGATTTTGCGGAGGGAGTGAGAATTTGTGCGAGTGGGGAAAGGATCTGTGCTGGGGGGGAGGGGGGGTGTTGGGGAGGGGGTTTATGCAGGGAGGGGGGGAGTTTATTTATATTGGAAGGAGGCATTTTTGAGGGAGAGGATTTGGGACGCAGACTTTTTTTTTGGCTAGGCCGTGATCTACCTGACCTACATACACTAACCTACCTGACCTACATACACTAACCTGCCTGTCCTACATACACTGATGGTAGTGATCTACATACACTGACCTACCTACACTGACCTACATAAAGTGACCTACCTACACTGACCTACCTACACTGACCTACCTACAGTGATGTACCTACACTGACCTGCCTGACCTACATTCACTGACATTTACATACACTGACCTACCTACACTGACCTACATACACTGACGGTAGTGACCTACCTACACTGACCTACCTACACTGACCTGCCTGACCCACATACACTGACATTTACATACACTGTCTGACCTACCTCAGCTCAGCCGTGGTGTGCGGTGTCACAGCAGCCATGCAGTCAGTCAGTCCTCAGAGTAGGAGGAGAAGAGGAGAGTGGCCTGGCCGAGTGCCGAGCGGGGATGTGGCACGGCGGCTGCTTTGTAATTCCCGCCTTCTGGAGCCTGCAGTGCTTATGATGGACGTCACACATCCCATGGTCCCGGCATTGGACTAGTGGGACGTCCATCATAGGCGTTGCAGGCTCCAGAAGGTGGGACCTGCTATGGCACTCGGCCGCATTGGGCCACACTCGGCAGCACTCGGCCGCACTCAGCCGCACTCGGCCACGCTCAGCCGTGCTCGACTGCACTCGGTGGCGCTCACCCACACTCGGCGGCGATCATAATCAGACAGGTCCCGGTGCTCGGGGCTAACAATGGAGAGCTGCATGCCCGAGACTCGGGGTCACATTCGGGGCTTCAGCCCCCTCTAGCCAACCCCTCCCAACTCCCCTGGTGCTGGCTATTTTATTTTTTACAAAATGCAAAGTGCAACTTCCTTTGCAAGGTGTACAGCCTATTTGCCTTTAGTAAATCAACTCCAATGCCGCTAGGTTCGTAAGTGCTCAGAGGGCAATAAAAGTCATTTGCAAGACATCTCTATTGCATGCTTATATTAAATTATGTATCATATTACACTACAGGTGGAGGATTTTTGCTCCATAGGGATGGAAAGGTATATATACTAAAATGCAAGGAAGTGGCTTCAATGAATCATTAGGAGATTCCATCTTGATGAGTGTGTGGAGACCCATGTAGATGTACCCCAGATTTAGCTGGGCTTTTACAGACAGATCTGTCATTTTTCTAGTGTGGGGTTTATACTGTGATTGTTTTTTTTATTTTTTTATGTCAAATTTTTATTGAATTTTCACCGATTTTACAGACAAAAAAACAAGTGATAAAATAAACAACATCATTAAAAGAATAGAAATTCTAAGACTTGATTAACTAGCCAACAATTGACCACATTACTGTTTAGTAGTGCTTGTTTTTGATATTGAGTTTAGTAGGGTTGATTTTTGATAAAATAATGTAATAAAGTATTCAAGTTGTACATTATAGCTTTGTGTTTTTTCTTACTTTTTTAGGCGCTAGGATTTCCTAACTGCAGTCGGGAATAATAATTAATCCTTGTGCTCTCAGGTGACGTTAAGTAGCATAATAGGAGTGTTGAAAGAACATCATGATTTCCTAGGATCCATTATGTTCCAAGATGTTTCTTGTTTGAATCTGACTAATGATGTTTTCAAAGGTGCATCTGAAACAAGACAAAAATGTCTAATAATGAGGACAACTTATTTAAAACCTCATTTATAATAATAACAACCATTCTGTGTAATGGCCTAAACGACCAGCACCTGTTAGACAAATCACCTTCAGGTGTTGGAGTCTGAGAAGCAAAGCATGCTGGGTGAAAATGAGTTCATGTCGACTACAGAGAATGTTTGAAGTCATTTTTTTTTTCCAGCAACCAATACCCGGTATGATCTCCTATAATAATTCTTAGAAAAGCTGACATTTCAGTTACAGCAAATTCTGCTTGATTCACCCATGAACTTCTGGCAGCAAGATTCCCCTACTTATCCTACTGGGAAAAGGCCATCATAAAGGGTATCACGTACAGACCATGAAATCCTAATGCAATACAAGTCGGCATAAATTAATTTCTGACATGCCACAATGTATAGCAGCAGGTTAATTATCCTAAAAAGATGTAGCCTTGGTGTGTCTATCTGCCTGACACAACGGATGGGATTAAGAAAAGAAATTTTTTTTAGCACCAGTTGCATGACAGGGAAGTAGAGGGAGATCGTCTGTTCCTAGTGATCAGGAACAGCAACCTCTCTCCTCCTCTTGTCAGTACACTGCCCCCACAGTTAGAAACACCTCCCAGGGAACACATTTAACCCGTTAATAACTACTAGTGTTAACCCCTTCCCTGCCACTGTCATTTATACAGTAATCAGTGCATTTTTATAGCACTGATTGCTGTATTATAGTTACATAGTTAGGTTGAAAAAAGACACAAGTCCATCTTGTTCGACCGTAAACAAAAACAAAAAAATCTTACAATCCCATATACCCAATCCTGTACCCACAGTTGATCCAGAGGAAGGCGAAAAACCCTCCAGAAAAGCAGAATCCAATTTGCAATTTGTATAAAAGTCACTGGTCCCTAAAAAGTGATAAAAGTGTCTGATGTGTCTGCCACAATGTCGCAGTCCTGCTAAAAATCGCAGATTACCGCCATTACTAGTAAAAAAAAAAATAATAATAACAAAAATGCCATAAATCTATCCCCTATTTTAGTTAGACGCTCTAACTTTTGCGCAAACCAATCAATATACGCTTATTGTGTTTTTTTTTTTAACAAAAATATGTGGATGAATATATATTGGCCTAAACTGATGAAGAAATTTTTTTGGGGGGGGTATTTAATATAGCAAAAAGTAAAAAATATTGTTTTGTTTTTTTCAAAACTGTCGGTCTTTTTTTGTTTATAGCGAAAAAAAAAAAAATGCAGAGGTGATCAAATACCACCAAAAGAAAGCTCTATTTGTGGGGAAAAAAAGGACATACATTTAGTTTGGGTACAGCGTCGCACAATCACGCAATTGTCAGTTAAAGCGACGCAGTGCCGTATTGCAAAAAATGGCCTGGTCATTAAGGGGGGAAATCTTCCGGTCCTTAAGTGGTTAAGTGAATATACCACCTCTGAAAAGCGAACCAATGAAAAGCAAGGTGCTAACAGACTTCCTGACGATGCTGACAATCGAAATGCATTGAGGCTGCACTTCCACCATACGTGACGTCATTTACAGGTTTTGATCTGGTTTGAACATTTGGCTGTTTGGCTCGGACTGAGCAGTGTGCAGTATACAAAAACATATTTGGGGGGCACACCCTAAAATGCGTTTAAATTCAAGATGGTGCTGCTATAAGACCAACAAACAGTACAAAACATATTACAGCGCACACATTCAAGAATGACATTTCCTGCAAGGCTAGTTAAAGTTAAAAACACCTGAACATATTCCAAAAATATGGGGGTTTGGTCACACAATATAGTCACTTACTGCGACAAAGTACCCCGAATTAATTGGAGATGCAGGAGGAGTAATAGTTTGCATGGAGAAGCAGGGGAAGATTTATATCTAGTCTATTATGCACATTCAATCTTCAGGCTCTAATTTTATTCAAAGTGTATTGGAATCTTTAAATATGATGGCAATGATGAATTCTATGGGCATCCCATACAACAAGAACAAAGCTTGCAAAAGACTGTTCATTGTCTCTGGAAAGGATGCATGAAGTCTGGCAGTGGGGTGATTTGGCGGATTTTTGTCAGTAGTGCTAACACCATGGTTACATGACTTTTAATTAAACGATATCACACTATCCTTGATTATTATCTCTCCCTGGGTCTCAGTTATTGATGTTTGAGGTGATCAGCTGGTGGTTGTTTCCCATATACCATTCTTAAGGTGGAACATTGTGCAAACAACGTGCAAAAGGGGTGGTTCTGCGAACACCGAACAATATGCGGTGTTCGGGGCAAATTCGAAAGCTGCTGGAACACCGTTAAAGTCTATGGGACACTAACATGAAAAATCAAAAGTGCTCATTTTAAAGGCTTATATGCAAGTTATTGTCATAAAAAGTGTTTGGGGACCCGGGTCCTGCCCCAGGGGACATGTATCAATGCAAATTTTTTTTTAAAAAACGTCAGTTTTTTCGGGAGCAGTGATTTTTTTAATGCTTAAAGTGAAACAATCAGGTCTGATATGGAAATTAAGGGGAACCCTGCACCAATTAAAAAAAAAAAAAAGTGAAATAGGGATCCCCCCAAAATTAAGGGGAACCCTGCACCAAAATTTAAAAAAAATTACGTAGGGGTCCCCCCCAAAATCCATACGAGACCCTTATCCGAGCCCACAACCTGACAGGTCGCAGGAAAAGAGGAGGGGATGAGAGAGCACCCCCCTCCTGAACCATAGCCTCAACATGGGGAGGGTGCTTTGGGGTAGCACCTTGTCCCCATGTTGATGGGGACAAGGGCCTCATCCCCACAACCCTTGCCCGGTGGTTGTGGGGGTCTGCGGACAGGGGGCTTATCAGAATCTGGAAGCCCCCTTTAACAAGGGGACCCCCAGATCCCGGCCTCTCCCTGTGTGAAATGGTAACGGGGTACAAATGTATCCCTACCATTTCACAAAAAAAGTGTCAAAATGTTTCAAACGACAAAACACAGACAAGCCCTTTATTAAAAAATAAAAAAATAGTGCCTCCCATGGAGGCGGATCGTGGTGGATTTTTCTGTTTTCTTTTTTGGTCTGGGTGGCTTGATAGAAGAAGATGAATGGACATCATGGGACATTTTTATTTTTTAATAAAGTACTTGTCCCAAGCTGTGTTTTGACATTTGTAACATTTTGACACTTTTTTTGTGAAATGGTAGGGGTACATTTGTACCCGTTACCTTTTCACACAGGGGGGAAGCCCAGGATCTGGGGGTCCCCTTGTTAAAGGGGGCTTCCAGATTCCGATAAGCCCCCCGCCGCAGACCCCAACAACTACCGGGCAAGGGTTGTGGGGATGAGGCCCTTGTCCCCATCAACATGGGGACAAGGTACTTTGGGGGGCTACTCCAAAGCACCCTCCCCATGTGAGACCATGTGGCCTGGTACGGTTCAGGAGGGGGGGCACTCTCTCATCCACCCCTTTTTTCCTGCAGCCTGCCAGGTTGCATTCTCGGATAAAAAAAATTTTGGTTCGGGGTTCCCCTTAATATTCATACCAGACCCAAAGGGCCTGGTAATGGACTGGGTGGGGGGATCCCATGCTCTTTTTTTCAGTGAGTTTTATCTATATTTCCGAGACCCTACAATTCATTACAGCCGCGATCAGTTTTAAATGATGACAATTTTTCCTTTAGAAATGTCATTTTGCTGTGGTACTGTTCTAAACACGGGAAAACTGCGCCAATTTACAGGCATACTATAGACACCCCCAGGCACAATATTTAAAGGAATAGTTCATTTTTATTGTTTCACTTTAATTACTTACTTTACTAATGCTACACTATTACATACATAGTGAACTCTTGATGGCTATGCACAGTTTATTAACCCTATATTTCACTATGGGCCGCTATCAGTAATACTGAGACTGTGTTATCTATACCTGACTATAGCCCTGTATCCAGTGGGAACTCCCGGGTTGTGAAGACACACAGAACTGCAGGATCCTTTTTTTGACTGATATACTCATGGAGTCACACATTCACACATTTTCTTATATGAGTTTGAAACTTGGGCAGTAACTTCAACAATTGATCAGACATCCTGTGGATCTTTATTTCACCAAACAAAGCAAGTGTACTACTCTATGGGCTATGACTGTGATATGTGTTTGTGAGCGGTTCTCAATGTTGCAGCTGCATTTTTTTTTCTTTATAAATTCTTTTTTTTTCACAAGAATAGTAGTACAATTTTTCCTATAAATACGCCAGTAGAACACATCCACTATTTTACATATAATATCATCATAACAGACATCAATTACTATTACTCATAGTCACAACTTATATTTACTCATTATCTGTTTTTTCCTTTCCTTATACTTTCCTAATAATCTGCTATAAGACCGTCTAGCCTTTACCCTTGTTGCATTTTCGTTAACCGGGGCCATACCCAAAAAAAAAAAAACCCCCAGCAAACCTTCCTAAAACAGAGATAGACTGATAGATAGAGATACTCTACAAGGCTCTGGTCTGGCCGCACCTGGAGTATGCTGTCCAGTTCTGGGTACCAGTCCTCAGGAAGGATGTACTGGAAATAGAGTGAGTACAAAGAAGGGCAACAAAGCTAATAAAGGGTCTGGAGGATCTTAGTTATGAGGAAAGGTTGCGAGCGCTGAACTTATTCTCTCTGGAGAAGAGACGCTTGAGAGGGGATATGATTTCAATTTACAAATACTGTACAGGTGACCCCACAATAGGGATAAAACTTTTTCGCAGAAGAGAGTTTAATAAGACTCGTGGCCACTCATTAAAATTAGAAGAAAAGAGGTTTAACCTTAAACTATGTAGAGGGTTCTTTATTGTAAGAGCGGCAAGGATGTGGAATTCCCTTCCACAGGCGGTGGTCTCAGCGGGGAGCATTGATAGCTTCAAGAAACTATTAGATAAGCACCTGAATGACGGCAACATACAGGGATATATAATGTAATACTGACACATAATCACACACATAGGTTGGACTTGATGGACTTGTGTCTTTTTTCAACCTCACCTACTATGTTACTATGTATGTTACTATGTTACTATGTATGTTACTATGTTACTATGTATGTTACTACAAAGAAAAGCAAAAAAAAAGCATAGAAAAAAGACAAAGAAAAAGACACAGAAAAAGAAAAAATGCAGCTGCATTTAGATTAGACTATTTGATTATTAAACGCTGTCTTTTTTAACTCTTTTGGCTGAGATGCTGGTGGTGGGAATTGTTTACCAAGTTTTTTGTATTACCATTTGTAATTTTGTATTAAAGTTCCTTTATCTTAAGCTGCATGGTCCTTAGTAATCTCTTTTAGGTGAGGTACTTCCTCACCTTGCTCTTTTTGTGTTTAACTCTTTGATTACCAGGATCGCACCTTGAGTGGTGAGTTAGTGACTTTAAGGGACTCTGTGCTTGCTCATACATTGAGAGAGAATGATGTGGTCCAAGGCACCATAAGTAATTGGCCTCCATCCCAAATTTGAACAAAAAAAAGTTTGGTCGGCGGGACTTTGAATGAGGCCAATCACTATATAGTGTAAGCATGTGGAATATAAAACACAGTATTGCTTTTATGGGTTCCAACAAAAAGGGGGGGGGGGTTTGGGGACTTTGAATGAGAGATGTATACCAAAGAGCAGTCTTGGCAAAGAACATTTTAGTACAGCATATTGAATGACACAAAAAAAGACATACACAGAATCGCATAAATGCAGGGCATGCTAAAAACCACATATAAATATTGACGCCATGGTACTTGGCATATCATAGGGTAAAGACAAGTCCTGCACAGCATGGGCCACTGGAAGGGCTGTATGGTGTTGGAAATGTCTGTCCCTTACACCCATTACTTATTATTATTCCTATTATTCACTTACAATATTATACCATATGGTTATGTTTCTTTATAGGTCACCATTGCATTCGCCCCTGAAGACTTGGTATACCCCAACGAAACGCGTCGGACTTACATAGATGCATGATGTCCATACAGATTATTTTATGTCTTTTATATTGTTTTACTCTAGATTTTCCAACACCATCCAGCCCTTCCAGTGGCTCATGTTGTGCAGGTCTTTACCCTATGATATGCCAAGTACCATGGTGTCAATATTTATATGTGGTTTTTTGCATGCCCTGTGTTTATACGATTCTGTGTATGCCTTTTTTGATTATACGATTCTGTGTATGCCTGTCATTTGGTATGCTGTACATGATTTCACAAGGTATAATAAAATGTTCTTTGCCAAGACTGCTCTTTGGTATACATCTCTCATTCAAAGTCCCCAACCCCCCCCCCCCCTTTTTGTTGGAACCCATAAAAGCAATACTGTGTTTTATATTCCACATGCTTACAATATATACTGATTGGCCTCATTCAAAGTTTCCAAACTTTCTCTCTTTTTGCTTGCTCATACATTGAGCTTTGCAGGGGTTTATACCCTACTGAGTTACTGGCAATCTTTTTGTTTTAAGCACACATTTAACCGTTTGATTGCCCTAGATGTTTAACCCCTTCCCAGCCAGTATCATTAGTATAGTGACAGTGCATATTTTTAGCACTGATCGCTGTATTATGCCCCGTACACACGGTCGGATTTTCCGACGGAAAATGTGTGATAGGACCTTGTTGTCGGAAATTCCGACCATGTGTAGGCTCCATCACACATTTTCCATCGGATTTTCCGATACACAAAGTTTGAGAGCAGGCTATAAAATTTTCCGACAACAAAATCCGTTGTCAGAATTTCCGATCGTGTGTACACAAATCCGATGCACAAAGTGCCACGCATGCTCAGAATAAATAAAGAGATGAAAGCTATTGGCTACTGCCCCGTTTATAGTCCCGACGTACGTGTTTTACGTCACCGCGTTCAGAACGATTGGATTTTCCGACAACTGTGTGTGACCGTGTGTATGCAAGACAAGTTTGAGCCAACATCCGTCAGAAAAAATCCTAGTATTTTGTTGTCGGAATGTCTGATCAATGTCCGACCGTGTGTACGGGGCATTAGTGTCATTGGTCCCCAAAAAATGTCAGTTTGTGTCTGAATGTCTGGCGCAATGTCTTAGTCCCACTATGAGTCACTGAGTGCCACCATTAGTAGTAAATAAATAAATTAAGACATAAATAAAAATTCCAGTATGTATCCCATAGTTTGTAGACACTCTAAGACCCCTTTCACAGTGGGGCCACGGCTGCATTTGCGGTAAAACATTGCTCATTTTAGCAGCGCTTTAATGCAGTTTAAGCAGAGCTTTTGTGCCACTTTTGGCCGCTAGCAGGGTGCTTTTAATACCAAAAAGGGGTTAAAAACTCCTTTTTTGCGGAGCTTAGAAAGCGCTTTTCAGGCGCTTTGAAAGTGCTGCCCATTCATTCCAGTGGGTAAGGTGTTTTGGGAGTGCTAAATACAGCGCTCCCAACCCACCCCAAAGATGCTGCTTGCAGGACTTTTGCTAATGTCCCACAAGCGCACCGCCCGAGTGTGAAAAGTCACACTGGAATGAATGGGAGGCAGTTTTTAGGTGCTTAGCAGAGGCTATTTCCAGCGCTAAATCGCCTCCAAACCACCCCAGTGTGAAAGTGGTCTAACTTTTGCGCAAACCAATCAATATACGCTTAAAGAGATTTTTTTTACCAAAAACATGTAGCAGAATACATACTGGCCTAAATTTATCAAGAAATTAGATTTTTTAAATTTTTTTATTGGATATGTTTTATAGCAGAAAGTAAAAAATATTATTTTTTTTTTGTTGTTCAAAAATTGTTGTTATTTTTTATAGGGCAAAAAATAAACACGCAGGGATGATCAAATACCACCAAAAGAAAGCTCTATTTGTGGGAAAAAAAGGACATAAATTGTATTTGGGTACAGTGTCGCATGACCGTGCAATTGTCAGTTAAAGTAACGCAGTGCCGTATCACAGAAAATGGCCTGGTCATGAAGGGGGGTAAATCTTCCACAGGTCAAGTGGTTTAATATGCCACAAAGAGACTGTATACATCAATAAAATCAATACATTCTTTATTATGCAATTTTTTAAAAAGGGAAAGGGAAAAGACAAAGTAAATAAGGAATACATAAAATACAATCATATGCAAATCCAAACAAGGAACATTAGTTCTTTAAATATATGCTGTTATCTCCAACATGGTGTCTAGGATCAACGTGTCTCACGAAAAGATTGCTTTCTAAGGATCCACGCCTATTGCATTTATAACAAATCCCAACACATAAAAAAGTGTCTTTAAATAAAAGCATGCTAAGACCAAGGTCGACCCACAGATCTTCCGTTCGGTCAAAAACCAACACCCACTATACACCAGTTCATGGAGTCAATTCCCATGGTGTTACATGTGTTCATTTGACAACACTGAAGAAATGACCCTTTGCTATAATGTAAAGTAGTGAGTGTACAGCTTGTATAACAGTGTAAATTTGCTGTCCCCTCAAAAAAACTCAACACACAGCCATTAATGTCTAAACCCCTGGCAACAAAAGTGAGTACACTCCTAAGTGAAAATGTCCAAATTGGGCCCAATTAGCCATTTTCCCTCCCCGGTGTCATGTGACTCATTAGTGTTGCAAGGTCTCAGGTGTGAATGGGGAGCAGGTGTGTTAGATTTAGTGTTATCGCTCTCACTCTCTCATACTGGTCACTGGAAGCTCAACATGGCACCTCATGGCAAAGAACTCTCTGAGGATCTGAAAAAAAGAATAGTTTCTCTACATAAAGATGGCCCAGGCTATAGGAAGATTGCCAAGAACCTGAAACTGAGCTGCAGCACAGTGCTGCCAACATTGCTGCAGAGGTTGAAGGGGTGGGGGGTCAGCCTGTCAGAGCTCAGACCATACACCGCACACTGCATCAAATTGGTCTGCATGGCTGTCGTCCCAGAAGGAAGCCTCTTCTAAAGATGATGCACAAGAAAGCCCTCAAACAGTTTGCTGAAGACAAGCAGACTAAGGACATGGATTACTGAAACCATGTCCTGTGGTCTGATGAGACCAAGATAAACTTATTTGGTTCAGATGGTATCAAGCGTGTGTGGCGGCAATCAAGTGAGGAGTACAAAGACAAGTGTGTCTTGCCTACAGTCAAGCATGGTGGTGGGAGTGTCATGGTCTGGGGCTGCATGAGTGCTGCTGGCACTGGGGAGCTACAGTTCATTGAGGGAACCATGAATGCCAACATGTACTGTGATATACTGAAGCCAAGCATGATCCTCTCCCTTCGGAGACTGGACCGCAGGGCAGTATTCCAACATGATAAAGACCCCAAACACACCTCCAAGAAAACCACTGCCTCGCTAAAGAAGCTGAGGGCGAAGGTGATGGACTGGCCAAGCATGTCTCCAGACCTAAACCTTATTGAACATCTGTGGGGCATCCTCAAATGGAAGGTGGAGGAGCGCAAGATCTCTAACATCCACCAGCTCCGTGATGTCATCATGGAGGAGTGGAAGAGGACTCCAGTGGCAACCTGTGAAGCTCTGGTGAACTCCATGCCAAAGAGGGTTAAGGCAGTGCTGGAAAATAATGGTGGCCACACAAAATATTGACATTTTGGGCCCAATTTGGACATTTTCACTTAGGGATGTACTCACTTTTGTTGCCAGCGGTTTAGACATTAATGGCTGTGAGTTGAGTTATTTTGAGGGGACAGCAAATGTACACTGTTTACACTTTCTTCAGTGTTGTCACATGAAAAGATAGAATAAAATATTTACAAAAACTTAGGGGTGTACTCACTTTTGTGAGATACTGTGCATAGTGGTTTAGTCTGGATCTGTCTGAAAAGCGGACATATGGACTGAATACCCAAGCGGAAGAGCCCTGATGCAGCCATCACATTTAAGGACTGGTAAGGTGCAATACATTACATTTCATTTTTAGATACAGTTTAATCAAAAGGTGCCCATAAGGGTATGTATACCATTGGCTAAGAAACATTGCAACACTTCAACTTTCCTTTGCTCACAAAAGAACTTAGTGTTCCTTCATAATTCTTGTTCAGGTGTTAAGGGGTTAAATTTAAGAAAAATATCTTTCCTCACCTAGCCAATAGTTCTCAAACTTCCTAATTCCAAGGAGAGCGTAAAAATGCTGCGGGTGAGAAGAAGGAGGCCAGGAATTAATTGCACACTTCTGTTATATTCAAAACACTTTCCGAGAGATAAGAAGAGGCAGAAGACTTAGCTGTCCTCCCAGTAGACACTGGGGGAGAAATAAAGGTCAGATACCTTCATTTATATTCACGCTTGCAGCAGGAAAAAATATGTTCCCTCAGAATTCAGGATGAATTCACAAGGCGCGAGCCTACTAGACAAGGACCATGGGAATCATTTCAATTGGACTTGTGTATTGATTTCTTTGAGTC
The DNA here is from genome assembly GCF_042186555.1 of Aquarana catesbeiana. NCBI lineage: Eukaryota > Metazoa > Chordata > Amphibia > Anura > Ranidae > Aquarana > Aquarana catesbeiana. The sequence continues at coordinate 881,313,002 of NC_133324.1, forward strand.
TTGATTAACTACAACAGACGTAGGAGAACATACAACGTGTGATAGCGCTGACCCTCGTGTCCGGTGGAATGTAAAATAATGCTGGTCGTCCCATGTAATATTTATTTATGAGAAATAATGAAACTGCAACCCATTTGTGGCGTTCTAAACATGTCAGGCATACGGAGAAGCATATTGACCATTTTTGTTCTGTTCTCAGGGACACCTCCAGGTCACTAGCTTGCCAAACTTCCATTGTGTTTCGACCTGCTGTTGATTTTATTGGGTGTTTTTAATGGCAATGTGATTTTTAATTTTTTTTCCATTTCGCTGCACAAATCTAAACTAAAAAGTATCTGAATTTTTATGTGTATGTTACAAGCAGTCAGCTTTGAAAATGTGCCATAGAAATACATAGAGAGCATATTGCATTCAGGGCACAAAGCTTAGGCCAGCTAGTTGTGTGCCATCCTCTGATTATTACTATCTAAAGCTATTACAGTACATTCTCCCTGCATTTCAGAAAGCAGATTCTATAAAATCTATTGCTGCAAGGGAAATCTGTTCACATGAAACATTGACAACCTTCCAAAAAGAAACAAAAGCATCCTTAACCACTTAAGGACCAAGTCTATTTCTGAGATTTGTTGTGGACAAGTTAAAAACTGTTTTTTTTGCTAGAAAATTACTTAGAACCCCCAAATATTATGCATTTTTTTTCTAACACCCTAGAGAATAAAATGGCGGTCATTGAAATCCTTTCTTTCACACCGTATTTGCGCAGCGGTCTTACAAGCGCACTTTTTTTGGAAAAAATACACTTTTTTGAATTAAAAAAATAAGACAACAGTAAAGTTAGCCCAATTTTTTTTTTATATTGTGAAAGATAATGTTATACCGAGTAAATTGATACCCAACATGTCACGCTTCAAAATTGCGCCCGCTTGTGGAATGGCGACAAACTTTTACCCTTAAAAATCTCCATAGGCGACGTTTAAAAAATTCTACAGGTTGCATGTTTTGAGTTACAGAGGAGGTCTAGGGCCGATTGTGGTGATACCTCACATGTGTGGTTTGAAACCGGGCGCTACTCACGTATGCGTTCGCTTCTGCACACGAGCTTGGCAAGACGGGGCGCGTTTAAAAGAAATTGTTTCTTATTTATTTTACCTTTTATTTTTTATTTTTAAACTGTTTAAAAAAAAAAAAAGTGTCACTTTTATTTCTATTACAAGGAATGTAAACATCCCTTGTAATAGAAGAAAAAAGCATGACAGGACCTCTTAAATAGGAGGGTCAAAAAGACCTCAGATCTTATGTTTACACTAAAGTGATTGGCAGCTTATGGGTCACCTCTGATGGGGGCGGCGCCGATAATCAATGTGCTGATTATCAGTGTAGATCCCCACTCTGACAGGGAGAGCCGACAGTGACAGTGCATATTTTGAGTAGTACAGTGACAGTGCATATTTTTAGCACTGATCACTGTATTAGTGTCACTGGTTGCCACAAAGTGTCAGTTAGTGTCCGATTGTGCACCGCAATATCGCTATCAGTCACTGATCGGCACCATTAAAAGTAAAAAGATAAATAAAAATTACAGTATACACTGTATCCCATAGTTTTTAGACGCTATAACTTTTGAGCAAAACAATCAATATACGCTTATTGGGATTTTTTTTTTTTTTTACCAAAAATAGTTAGATTTTTTAAAAAAAATTTAATTGGATTTGTTTTATAGCAGAAAGTAATTGTCGGTCTTTTTTTGTTAAGACCCCTTTCACACTGGGGCGTTTTTCAGGCGTTTTTCTCAGGCACCTTAGCATTAAAAAAAGCGCCTGTAAAGCGCCTGAAAGAAGCCTCATCTGCAATCCCAATGTGAAAGCCCGAGTGCTTTCACACTGACATTTTCAAAGCTGACTGCTTGTGACTGCTGACAGGGAGAGCCAACGATCGGCTCCCCCTGTCAGCGCGAACCAAGAAAAGCCGAAACAAGAACACTTCCTGGTTCATGCGATGATCAGCTGTGATTGGTCACAGCTGAACATGTGGTAAGAAGCTCTACACATGAGAGGCTCCATACTACGATCGGAGATGGGGTGTGTCAGACTGACCCACAGCACCTCCGATTGCTGCAATGTGTGCATTCATTATGTCTAGTACCAAGCAGCACGCTTTGAATCATATTTGATTTAGGTGAATATATATTGTATACAAGTATTTAACCAGCGCCACTTGCAGCCAGCAGGTGACAAGTGCACCAACATTCTAGAGGTTTTTTCTTGTAATAGGGCAAATATAAGATATGCAGATAGTAAGTGCCAAGCAGGAATAATAGCCCTTTCCACCTTATTATAAAGCCATGCTGTAAAATAACATATCTCCCAACTGTCCCTGATTTGGAGCAATGTCCCTCTGTCCCTCTTTCCCCCTCATTTGTCCCTCATTTTGATCTGATCCATATAGTTGTATATAAAATGCACTTTTTATCGTTCAAAAAGTGTTTCCCAGTGCTAAACCTTTCATCCTACTTCTAAATGGCTGCATTTTTACATTTTAAAAGCCCATATAAAGCAATAGTAGTGGTAAAAAAGCCCTTCTGGATTTAATTAACCATTTTTTAGGTAAATTCTCCTTTAAGGGGGTGTGGCAGGGGGCGTGTCCTATGCCTATACACGTTTGGTAGTAGGTGTCCCTCATTCCAATCTCAAAATGTTGGGAGGTATGAAATAGGCCATAAGAGCAGGAGAGATCAGATAACACACACAGCTGAATAACTCACATAAGGAACACACCCTTCCTTCTCCTGGCTTAGTCATTATCTACAGCAGGGTTTCTCAACCAGGGTTCTGTGGAACCCTTGGGTTCCTCTAGAGGTTGCTAGGGGTTCCCTGAGCAATGGTCAATTTCTGCCTCTCAGGTAAGTTCTCAAGGACACTATTGATCTTTTTAGTTATCTGTAAGGGGGTAATTCTTCGACTAATAACCACAAGTGTAAAGCCGCGTACACACGAGCGAACTTTTCGACCGGACTGGTCCGACAGACCGAGTCTGGCGGACAATTCAACCGTGTGTGGGCTTCATCAGACCTGCAGCAGACTTTTTCGGTCGAAAATCAGACGGACTTTAGATTTGGAACATGCTTCAAATCTTTCCGACGGACTCGAGTCCGGTCGAAAAGTCCGCTCGTCTGTATGCTAGTCTGACGGACGAAAACCCACGCTAGGGCAGCTATTGGCTACTGGCTATCAACTTCCTTATTTTAGTCCGGTGGTACGTCATCACCTACGAATCCGTCGGACTTTGGTGTGATCGTGTGTAAGCAAGTCCGGTCGTTAGAAAGTCCGTCGAAAGTCCGTCGGAAAGACTGTCGAACCTTTGTTGTCAAAAAGTCCGACCGAAGCATTCTTCTCATTGACCATCACACTCATGTATGATGAGTTGTAGATTTTTCATTTTTAGCAGGGGTTCCCCAAGACCGGAGAATTATTTCCAGGGTTCCTCTTTGTTGAAATGGTTGAGAAAGGCTGGTCTACAGGATGCCAACAAGCCACCAAGCATTAATAAACATCTGTTGGCTTGATTGCCATGGGGGGCCTTTATCCCTCTTTCACACTTGTATGACCTGCAGTCACGTGTGACCCTCCCGCGTGGCTTTGACGTGACTTTGATGCGACTATAGACCTCAGGTCGCATCAAAGTCGGACCAAAGTAGTGCAGGTACTACTTTGAAGTCTCTGTGACTTGAAGTTGCACAGATATGAACGGTACTCGTTGGAAATCATGGGGTACGACTTGTCATGCAACTTTGCAGTCCCAAGTAGCAGGACAAGTCGCACAAGTGTGAAAGGGGCCTTAGTACTTGTTCACACCAGGTGCGTTGAGGTGCATTAATCACCACTGACCAACATGAGTGTGTCAGGAATTCCGACGGAAAAAGTCCGATGGAGCCCACATACGATCGGAATTTCCAACAACACAATCCGATCGTACTTTTTCCATCGGAAAATCCGACCGTATGTACAGGGCATAACTCTTTGAATCAATGTATTGTTTTTTGTCACCTCTACTCATCCTTTCACTCTTTGCTATAAAAGCTCCTTAGCAGACATTATCGCATGCTTCAAAACGCAGAACACACCAAGCATTTCATGCACTTTCCATTCCGTAATGTTGTTTGGTTATGCCAGGGTTCCGCCTGTCAGTGCTTGAGCTGTCACCCAGCCTCTAATATTACCAGCTGTGTAACTAATTGCATATCTTCAGGATTCACGCAACAAAAACTGATTTATCCATTCACTTTGCTGGGGTGAGCGATTTCCCTGAATTATTTCCCGCTGACATTTTAGCTGAACATCTTTCAAAGGCTATAGAAATATAAGTAAATAAACACACTCAAATCTTATTTTGTTCTCCCTCTGTTCTTCTAGCACATGCACGGTACATAGCTGTGAAGGATTAAATAAGGTGTGTAATTAGCATGAACATCGCCGATCTTGGAGAAAACATTCATTTTCATCCATCTAAAGGGAAAGTCAAGGTTATCCCAGGTTGTTAAAAATTAAAATTAAAACAAAAATGACAGGACTACCATAAATATTGTACTTATTGGGGGTTATTTACTAAACCTGGAGGGTGCAAAATCTGGTGCAGCTCTGCCTAGAAACCAATCAGCTTCCCGGTTTTATTATCAAAGCTTAATTGAACAAGCTGAAGTTAGAAGCTGATTGGCTACCATGCACAGCCGCATCGGATTCTGAGCGTACCAGTTTTAGTAAATCTCCCCCAATGATCTATTGCTGACTGTTTGCAGCCAGCAATAGTTAACTATTGGAAGTAATCTGCTGCTGCTTAGCTGCATTGGGGTCTGGATCTGGTCTTGAGAGACCCAATCAAGAGCCTCCCTACATGAAGAAAAAAAAGATTAAAAATAGTAAAATAGGTAAATATACAAATATATAACTGAATAAAAATATTCTCTCACAAAATAAATCCGAAATCTCCATGACATTGGATGGTGACATTAGTTATGAGGAAAGGTTGCGAGCACTGAACTTATTCTCTCTGGAGAAGAGACACTTGAGAGGGGATATGATGATTTCAATATACAAATACCGAACTGGTGACCCCACAATAGGGATAAAACTTTTTCGCAGAAGAGAGTTTAATAAGACTCGGGGCCACTCATTACAATTAGAAGAAAAGAGGTTTAATCTTAAACTACGTAGAGGGTTCTTTACTGTAAGAGCAGCAAGGATGTGGAATTCCCTTCCACAGGCAGTGGTTGCAGCGATCATTTCAAAAAACTATTAGATAAGCACCTGAATGACCACAACATACAGGGATATACAACGTAATACTGACATATAATTACACACATAGGTTGGACTTGATGGACTTGTGTCTTTTTTCAACGTCACCTACTATGTAATTCAATGTAACTATGTAACATTTGCATTTACTGTGCAGACATCAAAATTTCACATTAGTGAATGCAATGTCATCCAAATGGGTAATGATCACATACCTGTGAAAAATGTTATGTTAAAGTGGAAGTCCATGCTAAAACTAAAATCCCTACATCTACTATAGACACTCACGATCTAACACGATCTGACAGCTCAGCGTGGGATCGGGTCAGAGCGGCTTCAAAAAGGTATGTACACTGATTTCTTCTATACAGGGCTAGATAGGTTAGTGTTAGATCAGGAGTGTCTATAGTATATGCAGGGATTTTAGTTGTAGCATGGACTTCCACTTTAAGATAACATTTTTCACAGGTACGTGATCATTACCCATTTGGATGACATTGCTTTCACTAATGTGGAATTTTGATGTCTGCACAGTACAGTGGAACCTCGGATTACGAGCATAATGCGTTCCAGGAGAATGTTTGTAATCCAAAGCACTCACATATCAAAGCGAGTTTCCCCATAGAAGTCAATGGAAATAAAGATAATTTGTTCTGCATTGACTTCAATTGCATGCAATACCGCATGTGGCCAGAGGTGGGGGGGGCACCGGAGAGCCTCTGAAATACTCGGGGACAGCTCGGCTGAAACTGGAAACCCTCGGAAAGGCTTGGAAACACTCAGGAACTGAGTATTTCCGAGTGTTTCCAAGTATTTCCGAGTGATTCCAAGTATCTCCGAACGGCTCTGAACCATTCCGAGTGTCCCCGGTGCCCCCGCACCTCTGGCCAAATGCGGTACTGCACACCACATTAGCTTGAATTCTGCCTGTTTTGCGAGACAACACTCGCAAACCGAGTCAGGATTTAAAAAAAAAAGTTGCTTGTCTTTTAAAACGCTCGTTAACCATGTTACTCATTAACCAAGGTTCCACTGTAAATGCAAATGTCCTCCAGGTCATTTGATGATAAAAGGCCCACAGTAAAGTCTATGAGTGACGTCACTCCTCATTCATTTCACAACCATTGTCAGCCGTGTCCTCTGCAGAGCTTCCGCCGCTAAAGATCAGGCCGGATCGGCTTCAGAAAAGGTATGTATAGTGATTTCTTCTTTACAGGGCTAGATAGGTCAGCGTTAGATCTTGGGTGTCTGTAGATGAAGGGATTTTAGTTTTATGCATGGACTTCCACTTTAATTTGTACTCTGCCGCGAAAGGGGGTAGCGGTAAAATTGCGTCTTAACTGCAGGGTTTTACTGCCCCTCAACCTCACGTGTAAAAGAGACAATAGAGAAATATACTGCAATTGTCAGAGCAGAGAAAAAAAAAATGAAATGTTACAAAATAACTATACAAAGTATAATATCAGAATAAACTAGCGGTTAATATAAAACAAAGAGCGATAAATACAACATTCCATTCTCTGCCTAGCTATAATAGCAGAGGTTACAAAATCCATTTCATGGAAGGTATTGTAATGCTTTTGTTTATTTTAAAATAAGGAATGAAATGTCTTTGTCTATCTTACGCTCAGCAATCACATTGTTGGAGAGCCAGTCAGTTATCAACACACCAAAACACGGCATCACCGCCAGCAATCACATTTTTTGGCAGGAGCGCCATGATTCTTGATTTGGTGTGTGAGGCCGACACCAACCAACCCTATCATTTGCTAGACACACTAAAAATAAAGCATAAGAAACTGTCTAATTTTCAGTAATAAAATGTAAGTACTGCTATTTCCATTATAACCACAAGTTTAAACACACGTGTGTCAGGTCTGGTAGAGTATTATGAAATGCAGTTGGTCAGCATTAGAATGAGACCAAATGATATTTATGTATAAGACCAAGATTTACTAAGCCTGTAAGAGATGAGTATGTCCGAATTCTTTGCCCCACTTCTTTCTGTACAGGTTTATATTCTATAGTTTTTCTAACTGCTTCTGGAGCATCCCGCGTACTGCGGAGGGGTCGGCCCTTCAGCACAAGATCGCGTACCTGTATGTCATTTTTTGTTCCGGGTCTGGGGCGCCCATGCGTGCCGCTGGTGACCAGCTCCCACTGTGATTGGACACAGCAGGAGCCAATCAGCGGACCAGACGGACCCGATGTTTGCCGGCACCCGCCAATCCTTCCTGGGAGAGGCAGAATGGCGGTCTGTCTATGCAAACAAGGCAGATCGCTGTTCTGTCAGAGGGGAAGATGGAGATCTTGTGTTTCTGCTAAACAGGAATATGGATCTCTGTCTTCCCCCAGTCAAAGCACCTCCCCCCAAAAAAATGTCACTTAGTGTCTGATTTGTCTGCCGCAATGTCACAGTCCTGCTAAAAATCGCTGATCGTTGCCATTACTAGTAAAAAAAAAAAAAAATGAAAAAAAAATTACATAAATCTATCTTATAGTTTATAGACGCTGTAACTTTTGTGCAAACCAATCAATATAAACGTATTGGGATTTTTTTACCAAAAATATGTAGCAGAATACATATTGGCTTAAATTGATGAAGATTTATTGTTTCTTTTTTTATTGGATCTGTATTATAGCAGAAAGTAAAAAATATTGTTTCTTTTTTTTTCAATAGCGCAAAAAAAAAAAAAAAAACAGGCAGAGGTGATCTAATAGCACTAAAAGAAAGCTTTATTTGTGGGAAAAAAAGGACATCAATTTTATTTGGGTGCAGCGTCGCATGGCCGCACAATTGTCAGTTAAAGTAACGCAGTGCCCTATCGCAAAAAATGGCCTGGTCATAAAGGGGGGTAAACCTTCCGCTTAAATGAATTAATGCTCCAGCGCTAAGTGTGGCTAGCGATAACACGTGTTTACACACGTCAAGCTTTTTCTTTCCTGCCAAAATGCCGCAGGATGCACTGGCAGTGGGATTTTTTCTGCCTCTAAATGCCCCTGCCTCTTAACTCCTCTTAACGTCTATGTATGCATGGACACATAGGGGCTGATTTACTAAAACTGGAGAGTGCAAAATCTGGTGCGGCTGTGCATTGTAGCCAATCAGCTTCTAATGTCAGCTTATTTAATTAGGCATTGACAAAAAAAAACCTGGAAGCTGATTGGTTTCTATGCAGAGCTGCACCAGATTTTGCACTCTCCAGTTTTAGTAAATAGGCATAAGACGCAGGGGCGTTTAGAGGCAGATAAAAAAACACCAGAGGCACCTAAGAGACATGGTAAAAATGTCCAGTGTGCCAGAGGCATTAGTTGAACTTCACTCTGAGAAGTGCTGAAAGTGTTTTCCTGTTTTTTGACCTCTTTATAATTTAAAGTTTCTTTTTCTCTTTTACCTATGGAAAGGTAGGCAGAGACTAGAGTGTGAATGAAATAAACACGTTCACATAGGAGTCTTTGGCATGCATTTTCAATTTATTGTTGACTTGATTGTTTTACTTTATATTTGTAAAATCTATAAATATAACGCCATTCAAAGAAAAATTTTTTATTGTAGTCAGTTACCCTAGTTGGGTAAGTTTACCCTCTTTATTTGTCCTGGTGACCACTGCCACTGGGACAGAAAGTGACGAACTTCCATTCATTTATTGTTTTTTCATGTAACATTTTCATGCTCCCTCCACACCATTGGGACTACGAAAGGCATGGACTTTTTCTTCTTGTCTCAAGCCAATCAGATAAGTTGCACAGGTAATGCAACAATAATGAGGGGCCCAACTCTTGTGCTGATCCCCTATTTTGCATCCAAAATATAGGTGGTATGCCTTTTTTACCACTGTCGTCATACTGCACTTTTGAGATGCAAATGTAACCTCACCACAAATGTAGAAGTTATCTGCGTTGTTTACACAGTTTTGAGGCATCTTGTCTTCTGAGGGAAAATATCGCACAACTGTTCCTTGGAAATGTTAGGCAATGACACTTTCACAAGCCACCAGGTGTAACTGTATGATGCTTAGATCTGACCAAGACACACGTACAGTAAGACCTTGGATTGCGAGCATAATTTGTTCCAGAAACATGCTTGTAATCCAAAGCACTCATATATCAAAGCAAATTTTCCCATAAGAAATAATGGAAACTCAGATGATTTGTTCCACAACCATTTATTCATAGGTCCTTCAGTTTATAGTCCATATAAAAAGATTATAGCAAGGTGATAGGTTGTGTAACCATAAAATGTCCATCTACAAATGGAAGCCTCCACAAGGGGATTAGAAGCAAAATCCATCAGGACCTACAGAGTATAAAAGAGAAGAGAGGCGCCTCTAAGTGTAGCAATATGTTTCTAAATGTTGTACCTTCATTAAATGTATCCGTATTGCTACACCAATGTACACACGACCAGTTTTGCCGTCGCAATAAACTCCTAAGGTTTCTCCAACGGAACTCCGACGGAATTCCATTCAAGCAGTCTTGGATAAGAGGGAAAATTTCCGCGCTCACGGACTTAGGTGTGCAGCCTCCCCTTAAACAAACCTCCTATAGGGTAGCTAATGGTAGGAAAATATTAAAATATGGGGTAAGTGGCGCTGCCTATAATGGGGTATCTGTGTAATAGATGTGCTAATTAAGTGATTAAGGGCACCTGCTCCTCAACAATAAAAACTTTGTGCTTAAATCAATGTGCCCTCCTATTATGTGAAGGGGGTTTAAAAATGCCCCTCTATAAACTGTGTAAAATATCAATTACATACAATATATACAGGTGAAAGCTCATAGAGCCAACAAGCATATGTTTAGTATCCTCCACCCATCAAATAACGTGTCTGATTATGATAGGGGGTACCAAACAATCAATACTCCTTGTGGGTGATTAGTGAGAAAATATTGTAAAATATTATAATTCATACAGGTGAAAGCTCATAGAGCCAGCAAGCATATGTTTACTATCCTCTACCCATCAAACAACGTGTCTGGTTATGGTAAGGGGTGTACCAAACAATCAATACTCCTTGTGAGTGATTAGTGAGAAAATATTGTAAAATATTATAATTCATACAAATGTGAGCATCCAGTCCATATATAAAAGAAAAAAATATATATATAATCCCGGCATAAACTCCAATTCCAAAAGATCTATAAATCAAATACAGTCCCAAAAAAGGGTTATAAAAGATGTGTATATAAAGTTCCAATCAAATACAGTCCCAAAAAAGGGTTATAAAAGATGTGTATATAAAGTTCCTATCAAATACGAGCTCTCTTTTTCGTTTACCACTATACGCAGTGTGACTGGCTGATTTTGTTTTTAGCTCTTTTAGTGTATTTACTTTATGAGCCCGAGATGTTGGGTAATCAAAAAGATTTTTGGTACACCCCTTACCATAACCAGACACGTTGTTTGATGGGTGGAGGATACTAAACATATGCTTGCTGGCTCTATGAGCTTTCACCTGTATGAATTATAATATTTTACAATATTTTCTCACTAATCACCCACAAGGAGTATTGATTGTTTGGTACCCCCTATCATAATCAGACACGTTATTTGATGGGTGGAGGATACTAAACATATGCTTGTTGGCTCTATGAGCTTTCACCTGTATATATTGTATGTAATTGATATTTTACACAGTTTATAGAGGGGCATTTTTAAACCCCCTTCACATAATAGGAGGGCACATTAATTTAAGCACAACATTTTTATTGTTGAGGAGCAGGTGCCCTTAATCACTTAATTAGCACATCTATTACACAGATACCCCATTATAGGCAGCGCCACTTACCCCATATTTTAATATTTTCCTACCATTAGCTACCCTATAGGAGGGTTGTTTAAGGGGAGGCTGCACACCTAAGTCCGTGAGCGCGGAAATTTTCCCTCTTATCCATTTATTTCTCACCTGATTGGTGTGTTTTTTCTGCAGCTATGGACATTTTTGGGTATATGACAAATAGAAGTATTGACCTAGGGGGCATTTTTTGCCAAGAACAGGTCACCAATGCACAGGATATGCACAGCCTTATGAAACAACTCAAACACACTCTAGAAAAACAACTGAGAGTGTGGTGGGATGTAGCCACTCTAGAAACATATATTACGGCTAAAATGACCCCAAGAAGGCTGAGATGGGATATACACCCTAATGATAATATCAATGATGCTGGCCTTATGGCCGATTGGTTCTCCATTTTTAATAAATGTGAGGGAGAACTACTCCAAAACATTGTTAAAAGGAGACAATTCAAACTTAGGTTGATAGAAACTACCATCGCAGAAATTAAAAGCCTACTAGTGCCATTTGTCAATCAGAGGGATTACAAGGACAAAGAAAAAGAACTGCAAGATTACATCAAAAAATATGATGGTGAAGTTCAAGCAAAAAAACAGAAAAAATTCAAGAGGGATGTCCTTGATTACAAAAATAACAGAGTCTATAAATGGCAAACCACTATGGGAGACTCTAATAATGATATAGAGGACACCCTAATGGATGATCACTCGGAAGAAGCCTTTGAACCTAGGCTACTGGGAGTAGGGGAAAATACCCCGGTACCAGGGACGCCAACATACCTTAATACTAACATCAGAGGAAGGCCTAGAACATCTAATCAGTATGAAGATACACCCACCTATAGGAGAGTGAGCTACCGAGAACCCTCAGATCAAAGAACGTCTAACAGGAACTATAATGTTCCCACTTATAACAGATTCTCCCCCTTAAGAAATCCATATTACTCACAATCCCCCTATGGGAGAGAATGCGAGGAACAGAGGGATTTTCGGAGGGAAGGATACCGGGGAAGACCCCCAGGAAGATGGAAGACGCGCGTACCCTACAGAACCCCAGGTTGGAGAGGACAACGGGGATATGGGGTAGGACCAGCGAGAGGAGGACAGAGAAGAACAGGGGACCCCACCCCTATGGGGAGACAAGAACCTGGAGAGAGAACACACCCCAACAATGGATGGGAGCCCACTCAGGAAAGAAACAGGAGCACTATGCCAAGATACCCGGAAAGAAGAGGCAGACAAGAGGAAGGAGAGGAGGTAGGAAGAAAAAGAAGGAGAGTATACTAGGGAAAGGGATTTTTAACCTTAGCAACTCCACCTTTTCACTTGAAGAAATCAGGGTGTTGGATTTGGGACTCAAGTTTGCCCCTGAAAAAACGTTAGATAAATTTGAGACTTTCATTGACCTTCAGAAGTTTATGAGGAAACTCAACCTCAAAAAACACTTTGCTCTAAACCAAGAAGCTAATACTCGGGAGGTTCCTGAGTATATACAAACTAATTTAAAAAATAACTCTATCTATAACCCAAAAACACCAGGGAGTCAATGCTTGAATGCATTTAAGAAGATGGTGGAAGAAGACCTAAGAAACCTAAAAAGGAGGGACAGAAAAGGAAAACACGTTTGGGACGCTATTAAGAAAATAGGGGAACGACACGAAATAGTTATAAGACCAGCGGATAAGGGGGGAGGACTGGTTGTCCTAAATAAAAAAGACTATCAGGAGGAAATGGAAAACCTGCTAGGAGTAGAAAACACCTATAAGAAATTAAAGAGCAACCCCAAGAAGAAATATGAGAAGAAATTGAAGACCTTTATTGACAAAGGAAAGAAAATGGGGATCCTAAATGAAAAAGAAGCTGAATATCTGTTTTCAAAATCCACTAAAACCCCAGTCATGTATTATACGCCAAAAATACACAAAAGAATGCACAAACCACCAGGTAGGCCCATAATAAGTGGGTTTAACTCCATTTTTTCAAGACTAGGAGAATATTTGGATAAATACCTGAAACCATTAGTCCAACAAGGAAAATCCTATCTGCGGGACAGCCAACAACTTATCCAGGAATTGCAAGACATAAAAGATGGTGGCAACTGGATTCTGGCAACCATAGACGTCAACTCGCTTTATACCAGTATTGTCCAAAAAGACGGATTAGCTGGAGTAGAAAAAGCGTTGCATGAGAATACCGGAATGAAACAACAGCAAATCAACTACATCCTAGAGGGGCTCAAGATGGCCATGGAATGTAATTATTTCTGGTACAATAATAGTTACTATGTACAAACGAAAGGTGTAGCCATGGGGGCACGTTATGCCCCCAGTGTGGCGAACCTGTTCCTAGACATGTGGGAAGAGGAATACATTTATAACCGTAAAATTCCCCAGATCAAGATGTACAGGCGCTACATTGATGACCTGATCATCCTATGGGACGGAACACCGGAAGCCTTCGAGCAATTTCTTGAACAACTGAATGTCAATAAATACGGAATTACATTTACAGGAAAGTGGGACCCTCAGAGTATAGAGTATTTAGATCTAGAAATTTTCAAGTCAGGAACATCTCTATACACTCGCACCTTTTTTAAAGATACAGACCGGAATGGGTATATACCCGTTTCCAGTTGCCACCATCCAAGATGGAAGGGGAATATCCCAAGGGGCCAATTAATGCGCTTACGCAGGAATTGCGACATGACGGCGGATTTTGAAAAACAAGCAGATATGCTCATCCAGAGATTCCAAGAAAAAGGATATGCAGCTAATAATATGGAAAAACTAAAATTGGAGATAATGAAAATGGACAGGAAGACCCTATTTAACAAAAACAACAAGAGAAAAAAAGAACAAGGAGAGATTCTGTTTATCACGGGATATAACAACCAACACAAAGATGTGAAACGTATTATTAATAGATACTGGCCAATACTGCAAGAGGATAGAGTACTATCCAAAATCTTACCCAGAAAACCGAAATTTGTGTACAGGAGAGCACCTAGTCTCCGAAACTACTTAGTACACAATGCTATAGACCCCCCGAAACAGGTAAAAATCAATAGCAGTCTTAAGGGATTTTACAAATGCCGAAGATGTTTACCTTGCAGGGTCAGCAAACCACAACCCAGAAAGAAAAAATCATTCAAGTCTACAGTGGATCACAAAGAATACAAGATAAAAAAACTAATCACATGCCAAAGCACGCATGTGACATATATCATTGAGTGCCCTTGTCACCTCCAGTACGTGGGGAGAACCACCCGTCCTCTAGCTGTTAGAATAAGGGAACACATCAATAATATTAGGAAGGGGTTCCCCAAGCACCATCTATCCAGGCACTTTGATGAGGTGCATCAGAGGGACCCCACAGGTCTTGTATTCTATGGCATAGATCATGTTGAAGACCACTGGAGAGGGAGCAACAAACTAATACTTATCTCTAAAAATGAAACTGAATGGATCTATCGTTTACAATCTTTGGCCCCCAAGGGGTTAAATTTAGACATAGATCTTAACTGTTTTATAGCCAACCCGTAGATGGGAGAGATGTCCACCCATCATCATCTATGGGGGTCCCACAACTTGTTAATGGGACTACATAGATGGACCTGGGGGCAAGAGCCTATTCACCGGTTTCACCTATAATAAGGAAAAAAGCTGCAGGCTGAATAATAAAAGATCCTTTTCTCACACAAAATGCTCAAATAGAGGGGTTACCGTTGAAGTAGAATAGACAAGGGGCCCTAGGACTCATATTCCCCCTGTTTCAGGTGTTGTTACCCCTGTGGTTTGAAATTAAGTGGTTAATTCCCTTTTTCCCCTGACTTGGATATAACCCATTCCCCTGTATGTGTGTAGTTGTCACACATAGGATACACTAACTTTCCCCATACAGATAAGCATATATATATATATATATGGTCCCCTTTAGTTAACCAACTTGATTGGGCACCAGGGATACCCTATATATAGTTATTGGAGTTTTTTTCTAGAAGAAATTCGTCCCCGATATATATACACATATACAATGGTCATATATGGGATGTACCCCCTACACACATGGTTATCAGTTTGATCATGGAATGAAACAATGGATAAGGCTGACTGTTAGGGCCACTTTTTAAGCGGCCTTAGTAGTCAGAATGTTAAAGGGGTTGTAAAGGTAAAAATTTTTTCACCTTAATGCATTCTATGCATTAAGGTGAAAAAACTTTTGACAGTACCGCCGCCCCCAGGCCCCCCGTTTTACTTACCTGACGCCTCAAATCTTCGCTGCTCGTCCTCGTCATCTTCATTGCAGCTCAGCCTGGTCGCTGATTGGCTGCAGTGGATGGATTGAAAGCAGCGCAGCCATTGGCTCGCGCTGCTGTCAATCACATCCGATGACGCGGCGCGCCGGGGGGCGGGGCCGAGTGATACAGCGAGCGGCTATAGCCGCCGGCTGTATCACGGGAGCGCACCCGCAAGCACTCACCACCATGCGAGGGAGCTTGCATTAAGGTGGTAAATGCTTGCGGGGAGGAGCTGAAACAGCCGCCGAGGGACCCCAGAAGACCAGGTTCGGGGCCACTCTGTGCAGAACGAGCTGCACAGTGAAGGTAAGTATAACATGTTTGTTATTTAAAAAAAAAAAATTACCTTTACAACCCCTTTAAGTATTATTTAGACATAGAGTGGCAGTACACAATATCCACCCATAGGGGTCTCACCATATGCTGGCATGATTGGGGTTCCCCTATGACTGGGTTTCCCCTACGATTTTTAACTCAGTTTATGGATTAAGGAAATGGTACATTCCAAATGTATAGTATATATGCTATGAAAAGATTTTATTATATTGTTAACTTTATTATCCTGGTTAAGAGCATATTATGCTAACACACACATGTCTGCCTTGTATGACGGCAAGCGGGGATATAAGGTTTTATATTGTTAGATCCTCAAAATCCTTATAACCCCTTTAACATAATGAGCTAAACCGCTAGGCTAGGATTTGTAATACTAGCAAATTATTCCTCCCATGGGAGGAGTAATATGGGAACTTGGTATGCTCGCTTGCCTACATATAGCCGAGTACGAGGAACGCTAGCTACGCCTTTGATAACGTCGATGACGAAACGCGTAAGGCGGAGCTACGCGATTACGTCACACGC
Source organism: Aquarana catesbeiana (assembly GCF_042186555.1). Taxonomy (NCBI): domain Eukaryota; kingdom Metazoa; phylum Chordata; class Amphibia; order Anura; family Ranidae; genus Aquarana; species Aquarana catesbeiana. The sequence continues at coordinate 881,329,248 of NC_133324.1, forward strand.
GGAAGTGGAGGAGAGTGTGGAACGCAGCTGAGGCGCACGCCGCTCAGCTGCTTGGATTTGGGCTCCACGAGCTCTCTTTTTCGTTTACCACTATACGCAGTGTGACTGGCTGATTTTGTTTTTAGCTCTTTTAGTGTATTTACTTTATGAGCCCGAGATGTTGGGTGATCAAAAAGATTTTTAATAAAATAATTTTTTAAAACGTAATACACTACGGGAGCCCTGTTTCTTTCTCCTATGTGGATGACCATACTGCGGATTGGTCCTGTGTCTGGAGCGGGAGCACCCAGGAACTACCCCATTGGAATCAAGGAGATCACACCAAGGCCTAATACTTCATGCCTATTACCCCTGCAGGGGTGCAGGGAGCTGGTGAGTGGGGATCCTTGAGGGGGAGCACTGCAAGTCACTGGATACTAGCTGGTTATCTACACGAAAGTCACTATTAATGAACACTGTTGGATCACTGCTGGAATATTATATATCCATTTTTTTCTTTTTTGCTGGAACTTTATATACACATCTTTTATAACCCTTTTTTGGGACTGTATTTGATTTATAGATCTTTTGGAATTGGAGTTTATGCCGGGATTATATATATATTTTTTTTTCTTTTATATATGGACTGGATGCTCACATTTGTATGAATTATAATATTTTACAATATTTTCTCACTAATCACTCACAAGGAGTATTGATTGTTTGGTACCCCCTATCATAATCAGACACGTTATTTGATGGGTGGAGGATACTAAACATATGCTTGCTGGCTCTATGAGCTTTCACCTGTATGAATTATAATATTTTACAATATTTTCTCACTAATCACCCACAAGGAGTATTGATTGTTTGGTACCCCCTATCATAATCAGACACGTTATTTGATGGGTGGAGGATACTAAACATATGCTTGTTGGCTCTATGAGCTTTCACCTGTATATATTGTATGTAATTGATATTTTACACAGTTTATAGAGGGGCATTTTTAAACCCCCTTCACATAATAGGAGGGCACATTAATTTAAGCACAAAGTTTTTATTGTTGAGGAGCAGGTGCCCTTAATCACTTAATTAGCACATCTATTACACAGATACCCCATTATAGGCAGCGCCACTTACCCCATATTTTAATATTCAAGCAGTCTTGCCTACACACGGTCACACCAAAGTCCAACCGTCAAGAACGCGGTGACGTACAACACTTACGACGGGACTAGAAAAAGGGAGTTCAATAGCCAGTAGCCAATAGCTTCCGTCTCATACTTGCTTCAGAGCATGCGTCGTTTTTGGTCTGTCGGAACAGCGTACAGACGAGCGGTTTTCCCGATAGGAATTGGTTCCGTCGGAAATATTTAGAACATGTTCTATTTCTAGGTCCGTCAGAATTTTCAAAAGAAGAAGTCTGATGAGGCCCACACATGATCGGAATAGACAATGATAAGCTTCCGTTTGACTTTTTCTGTCGGACATTCCGGCTTTAGAGGCACCTCTCTTCTCTTTTATGCTCAGTTGTGATGTGACGCTACTCTTATATCATATATCTTACATCGCTTGTATATCAAGTCAAATTGTATTAAAACATTTTGCTTGTCTTGCAAAACGCTCTCAAACCAAGTTCCTTTCAAACCAAGGTTTTACTGTACATTGCAATCAAAGAATAATAAATTACAGTTAGGTAATAATCTTTTTTCTCAAAGTAAAGATTCATTTATATACTTCCATGTGGTACCATTTTCATTGTTCTACCGTACTTTGTGGAGAAGTTACGAGGCATCATGATCATCAGACACCTCCCTCCCTTGTAGGCAAATATACTCGCCTGTGTATAAATCTTTATTGTGAAATATCTTGAAAACTTTAGCTAACCAGAACCCTTTATTACATTTTTTTTTATTCAACTAATCAAAATATGTAAGAATTAGCACATTTTATCTTAGAGGTCGATAATTTCCCAAAATGTGTAGACTAGTGTTATTGGGGTAATTCTGCTCACTTTGTAGAGGTTTCCTCTCACTTCCTGTTGCGTGTCTGGGACAAACAGTGTGACGGGAAACCTCCACAATGGGACAAAGACAGGAAAAAATAAATTGACAGGGGTCTTAACCCTTTCCTAATCTATCCAAACCAAAAAAAAAAAAAAGAATTTACCTCTACAGCACTTACTGTTTATTATGCAGAACCATCAACCAATGAAAATCAACCTGGTCGGCAGTCCCCCCTCCACCCATGATCTATTAGGCATTGAAACTAAAGATGTGCATTAGCAGCCTAATTCATTTTTCAGGACTGGTTGACAGTTGTCTAATGTTTTTGTGTTCCATCAGTCTTTGCCTCCTGCCATCACTGTATTGTGAGACTGTTGGAGAGATTTTCTCATAATTCACAAAGGACCGGAGGTAACATTCCTTAGGATGGTGACTGTCTACAATTCACAACTTCCTGCGGGTGAGAGAAGAAACGTTTACAGGTAGTAAGGTGACACATGAACTTTTCAATGCCATCAAGAAGGCCTTTTGGGAGGAGAAGACATGCATGTGCATAAGAACATTAAAGGGTAAGTATATTGCCTATATACCTTTTCCTTTACCAGGTCATTTAGGTACACATCTTTTTATTTGTAAAATTTGATAACATTTTTTTTTTCATTGTTGTTGTATCAGCTAAATGTCCTTTTTAGTAATTCTCACTATTTTATTATGCAGAAAGCACAACGAATACTACAAAATGGAACAATATTCCCGCAGTAAAATTCCTGTTAGAACAATTGTTGCATTATAGTCAGCATTACTATGATTTATACTATAATTTTCGAATGCTGATGATATTTAGTATAAAACAATTTTCTGTTAAAAATGGTTACAGCGAGTGTAGAAGATCAAGCAATGACATTTATTTTAATAAATGCATTGTACAGCGGGAAAATGGATTGCTTTTAAAAAGGGAGATAAGCGAAATTAGTTCAAGACGAGAAAAGTAGACTGAATTTAGGGAATAAATATAAATGTTAAATGATCACATAATAACATAGAACAGTTAAAAGTTGTCATTTGAAGTTTACAATGGAAATTCATTTTACTGCAGTGAAGTGCACCATTAACTTTTAGATTGAGCTACCTGAAACTTCACTTTCCTAGTTGCAGGTCATCCAATCAGTGGAGATGGCTTAATCTAGCTGATATGATAAAGCTCCGCCTCAGACTCCTCCCCCAGATCCATTCAATAACATAAAACACGAATGGCGTATACACACGACCGGACTTTTCAGCATCAAAGGTCCGACGGTCTTTCCGGCGGACTTTCGACGGAGTTACGACGGACTTTCGAACGTCCGGACTTGGTCACGCACGAACGGACTAAAGTCCGTTCGAACGTCCGTTGGTTTGAACGTGATGACGTACGAAGGGACTAGAATAAGGAAGTTTATAGCCAGTAGCCAATAGCTTCCCTTGCGTCCTTTTTTGTCCATCGGACAAGCATACAGATGAACAGATTTATCGACCGGACTCGAGTCCGTCGGAAAGATTTGAAACATGTTCCAAATCTAAAGTCCGTCTGATTTTCGACAGAAAAAGTCTGCTGAAGGTCAAATGAAGCCCACACATGGTCGGATTGTCCGACGGATTCGTTCCGTTGGACCAGTCCGGTCGAAAAGTCCGGTCGTGTGTACACGGCATAAGGCACCCCCAGCAGTCTCCTTTTTTTATCTCATACCTCATGGTCAGCGAATGGAACCAAGATGTCCCTACCCCAGCTTGTGGCAGCTTCCTTTTGGGTTCAGCCTCTCCCAGACACATCCCCTGTCCTTGGGTTGATAAATGCACTGAAAAGGCTAGGAACCCCTTCTGTGGGTCTTTTGGTAAGCCCATGGCCATGGCAGTAAGTGTCCCGACTGGAAGTTCTTGTTCTGGTGGCAAGTCATAATTCTGGATTTACTCTCATTCCTCTACACTAGTTTTGTAAAGGCGACATTTAAATTTTTAATTTTTTGAGCATAGATGTGCATTAATGTCTGCCGATGTCTGAGGCTGGGTTCACACCGCAGCATGCTTGCGGCTCACAGCAGTCCAGTGCGTTTCCATTCACTGTTTCAGGTCCGATTTCGGACCCGAAATGGACCAAACGACGCACAGGAGTCCTGTGCAATTCACACTGGAGTCGCTGCGGAGATGTGTGATCCGGCTCCATAGAGAGCTGGTCACAATCTCCTGCTATGCGAATTGGATGCGGGGGAAACCCGCATCCAATTTGTAATAGTGTGAACCCAGCCTAAAATAGAAAGTTGTTATATTAAAGCGTTTGTTACCCCAACTACGTATTCCTGATATGTGTCTGCTGTACCAAGTACTTGCATGAGAAAGTATCCTGTTCTCTTTGTATTGCTTTGTTTATGTAAAATCCCTGGTGTTCCTGCTAGTCCCCTTGCTTTACTATTAAAAACTGACCACACTAAGCAGGGGGGCACTTCGTGGTCAGTTATGCTGGAACCCAGCCTGCTCTCCTCCAATGATCAGACTTGTCCTGACACGCCTCCGCTGCACAGCCATTCACTGGCAAGCTCAGTGTGCTGCTGCTTCTCCTCACCAAGCTCTTAAGTAGCTGAGGGAGCTAACAGAGGGAATGTGATCACTTATTAAAAAGGGAAAAAGGGTATTTATATTTTTTTCTCATATTTATACAAAAATGTTTTGCCTTTCATTTCTATTTGAAATGGAATGGGTTGTTTTACAAGGTGATTGTTTACAATCACTTTAAGTTAGAAAATGGCTTTAGTAGCAAAAATATTTTCTCATTTTTAGTTTGATAGCTACAGTATATCATTGTTATATATGTTCATTAAGTGCAATAAATGCCTACGTCTGGTTCAGAAATTCAGAGATGTCCTGTGCATAGTTTCCGTTTTTATCCTCCCAGTTCTGATCTTGCCTACAGAACAATTAGTGCATATTCTGTGCAGATTAGGATAATGGAAGGATTTCAGTAGTTTGAGACAACTGGGCAGGGCTGACACCTAGTCTTGCAAAAATGAGATGTGATGTCGTTCCAGAAGAGGAAATTAGAAGCTGAGCACATTTTTGGTTGATCAACAGGTATGTTTCTATACTTGCAGGGTCCTAAACCATTTAACGTCCGCCCCATAGCAGTTTTATTGCTACAGGGAAGCTCTCCTGTGCAGAACCAAATATATACAGTATGTGTGATTCTACACTTCCACCTGGAGTGTGCTCATGCGTGCCACAGACGGGTCGCTTCTGCTGTTATAATTCACAGGCACTCAATGTCCTCTGGCACCCGCCGTTCCTCAATACACAGAGAACAGAGTTGCGCCTACATAAACAAGGCATATCTCAGTTCTAACAAGGGGAAGGGATGCATTCTGTGTCTCTGCAAAGCAGGGACTAGAATCCATCTCTTCCCCTAGTAAAAGCAGCACACTGTGTACACAAAAACACTGGCTAGGCACACAGTTCACCCTTTGATCGTCCTATATGTTTAACCCCAGCCAGTGTCATTAGTACAGTGACAGTGCATATTTTTAGCACTGATCATTGTATTAGTGTCACAAGTGTCAAAAGTGTCAGTTCGGTACAGTCAGTCACTGTCCAATATCGCAGTCCCGCTATAAGTCACTGATCGCCGGCAATACTACTATAAAAATAAAAAAAATCCATAAACATATCCCATAGTTTGTAGACGCTATAAATTTCATATAAAGCAGTCAATATACACTTACTAAGATTTTTTTGACAAAAAAATGTAGCAGAATACATATTGGCCTAAATTTATGAAGAAATTCGATTTTTTAAATTTTGTTATTGGATATGTTTTATAGCGGAAAGTTAAAAAAATATGTTTTTTTTTTAAATTGTCTGTCTTTTATTGTTTATACCGCAAAAAAAAAAAAAAAAAAAACGCAGTGGTGATCAAATATCACCAAAAAGAAGGCTGTTTTTTTGGGGGGGAAAAAATGACATTTTATTTGGGTACAGCATCACGCGATCACACAATTGTCAGTTAAAGTAATGCAGTGCCGTATCGCAAAAAATGGCCTGGTCATGAAGGGGGTACATTTTCCAGAGGTCAAGTGGTTAAAGGAATAAAACATGAAGAAATGTATTGCAGAGACATATGTCATATGTTTTTTTTTTTTTTTTTTACAATTTGACATGCACACGTTAAGGTTAGGTTTGGGGTTAAGAGCATATTATAGATCAGGAAAATGATGCATTATACTTATATTCTGACTTGATTCAGCAAAAAAAATTTAGGAATAAAAACAGTGCGGGTTTGCATTATACATTTGCTGACACTAGATGCTGAGTGATATCTAACGCTAGTACTATATTTTAGTATCAAAGTTTGACATCATACATTTACAGATAGTAGGACCTCATTTATTTCAATGACAGGTAACACACAGCGCAATCAACTTTGTATTCAGACTTAACATTTCATATTTGCCTCAGGCATTGTTCACATAGGGCTGGTATATAGTAGATGTTTATGGCTTTTAGCTATAATAGTGAATACTCAAGCAGGATGAGTAATATAAGTGCTAAGCAATGTGACCATACACTAGTACAATCTCATAAGAATGTTTACATGAAAATTCTCATCAGAACATGATTTCTTACCATCATTGAGTCAACTGATTTAATTTAAAAGCCCTTAAAGTGGTTGTAAACCCTTTGCAACCACTTTTCCCCACAGGTAAGCCTATAATAGGCTTACCTATAGCTACTGTGGATATCTCCTAAACCTGCACAGTTTAGGAGATCTCCCCTGTAACAGCATGTGCCGACGTCATTGGCGCATGCGGACTGAAGCAACGTCACGTGCGGTTGCTTCAGCTGACGTGCCGTTACCGGCGGCTGCCGCGTGCGGGAGCGATGTAATCGCGGCTCCGGCCAATCACAGTGCCGGAGCCCGCAATACCCGTAAACAACTCCGGGAACCATGTCTCCGAGCAGAGCAATGTGCCGGGACCGCTGCGGGGGTCTTCCATCCAAGGTGAGTATTTCATGATGAGCTAGTATGCTATGCCTTTGTCTTGCAGTTTTTATTTATTTTCTTTTTTTTAATGGGTTTACAACCACTTTAAAATTTAATATTTAACAGGTTTCATCAAAATACCGTAATATATATATGATTTTGTGCACATTTTTTTGCAAGTGCTTTCTGTTGGTATGTTGCCTACTACATTTTTTTGATATGGCCTCAAACTTACCATCAGCCCAGGTTTCATTCTGTCTACCCCAAACAGTACAAATTGATCACTTGCACACATGTTTTATAAAAAGAATTTCTCTTATTATAGTTTCACAGTATGAACCTTAATACAAGCCTATATTTTATAGAGCATACTACGCCATTCACAATTTGCTGCCTGTGTGGATAGAATGACATTTCCTGCTCAGTCTACCAACTATAAAAAATGCACAGTGAGAAGCTGTGCCAGTTATGGGATAATCCAGAAATAAATATATTTCTATGACAACACTATTAAATAAGATTAATTAAAGTTTCACTAGCAGTATTAACACCTCCAGAGTTCTCAGCTGTGCTCAGTACAATCAATTATACTAAATTATTCATTTTCTGTAATCATTTGAATTCTAGAATGTTCTTCGTGGACAATGTTTTTTGCCAAATTTGAATTTGAAAGTTTTAATTTTGTGTGAAGGATTACTCAAGATAGTGGAAGTAAAAATGTTATAATATAGTAATTATAGTCTGTACATCTTATTCTAATTTTAAATACTTACAAAATTTGTATACACTGTATACAGTACTTATTATTAATATTGTTATTACTGTTATTATTATAATCCATCATAACTGATTTACTGTATTGATGTTGTGAATAATTTTTTTAATGATCTCAAAATGCTCTTATGCAAGCTTTCAAATATAAAAAATGAAAGAAGGAATATCTCCCAAATTTTTCTACTTATGACATAAACCCAAAGACACGGAGCTGTAGAAAGGAGCATTGTCAAAATTTGACTTTGTTTATACTTGTCTGAATTTACAGTGTAATAGCCTGAGTAGACTAATGCCCTGTACACACGACCGGTTTTCCCGGCGGAATAAACTCTGAAGGTTTTTCCGACGGATTTACGAAGGAATTCCGCTGAAACTGTCATGCGTACACACGATCACACTAAAGTCCGACCGTCAAGAATGCGGTGACGTACAACGGGACTAGAAAAAGGAAGTTCAATAGCCAGTAGCCAATATCCTCTGTCTCGTACTTGCTTCAGAGCATGTGCCATTTTTGGTACGTCGGAACAGCCTACAGACGATCGGTTTTCCCGATAGGAATTAGTTCCGTCGGAAATATTTAGAACATGTTCTCTTTCTAGGTCCGTCTGAGTTTTCAATGTAAAAAGTCCAATGAGGCATACACACGATCGGAATACACGATGAAATGCTCCCGTCTGACTTTTTCTGTCGGACATTCCGCTCGTGTGTATGCGGCATTAGTTCGGATAAGTGTAGGGATCATATTTGTCCTAATTTGGCATATTTTCAATGATAGAATATATGGAAAAGCTGCATTAAGTGTGTTACCCATATTAATCTATATAGTAAATGGTGTAGCGCTAAAAATGAATAATGAACGTTCAATGCTTAAATGAATTGGACTAGAACATCATTTTAAAAGTCCATAAAAATCTGAAATAACAATAAAAAGTCTGGTGAAATCTGCTTGCAAGGACACCGCCACCATCACCCAAACACACTGCCTCTTACCCTCAGGTAGATAACACAAGCATAGGTATTTTTCCAACAACCGCTCCTCAGCAGTATGGGGGATAAAAGACTGCAGCTCCTTCACATAGATATCAGCAAGCCTAGATGCCTCTCAGTAACAGATCATCACCAGTATGGAATTGCATATACCAGCTTATCCACCAATGTAATAACCTATTAGAGAGAAGAAAATACTTCATAGTGCAGACATCCCAAACATCTTATTTTATTGAAGAGTTAAAAATCGTTACACTCACATTTAAGTAGTTGATAACAGGCAAAACGAAAGGAAGAAACGTCCGGCGTTTCAAACCAAGAAAATGGCCACGGCGTCCCAGCACACAAATCACGTCACACATCACAGGCACCTGGGGAAATCTCCTGGGGAAATCTCCTGGGGAAATCTCAGGGGATCTAGAACTGAAATCTCAAATTGAACCCATCCAGGATATTCCTTTGGTCCTTCTGATACGGAAAGATGGATGAGCTGGTATATAGTGGTATATATAGTGGAACAGCAAGCAGGATCTGGAGCCAGAAGAAATGTCAGCCAAGCAAGTCTTTAACAGGAATGCAAGGGATAGTCTCTGTGATGTTGACCAAGGTGAAGGCAGAGATCATCTGGGCTGGATGGCTTTAGTAGGCAAGACTGACAAGCAGGATATCATCAACAGTTGAGTGACTGTGGAGAGTTAGGAGCTGGCAATTAGCCGACAGTTGAGCGGCCAGCTCAGAGAAGGAAGGGCTGAGCCCAGCCCTGACAATTAAACTGCTTGGAGTAAACAAAGTTTATATATGTCCGGGTATGAAAAAATGAATGGCTTAACATATGTGACAGTGCTGATGCTTGGTGATTGGTTCAGCACTGTAACAATGGGATATGCAGTATCAGATTCCTCAGCCCTGTGTAATCCAGAGTGACCCAGAGCTTACACAGAGCTGTCTTTCCTTAAGCTGGATACACACTATACAATTTTCTTTAGATTTTTTCCCTTAGATTCACCAAAACCAAATATGAGGACAAACCTAAACATGTTCAATTTGTATGCAATCAGGCAGGCCCTCGCACTACATAGTTGGAGATAAATCTAAAGAAAATCGAACAACAAAAGTTGTATAGTGTGTATCCAGCCTTACTCTCAGAACTGAAATGGGGGTTAAGGAAAGGTCAGTAAGTGCTGCTAAGAAGGAGGTCATTAATAGGAACCTGTTGCCTTGACCTTCATGGTAAAATCACAGGTTTTCTTTAATAAAAATTTACTAAAACATTGATTATTAGTTATTATAAGTTATTTTTATTTCAAAGATAATTAATTGATTTTTAATTGGTATATTACCATTTTTTATTTCTCCTTCTCTTAATACTTTGGCTATAATTCCAGGTAAGATTTAGGGTTAATAGCTTTTTTGTCATGAAGCAGAAATAAAAACCTGGGAGCAATCAAGTTCCATTGACAGCATGACACTTACATAAGAAATATATCAGAGTCACACTTGTAATAACAGCACTCCTGGCAGTTGCAAAGGTAAAGGAAAGTCAGTCAATGCAGCTGGTTCTGCTTTTTCTGGAGCGCCCTATCCTACCTACTCTGCTAGAACTCAGCTCTGCAGTGCCTGTATACAAAGGACAAACAATGCCACTGCATGAATAAAAAGCTAAATTTGACCATAGTGACTTGAATAGGAACAGCAATGTACTTCTTATTCTTTCCCACCACATAGGGAGTAATGATCCTGATTGTAGCCATTGCAGTTTTCCAGAGATCTGTGCACTTACTGAAGGATATTATAAATAAGGATGCAGGCCGGGCTGGTACCACATCTGCGGATTTATACCAACATGAATATTTGAATATCTGAGGCACCAAAATACATACACCCATATATAAATTGTATGGTAAAAAAAGACACATATTATTATTTCTAACATATACAGTGCCTTGAAAAAGTATTCATACCCAGCAAGATTTTCCACATTTTGTCATGTTACAACCAAAAACTTAAATATATTTTATTGGGATTTTATGGGATAGACCAACACAAAGTCGCACACAATTGTGAAGTGGAAGGAAAATGATACAGTAAATGGTTTTCAATTTTTTTTACAAATAAATATCTGAAAAGTGTGACGTGCATGCAAAAGTGTGGCATGCAGAAACATGACAGAATCTTTGTATTCCCCAGTTGAACCAACTCTGTAGGAATCGCCCGGTCCATATCCCATGCTCCTCAATTTTTCAGAATATGGATGTGGGCTGGACTTTAGCCCTTGGCCAATCAACCCTGGGGGTGTTCCTGTCCCAGCAGGGGAACCGTTTCATGTTCTGACGTTACCAGAGATGAATGGGCCTGGAATGGCTCTGATGGCTGGGTCAGGGATAGGATTTCCAACACCAGCATGTAAGTCTGATCGCGACAATACCAATCACTGTTCAACTGTCGCAATCAGGTGCCATATAACGGTTTTGTGCCTTTCTCCTGGATTCTAAAGGCACTACAAATACAGATTTTACATGTACACGTAGTCCAACATGTGTACGACCAGAAGGAGTTATTTTCATCTCTCTGCAACTAATATTTTAGCTTTTATGAGAGATAAAATATATTCCTCAGATCTGTTGATATACAGTAAATCAAAGCTGGCAGATATTTTGGGGCCTTCTCACTGTCCCGTGCTCCCGTTCTTTTAGCTGAAATGACTAGGACTCTTCTTTGAGGGTCAGGAAGGTGACAGCTTTATGCCTATACAAGCATGAGATTATTTTATTGGCATCTTGGTGTCACTCCTGTTTTAGAGGCTTGTCCTGTCCTTTTTCAAATGCTAGTTGGTGAACATATGTCTATGACTGATTAGTGGAATACTGTATCTCTAATATCACAGAATTAAACTATAGCTACAATTGCGCTACTTCTAAAAATCACGTCACATCTCAGCTACTGGCAAAACTACTCTACTCTTACATTTATGTTATATCCACATTCACATTATGTTACACCCAGGTTCCCCAAGACCTGATAATTATTTCAAGGGTTCCTTAGGGATAAAAAGGTTGAGATATGTTTGATTAGGATCATACGCACAGTAGGATAGTGTGTGATGTCCAGAATAGACTATCTGTCACGCATCTCCCCATGATAATGTTATAAACAAGACAGCACTACTCCTAAAAAACTAAATTACACCATCCCGCTCTTCACTCTGATCTATATGTCACACTCTATGTGATCCTAAGTGCACATAACAAATCAAAAAGCACACAAACCTGAAAATATGAATCTCATATACAGTACAAATAAATTAAAATGCTACGTGCAACATGAACATGCAATGTGTCACAAACTCATAAACAAAAAATTGTGCCAAAAAATCCATATATTACATATAAGTCCAGAGATAATTTTTTTTCATATCAGAATTATTAACTTTCATGTCCCAAAGTGATGATATTGTGCAATCCTTAAAGTGACTCAATACTTCACAGCTTGCTCCTTCAAACAATGTGTCCAAACGTCACCCACTGCAATCCTCCACCGTGAGTACTAAAAAAACTAACCGGAATTATATGCTGGTCGAGTTATAAACCAGCAACTGCACCATCTGTCATCAGGGAAAAAAAAAAGTTAACGGCTGCCGATTCTACTCCTAAGATAATGACCTGGTATCCTCCTACACCCTCCACAATAATATGCAGGAGAAAGATGAAAGAAAGGAAACTCTCATAGTGTAAAAACTTCTAAAAAGCTTTTATTTAAAACATTTAAAAGGAGTCACATTCGCAGGTGTCTCAAACGATACTAGTGTTACAAGTGTGTGACAATATCATGTAGCCCAATCGTCTCTGGCTCATATTCCTGGTAACGAGAATGATGTTGGCGTGTGTAGGGATGTCAGCATCTTAGCCCTACGCGTTTCATCATGCAACGTACTTACAGAGCGGAAGAAGGGGGTGTGAGGATGCCGCATGAAGAAACGCGTATGGAAGGGCTAAGACGTATGCAGGGCTGTGACATATAGATCAGAGTGAAGAGGGAGGAGGGTGTCATTTTGTTTTTTAGGAGTAGCCCTGTCTTGGTTATTGTCAGATCTCTACTTACCAGACTGGTGATTCCGCTTGGGCAGAGGGCAGACTCCCTTACGCATCCGACTCGCGGCCCCTGGTAGAGTATACAGGAAGTACAGGAGTGCGTAGTGGTATGGGAGCCTGGTGTAGAAGTCCAGATGCTGGAAGAGAAGTGAACTTTAAACAGCAGGCAGGAATTGGGAACACTGGCAACAGGTGCTGAGCAGGAGCAGAGCAGGGAAGTCCGGGTACAATCTGGATTCGGCAACAGGCAGGCTACGAGGTACAATGGAGCAGGCAGAAGAGTAGTCAAACAGGCAGAGGTCAGGTGCGGGCAGAGTTCAGAGGAATCCAAGAAACAAGCCGGGTCGTTAGGAGATCAAAGCACAGATACCGGAATCAGGAACAAGGCACAGAAGAGCTGTTGATCAGGCAGCACCGAGCAGAGTGTGAAGCAGGCCTAAATAGGGCAATTGGTGCCAAACGTCGCGCACGCGCACCCCCGAACACCGGCGCGCGCACCAGCACCCACAGGAGTATGCCGACCAGTGCCCATAGGCACACGCGCGCGCACCCGGGCACCATTACGCACACCAGGGTCAGCCAGGGTCAGCCGGAACATGCCCACCAGTGTCAGCAGGAGCGTGCACACCAACGCACACAGGAACCCGCGCCAACGCTCACCGGCGCCCACTGGTGCCCAACCAGGTAACCTCTCTGACAGTTATAACATTATTACTTGATAACATATTAAAATTTGGATAGCAGCTTTCCCATACACAATTGCCCTTTATATTTATAATTAGCGCAATTTTTTGACATGCATCTTCCCATGATAGACAGAAATGCTTCTGTATCATAAAGGTTTATTATTGGCACACTATACCAATACAGATGAATAGTTCCCAAACAAGAAAATGACCATGTGTAGAAATGTTGGGGTGGCTTGTATTGGGTGCCAAACGTTATGATCCAGCACTAACCATGAGGAAACTGCATTGTAGTAGGAGACTTGCTGTAAGGATATCTTGTTTTTGTAAATAAAATATATATTAGGTTCAGAACTGATTTTTTTTTACAATATTTTCTCTTTTTTAGTAAGCTAATTATGATATGTTAGTTCACATTTACAAAACATGTTAAATTTAAAAAAAAGAAATAAAACATTTCAAAACATATAAACATTTAAAAAAAAGAGTAACCTAAAATGAAACTGACCCAAAACTATTATAGTTTCCTTTAATCATAGTCCAGGAAGAGCGGCTTACAGTGGTAGGACTGATATCTAACTCTAACAATGGTTTGTAAGTATTACAATTTTCAGGAAACGACGTGATTCAACCAACAGCTGGGTTAGCTTTGCAAGTGATCCATTTCCAAATTATTTTATCATGTTTAGTAATACAAAACACTGTTCCAAATTTGCTTCCTGAAGTATCTTGCTATTTTTCTAAGATTTTTTTTTTCCAACAAGAACAGCATATTGCAGAATAATTACGCAGATTTCTCTTTTACATATCTAGTTAACAAGTCTATGTCTGCTTTTTTCAGATTGCTTCCTGTACTTTCTTTTAATGTGTTCAAGTTTTCTCTTAACCTAATTAGCGTCCTAATTATAGGATAGTCTTTAGTCAGCTGAAGTATGGAGTTTAATGTTGTTAGTGACATTTTAGTATGTCACTGTTTATTGTTGCATACTTTAGTTATTTGTTCTCCACCCTTGTATATTGTGTAGACTGTGTGCCATGAACTATCCATGATCTTAATAACACAGCCTCACAAAGTTCAAGGACAGTATTTAAAGAGAAGCTCCTGTCTTCCCCAAAAAATAAAAGTCAGCAGTTACATATACTGTGGCTGCTGACTTTTAATATAAGGGCACTCACCTGTCCAGGGATCCAGCAATGTTGACACCCAAACCGATTCTTCAATTCATTTTGGGTGAAAGTGCATCTTCACCTTTAGGCTTCACAGACAGTTTCTTACTGCGCATGCACGAGTCACAGTGCGCTTTTTGAGTGGACATGTTTGTGTCCCAAAAAGCAGTGGGAGGAACGAGGAGGGGGCGGACATAAGTGTAGCTCTCGGCAGCCATCTTAACCGGAAGTGGGAGCAGGTACCTCTCAAAACCAAGTGGAGGATTCAAACAACCGGAACATCCCCTTTTGTTTTACATTTTTGAACTATCCAAATTATATAACTTGGTTTTGCAAAGTATTTAGACTTGCGGTTGGGGGGTGCCTTAAAACACGCTTTAAGTCACATTTTTAGCACCCCCAGCTACCCCTTCTTAAAGCAGAACTTTACTCTCTCAAGCAACATTGACTATTTTAAAGCCTTATACTGCTAGTATTAGTAATCAGAAGATAGGAAAATATATAGGAAAGAATATCATATTTACTTGTTTTAGACTGTTTTTTTTGTTTGTTTTTTACATTACTTTAGTTACTTCCTGGTTTCCATACCTAGGCAAATGATGTCATACATCCCAGGAGTCTTCAGGAGGGGAGGAGGGGTATACTTAGCTAAGTACACCCTCTTGCCTGCATACCTGGGCTAAGGGGAGATGGAATCCCGTAAGTAAATGCTACATGAATCATCTGCCCTTACTCAAGATGGCCATGGTCAGGAATGCTAGGGGTGTGTTTCTCTAAGTGATTTCTCAGCAAAAGAAAGAATGGAGACATAGATGGATGGAGGAGATTGCTTTAAATATTAAAAATTAATTAAATAGCGCTTTTGGTTTGTGGAGCTCAGATACAGTGTAGTTCTGCTTAAGTTGCAAAGGCAGTGGACAGGGGTGGTTTCATGTTGCTGTTGGTATGCTTTGCTTTGCTCCCACAGGAAAAAAAATATATCGCTACTGTAGCATTTGATAGGCAGGGATCCTGCCAAGCGTGACCCATTAAAGTGAATGGGGAAGCGCTGCAATACCGTTCCGGTGTACTGATGCAGCAATAAGGGGGTTAAAACAGGCGGTCCTGTCAAACATCCCAGAAAAAGCGATCCAAAGGTGGATCAGTTTATCAGAGATGCTGTGGTTTAGACAGAAACCTAAAATTAGCCTTATTGTGTGACAAATAATTCTTAGAGAACTATGAGGTAGCTAATAAGAGCCCAGCAGTAATAGCCTGCTTTTGAGGCTGACTTTGTTAAAACATGTGATTGAGCCTTTATGTATTTATATAGCTGTGTAAACTGAAGATTTTTCTATTGATCTTTGTAAACAAAAAATTATTTTCAAGAAGAAGATTATATTTTAACATGTGAAAAAAGGAGCCAAGAGCTTCACCTGCTGCACATGAACATGCAAAATACAACATACGTGGGCCCCTGGCACACAGGACCTTCTAGGAGCAGGGCCAGGGGGTGGACCTTCAAAAAAATAGTTACAATGGCAAAATCACTTATAAAAAAAACTATGATAAAGGTGGTTGGAAGAACTGATAACATTTCTTAATATATTTCTGGAACCTAAAAAGCCGTGTTTCCTGCAGGCCAATAATACCAGGGTAAATTATCTTTCATTTCTTTTTGGTATATTGGCTCAGGAAGAGGTTCAGTAAAATTTTCTTCTCTTCTCAGTGCAGGGTTGAAAAGAGAGATTATTAGCTCTGTCTCCGTAGTGTCCGTGTGAATGATGAGGCTAGAAAATTGCAGCTAATACCGGCAGACCGAGACTTTGAGCTTGTTATCGTAAATATTTTTCTGAAGATCTCTATTACTGTATGTGATACTTCTACAAGGAAGGTGAGACGAGACGTGTTATGTAAGCGTGCTATACAGAAGATTGTTACATGTGGTATATAGAATGTCCTGACTGCTCTTCTGTGTTCCTCTCTAGACTCGAGTTCCCATTAGCAGTGCACCAGGAAAATTGCTTTATGGAATTGTCACATGCAGACACTTTAGCACTTACACCAAATTCTCAGATTGGATAATTTATCATAGCTAGCAGAGAAAAAAAAGAAATAGAGTAAGAAGCTGCTATTGACTTTCCCTAAGATTTTTTTTTTTCATCCAATTTCTTGGCATTTATTATAACATACACATGAAAACAAGTAGTCAGACAATAGCTGTATACATATGTAGCCACCCTGTTGGTCAGTAGTGTCTAGTAAATTTACCCTTTGTGGATAGTAGTGGGTCAATTTGTAGTTTTTCTCATTTGGTTTTTCCCTGGTGTGCTACAGTTCCCTACTGTCGCCACTAGGTGTCATTGTCGCTCAGGGCAATAATTATGGGGGCAGTGACAATCTTGTGCTCTTGAGCATTTATGTCCCTTCTGGCTACCACTAGTACGTTCAAGTCAGTGTTGCATGCTGTGGGAGGCTTTAAAAGCTTGGGGAGTGGCCTGGTAAGGTCTCTTCTTCCCCCGGGCTGTGGCCTGGGGAGGTGCACACAAGTGTTTGTGCCTTGTAGGCTTGTGAGCTGTATGAGGCCCAACACAGAATTCTTCAAGCTGCTCTGTCTGGTTGAGGAGGGTATAGCTTTCAAGGTGGAAGAGCTGATGGTAGTCATGATGGAGAAGTATTAGTATCTGCCCTCAGAGGAGGGCGGCTTCTTGTCAATGGGCCACAGTTTGGAGACCACTGATCTAATGTTAGGGCTACGCTGTGATGATTTTTAATCTTGGAAACTGAAAAACATGTAGTGCAAAAATTGATCTTTACAGCTGCTACAGGATACTGTGATGGTATGCTGGTCAATAAGACTCACAGGAGCTAATTAAAGCATGACTCCATAAAGCATAACTTTTTCTTTATGTTGGACACTCTCCTCCCTCCTGTAAAAAAAAAAAAAAAATCTAGGTAAACCACAACTTAATCTCTACATGCCCCAACATTGGCCTACATGTCCTATCCTGTCATCCAGGGTCATCGTCTTCTGAATTAAATAACGCTCAGCATCATGGACATACACACTACACAGACTCATGCTGACACATCATAAAGTAAAGACCAATCTATGCAGTGGAAAGGACCTCACACCGTTACTGCTTAATACAATGAAGAGGGACACTGGCCCATTACATGGTCAAGACACTAGGATTTAGGGTACACTATAATCCTGTTTCAAATCGGTAGATTCATCAATATATTTCCCAAATGTGAAACCATTGAACATTTCTTCTAACATTCCCATTCACATCTTTGGAAGAGAAGAAGGAAAATAATCAAAAATAATAAGAAATGAGGGAGAAGTGTGAACCCAGTGGAGTTATAATCTCATTGTGGCACCATCCCATTTCAATAAATTACCAAAATATTTTTCCTTGCAGAGGAAGGAAACCATGCCCAATGGACCGGTGAATCTCACAAAGAAGGAAAGGGGACTTTAAATATGCCCATCAAATGAGAGGAAAACACAAAATACTCTCCCTAATTTAAAAACACAAATTTATTTGTTTCACATTAAAGCGGTTGTATACCCATTTTAATAATTTTTAACTACAGGCAAGCCTATAATAAGGCTTACCTGTAGGTAAAATTAATATCTCCTAAACCTGTACAGTTTAGGAGACATTCACTTTGCATGCACCCGCTGACGTCAGCAGCGCATGCGCTGTGGAGGCCTGGCTGAAGGCCGGGAAGAAGACTCGCAGGCGCGGCTCCGGCCACTCACAGCGCCAGAGCTGCGAACCTGGAAGAAATGTAGAGGGCAAAATGTCAGCTACCTTGGCATGGACCGGGATCAGATGCCAGTGCTTAACAACTACCTAAGGAGCTGTTAATTCACGATTATTATTCACGATTTATGTAGCGCCAACAGTTTTACGCAGTGCTTTACAATGTAGGGGGGGGCAGCACCTAAACTCCAGAATCTCATACAACAAGGCTAAACGCCCATTATGCAAGAGGCCTAATGAATATATCTCTCTCCTTCTATCAGCTTTTTCCTTGTCAGCACGTGAGTGAAGGACACCTGAAGCTGAGGGCCGCCTAGGGTGATTCATATTTGCAAATGTGTAATCCTATAAAAAAGTGCATTCCTTTCATTCTACTATTGAAAAGTTTGAGGATAGTGTATATATTTATGGGTAGAGTAGAATGATCTTTAAAAAAATATAGTTCCAAAAAGCAGTAGATAAGGTGTCATTCTGGCTCAATATTTAGTCTATCTTTGCCTTTATGGAGTTGGGGATTGTTGTCACAATCAATTCATCCTATCGTTTTTACATCCTTAGTTCAGATTTCAACAGATCCTCATTTTTATTGCTCCAAAGACAAGTTTTCTATTTAAATAAATCCCCTTGTCCTTCACTAGGCATCTGGCATACGCTGATTTCAACTTAACTGGGTTATGACCCCCCATAAATTTCTTCTGTTCTGCAGTTCACTTCCTCAGCTGTCACCAAATTATTTGTCTGGGAAAAATTTAGAACTGTAATGTACAAGATATATAATATATATCTAAAATCAGATGTTCATACTTTTCAACAAAACAAGGACCTCTAGCACTAACCAAAGCATTGCAAAAAATTGTTGCTGATTTGAAAAAAAGTATATAAATAAAGGCACCATTTTGTGCAGAAAATGGGTTCTCATGCTATTACTAACCCTTTAGGAATCACAATCTTTTTTGTTTGTTCTGCCAGTAGCAGGAGTGCTGATTTAGTCTTGCATGATACAGATCTTGATACTGATCTTGATCTTGATACTGAATAATGCAGCAGGAGCCTAAGGCTAGCCTTACACGGTGCACATTTCTTTCCTGCAACCACGGGTTCCCCCATCAACACAGACAGTGGGGGTAGCCATCCCCGCCAGCAGGAGAAGATAGCAGCTGCTAGCGATAATCACAACAGAATCCAGCAGGCTGGTTGTACCCAAGTTTATTGATCAATCAACTTCGTACATTCAGCCTGCCCAATAAAGGTTTGAATTCCAGCCTGTTCAGCAGGAATCGGCCGAGATGCAAACTGTGTATGGCCATTCTAAAACTGATTGAGCTACACAGTTAACTGACCACCAACTAGACTACAGCCTCAGGCGCAGCAATAAAGTAGCACCGGGGCATGCCTTACACCTCCCATTTGAAATATGTAGCAAATACTACAGGCTGCCTCTATAGCCAAAGGTTTGTGGACACATATACAGTGCCTTGCAAAAGTATTCACCCCCTTTGGCATTTTTCGTGTTTTGTTGTCTCACAACCTGGAATTAACATGGATTGTTTGAGGATTTGTATCATTTAATTTACAGAACATGTCCACAACTTTGAAGATGTTTTTTTTTATTGTGAAGCAAACAACAAATAGGACAAAATAACAGAAAAAGTCAATGTGCATAACTATTCACCCCCCTAAAGTTAATACTTTGTAGAGCCACCTTTTGCATCTATCACAGCTCCAAGTCGCTTTGGATAAGTCTCTATGAGCTTGCCACATCTTACCACTGGGATTTTTGCCCAGTCCTCCTTGCAAAACTGCTCCAGCTCCTTCAAGTTAGATGGTTTGCGCTTTCGAACAGCAATCTTTAAGTCTAACCACAGATTTTCTATTGGACTGAGGTCTGGACTTTGCCTAGGCCATTCCAACACATTTACATGTGTCCCCTTAAACCACTCAAGTGTTGCTTTAGCAGTGTGTTTGGGGTCATTGTTTCACTGTGGGGGTGGAGTTCTTTGGGTGATGTGATGTGTTGGGTTTGCTCCAGACATAGCATTTTCTTTGATGGCCAAAAAGTTTAATTTTAGTCTCATCAAACCAGAGCACCTTCCTCCATACATTTTGGGAGTCTCCCACATGACTTTTCGCAAACTCAAAACGTGCCATTTTTTTTTTTGCTGAAAGTAATGGCTTTCTTATGGCCACTCTGCCATAAA
The DNA here is from genome assembly GCF_042186555.1 of Aquarana catesbeiana. Lineage (NCBI taxonomy): Eukaryota > Metazoa > Chordata > Amphibia > Anura > Ranidae > Aquarana > Aquarana catesbeiana. Next base: position 881,349,890 of record NC_133324.1, read on the forward strand.
GCCCAACTCTATGGAGCATACGGCTTATTGTCGTCCTATGTACAGATACTCCAGTCTCTGCTGTGGAACTCTGCAGCTCCTCCAGGGTTACCTTAGGTCTCTGTGCTGCCTCTCTGATTAATGCCCTCCTTGCCCGGTCCATGAGTTTTGGTGTACAGCCGTCTCTTGGCAAGTTTGCTGTTGTGCCATGTTCTTTCCATTTGGTTATAACAGATTTGATGTTGCTCCTAGGGATCATCAAAGATTTGGATATTTTTTTATAACCTAACCCTGACTTGTACTTCTCAACAACATTGTCCCTTACTTGTTTGGAGAGTTCCTTTGTCTTCATGGCAGTGTTTGGTTAGTGGTGCATCTTGGTTAGGTGTTGCAGCCTCTGCGGCCTTTCAAAAAGGTGTGTATATGTAATGACAGATCATATGACACTTAAATATTACACAGGTGGACATCATTTCACGAATTATGTGACTTCTGAAGGTAATTGGTTGCACCAGAGCTTTTTATGGGCTTCATAACAAAGGGGGTGAATACATACACACATGCCAATTATCATTTTTTTATTTCTGAAAAATAGTTTTATGTATATATTTTTCTAATTTTACTTCACCAACTTAGACTATTTTGTTCTGATCCATCACATATAATTCAGATTAAAAAAATATTGAACTAAAGGCTGTAATGTAACAAAATAGGTAAATAGCCAAGGGGGTGAAAACTTTTGCAAGGCACTTGCTGGACATCCTATTTCACTCCATCCTGTGCCCACTCAGCCAAAAAAGCATTTTTGAGATCGGGTACTAATGTTGGTCTAGAAGACCTTGGCTGACAGTTCATCTTCATCATCTTAAGATATTAATTAGGGCTAAGGTCAGGGTGCTCTATAGGCCACTTGGGTTCCTCCACACTCAACTCATTAAACAATGTATTTATGGAGCTAGCCTTGTGCACAAGGGTACAGTCACACTAGAACAGAAAACAATCTTCACCAAACTGTTGCCACAAGATTGGAAGAGCGCCATTATCTAAAATGTCTTAATATGCTCTAGCATTAACAGTATTTTTCCCTGGAAAAACCTGAACTCTATTATTTGGAGGGATGTCCACATAGATACAGTCAGGTCCATAAATATTGGGAGATCAACACAATTCTAATCTTTTTAGCTCTATACACAACCACAATGGATTTGAAACAAACAAGATGTGCTTTAACTGCAGACTTTCAGCTTTAATTTGAGGGTATTTACATCCAAATCAGGTGGACGGTGTAGGAATTACAACAGTTTGTATATGTACCTCCCACTTTTTAAGGGACCAAAAGTAATGGGACAGATTAACAATCATCCATCAAACTTTCACTTTTTAATACTTGGTTGCAAATCCTTTGCAGTCAATTACAGCCTGAAGTCTGGAACGCATAGACATCACCAGACGCTGGGTTTAATCCCTGGTGATGCTCTGCCAGGCCTCTACTGCAACTGTCTTCAGTTCCTGCTTGTTCTTGGGGCATTTTCCCTTCAGTTTTGTCTTCAGCAAGTGAAATGCATGCTCAATCGGATTCAGGTCAGGTGATTGACTTGGCCATTGCATAACATTCCACTTCTTTCCCTTAAAAAACTCTTTGGTTGCTTTCGCAGTATGCTTCGGGTCATTGTCCATCTGCACTGTGAAGCACCGTCCAATGAGTTCTGAAGCATTTTGCTGAATATGAGCAGATAATATTGCCTGAAACACTTCAGAATTCATCCTGCTGCTTTTGTCAGCAGTCACATCATCAATAAATACAAGAGAACCAGTTCCATTGGCAACCATACATGACACTACCACCACCATGCGTCACTGATGAGGTGGTATGCTTTGGATCATGAGCAGTTCCTTTACTTCTCCATACTCTTCTCTTCCCATCACTCCTGTACAAGTTGATCTTGGTCTCATCTGTCCATAGGATGTTGTTGCAGAACTGTGAAGGCTTTTTTAGATGTTGTTTGGCAAACTCTAATCTGGCCTTCCTGTTTTTGAGGCTCACCAATGTTTACATCTTGTGGTGAACCCTCTCTATTCACTCTGGTGAAGTCTTCTCTTGATTGTTGATTTTGACACACATACACCTACCTCCTAGAGAGTGTTCATCATCTGGCCAACTGTTGTGAAGGGTGTTTTCTTCACCAGGAAAAGAATTCTTCGGTCATCCACCACAGTTGTTTTCTGTGGTCTTCCGGGTCTTTTGGTGTTGCTGAGCTCACCGGTATACTCTTTTTTTTTTTTTAAGGATGTTCCAAACAGTTGATTTGGCCACACCTAATGTTTTTGCTATCTCTCTGATGGGTTTGTTTTTTCAGCCTAATGATGGCTTGCTTCACTGATAGTGACAGCTCTTTGGATCTCATATTGAGAGTTAACAGCAACAGATTCCAAATGCAAATAGCACACTTGAAATGAACCCTGGACCTTTTATCTGCTCCTTGTAAATAGGATAATGAGGGAATAACACACACCTGGCCATGGAACAGCTTAGCAACCAATTGTCCCATTACTTTTGGTCCCTTAAAAAGTGGGAGGCACATATACAAACTGTTGTAATTCCTACACCGTTCACCTGATTTGGATGTAAATACCCTGAAATTAAAGTTGAAAGTCTGCAGTTAAAGCACATCTTGTTTGTTTCATTTCAAATCCATTGTGGTGGTGTATAGAGCCAAAAATATTAGAATTGTGTCAATGTCCCAATATTAATGGATCTGACTGTATAGTAGGTGGGATGGCCATGTGTCCCACAAACACATTTAGTGTATGTCACACATTAGGTATGCTCTTCACTACTGGTTGGTTATTGGACAGCAGAGTCTTGACAGCCAACCAACTTTGGAATGTAATTGTGAATGAAGCAGTGGGGGCAGGTGTTACTAATGTTTTACTATTTTTTTGTGGTCTGAATAGCACAATTAAAGGAAAATTCCCTTATCATCAGAAATTGATATACAATATGTAGCATATATCAGGCATACATAAAATGTTATATTTTTTTCGGTATTTATTCATGCATTCAGTTTCATTGTTAAAATACCTCTGATTTGCTCTAACTATCAAAAATGTCAAAGTTCTAATCATTCCTATCATGAGAAAATTTTTTAATTTGTAGACTAGATTGCTCAGAATCATAATCCCCCTGCTCCTTTAACTGACTTGCCATAACTCAAAATACAGAAGACCGTTGCTATAATTTATAGATAGCCAATTAAGACTGATCTTATGTAGTAATTTAAATATTCAGTTGTGCTTATGAAAGATCCTTATTTTTAATTTTTAACTCATGTTGTCTGACTGTCCAACTTAACAGTCAGGGTTCAGAGGTCACCCAAAGTTTGACACTTTTTCAACTGCATGAACCAATACATGTGTCCTGGCTTCTGGTTGCGCATAATAAGGCAGAAAGGGTAAAGACAGTAAAGATAACTATAAGGGAGTAAAAATGCCTTGCACAGTTACAATAATGTAAGGCAATATTTCTTGACTGATTCTATTTAAAGTGATAACCTCTATCTAATTTCCACCTGAATCTCCAGTGCCCAGAGTGAGACCAATTTTAAATAATAAAAAAAGTCTTTCTTCAATTATGCAACATTTAATTGAAGACATGCTCTGTAACACTAGATGGTTAAGTAATTTTTAAAAAAAGTTTCAAACAAACTTTCAATTAGTGACCTCATTATCCTTAAACATTCAGATGTATAGCATGTATTTCTAATAATGGTGCTGTTAATCAGATGTTGCAGATGTGAGGCTTTAGGAAGCGTTGTAGCTAACAAGTAAAGTAATATGAAATTATTAAAAACAATGAATATTCATTACAGATATACAAATAATTATCATCAACCATGCTAAGAAGCAATGCTTTGTAAACCTGCATGAGTCATCACGTAAACGTAAAAGTCAGTGTCAGTAATTGATGGGACAAACACCATGAAAAAACTATGGGATAAATTTACTAAAACTGGAGAGTGCAACATTTGGTGCAGCTCTGCATAGAAATCAGATTCTAACTTCAGCTTGCCCAATTACAGTGGTTGTAAACCTCAGTCATGAAATCTGAACAAAGCACATACTGTATATCTATAGTGTTTACTTATCTCTCTCCAAAGTGTCGTTTCTCTCTGGTGCTTTGTTCCTCTGTTATCAGCATGTGTTACTTTTGAAGTGTTATCATAATGGGGGATTTTAATTATCCAGACATAGACTTGGTGGAGGGAACCGCGCATTCATCTAAGGCTCGCCAGTTCCTAAATGTCTTGCAGGACAATTTCATTGTTCAGATGGTAGATGCACCAACTAGAAATAAAGTGTTACTGGATCTACCGATTACCAACAATACAGACCTGATCATGTGGAAATACGGATTCTAACTTCAGCTTGCCCAATTACAGTGGTTGTAAACCTCAGTCATGAAATCTGAACAAAGCACATACTGTATATCTATAGTGTTTACTTATCTCTCTCCAAAGTGTCGTTTCTCTCTGGTGCTTTGTTCCTCTGTTATCAGCATGTGTTACTTTTGAGAAGTTTTCTGACACCTGAGATACATTTGTGATGGGGAGGAGAGCTCAGCACACAGCTTGTCTATTCAGAACACAGCTCTGTATCCTTCCTTCGTTCCTGTGCTGTGTGTGGAGGAGGGGGGGGGGGTGCGCCTTTCCTCCAATCAGCTCTCACATAGTTTACAAGAGCTCTAATTGCAGCTCTCCTCTCCCTCCTTTGTGATACTGACAGATGAATAAGTATTTTATCGAAATGCAGATAAGCAAGTACAATCTATGTAGGAGGATTTGTTTAATCTCTGTGTATCACCTGAGGCTATTCACTTCACTGGGTATATGAGAGGGTTTACAACCACTTTAAGCTTTGACAAAAAAACCTGGAAGCTGATTGGTTTCTATGCAGAGATTCGCACCAGATTTTGCACTTTCCATTTTTAGTGAATCAACCCCTATGTATACAGTAGTTCAATATATTGCATAGTTTATAGGCTTGCGGCAGGTAAGGATCTATATGACTAAAATACTCAGGTACCAAGAGGTCCTCACATCCCATAGCCAGTTGTATCTTCTGTGTCCTGTTCAAAGCTGGTGTATCAAAAATAACATACGAGTTTGTCAATACATGTAGCAGTGGGGTACATTTTGGAGCACACCAATGTACCTGGCCAGTGCACTGCATACAAATACAATTTAGTGATCCACAGATAGGAACCATCTATGAGTGTTGTGGGCTACAAATAAAAGAATGCTGTAGGTCAGGGGTGTCCAACCTGGGGCCCAAGACGGCTATGAATGCAGCCCAACAAAAAATCGTAAACTGACTTAAAAATGTGGATTGATTGATTTTTTTTTTATGGAAAAAATGCGTTTACACTTAGCAAACACATGCGGCCGATTAAAAATTTGACAGTGTCTCTCTACATAACTTTTAGAAGTTCTATCTTATCAAAGAAAAATCTCCCACTCTTCACAATCACACCTTATTCATGTCATCAGTTTTTTGGCAGCACCTATATTTGCGAGCAACTATTTTCAAGGATGAAGCCCAGGAAGGACAAACTTAGAACCAACATATCTGATGAGCACCTTGAGAATTCACTGAGAATTGCTACTCCATCCATCAAACCAAATAATACTGGGAGTATGCTATAGGCCCCCTAACCTGAGGGAGGAGGGGGAGATGGATTTCCTATCACAAGCTGGATTAGCAGCAAGGATGGGAAGTGTTATCATAATGGGGGATTTTAATTATCCAGACATAGACTTGGTGGAGGGAACCGGGCATTCATCTAAGGCTCGCCAGTTCCTAAATGTCTTGCAGGACAATTTCATGGTTCAGATGGTAGATGCACCAACTAGAAATAAAGTGTTACTGGATCTACCGATTACCAACAATACAGACCTGATCATGTGGAAATACGGGGCAATTTAGGAAACAGCGATCACAGGTCAATTGGCTTCAGTATAAATCACACAAATACTGTAGGAAACATACAGGGAATACAAAGACACTGAATTTCAAAAGAGCCAATTTCCCCAAACTTTGAGCCTTGCTAGAAGGCATAAATTGAGATAAAATATTAGGAACAAAGAACAAGGAGGAGAGATGGGTTTGCTTTAAGAGCATATTAAATAAGGGCATTAGCCAATGTATCCCATTAGGTAATAAATATAAAAGAGCGAACAAAAATACTGAATGGCTTAACTCTAATGTAAAAATGCATATAAAACCAAAGGAGAAGGCCTTCAAAAAATACAAGGTTGAGGCATCTCTATCAGCATTCAGATTTTATAAAGAATGCAGCAAGAAATGTAAGGGTCCAATGAGGACGGCTACGATAGAACATGAAAGACACATAGCGGAGGAGAGCAAAAAAAAATCCCAAGAAATTCTTTAAGTATGTAAACAGTAAAAAAGGGAGGACAGACCATATTGGCCCCATAAAGAATGAAGAATGACATCTGGTTATAAAGGATGGGGAAATGGCAAAGGTATTGAATTTATTCTTCTTCTCAGTCTTCACGAGGGAATTGGGGGGCTTCAGTAACCAAAACTGCAGTGTTTATCCTCATGACACAACACAGGAAGCACCTCCATGTTTAACAAAGGACAGAATTTAAATTAGACTTGTAAAACTTAACATTAATAAATCACCGGGACCAGAGGGTACTTAGGAAACTCAGTCAAGTAATTGCCAGACCATTGTTCCTAATTTTTACTGACTGGAATGGTACCAGCTGATTCGAGAAAAGCCAATGTAGCACCAAAAAGATGCAAAAAGATCTGAACAAATTAATGGGATGGGCAACTACATGGCAAATGAGGTTCAATGTAGAAAAATGTAAAATAATGCATTTGGGTGGCAAAAATATGAATGCAATCTATACACTGGGGGGAGAACCTCTGGGGGAATCTAGGATGGAAAAGGACCTGGGGGTCCTAGTAGATGATAAGCTCAGCAATGGCATGCAATGCCAAGCTGCTGCTAACAAAGCAAACAAAATATTGGCATGCATTAAAAAGGGGATCAACTCCAGAGATAAAACGATAATTCTCCCGCTCTACAAGACTCTGGTCCGGCCGCACCTAGAATGTGCTGTCCAGTTCTGGGCACCAGTCCTCAGGAAGGATGTACTGACAATGGAGCAAGTACAAAGAATAGCAACTAAGCTACAAAAGGGTCTGGAGGATATTAGTTATGAGGAAAGGTTGCGAGCACTGAACTTATTCTCTCTGGAGAAGAGACGCTTGAGAGGGGATATGATTTCAATTTATAAATACCGTACTGGTGACCCCACAATAGGGATAAAACATTTTCGCGGAAGGGAGTTTAACAAGACACGTGACCACTCATTAAAATTAGAAGAAAAGAGGTTTAACCTTAAACTACGTAGAGGGTTCTTTACTGTAAGAGCGGCAAAGATGTGGAATTCCCTTCCACAGGCGGTGGTCTCAGCGGGGAGCATCAATAGTTTAAAAAAACTATTAGATAAGCACCTGAACGACTGCAACATACAGGGATATACAATGTAATACCGACATATAATCACACACATAGGTTGGACTTGATGGACTTGTGTCTTTTTTCAACCTCACCTACTATGTAACTATGTAAAACTAGATATTGATGTGTTAGTTTGTCAAATATTGCACTAGTTTAATATTGGCCTCTTCTACTTTTATAATAAAAAACATTACAATAAAATGAAGTTTTATTACTCAGATAGGTACATTATCTATATAACCTATCTTTAAATTGTGATCTGTCTGACTTTTTCTGCTCATGAGCTATCCTTATTGTTAGTGTATTTTATGTGTGGCCCAAGACGTTTCTCTTCTTCCAATGTGGCCCAGGAAGGTCAAAAGATTGTACACCCCTGCTATAGGTGCTTTGTAACCTGTTATGATGCACTGGTAGCCCATCCACAAGGAATGGGCTGCCTAACTCAACGCACCTAAATGATTAAAAAAATGGCATATCAAACCGTTTGCGGTAGCCTGTACCCTGATTTTAAAGTCACTTGTGTGCCCCATCTTTAATTTAGTTTTACATTGGATGATGTCAGTTTGTGGAATTTAGTCTTGAGGACGGGGAGTCAGACACCAGAGACAATGTGAACTGTTAGAGCAAAGCACAAAAGGAGCAAATGACCAGCACCTTAGAGTAGCAGGTCCTAGGCGACACACAGAGAGAAAGTGTCCTTCTTTGCAGCATACTGGAAGTTGACAGGCTTTTCAACTCAGGCTATGGTTGCTTTCTAAAGGCAATGATTTATAAGACTTGCTTCTAAAACAACAGTACCAAGAAGTAAGACAAGCATGGAAAGAAGCATTTATTGCAAGGGACTATAACTCTGTGGATTTATGAGGAGATGAAAGTCAGCTTGAAAATGATAGCGCTGCATCATATATATATATAACAGAAACACAACAACTCTCATTACTTACACATTTACTTGCCCTGAAATGATAATGCATGTTGAATGTTGAGCAAGGAACGGCTGACAGCTGGATTTGGTTTAATTAGCTTCCTGTAATGGGTGTTCTTCTGGGAACTCTCCCGGCCGACTCGGTGGGACAGGAGTGGTTACAAAGCCTCCTCCCTGAGAGCCTTCTGCTGTTCTTTTTCCTAATGATAGACAACCAGAGTGGGAAAAAGGTTTTTTTTTTTTTTTTAAATCCTGAGAAATATCTGTACTGGAAAGCTTCTGCATTGAATCGTCTTCTCTAAAAGTTGTAAACCTCAGCATTCTTTAAAAAAAATGACACTTACAAAAAACAAAAATCACTTAAAAATCGATATCATGTAGTGAAGTAGCGCTAATATAGCACATAAAAAAAAAAAAAATATATATATATATATATAAAGGAATTTCTCAGATGCTCATGGCAAATATAAACAACTCATATAAAAGTGTTCAAAGTCCTAAAAGGTGCATAATAAATATCTGAGCAAAAATGCAATGAAATCCAGTAAAGTGTATCACATAAAACTAAACTAAAAGTAAATTGTTTCCCAGGAGTAATCAGCATCCAAAAAAATAATCAGATGACTCAGAGAGATGACCAGTTCCAAAGTTAAAAATATAAATCAGTGTAGATAAGGGGGGTAAGGACAGGTGAAAGAGTCCAAATTAAAAAAGGGCAGCAGTGAATGACCAGCCTGTTGTTGAAGCTTTCCTCACAGCTTTCAAGGGATCACTGCAGCTTTTGTCTGGTCTCCACGGTCTTTTCCTAGAAGAAAGTTTTCTCCCAATCCTATAGGTGGGGCAACAGTAAACGACCAGCCTGTTGTTGAAGCTTTCCTCACAAGGTCCAAGGGACAGCTGTAACTTTTTCTCCGGTCCCCACGATCCTTTCCTAGAAAAAAGTTTCTTCCAATTCGCAAGATAGAAGATAAAAAAGAAGGCTCTCCATAGTGTAGTAGGTTTAAAGGTTCAAAAGTAGTTTATTAAAAAAAATCTAAAAACGCCTTTACAATAAAAATGGCAACAGCAGGCCAGGCAACAAAAGAAGTGTCAAACAAATGAAAAGACTTCCGGTCACAGCCGTAGCTGGAAGTAGCCGGAAGTGAAGTCACCAAGCTCCTCCCGACTAGTTGCGTCACAACACACATGACTTCATCAAGGGTGCTCTTTGGAGTATTTTTGTATTTATTTTTCCTATATTTTTTCTCAATAAATAATCTTTGCGATAAAAAGCTGTGCTGTCAGTCAAGGTCATAATGAAGGTGTGGGTATAGACATACCCATTTTCTGACTGGTTGACTTAAAAGAGAACACCGTAGGCTTAGGTGTGAAGCCTGCAAGACTGAGTTTAGAGGGGCGAATTTAGGCAGCTAACCGTTTAAAAAGCTGAAAGCTGACAGCAAATATCTGATTTGTGGTCAGAAGGGAGAAAAAGTGTAAAGGTGGAGAGCAGAATCCAGTAGGCTGTCAGAGATTAGAACATTCCCACCCCCCGTGAAAACTTTGGTTAGGGTTGTTGAGCAGAGTGGGGATAATTACATATATCATGCCAACCTGGCAGTGTGATAGTGTCTTTGAAGGTGGTCTTCAGAAAAAAGTTGTGATGGAGTTGGAGACCTTTCTCAGGTATGGACCCCCTTCTTAATTTGTAGTATTGGTAAATGTGGACGACTTGCTGCGATTACACTCACATAGCATCCCCAAAGGCCGTGTGGTGCGTTCTCTCTTTTCCTTACAGGAATTTAATGTTTGATTACATTTGTTAATTGGCTATTTAAATCCAAATATACAGTGCTGTCTTTTATTTTTAGGACACCTTAGGGGGAAATAAAGCATTTGTAAGACCCCCTTACAACAGTAGTCATGTTCCTTACTATACTACAAACTTGGCACTCGGCTGATTCCATGTATTTAGTTAAGGTTGATAACTGCTTGTATTTTGGGATTTCAAGAGCTCCAGATTTTAATACAATATCTTTATCAGTTTGAATGGGCCTTGTTTTTAAATGGAATATACAACTTTAGTATCATTCTTTATTATGTTTAGTGCTAAAAAAATATATATTTTTAATAATAATAATTCATATTTATCAACAGGTCACTAGATCACCAGATCATCAGACTCCTGCTCGATTTCTGCTCCTTTTTTACAGCGATACTGTAAAATAAACCTAACAATCAGTTGTGATCAGATTACACAGAATGGCCTAGAGCAGAGGTCTCCAAACCTTCTAAGCAAAGGGCCAGTTTACTGTCCTTTAGACTTTAGGGGTGCCAGACTGTGCCCAGTGGGATTAAACAATGCCCCATGTTTAGGGGAGAAATAGTTGGTATCAGTGGGAGGATAATGTCCCATCATTGGTGTGAGTGGGAGGAATAGTGCCCCATCTTTGGTGTCCGTGGGAGGAATAGTGCCTCATCGGTGGTGTCAGTGAGAGCAATAGTGCCTAATTGTTGGTGTAAGGGGGAGGAATAGTGCCCCATGGTTGGTGTCAGTGGCTGGAATATTGTCTCCAGGGCCAGATAAAGGCAAGCAAAGGACCTCTCCCGGCCGCCAGGCCGCAGTTTGGAGACCACTTACTGAGAGGATGGACAGACCACATCCTGCTCTGTGCCATCCTGTAGTTATGGAAATGCTTATCTGTAAAAAGTAAAAAAAAAAATACACAAATAATGTAATATTACATAACACATACTTTTTAAGCATGTGCATAAATAATTATAACTTACCCTTTAATTGTACATAAATTTCAGCAGATGTATATTCTAAACTTAGAGGGACACTAAACTCTGGTTAAAAAATATATTCTATTCAAATATGCATTCTTAACTCCAAAATGCCCTGTCTATTGTTCTTAGACCCCTTTCACACTGGGGCACTTTGCAGGTGCTACAGTGCTAAAAATAGCGCCTACAAAGCACCCTGAAAGAGCTGCTCCTGTCTCTCCAAAGTGAAAGCCCAAGGGCTTTCACACTGGAGCAGTGCGCTGGCAGGACACTAAAAAAAAAGTCCTGCTAACAGCATCTTTGGAGCGGTGAAGGAGCGGTGTGTATACCGCTCCTCCATCGCTCCTGCTCATTGAAATCAATTGGCAGTGCGGCTATACCGCCGGCAAAGTCCTGCTGTAGCAGCGTTTTGCGGGTGGTTTTAACCGCTAGCAGGGGGTAAAAGCACCCTGCTATCGGCCGAATAGCGCCGCAAAATTGACGGTAAATCGCCGCTAAAAATAACCCACCGCCCCAGTGTGAAAGGGGCCTTAGTCTTTTGCTGCTGTGATCTGATCTCCTGGTTAAAGGTGGCTACATTGGTTATCAATGGTCCCGCTGTATGTAGGAATGGGGCCACCTTCTTTCTCACATTCAAGATGGACTAGAGACTAGGGACTATAGACTATGGGATTTGTAGCCTCAATAGAGCAGTGCACATGACTGCAACTAACGTGCACTGCTTGCTTCAAACTAATGGAAGCAAGGGGGATTTTTTTTTTTTAAATAAGGATTTCATGTTACTTTATTAAAGGGATCATTTAGGGACAGAATGATTTGTGTCCTAAAAGAGGACAGTTTGCATCTAGTTATTATCCCGATACCCTTTCTCTTTACCCCGTAAATATAAGATAATTGGTATATCACATTTTACATTTCTATGAAATTTCTACATTACTCCTTTTGTTCTTTTGTTTCTGGTTTTATCTGTATGCTGTGTTTGATATTTCTGTTTGATGCTGCTGACACGGAGGTTGTATAACTCTGCCGCGTGTGATTGCAGTGTTCAGCAGTAAAGTCGCTGTTATGCAAATCTGCTCCAAACATTAGTACAGAAATGTCAGTTTCAAGTAATAATCTGGCAAATCATTTCTGTTTTCTCAGACTTTAATGTGAAGGCTGTGTGTTTAGAAGTAATTACCACCGAGAGGAACAAGATGGGGCGCAGAACAGTGTCTGTGAATAGGTAGAGCAGGATAAACAAAAGACTATATGGTTGTTGATTGAAGTGAACAGGTAATAAGTGTCTACACAAATGCAGGGTGCCTAAACCACCAGTAAGCACTTTTGTATGTATACAGTGAGGAAAAAAGTATTTGATCCCCTGCTGATTTTGCCCAATGACAAAGAAATGATCAGTCTATAATTTTAATGGTAAACAGGGCTGGTGCAAGGATTTTTGACACCCTAGGGGAAACCTAATTTTGCCGCCCCCTGGCTCCACCCCCTTTTCCCTGCCCATGTATACCCCACCTTTTTAATGAAGCGCCCATCAAATGCAGCCTCACCAGTGCCCATAGATGCAGCCTCACAAGCGCCCATTAATGCAGCCTCACCAGTGCCCATCAATGAATGTTTGCTTGCTTTCATTCATTCGGGAGTCGGAACACAGACACAGTCCTCCGCCGCCGCTGCGCCTCTGACACTATATGCGAATAGAGTGGCGGCTGCCTGCTGATTCTGAGACTTAGTTGCTTGCTGCAGAGAGAAGAGAGTAGGAACACCAGTAGCTGGGCGCCCTAGGCAGCAGTGCGCCCTAGGCGGCTGCCTAGTTTGCCTAGTGGTAGCACCGGCCCTGATGGTAATGTAGAAAAAAACTCACCCAAGATCTACCGCATGATTGTAGAATGATGAGCTGAATAACGGTGCTCAGGCTTGTTGTGACCCATAAACATCAAAATAGCAAAAAACTCAATTGCTTCTTCTTAAATCTTTATTGAGCACTAACAGCAGTGCGACATCTAAAACGCTTACATGTTTCAGCCGGAGCCTTCCTCATAGCATGCTAGGAAGGCTCCGACCAAAATATGTTAGCGTTTTAGATGTTGCACTGCTGTTAGTGCTCAATAAAGATTTAAGAAGAAGCAATCGAGCTGCCGGCATTTTTTGCTAATTTTAATGGTAGGTTTGTTTTAACAGTGAGAGACAGAATAACAACAAAAATATCCAGAAAAACGCATTTCAAAGAAGCTATAATTTGATTTGCATTTTAATGAGTGAAATAATTATTTAATTCCCTACCAATCAGCAAGATTTCTGGCTCCTAGGTGTGTTCTATACAGGTAACAAGCTGAGATTAGGAGCACTCTCTTAAAGGGAATGCTCCTAATCTCAGCTTGTTACCTGTATAAAGGACATCTGTCCACAGAAGCAATCAATCAATCAGATTCCAATCTCTCCATCATGGCCAAGACCAAAGAGCTGTCCAAGGATGTCAGGGGCAAGATTGTAGACCTACACAAAGCTGGAATGGACTACAAGACCATCAACAAGCAGCTTTGGTGAGAGGGTGATAACAGTTGGTGCGATTATTCACAAATTAAAGAAACACAAAATGACTGTCAATCTCCCTCAGTCTGGGGCTCCATGCAAGATCTCACTTTGTGAAGTTTCATTGATCATGAGAATTGTGAGGAATCGGCCTAGAACCACACAGGAGGATCTTGTCAATGATCTCAAGGCAGCTGGGACCATAGTCATCAAGAAAACAATTGGTAACACACTACGCCATGAAGGACTGAAATCCTTCAGCACCTACAAGGCCCCTCTGCTCAAGAAAGCACATGTACAGGCCCGTCTGAAGTTTGCTAATGAACATCTGAATGATTCAGCGGAGAACTGGGTGAAAGTGTTGTGGTCAGATGAAACTAAAATTAAGCTCTTTGGCATCAACTCAACTCGCCATGTTTGGAGAAGGAAGAATGCTGCCTATGACCCCAAGAACACCATCCCCACTGTCAAACATGGAGGTGGAAACATAATGCTTTGGGGGTTCTTTATCTTGTACATCTTCACCTGGTTGCCACACTCGCCTGGGGGACTGCCATTGTGGCTTTGAGGCACCTCGAGTGGTTGGGATGGTTTCATGGAATATATTTTCCTCTGAATTATACTCCTGAAGAAGCGGTTCCCCACAAAACATGTTGAGATCATGACTGGAAGGACATGAATGAAATCCCCCCGTCATCGGGTTTATATACATAACTCCTTTTTAGTCCTTATCAGAGGAATTAATTTTACATTGTTTATTCTTCATTTGTTCTGTGTCCAATATATGTTTGCCCATATGGGTAATTTTTTTAATGAATTTATCTAATAAATTAGTATTTTTATAATATGTCTGAGTATTGTTCATAAAAGTCCACTAAAGTCCAGTTCTGCCTCCTATCTGTTTGTTAGTTTATGTAGATACTCAGTCCAGCCTTCTTTTCCCTGCTTGTCTACAGCCTGGGCACAGTTCTACTTTAGGGCTGGTTCACAACAGTTGCATTCCAGTGTGTTTTTAAACTGCATCAAAAACATATGCATAGTGTTTTCCATGTGTTCCAATGGCCAGAACGCATTGGAAACTCATCAAAACCGCATCTAAAGAGTGTATGTAAAAAATGCATCCAGAAATTGTGCTGTGAACCAGCATTTGGAGCAGAACCAAACTTGCACCAGACATCGATGAAAAGCCAAATCCCAACAATATACAACATTATATTAAAATGTTGACACCCCACCTGCACTTTCTGTCCAAATATACTAAAGTAATGCATGCAGTTTATGCCCCACATGCTGATGCCAGTGTCATCTTGGAGCTCTTTCCTTATTTCACGTACTGCCTAAATGTACGTAACCACTGTTTAACCAATGTAATACAGAGATACAAGCATTCCTGCTTTGTGTATGCAGAACAGCTGCTGACATGGTGGTGTAAGCATGCCATCATCCTTCAAAGAAAACAGTGAATTCCAGACATCTCTGAGATGCTAAGGTCAAGTCTCATGCTACCCATGCACATTTTAAACAGATGCTTTGCAAACTTGCTAAAGGCCCATATAAAACCAATTACTGATATCAGTGCAGAGCATGTTGCTCATTATACATACTTTCATGTTGATTCCGATGTCAGGTCTTAACTTTGTATGGGCTATTTCTTAATATTTAAAGTGGACCTGAACTCAAAAAGTGAAGATATGTCCTATAAGAGGGGACAGTTAGAAATGTTGTGCTTAAACAGTGCAATGAAAAGTGTACCTTGTGTCTTAAATTCTTGTACTGGTATGTGAATGTGCCTAGGCACTCCTGTGCCTGTAGCCTTATAGTTGCAGTGTGAAATCTTAGGCACTGCTGCCTCTGACTTGGATAATTTGAGTGAGATTTGGTGATTTTATTATTGTGCTGCTCACTCTTCTCCATGCTGGAGGCTCTGACATGTGGAAGCAAAGCCCTGCCTCTACCAAGGTGGCCACCTCCAAACAGGGACACAGTGCAGAATAAGGTATGGTAAAGAAAAGGTCAGCTGCAGGAAAACCACAAGCAATACTGGTGACTACTCTATAACCCTCTGCCTGTCTTTTATTGGGATCACCTTCCTGAAATCAGTTCCTCTTTAATGGTTGTTTTTTTATTCTGTTTATAATTCTTCTTTGATAAAGGGGCCCAGTATTGGTTATAGTATAATGATCATAATGTTGTGTGCTGGTGATAGATACTGTAAAAACAAATCAGCCCAAGGGGCATTACTTACCATCAATGTGATGTGTTCCTTGTGCTGATGTCTTCTAGTTTATATTAAATCTTCCTTCTCCAATAACCCCCACCCCTACCCCTCTTGCTTCTGTAATTTTCCAATGTGTTGGAGGTTAAAAGAACTGAGAGGGCTGCAACAGCCACTCATCGAGAGTACCAGATTCTTTGACCCCCGTTCCATTCATAGGAGCCATTACTATTTATGAATGGAGGATTGTTTGATCCACCTACTCCATTCATTGATTGTGTTTCATTCATAGAAGCTGTAGTATGGCTTCTATGAATGGAGGAGCTGGGTGGAAAGGATGGACATAGTTGGAGCACTCATGATGAGTGCCTGTCACAGCTCCTTCAGTTCTATTAATCCCCGCTACACCAGAAGATTACGGCGGCATGGTGGGTGGAGCATCAGAGGAAGAAGATTTCACCTAAATGAGGAGACAGCAGTCCCTTGTGCTTTTTTAATATATTTTTATTTTTTATTTTTTTTTTTTTTTTTAACTAAACTTAGGCTATAACTTAAAGAGGTACTTCACCCAAAAGGGGAAGTTCCACTCCTCCTCCTCCTCCCCCCCTCCTATTTCACATTTTTGGCGGGTAGTGGGTACCTGGTTTCTCCCAATTCTGGTCAGGCTCCCCCTCCTACCTGCAGCATTCTGGGACACGTCCCAGGCCCCAGAAAGCTGCTGACATTTAGATGCACGGCTTGTGCATGCACAGTGAGTAGCCACCTGTGAAGCCTCAAGCAGTCATGAACTGGCTGCCTACAGTTAAGATGCCGGTGCCAGTGACCAAAGCTTGGTGAAGAAACTAGTCGATTGAGGACAGCCTTGGATCCTGGGACAGAAGAGTGTCTGTTTATTAAAATAAGTGACTGAAGGACCTCTTTAACCACTTGCCGCCCGCCATACAGCTAAATGATGTAGGCAAAGTGGTTGCGACATCCTGACCGGACGTCATATGACGTCGCCAGGATATCAAGCCACTGCGTGCCCCCGGAGGGTGCGCATCGCAACAATCATTGTTGCAGTGTGGCAGTCCCGCAGTTCTGATCTACAGAGACTCTTTACCACATGATCAGCCGTGGACCATCAGGTATGCCACCCTAGACCACCAGGGAAATGCCAGTCAGTGCCCAGGCAGCTGCCAATCAGTGCCATTGAAAAATGCTTGCCAACGATGCCTATCAGTGAAATCCAGTGCCAGTTCCAGACATCCTTGCCCATCAATGCCCATCAGTGCCTCCTTTCAGTGCCCATCAGTGCTGCCTATCAGTGCCCACTGCCCATTAGTGCCCAGCAGTGCTGTCTATCAGTGCCACCCATAAGTACCCATCAGTGCAGCCTTTCAGTGCCCATCAGTGGCAATCAGTGCCCACCAGTGCCACCTATGAGTGCCCATCAGTGCCACCTATCAATGCCCATCAGTGCCGCATTTCAGTGCCACCTATCAGTGCCCATCAGTGCCGCCTATCAGTGCCCATCGTCAGTGCCCATCAGTGCCACCTCATCGGTGCCATCTTATTGGTGCCACCTCATCAGTGCCTCCTTATCAGTGCCCATCAGTACAGCTTATCAGTGCCCATCAGTGAAGGAGAAAACTTACTTATCTACAAAATTTTATAACAAAAACAAAGAAAAACTTTTTTTCCCCAAACTGTCAGTCTTTTTTTATTCGTTTAGCAAAAAATAAAAACTGCAGAGGTGATCAAATGCCACCAAAAGAAAGCTCTATTTGTGGGAACAAAATGATAAAAATCTAGTTTGGGTACAGTGTAGCATGATCGCGCAATTGTCATTTAAATAGTGACAGCACTGAAAGCTGAAAATTGGCTTGGGCGGGAAGCTGTGAAAGTGCCCTGTATTGATGTGGTTAAGATGCCAGTGCATGGTTAAGCTCATAATCTTTTACCTATATTTACAATTAGTTTTAGGTGAAGTGAACCTTTAATTTATAACTTCCAGCAGAATAATGCAATGCTAGGTTATCCACTGACAGATTATAAAAAACATTTTGGCACTTGGCAATTATGTACCACTCCACTCTGCTGTACAATATTAGAGCGGTACGCGACACAATTTAAATAATTATTTACATATAAACACTTTTGTAAAAGACGGGTGTGTATAGAAAGCAATAAATCGCATTGTATTTGAATGAGACGTTAACATATGGCGGTCTAAAATATTCAAAGTGCAGATTCCAGCTTCATTTACATTACAAATTTCCTTCCTGGCCTTAAAAATCTGTGGCTCCGTCCTCCTGAGGTTTGGATGCACTTAAAGCGAGTTATCCAATTCTTCATCGCTAATTCATTTTTAAGCTCCTGCTTGAGAGGAAATCTGGTTTGAGACTGCAGTCCTGATTTACAAAGGTTGTAAGCGGCAAACGTATTCACTGGCATGGTAATCTCAGGCCAAGCAGCAAGGGTATCTTCGTCTGATCTGCCATAGCCAGGCACAGCTCAGGGCTATGTTCATGCTAATTGCCGAAGCTGAGCATGCATCCACTTTGCTGTAACAGTTTTCTTCTAACTGTACATGCTCAGGCAACACGCAGGAGCAGGTGAGCAGGGATTTCAGGACTGAATACATTTTGATGGGATTTTAAATGAGTTCGCACATGGGCTTCTGAAATCCAGCTGACTTGCTGACTCTGTGGAGGCAATACTTTGAATTATTAACCCAGAACAAGAAAAGAGGCACCCAGGCAGCTAGCATTTTCAGAAGGAGGTCAGGTAGTGAAAAGTTTGGAGACCCCCTGCTCTATACCATTTAGTAAATGGTTTACAAATGTAGGTACTGAGGTTATCCCACGGCTCAGCAGCAGCATCGGAAAATTCTAAAAAGTTCCTGGTATTTATTAGGCCCATTCCTTTTACTAGAGAAATCTGAATAGTCCGGGTGAGAGAAAAAAAATATATATATATAAAAGAGTACAGCTAGTTTGAGATGGATGATGTTGCTGAGTTGTGAAAATAATTCAGTACTGCCAAAATAATTTGATTTGTTCTGTACAATAAAGCATGTTAATGTGTGGAGGACATGTCCTTTAAAGGCACACTTGGCTATTGCTTTTCCATGTAGTCTGCGGTCGAACTGGCCTAATACAACACCTAACATTTAGAATTTTCACCTTCAAAATGTTTATTTTTTCATGCTGGGGTTTTGGCCGGAATACTCGGTTCTCCGGTGTTTGAGTCACAGTTATGACATGTCTGAGGAACTGGATGGAAATTCGTGTAGTATCATTTTACCTTAGTACTATCATTTTACCTTTAATGGCTGTCATACAAGTTGTAAAACTTATCTGCCCTACAAAACATTGGACCCTTTCCTGGTCTATAAGGAACAGTCTATAAAGAAACACCTGGATCTTTGTGATGATTCAGTGTTATCCATGTAGGCAACAACAATTTGTGCTCACATTGTGTATGACTGGATA
The DNA here is from genome assembly GCF_042186555.1 of Aquarana catesbeiana. NCBI lineage: Eukaryota > Metazoa > Chordata > Amphibia > Anura > Ranidae > Aquarana > Aquarana catesbeiana. Next base: position 881,369,335 of record NC_133324.1, read on the forward strand.
CAAGTACATCATAGAAGTAATAGTAATACCAAATAGAAGTCTTTTTTATAACTAATTAACATACATTTCTTATAATAAATAGTTAATAACAATTCAAACAATCTTTTACTTGCCAACTGTTGTTAACTTCGTCAAAGAAAACATTTTCGTCAAAATGTTCTTCAGCGGCCTTTTTACAGTAATGAAAACCAAAAGAAAGGTACACCACGTTTTCATCCACTGACAAAAACTATGATGAAAATCAATGTGAGGGAGGGACATTTACCCATGTGAACTTCGGGTTTCCCTGGAGCTCCACCTGTGTAGAGCCCATGAGAGCTTCCGCTCCCAGCAAGCAAGCGAGCTAGCTTAGCAGTAGGCACTGTGCAGCATTAAAGGCCTCTTCAGATGACCGTCCAGAGCAATGTGTGCATTACAGGCCTTCTCTGACCTTCGGCATCCAGAGCCCTGTGCATTACAGGCCTCCTGACAAGAGTCCTGACTCAAGACTGTCCAGAGCAGAGCACTGTGAATGTGTACATTACAGGTCTCCCCTTAAACCACTGTCCAGAGCACTGGGTGCATTACAGGCCTCCCCTCAGACCACCATCCCAGAGTACTGTGCATTACAGCCCTACCCTCAGACCACCGTCCCAGAGTGCTGTGCATTACAGGCCTCCCCTCAGTCCACCGTCCCAGAGTACTGTGCATTACAGGCCTCCCCTCAGTCCACTGTCCCAGAGTACTGTGCATTACAGGCCTCCCCTCATTCCACCATTCCAGAGTACTGTGCATTACAGGCCTCCCCGCAGACCACTGTTCTAGAGTACTGTGCATTACAGGCCTCCCCGCATACCACCGTCCCAGAGTACTGTGCATTACAGGCCTCCCCTCAGACCACCGTCCCAGAGTACTGTGCATTACAGGCCTCCCCTCTGACCACCGTCCCAGAGTACTGTGCATTACAGGCCTCCCCTCAGACCAAAGTCCTAGAGTATTGTGCATTACAGGCCTCCCCTCAGACCACCGTCCAGAGTACTGTGCATTACAGGCCTCCCCTAAGACCACTGTTCCAGAGTACTGTGCATTACAGGCCTCCCCGCATACCACCGTCCCAGAGTACTGTGCATTACAGGCCTCCCCTCAGACCACCGTCCCAGAGTACTGTGCATTACAGGCCTCCCCTCAGACCATCGTCCCAGAGTACTGTGCATTACAGGCCTCCCCTCAGACCACCGTCCCAGAGTACTGTGCATTACAGGCCTCCCCTCTGACCACCGTCCCAGAGTACTGTGCATTACAGGCCTCCCCTCAGACCAAAGTCCCAGAGTATTGTGCATTACAGGCCTCCCCTCAGACCACTGTCCAGAGCACTGGGTGCATTACAGGCCTCCCCTCAGACCACCATCCCAGAGTACTGTGCATTACAGCCCTCCCCTCAGACCACCGTCCCAGAGTGCTGTGCATTACAGGCCTCCCCTCAGTCCACCGTCCCAGAGTACTGTGCATTACAGGCCTCCCCTTAGTCCACCGTCCCAGAGTACTGTGCATTACAGGCATCCCCTCATTCCACCCTTCCAGAGTACTGTGCATTACAGGCTCCCCCTCAGACCACTGTTCCAGAGTACTGTGCATTACAGGCCTCCCCGCATACCACCGTCCCAGAGTACTGTGCATTACAGGCCTCCCCTCAGACCACCGTCCCAGAGTACTGTGCATTACAGGCCTCCCCTCTGACCACCGTCCCAGAGTACTGTGCATTACAGGCCTCCCCTCAGACCAAAGTCCCAGAGTATTGTACATTACAGGCCTCCCCTCAGACCACCGTCCAGAGTACTGTGCATTACAGGCCTCCCCTCAGACCACAGTTCTAGAGTACTGTGCATTACAGGCCTCCCCTCAGACCACAGTTCCAGAGTACTGTGCATTACAGGCCTCCCCGCATACCACCGTCCCAGAGTACTGTGCATTACAGGCCTCCCCTCAGACCACTATCCCAGAGTACTGTGCATTACAGGCCTCCCCTCAGACCACCGTCCCAGAGTACTGTGCATTACAGGCCTCCCCTCTGACCACCGTCCCAGAGTACTGTGCATTTCAGGCCTCCCCTCAGACCAAAGTCCCAGAGTATTGTGCATTACAGGCCTCCCCTCAGACCACCGTCCAGAGCACTGTGCAGCATTACAGGCCTTTCAGACCACCGTCCAGAGCACTGTGTAGCATTATAGGCCTCCTCAGACCATTCAGAGTGGCTAAATCTGTGTGTGAGTTTGTTCAAACCATAATACCATAAATAATAACATGATATTGGATTTTTTTACTCCAGGACTATATAATGAGTTTGGAAATTCTACTAAACCCATTCCATTTTAGTGGACTAAAACTATTTTAGTCGACTTAAATGTACTGGAGATTTTAGTCGACAAAAATGTACTGCAAATTTTATCAACTAAATATGACTAATACTAAAACAATTGCAGATTACTAAAATAAGACTAAAACTAAAATGGCATTTTAAGCAAAAGACTATTACTAAAACTAAATAGAAATTTGATGCCAAAATTAACACTGCTTGCCAATGGTCGATTAACACAACAAAAATGCGCCAATTTGGTTGCAATATGTTTGATTTTTCCATTAAAATCAATTGATTCTTTTGCAGAAGGTATGATTTAATGTGTGGATGGTATAACTCTACATTACTGAAGACAGACCTGTTATTTGACATAAAGAAGAAGGTAGATCTCTGCTAATGTACTCCTAAAAATTCTACTTTTCCAAAAGCACCAAATCCATAATCCTATGCATTATGATTCGACTAATCGAGTCACAGCTGGTTTTCTTTCTGGAGTAGGGGTCCCCAAACTATCAACTGTGGGCCTAAGCCGACCAGCTACAAGATTTTACCCGATTCTCAGAAATGCTGTCAGACTGGCAGTCGAAGCCCGATCTGTGTATCGTTATATGAAGAATGGCGTATCCACTGCCAACCAGCAAGCCGGGGCCCTTCCCCAGTGCCTTGTGCAAATTTCAAACCCCCCCCTTCCCCCTTGCTTTGCTGAGGTTGGTTGCTAGGAATGCCAGCTGTCCCTAGAATTTACAGGAAGTAAGGAGGGGGGGTCTTCTGGGCACACATGAATGTAATGGGGACTTTGCTGGACACATAAGAATTTAAGGGGGGACTCTGCTGGTCACATGTGGATGTAAGGGGGGCTCTGCTGGGTACACATGGATGTAAGGGGGGGCTTTGCTGGGCACACATGGATATAAGGGGGACCCTACTGGGCACATGGGGATGGAAGGGGGGACTCTGCTGGGCACACATGAATATAAGGGGGACTCTGCTGGGCACACATGGATATAAGGGGGACTCTGTCTGGCACGTAGGGATGAAAGAGGGAACTCTGCTGGGCACACATGGATATAAGGAGGACTCTGCTGGGCACATAGGGATGTGGGGGGGACTCTGCTGGGAAACATGGATTCAAGGGAGGATCTCTGCTTATTTATAAAACAATTTTTTTGGCCCATGAATATTGGTAAAATATACATTATGCGCATGTGCTAAAAAAGTTTATATATGTATTTTTTTTCTTATAGCTATACAAAGTAACAGCAAGAGCTGTTATAATATAACATGTATATATAATACTAACAGAATTGTAATGCAATTGAATTAAATACATTTAAAAAGTGAAGGGATCAATAATCATGTGAGATTAATTAATGTGCCCATAGCTGTGGACACATTAAAAAAGGCTGCATCAATAAAGTAATGTATCTCCCTTTTAGTTTGTTTAGTAAACAAATGAAAACATTTTGTTATCTGTTAATCTGTTTAAGAAGTGCAGAATACACCTGGTGGTGATCCTGCCAGAAATTCAGTGCAGTCCTGTGTGCTGCAGTGCTATCCAGCAGTATTATCAGCCCTGTCCTGGTTACCTATGTGAACTACAGAACACCTCCACCCCCATATAAGGCTGCGTTCCAACTTATGATTTTGGTTGAGCGATTTGCACATGATTTGACGTGTCGCACATAGGGTAGCACATTCATTTCATGGGCTGCCCTATGCGCATTTGTCACCCAAAAAAAAAAGCTCATACTTCTTTTTTGGGCAACAAGCGTAGCTTGTTTTTAAAATTTGCGATTGAGGCAGAATCGCATCGCGTTTGGGGTGCCATTCAAGACTAGTGGCACCTAAATGCGCATGTAGCGCTGGTATTTTCAATACAGACGCTATAAATACAAATTTAGTTGTCTGAAGCAGTAGTTTAGCTCAGACTGCCATTATTGTAAATTCTGGTTGTGTTTCAGCTTGGCTGGTTGTGTGGTTTTCCCCTTGGCCTAGGGATGGCGCCCTATTATTTCGGCCAAGTTTGGAAATTGCAACAAGCTGGGTGTATTGAGTGCCTCATTGCCCGGAAACAGTCAGTGGGTGTGGTCTGCCTGCTGTGCATTCTGGGAGGGGGTACTTAAGGGACAGACCCCGTGACAGGGGAGGAGTTCTGACCTGATGGCCTTCCTGGCCTAAGGTGTTTCGCTGCCGCTAAATTGTCTCGGGCCGCCTGGCCCGAGGCATCGTGGCTGAAGGTAGGCCCAAAAGTCTTGGGGCCTACTGATCCAGGGATGGTCCTGTGCTGTCTTGCCTGCAGTAAGAAGCTGAGCGACTGGAGGATCCAGGGGAGGACTTTTCAGTTGAGGACCTCGCAATAAGGCCAGTGCCTCTAGAAGAGCCTGGAGACTCAGTTGGAGGATGTATCCCGGGTCACCCACCACACAGTACCGTAGGTTCGGAAGAAGGGAACTGGTACTCTGTGATCAAGCCTTGACATTGCAAAAAGTCACTAATTACCCAATCCTGTGGCAGGGGATTGTGTAACCGTTATACCAAATCTTAAAGTCTGTGGCAGAGACTATGACCGAGCATCGCACCAGCTGCTAGGTCAGTGAGACAGGCCTATCTGGTGATTGCTGAATCCAGTTGTGGAGCTGTTGTCCTCTGGATCAAAGAAAGTGTTCCTGATCTGCAATTCCAAGGTACCTGAATTCCCCTAAACCTTTCATCCCTCTATTGCATGTGTCTTTCTTAAATAAAGCATTGGAAAAAGAGACTGTGTGTCGGAGCTAAATTCAGAGAAAGAAGTCTTTAATGGGACCCCTATGACAGTTATGGTGAAACAGTAAAGGAACGGTAAGCCCAATCAAATACCAGCCACTCCTTCGGGGGTAAGTGCTACATGCATAATGCATTCTGCAGCGATTTGCGATTTGGCAGATTTGTGGCAATACTGTCCACGATCCCAAGTTGTGAGTTGTGAACGGGCCTAATAGAGAAGGGAGGGGGGGGTTAATCCCAATAGACTTCCTGTCCTAGAGAGGCAATGTTGCTCCTTCATAAATACAGTTCAGTAATAAGTGTTGTTGATAGGCCAGAAAATGTGCTAATGGTAGGATCACCGGGTGAAAACTGATGTATAACTAAAGGCAATTTTTTTTCTGTTTAAGAACCCCTGTCAAGTTTTTATTGCTGTCTGTGCGCTCATTAGGCAGATTTATTATCTCTATTTGTCCTGTTTACCATTATTATTATTATTATACAGGATTTATATAGCGCCAACAGTTTACGCAGCGCTTTACAACATTAGGGAGGACAGTACAAGTACAATACAATTCAATACAGGTGGAATCAGAGAGGCCTGCTCGTTAGAGCTTACAATCTAGGAGGGAGGGTCAAGTTATACAAAAAGGTAATAGCTGTGGGGGATGAGCTAATGGAGAAAATAGTGCAGTTGTTAGATGGAGGCAGGATAGGCTTCTCTGAAGAGGAAAGTTTTCAGGGATCACCTAAAAGTGGATACATTTGGAGACAGTCTGACAGATTGGGGTAGGGAATTCCAGAGGATGGGTGAGGCTCGGGAGAAGTCCTGGAGGTGGGTATGGGAGGAGGTGATGAGGGAGCTAGAGAGCAGGAGGTCTTGGGAGGAACGTAGATGGCGATTTTCTTAGATTACTTTAAGAAAAAAAAAGGCTCAAAACAAACCATATTTAACCACCACATCTAAAGCCTGGTAAGCTTCAATATATACAATTTTTGTTTTTGGGGTTTAGATAATAATAATCATTGTTATTGGTATTAATATTATTAATAATAAAAATAATAACACTAATAACCATAATAATAATATTAGGTATTATTACCTGTTATTATAATTCTTATTATTATTATTATCATTATTATTATTTAAGCTTTTAAAAACTGCTAACTATAGAAACATAATCTATCAGGCAAATAAAATGTTAAGTGACAAATCCAGATTACTTTTATAAGTGTGTATTCACTGGAAGTCCACCAAAGTTCCCTCTTCATACACGGTTTTGTATTTTCCTGAACGCAGGCTTGTGTGCTTCAATATTCTTGGCTCAGTGTCTTCGCCAGATTAATGTCCAAAGTAATGTAATTGAACCATGTGCCTAGGAACGCCATCTTGAAAACAAAGTTAAAAATGTCATGTGAAGGAGGTGAGAGAAAACCATACTGACGTGTTTATATACAAACTGCTGAAATTTGTCTGTTTTGCATTCAAGTCAGGAGAGGGCGATTGCTTTTTTTTTTACACATTATAGCAGTAGCTCTGTCTAAGAAGCATTACTGTGTTAATTACATATTCCAGGCAAGTCACCAAAGAATAGCATTGAAAACAAGACAATGGCTGCAGCATTGTTTGACAATTCCAGTGGAGCCACCACAGAAATTACTTAGCTGCAGCAGACATAAGTTTGTCCTTTGATTGTTTTCTTCCGAAAAGCTGAAACGAAAGAGTTCTAGAAACTTAGTGACAAATTTAACAACAAGCACACAGTGTAGTCTGCATTCTTGATGGGAGAATACATCTTTGTTACAGTGGAAAGACTGATTTTTTTTTTTTAGTAAAGCAGAACTGTAAACCATGGTGGTGAATAGGCAATGATTAAGGTCAGATCTTGTAAGAATGAGAAAAACACTCCTAAAGCCACATCTGTATTAAGAGGTACATTTTGAAAAAAGGAAGGGCCAAAAATGGCCCTAAATCGGACTTTAGAGGCAAGGTGGACGGTGGACAATAGTATAATAAAAATATATTTTATTGGTAACAATTAATCACAAACAGAGCAAGTATCGAAAGAATTAAAAAAGAACTAACTTTTATCACACAATAGACATAAGTTTATGGTGTGAACAAAATGTTAACACCATATAGACAGCAGTGAGCCCCTGTGCGTCAACGCGTTTCTCTGTTTTTCTTCGTCAGGACACACTCAGGGGTTGTTGGAAGGAACAGGTCTCACTATCTATAATAAAGCATATGAATCAGACATTGTGTCATAGTAACATATATAGATAAACACATAAGCCGCTGTTATATTCAAGTGACATATATACAACATGCATAACTACCTTGTCAGCATGAAAATATCCGCAGATGGAAATCTCTCCAATAAGCGTCAAACATCATCATGTAGATAAGGTATCCTAATTTTCAAATACTAGTGACCGTATGGTGAGTTAAACCAATGAACATGATAACACATATTAGCATCAAAGCCAATCCATGCTCATTACCTAAATAGAGAAAAAAGAGTATAGTTGTTCTTACCAGCTCAAGATTGTCACTCCATGCAAAGATATTGCAATATTATCATTTACAGATGATAAAGGGGGTGAAGAGGGAAAATGGGGGGGGGGGTATGAACATAGCCTTCAAAAAACTGGTGGTATATATATTATATATATTCACCAACAGCATGGGCATGTCCTTCTCAATATGAACAAATGCCTCCCCTGCAGCTAGCAGATATGAATAGGGCTGAACAAAGTTCACAACCTGAAAACATACAGAGACGTTTAAAGGAATTTATCATGAATTTTGTAAATTCATTTATTTTCTTTATTATTATCAGGAAAATTATCATATTTAAGAGTTGCCAATAGGCATCAAGCTCCTAGCACCTTCTATGGCTTTTCTCTGAAATAGGATGAAGAAGCAGGGAGACCAGATTACACAGAGTGCAGAATGACACTTTTAGAAGGGGCACTCTTAATTAATAACCAGTTATATTTTGTTTATTTAAGAAAGCATCCAGCTCTTTGATAAAAACATCTACTGAGCTAGCCAGAAGTAGTTCTAAAGGGAGTCTGTTCCACATGTGAAATTCCTTCTATGGATAGTGCGCCCAGGGGTTGGAATGACAGCCTTTATGTCTTTCAACCATGCTTTCCAGGAGGAGATACAGTGTAAGAACCTTGTGGGAGAATTGAAGGGGTTCTTGGGATGAAAGACAAAAAAGTGAAAAGAAAGCACTGGAGATTGAGACTCCCTGGGATGAAATGGGTTGGAAAGGAATAGCAGTGATGCAACTTTGGTCACCTGTATCCTATGAGAACTTTGAGATGCGAGTACCACCACCTTTTCTGCATGCATTGCCAGCACTGTAAATAGGAATGTTTCTGAAAATGTCTTAAGAGTGCCTTTTGCTGTAAAAATATCTTTGGATTTACTTACCATATCCTTGGATTTGTGAAATATAAATTTGGGCTTTCATGTGTTGTTGCTCAGTTCAGTAAATGCCTTGGAAAAATGGGCAACAGCTCTCTTTTTCCTATGCTACTTATGCATAATGGCCTATACCTGAGAAAGTTCAGATAAATAAAACTAATTCTGGTTGGGGATGAGTGGTGGTCTAGTGGAGGAGGGTCCGCTTGCTTAATGGTGGAAGGAAAGTTTCCCCTGTGCGCACGCGTTCAGCAACCTGGGTCCCGTGTTTCATGGGCCTTAAATGTTCAGTGGAACCTTTGCAGACTAGGCTTGGCCACTGAAAAATGAGAAACCTCTTGTATGTATAAGTGTGATTCTCAAAATGGCCCTGCGTCCAAAGTGTGTAAGGAACCTGACAAAAGCTGCAAACTGAAAAGATGGTCACTGCAGTCTTAGATACTTGTTTTTATCAGAGTCCCTAAAATATATTAGTTGTTGCTGGGCAATTTACCTCTATAGAACAGCCATTCTCAACTAGGGTTTCTCCAGAGGTTGTTAGGGGCTTCTTGAGCTGTGGCTGACTGACCTCTCACTTGATGGTATCTGCAGTACATAGTTCCTATTCCAATGCCAGTGGCATGACACCAGTGAAACCTCCCCCCTAAAAATATATATATGTATATGTATATATATATATATATATATATATATATATATATATATATATATATATATATATATATAATTGGATAATTGGGCCCCCTGTGTCATTATGCCATAATGTGCTAGTAGGCACTGCCTACTAGCACATTATGACAGGCTTACCTGCAAACAGGTCCCTCTAGCGCAGCACTGTCACGGCTGTCCTGGAACTTCTATCTTCACTCAGTCTTCCTTCCAGGCTCACGGGCTTCGGTCATTTAAATGGCCAGAGCTGCAATGACAGTACTCCCACACCAGCCAGGGCACAGCACTCTGTATTCTGCATGGGTGATGTCTGCAGCTATTGCAGATGTGAATATCTCCTAAACAGTGTACGTTTAGGAGATATTCATTATACCTATAGGTAAGCCTGATTGTAGGCTTACCTGTAGGTACAAGTGAAGAGAGATAACAAACAAAATGGCCCCTGCTCCCGCCTATAACTGGCCTTCACAGCAAGGAGTATATGGGAGGGCAATGCATGAAAAAGAAAACCAGAGAAATTCCCAGCTCTCACCAACCAATCTGTTTACCAATTGAATTAACCTTTCTAACAGTATGCAATAAAAACAGGGGTTTAGTTAGCACACATCTGCAAACGTATGCATAAGCTTCAAGGCCTCTTAACGGCACCCTGTATTACCTGTGGTCTTAAATCCTGTAAAATTATGAGAGTCTCCACAGTGGAAGTACATGCATTCTAATGGATAGATAGAGAGCAGGTGGGCCTAGAGGTAGCCAAATCCTCCTTAAAGAGGCAGGGGCACCCTGGACACCCAGCATATAGCTCAATGGCAACAAAGGTGTCCAGTGTGTCCCCTCACCAATATTACATCAGTAACAAACAAAATGGCCCCTGCCCCCACCTATAACTGGCCTTCACAGCAAGGAGCACATGGAAGGGCAATGCATGAAAACCAGAGAAATTCCCAGCTCAATTTACCAACCACAGTCTGCTTACCAACCATAGTAACCTGTCCAACATTATGCGTTAAAAACAGGGTTTTGTATTTCATGCCCTTCCATGTGCACCTTGCTGTGAAGGTCAGTTATATGGCAGGGGCCATTTTGTTACTGATGTAATATTGGTGAAGGGACACACTGGACACCTTTGCTGCCATTGTGCTATATGCTGGGTGTCCAGTGCGCCCCTGTGCCTTTAAGGAGGATTGGGCTACCTCCAGGCTCACCTGCCCCTTATCTATCCATTAGAATGCATGTGCTTCCACTGTGGAGACTCTCATAAATTTACAAGGGTTAGGACTACAGGTAATAAAGGGTGCTGTGAACAGGCCTTGCAGCCTATGCATGCAAATGTGTGCTAACTAAACCCCTGTTTTTAACGCGTACTGTTAGACAGGATAATTTGGTTGGTAAGCAGACTGGCTGGTAAGTTGAGCTAAGAATTTCTCTGGTTTTGTCTTTCACAAGTAAAGAGAAGACCTTACCTACCCCTTTTCAGATTGTTATATGCATTATGGTGTATTCCATTACCCTAAATGAAGTCTTCTTTTTGACACTGTCTTACATAAGACCATCTGTCTTTTGACTTTTCTTCATATTTTTCACCAGTACAGAATGGTTGGAACCCAAATGCCGTATTAAATTTAATTAGAAAACAAAGATTTTTATAAGCCATATATCATATTTTACGACAGATCAGTAATGCGGGGGAGAAGTATATATATCCTAAGAGAGAATGAAATGGCAAAACTCTATATAAAGTACTATGCAATTTGTGGGAAAACTGATCCTTATATTGAACAGACTGGCTTGGGTTTCTTTATCGATAAAATATGTTTTCAGGGAAGCTGAAATATTAAAAAATAATGTTTTCTTTTGGTTGAGCACATGGAACGATATTATTTTTGTATGAGGTTTAGCGCTATAGGATAACATACTCTCCATTTTCTCACATACCACATTCAATTCATCTTGTCTACACCGCTAATTGCTCTATGATGGGTGGTGGTTTCCAAACCCACCACAGTGTTTTGTGGTCAGGGCAAGAGAGCAAGTCTGCACATTTTAGCCATAATACCAGATGTAAGCTGAAAAACTCACTAAACTTTCTTGAAGACAAATAAAAAAAAAAAAAGTTTTTTTCCTATAGAAAATATCAAGCTACTTTGTTAGGCTCAGTGAAAACGTGGTAAGAACAAAGAGAAATGCCTTCATCAATAGTTTCCAGTTAGCTATACGATCAGTATAAGATGGTTTCTGATTGATTATGTAGATTATTGCATGTGTCCACTTTCATTAATAAAATATATATATATATATATATATATATATATATATATATATATATATATATATATATATATATATATATATATACAGTATCTCACAAAAGTGAGTACACCACTTACATTTTTGTAAATATTTTATTATATCTTTTCCTGTGACAACACTGAAGAAATTACACTTTGCTGCAAAGTAGTGAGTGTACAGCTTGTATAACAGTGTAAATTTGCTGTCCCCTCAAAATAACTCAACACACAGCCATTAATGTCTAAACCGCTGGCAACAAAAGTGAGTACACCCCTAAGTGAAAATGTCCAAACTGGGCCCAAATATTTTGTGTGGCCACCATTATTTCCAGCAAACTTATTTACAACCCTCTTAGGCATGGAGTTCACCAGAGCTTCACAGGTTGCCACTGGAGTCCTCTTCCACTCCTCCATGATGACATCACAGAGCTGGTGGATGTCTCGGAGGTGTGTTTCGGGTCGTTAAATAACCATTTCATGCAAAACCACCTATTCCACTGTTATATTTATGTTTATATGTTGAACCTTTCAGTACAAAATTATTGGGTAATGCAACAAATGCAGTCAAAATAAGTCATCCTCTTTTGTGAAATTACCCTTTATTAATTCTAAGTTAACAACCATTTGCCATATTTTAACTTTATTTTTCTTGACAAAGTGCTGTTACTTATTTCAGTTTATCTATTTGCCAGGTCCGCAGATTATGGAACGACCTACACAAAGGTGAACCTTCAGCCTGTGATTGATAACTTCCACATCTGCCCTACCAACAAGAAAAAGGTATGTTAGATACATTTAATTAAACAAAAGTTATTTAAATATTGTTGTCTCATCATTTCATATGCAGTATCAACCCAAAGCCCTGGGCTTAATGTTGTATATGGTATATTCTTGAAGAACATTTCAACCAAAAATGAGCCATTGTGGTTGGAGTAGGCAGGGTTTAGACCACAAATAACCATTTATGGTGATATCCTATTTATAAACCATCTTATGTGTAGTGTGACAATAAATTATAATCAACCAACCAAGTGCAATTGAATTATAATAAAGTTTCTCAATTTCCAATAACTAAAAATAGTGATCAGTGCTGAAAAAAAACAAGTCCACCAATATAGTGCAGTGATGAGTTCATCCATATTGACTCTTGTGAACACTCCATGAGTGTGTCCATACTCACCAGAGCTATATGACTCTCTGCTGTTAGCACGAGAGTCAATCAAGCTTTAGGATATGTCTCTTCCAGAACTAGCAAGTGCCACTCAGTACAAAACTCAATATTCAGGCCATCAAAAAAAAAAAAAAAAAAAGGGAAACCAACCAAGTGGCACTTTCTAATTCTAGAAGCAAAGAACAACCCTGGACCGTGACAGCCAAGTAGTACTGGAGTGCAGAGAGGAACCCGGAAGGGGAGATATCCAAAAGCTCCATTGACTCTAATGCTAACAGCAGAGAGTCAAATACCTCTGTTGAGTGTGGGAACACCTGAGGGGGTTCATGGTGTGTTCACAAGAGTCACTACGGATGAACTCATCACTGCACCATATCAGAGGACTTGTTTTTGGCAGCATTGAGCACAATTACTGGAAATTGAGAGACTTTATTATAATTTGATTTCACCTTATGGTTGCTTGAATATAAGTTATTGTCACACTACACATAAGGTGGTTTATAAATAGGACAGAGCCATAAAGATTTGGTGGTACTGTCTGTCAAACAGCTTGTAAACAGCAGCTGTCCAAGGGAGTAGTAGGTTTCCTGTGTGTGTTTTTACTACCTCTGGTTCTGTTTCTTTTACTTTTATATTGCTTTATTTTCTTCACGTAGCATGGCTTTTTTGGCTTTTGTAGGGTTCAGTCTACAACAAGGATTTAGGGCTAACCAGATATCTCCGGGCTGAAATACTTGGTTGTCACTGTGTGTTCTGTGGAGAGTCTATTAGAGGGCAGATGATGCTATATAGTGGATTCTCCATAGGAGTATATAAATAATTTACATTTACAGGCTGGCAACAAGAATAGCTTAGGTTTAAGGCAGATTACAAATAAATCAAATGGTGTGTTGCTAAATTAATACAACATGATAGAAAATATACCGTACTTAATGTGCATAAAACTTGAATATAAATTCATGATAAAAATCTTAATTCATAAAAAAAGTGACATAAATGCAAATTCACATTTCATAAAAAATTCACCAACATAATAAAATGAGTGTGTTAGAAAACCAATATTCAAATCCAATTCCACAGTAGAAAACCATCAAAAGAGGTTTGGCCAATTCCCCTGAGGATGTCAATCTTTGACGAAACGTGCGTTGGGCAGGGCCTACACATGATGCCTTTATGCTATCTGACTGGTGGAACACTGGTGTTTGGAGATTGTCTGCTCGGGAAACCACTCTGTGCATCTTTTAATGCGATTTTACTGTGTAAATATATGTAAGTGCACTTCTATTATTAAAGATACAGATTTTTTAAACATATTGGGCTATGATATGTTGTTTTCTTACTTTGAAATACATTGCTGGGAGAGTTCACAGCAAGGGGATGAGGAGTGACAGGAAGACATCCTGGTTATTGTAAATGTGCTGTTGACCATTTAATATGGTCCACACTTTCTGGTAAGGAGCCAACCTTCTTTTATATTATGGGTTATACCACTGTGGGGATCAGCATTGGATATAACAACTATCTATTCTTGGATTGCTTATATTTATTGGATAAGAGCAGCATTCATTGCACTTGGATATGGAACTATACACCTTATATATTTTTTTGGATGTTGCACATGAATTACCCATTTTTTTAGATTTTTTAATTCATAAATTGGGACTTATTATTTGTTTATAGGATTTAAATATTGTTTTTATAACAGACTAATTTTACTATGTTGGTGTATTTTTTATGAAATATAATTTACATTTATTTCACATTTTTGCACTTTATGAATTGAGATTTTTATCATTAATTTATATTAGAAATGTTTGCACAGTAAGTACGTACATTTTTTCTATTATGTTGTATTAATTTAGCACCACACTATTTGATTTATTTTATTTATGCACAAATTATGTATCACAGGTTTTGGTGTAGGCTGCTTTTATGTGTTAAAATCTTCCCCAGCAAGAATTATTTTTCTTTTTAAAGCTGATTACAGAATGTTCTTCCTACAGCATTAGGGATCCTATGAGGGATTAAGCTCTATGTATGACTTGTCTGCCTAAAGATATCAGTTGTTCTTAGTTATGCAATGTAGCTGTTAAAAATTCTGCGGTGCAGTCTGTCTAAGTCTATGAAATTTTACTAGCCATACACCAAAAAATGTGTTTTTAGAATGTTCATTTAGATTTCTAATACTGTAGTTAAACTGGCAATCAATTTCAACTATACCAATGAGGAAAATCAAAGAAGGGTGGAATTTTTTTCTCGGACAAATGAAATTGTAACTGTGAAAGTGGTCTTTGCTTAAGAAGAATTGTACTTATTGTAATGTGCATGAGCATCCTGAAATTAAACATAACATGTGAAACATAAGCATGGCAATGACATTTTTAGGGTTTTTGTAGGAAATGTGTCAATCCTATAACAGTACTATTGAATGCTCTGACGAGCAGCTTTTCTGAATTTCCGTAGAAATGTTAGAACAAAATCCTACTGTTCTGGAATGTCTACGTAATTCTAGCTGGCCCTATTTCTGCCCCTGCAGCAGAATTGAATAAAGAAAAATTACGTAATTAATCAATAGGTTATTATTGTGGTGGCTGTTATAGTTGTTGTATTGTTTGGATAGGACAACTGGCAATACTGGCTTTTGCCCCAAGTGCCTGCAAGTATTTGTGTGCTCTTGTTGAAGGAGTTTAAAAGCAGTCATGGTAATATTCACTAATCACTACCTTTTATAAGTTGTCAATTTTTTCCCAAGCGCAAGCGTGAAACTACATTTTTTTAGTGAGGTGGTACCGCTGCCCTACGCTCCTCCATAAAATTGACTCCTCCATTCCAGACACTTGTTGGCGGTGTTTGCAGGCTCCTGGCACCATGACCCACATTTGGGGTACATGACCAAAAATTGTCCCATTCTGGGATAAAATTTTACACCTGAGAGACTTGTTGGGGATAAAATTCCCAACAAACAACAGATCATGGTATTATCCATGCTGCAAGGGTCCTGTAGACAAATTAAGAAAAGCTTGGTTTGCTCTGTAATAGCAAGGCCGAATGGAACGTATGATAAAACTGAATCCTACAAGCTTTTGCAGACACTATGGTCCAATTTCAGATGCTCCTCAGAGTTTGATCCATTCATCTCTTCGAAATGTGAAACCTTATTCGCTCCGGATAACCTCCCATTGGTTCCCCCCCCCCCCCCTTTTTTTTCTTTGCTTCTTTTTTTTTCCCCTCCTTTTCCCTTGCCTTCCTAACACCTCCTTCCTAATATTCTCCTCATGTTCTTGCTAAAGGTTTGACCATATTAGGTATTACCTATAAGATCATATGTTATGTTGTGTAAGTTTGGCCAGTTGGCCCTTTATTTTTTGAAATACCGTTTACTGTTCAGTTGACAGGATATAGTACATTGTTTATTTGCTATACACCACCTGAAACGGTTTCAATAATGTACCTTCTATACATGCTTCAATACTGTTATATAATACTACCTTTCAGATTGCATCACATGTCATGTGTCATCATTTAGAATTGTCAAACTATGAGCTACTTGTCTTAATACGATCTGCCTCTGTTTTATAGGCATATGTTGTAAACATTTTTGCCAATAAAAGGGATTAAAATAAAAAGCACTCATGGTGCAAACATAGCAACTGGCCTTTGTCTGTAAGCATTAATTGGCTGTTATCCTGACCCTCTTGGCTTCAATGCTTGAAAGGCTCCAGTGTGCAGATAAGTAAAGTCAGAGGAAAGTCAAAAGTTTCTATCTGCATACTTGTTCCAGGTTAGTACTGAAGCAAAAGGATCAGAATGACAGCTGGCCAGCTTGCATTTTCCGAAGGAAAGGTCAGCAATGACAAGCTATGTGTTCCACTGCAGACCAGTTTCTTTGAAGATGAACTGCAACCAAGCAGCTAAATACACAGATGAAATACATATAAGGGAGATGTTTCACCTACTAAAGGATTTAGATTCTGTCCATTTTGTTCTGAGATGTATACATCTCTGCTATACCAATTAGAGCTGAAACAAAGACAAAGAGCTCTGATGAAGCGGGCACTGCCCTTGGAACGCGTAAGATACAACCTTGTGGATGACCATCGCTCAAGCATCAGGACCAGATTGATTTTATGTTTGCAGTTGTTCACTGTTATGAGTACATTGGATTATATATTAATTTACAAAAAGGGTCTTACGATAATAAACTAGGCTGGTGCGCTCACTCTCTTTGTCTTTGTTTCAGCTCTTGGGTTAAAATTTTTCCCCACCTGAAGTGGGTAGCAAGGCCTATATGTTGCTGAGTTCCTCATTGTTGGTTGTTTCCTGGGTCTGGTGAGACAGAAGAGGAGCAATATCTGAGACCATCTACAGTATATAGACTCATAGACCTGCGGGTCTCTTTCACCTGTAGCGCTGATAGTTCTTCTAGTTCTTTGTTTTCTGCTACAGCACTTAGCCTTGTCTGGAAGAATAGGAGACCTGAATTTTCTAGATTTAAAATAGACAGCACAAACCCCTCCCCCCCCCCATTGAAATGTTTATAATAAAATGAGCTGACTTACCTAAAATGGTTGAAGTGATTGCCTCTGGTGATACACAGAGATAAAACAAATCTTCCTACCTAAGTTGTACCAGTTTATCTGCAGCCTGTCTCCTCTATATCAATTCAATGTCCAGAATTTACAAAGCATTTCTAAGCTTTAGAAAGCAGTGGGCAGGGACCTGATGGCACACAGTGCACAGCATAGAGCAGGGAGCTGAGTGTAAGCTGAAACTTAAGTGGAGGGAATGGACACACCCCCCCTCTACACAGTCTCATTAGGAAAAATGCACACCTGCGGCTGTCAATCACCTGCTGTGTGCTGGAGAGGGGCCAGGCTGTCTCCCAGGATTGTCATAGACTTTCAGAAGTGATGCAAATAGCAGAGAAATGAGGAGACATAAATCACACTAGGTGCATTGGATTGAGGCTAATACACATTATAGAAGGACATGCTTTGTTCATTTTAATTTCAGAGGTTTACAACCTCTTTAAAATACAAAAGCTTCTTTAGTACTTGTGTGCCACTGTTCCACTGGTCCATCCTGCCTGTTCTCTGCTTACTGTGCCTCTGTGCAAAAAAAAAAAAATGTTACTGTTTTTTTGGAGTTCTTTTTCCATGTCCTCTACCCTAGCCCACTGATGACATCTACATCAGATCTTGTGCATGTGCATAGCTGGGAGCCAAAACATGTCCTAAAAAATAAAGTCTTATTCCTGAAATATCTCAAGATCTAAGGAAAAAGGCTTTTTACCTCCCCAGATCACGAGAATTCCCTGGAAGACACTGGTGGTGTAGCCATCTCTAAGGCCATCTGTGAGGTGCTGACTACGTCACTAGTGCCTGTAAATGCTAGTTAGTAAAAAAAAAGAAAGTTTATGTAACATACAGTAGAACTTATAAATTATCAGTATGCCTGCCAAGTTCCATGCACCAGGTATTTTTAGCTTTTTTTTGGGGGGGGGGGGGGATAAAGGTTCACTTTAGGTAGTGTTTATAAGTTTTCTCCTCTTCTACAGCCTGTGACTGGAAAGTGAAAGGAGAAGCAGCAGACTAGGGATGGTGAATGGTTCGGGTGGACCATAAGTTTGTCCCAAACATCCCTCGTTCGGGGGGTTGCCGAACACCTACATTTTCTGTGCACTCAGCGGGCTATTCGCCTGCCAAGCGCACAGTCAATAGGTTGTTAAGAAGTGTCCTTAACAACGTATGAGTCATCAGCTGTCAGCGGGCAACCGAAAATAAAAAAAAACGGCGTGGGCCCTTTGGGATTGGATTTTAAGGGGAACCCCATGCCAAACATTAAAAATAAAATTGGCATGGGGTCCCCCCCAGAATCCATACCAGATGCCTGGTATGAATTTTAAGGGGAACCCCCATGCCAATTCTTTCTTTTTTTTTAAATGGCATGGCGTCCCCCAAAATCCATACCAGACCCTTTTCCGAACATGCAGCCTGGCGGTCAGTAAAGGGGTTGTCGGGAGGAGACCCTTGTCCCCATCAACATGGGGAAAGCGACCGCCCCCCCCCCCCACTCTAAAGCACCTTGTCCCTATTTTGATTTGATGGGCACAAGGGTCTCTTCCCGACAACCCTAGGCAGTGGTTGTGGGGGTCTGCGGGCAGGGGGCTTATCGGAATCTGGAAGCCCCCTTTAACAAGGGGGTACCCAGATCCCGGCCCCCCATATGTGAATGAGTATGGGGTATATTGTACCCCTACTCATTCACCAAAGGGCCTGGTATGCATGGGGGGACCCCATGCCGTTTAAAAAAAGAAAATGTGTTGCTGGCAAAGCCCTGAAGCCGTGAAAGTCAATTTAAATGTCATTTTTTTCTTTACAAATGTCAGTTTTGCTGAAGCAAGTTCTATACACGGAACAGATGTGCCACTTTAGGGGCAGACTAAGGGGACCAACCAGGCACTATATTTAAAGGAATTTTTCATTTTTATTCTTTCACTTTAAGCATCATTAAAATCACTGCTCCTTTAAAAACTATATATATTTTTTTAAATATTTGCATTGATATATGTCCTCCAGGGCAGTACCTGGGCCCCCCCATGCCCTCTTTATGGCCAATAACTTGCATATAAGCCTTCAAAATGGGGACTTTTGATTTCTTATGTTCAGGCTCCATGGACTTTAATAAAGTTTGTGGCTCGGGTCCGGACTTTTTCTCTGTTCGGTAGTTCTGGTACAAACTGTACCGAGGGGTGTTCGGCCCATCACTACAGAGCTCATCCCTCTATCACACTGCTCTCTCCTCCTATGTGCATGCTTCTTGATATCATATGAGCACTGCAGCAAAACTGATAGGCTCTTTGTGTTGCTTCTTCCCCTTTCAGTCTGAGCTCTCCTGAAAGGGGAAGAAGAATACTAAATCAAATTCTGGTACCAACACTGCTTGCATTTAAAAAAAAAAAAAAAATTGCATTCGTTATTAATTAAAACAAAGCTGTGTTAATATGAGTCTTTTTTTTTAATCTTTCTGGAGTTCAGGTTTAATCATCAACAATCGATTTAGCTCCATCCACAAATTCCTTAACTCTTCTGTATACCAGCTCTTCCGTGTTCCTTTTTATAGGATGTTACAGAATTTAAATTGCTGGTACAATATTCATGGTGAGGTTAAAGGTCAGAGAACAGTCAAAGCAATGCCGGAGCCGTGATGCAATATTTATTCTGTGCAAAGTAAACCGTCTAGCAATGCACAGGAATAATACCTCCTTACTGTGACGTGCACCGCATTTAATGACATATGTGAAATGAAAATGATTTATTTCATTTTAAAGCAATGTCTGTCACATTTACAAAGACTTTGCATGAACAGAAATTTCCATTCTCCTTTAAATTCCTCAGTTTTGAAGTACTTTGGTAGAACTGCAGCCTAAACAAACATAAAAAGCTTTGAGAAAGGAGACAAAAAAAAGTTTAGCGGAGTGCAAATGTTCTTATTTGAGTGACAGATGAGAAGAGGTGTGTCTAATTGAGATAAAAGATGGAGATTTGCATACTAAGCCTAAACCAAATTCTTCATTCGTGATTGCTTTGCTTTGAAATGAGCCTGAAGCTCCGGCAAACAGTCAATAAAAGAAGAAATGAAAACACTTTCAGCACATTTCTGAGCCGACTTTCATTGTGCTTAGAAATTTCTCCCTCAGGAACATTCAAGTAACATTAAAGGGGAGTTTCCCATTCAAATTAATTCGATTTATTGACTTGCATTGTACATTAAGCAGTACATCACCTTTCTCGTGTAGCTATTGTCTTACCTACAAAGATTTATAATGTATGGGCTACATCTCAGCTGTCAGAGGATGTCATATCCAAAGCTAGGATTGGTCAACTTGAGATAAAATGTAGATGAAGATTCATCTTCAGATCAGCCATTAAAACTGTATAAAACACAAAAACAAAAAACAAATGTATTGTAGCTTACTAATACTTAAAGAGGAGCTCTAGATTCCCCCCCCAAAAAATAAGTCAGCAGCTACAAATACTGTAGCTCCTGACTTTTAATTTTAGGCCACTTACCTGTCCAGGAATCCAGCAGTGTCCTCACCCGAAGCGATCTTTCAATCATCTATCGTGTGCTGTAGCCGTCATTCTGAGTAAGGGAAACCAGCTGTGAAGCTGTGCAGCTGGATTCCTATGGTCTATGCGCAAAGCGCACTGCAATTTGTGAATGGGCCAGGTGCAGGGGGAGGAGGGGGGGGGGCGAACTCATCCAGAAGAGGGCTTCAGGTCCCAACATGGACTTTTCTAAACAAGGAGGAAACTGATAAGCCAGTTTCCTCCCAATTAAGCAAAGCCCCTAGAGCCCCTCAACCTGCCTGGTTGAGAATTCTGGGTTAATATAACCTTGGTGGGGCATCCCTCTGCCACAATGTGTATGGCCTCCATTATTTTGTACACGCACTTGCGGGTCAGTTTGTTTTGCTGTATTCTTGATGTTCAGGGGTAGAAAACGAAGAAAAGGAACAGTTGTGTTGGGTTCTTTCTTTTACATTGTTGCTACTCAGATTTTACCCACTACATATATACAAAGTATAACAAACGTAAGACTTTTGACCACCTTTTGTTTTGATGTCTCTGGAGTGTATTAGCTTATTTAAACTTAAAGTTCAATTAAGTGGCTTTAGTATAAGAACCAGAAGTGTTCTATTCTATATGATTACCAACCGCTCAGTGTCTGCTACCCCTCTCTGTCAATCCCTCCACTGGCTTCAACTCACCCAACAAATTAAATTCTAAATTCTAATAAAAACTTACAAAGCCATCCACAACTCGGCCCCCAGCTACATCACTAACCTAGTTTCAAAACACCAACCTACTCGTTCCCTTTGTTCCTCCTAACACCTCCTGCTCTCTAGTGCCCTTGTCACCTCCTCCCATGCTTGCCTCCAGGACTTTTCCCGAGCCTCTCCAATCCCTCCACTGGCTTCAACTCACCCAACAAATTCAATTCTAAATTCTAATAAAAACTTTCAAAGCCATCCACAACTCGGCCCCCAGCTACATCACTAACCTAGTCTCAAAACACCAACCTACTCGTTCCCTTCGTTCCTCCTAAGGCCTCCTGCTCTCTAGTGCCCTTGTCACCTCCTCCCATGCTTGCCTCCAGGACTTTTCCCGAGCCTCTCCCATCCTCTGGAACTCCCTACCCCAATCTGTGCGACTATCTCCTACTCTGCTTGCTTTTAGATAATCCCTGAAAACCCTTCGCTTCAGAGAAGCCTATCTGGCCCCCATCTAACAACTGTACTTTTACTTTCTCCATCAGATCATCCCCCACAGCTATTACCATTTTGTATCAATTGATCCTCCCTCCTAGATTGTAAGCTCTAATGAGCAGGGCCCACTGATTCCTTGTGTGTTGAATTGTATTGTAACTGTACTGTCTGCCCTCATGTTGCAAAGTGCTGCGCAAACTGTTGGAGCTATATAAATCATTTATAATAATAATAATGTAGTGCACTACTCCCTTGGGGGCTGCAAAGTTGTTCATTACCTTTATGTCAATAACCCCCGATCTTCCTTCCCATGCAACTTCAGAACACCAGACAGTCTTTATATTTTATAAAGAACTTTATTCTTGAACTTGGGTTGGTAAACAAGTAGATAAAAGATATGAGATGCCTCTATTAATTTTGGTTCCTGTCTCTGGTCTTGTGTACTTTCCTTTTTTTGAGCTGACCAGCATCACTCTATTGCTGTGGATAAAAGATTCCAAAGTCCCAGGCCTCCACCGCCTGATACCTTGACTCTTGCAATCAATCCCTGCCAGTTCAGAAAAGTTCCTCTCACTAGGTCCTTGGACTCATAGGAAGCTCACTCCCAATTAACAGTCCATGGTACTCACAGAAAGTCAATTCCCAGATTCCTCTGTCCGCTTTGCTCCTACTTCCTCCTCCTCATGGTCCGGTAAATCCTCAGCTGGGATGCCCGGTTTCTCCTCTGGTCTACATGATGACATCTGCTCCTGTTATCCGGCGCTGGGGTCTCTGAACCCCCAGGCATTCAAGCCTCTTCCTGCTATCCAGCACTGGGGTCTCTGAACCCCCAGGCCTTCAAGCCTCTTCCTGTTATCCAGCACTGGGGTCTCTGAACACCCAGGCCTTCAAGCCTCCTCCTGCAGCACTCTTTACATGGTTCCAAATTCTTCTGTCTCCTGAATCTGTCCCTCTAAGCATGTGACCCCAGCTTTTATGCGAGTCCTGCCCCTGCCAATACAATTTAATGATTGGTCCAGAGCTCTCCATATAAGCTGCCTGTCACTCAAGTCCCAAATCCTGCCTCCCTTCCAGAACATTTCCACTGGAAGGATGAGGGGACCTCCTTGAGCCAGAGTGTAGGTGGCCACACCCCCCTCTATTCTAACACTCCCACCAACAAATAAACAACCAGGCCTAAGGAAAAAAATGCAAGGCCTAGGCCAAATTTACCTATCACTAATAACAGAACACACTAAGCACCCACCTAAATGGGGTGGGCGCTACATAATAATCAGCCCAGCTTTCATTTTAATACTAGTAGCCTGTGAGGATTTGTATCACCAGTGTCTTACATGTTGGAAACCCAGATAAAGTATGTTTTTAGCATTGTCAGCTGAGCAATAGAACAAGCCACATCCACTTTGAACCACTGATTCCAAGCTGTCATACTGACAGTGAACACCTTCTACCTCCCAGCCCATTCCTCTCATCTGCACATCCACGGCGGTGTACCGACTTCAACCTCTGCCTTACCTTCCGTACCGGCTTCAACCTCTGCATTACCTTACATCTAGATCTTTTGTTTACGCAGATCTGTGTGTCTGAAACAAAAGATGGTTTCCCTTCCTCCCTCCTAATGGATAGGTGCAGTGTCAACTCCATATCACGCGCTTATATGGCTATGCTCTGTAACAATTGTCAGGGGTTACTTCTAAATGACAGCAGTGCAAGAGCAGTAAGATAATGGCTTTTCAATGTGCAGTTTTGTGCCTTTCTGAAAAATAAAGCCTGTCAGCAATTCAGACACTCATAAGTTACAGGGGGAAAAACGCGGTAATGTCCAGAGCGAAAATATCTCGCCGTACTCAGGGGATAGCAATGAGAAAAGGATGTGAATTATTCAGGCTAGGGTGATGGGACATGAGCACTTTCCATTTCATCAGACCTGGGCTAGAGTGTTGTTCTATCACATCTAAAAGTTGAAGGAATTCAAGATGCTGTTGTCATTATGATCCCATTTACTAGGACATGTGTCGCTGTAATTATTGAGCAGAGTCACCTTTTCAACAAATCATACGTACTTCCCATGGGCTCATACATATTATTTAGCTTCATAATTTAAAAAAAATAATCTTACAGCTTTTGCATCCCTATTATAAGCTTGCTGGAGAACAGACACTGAAATGTGGGGTTGATTTACTAAAGGAAAATAGACGGTGCACTCTGCAAGTGTAGGGGCTCCAGAGCTTAGTAAATGAGATGAAGCTTCACTTTGCAAAGAATACCCAATCACGTGCAAAAAAAAACAGTATTTTTGCTTGAACATGATTGGATGATGGCATAGTTGCCAACATTGTAAAAAAAAAATGTGGGACACTTTTGTGGCTGTAGGCGGAGCTGTCCAATAATTAGGGGGCGGGGCATTCACCAGCAGGCGTGGCCTATCAGAAACAGACAAGTGCGGCGCGCGAAGCGCGCCGCGTTGAAAAATGGGCGTGGTTTACGCGAAATTGTGGGCGTGGCTTAAATGGGCGTGGCTCTAGAGGGTGTGGTTAGAGTCTGAAATGAATGAGGGATGGAGAGGGGGGGAGAGGGGGAGAGAGAGGGAAATGACGGGACAGCAGCCCCAGATCCTACACAATAAAAATATGTGTATTCTAGAAAGTTTAACAATCAGCAGATAAAGATACTCCAAACACCTGGTGTTAATGCTTCAATCATCCCGGCACCATGGTTGTTATGGTGTCAGGATGATTGAAGCGCATTATTTCTATTATTACATTGTAATATAAAATGAAATCATTCAACTCACCATAATGCAGAATCAGTGGGATCCCTGAGCGTGTCACCTGCCACGTCGCCTGCCACCAGCCGTCCGTCCTTGCTTCAGATGTCCGAGCAGAGTCCGTCCTTGCATCAGGTGCCCCCAGCGGAGCCCCCCCTCACACCAGGAGTCCCCGGCGGAGCCCCCCTCACATCAGAAGTCCCCAGCGGAGCTCCCCTCACATCAAGAGTCCCCAGCGGAGCCCCCCTCACATCAGGAGTCCCCGGCGGAGCCCCCCTCACATCAGGTGTCCCCGGCGGAGCTCCCCCTCACACCAGGAGTCCCCAGCGGAGCCCCCCCTCACACCAGGAGTCCCCAGCGGAGCCCCCCTCACACCAGGAGTCCCCAGCGGAGCCCCCCTCACACCAGGAGTCCCCGGCGGAGCCCCCCTCACATCAGAAGTCCCCAGCGGAGCCCCCCTCACACCAGGAGTCCCCGGCGGAGCCCCCCCTCACATCAGGAGTCCCCGGCGGAGCTCCCCCTCACATCAGGTGTCCCCAGTGCCCCCGCCTCACATCAGGTGTCCCCAGTGCCCCCCCCTCACATCAGGTGTCCCCAGTGCCCCCCCCACTCACATCAGGTGTCCCCAGTGCCCCCCCACTCACATCAGGTGTCCCCCACTCACATCAGGTGTCCCCCACTCACATCAGGTGTCCCCAGTGCCCCCCCCACTCACATCAGGTGTCCCCCCCTCACATCAGGTGTCCCCAGTGCCCTCCCCCCCTCACATCAGGTGTCCCCAGTGCCCCCCCCACTCACATCAGGTGTCCCCAGTGCCCCCCCCCACATCAGGTGTCCCCCCCTCACATCAGGTGTCCCCAGTGCCCCCCCCCTCACATCAGGTGTCCCCCCCTCACATCAGGTGTCCCCAGTGCCCCCCCCACTCACATCAGGTGTCCCCAATGCCCCCCCCCAATCACATCAGGTGTCCCCAGTGCCCCCCCCACTCACATCAGGTGTCCCCAATGCCCCCCCCACTCACATCAGGTGTCCCCAGTGCCCCCCCACTCACATCAGGTGTCCCCAGTGCCCCCCCCCACTCACATCAGGTGTCCCCAATGCCCCCCCCACTCACATCAGGTGTCCCCAGTGCCCCCCCCACTCACATCAGGTGTCCCCAATGCCCCCCCCCACTCACATCAGGTGTCCCCAGTGCCCCCCCCCACTCACATCGTGTCCCACAGCGGTGCGCGCGCTCACCCCCCACCTAGAACCCCCGCCCCTTTCCATAACAGACTGGCAGCGGGGCGGGGGGTAGGCGGGGCGAGGCGGAGCGGGGCGGGCCGAGGCGGGGCGAGGCGGAGCGGAGCGGGCCGAGGCGGGGCGGGCCGAGGCAGGCCGAGGCGGAGCGGGGCAGGGGGTGGGCGGCGACGCAGAAGCTTCGTCTAGCCCCCCCCCCCAGCCGTCTTCCTGAACTCCAACAAAATGGCGGCCGGCGGAGACAATGTCTCCGCCGGCCGCCGACCTCTAGCGGCGGCGGCGGCGGCGGTTTCAAAAACCGGAACCGAATTTTTCGGGACATTTCCCGGGACGCCACAAATCCGGGAATGAAGTCCAAGTCCCGGGAATGTCCCGGGAAATTCGGGACAGTTGGCAGCTATGTGATGGAAGTCAGCAGAGCCTTCCCTCATTTATTAAAGCAGAACTTCAGTCATTTTTTTCATTTTCCCATCTATTAAATCTTCTGCCCTTGTTGTTTTAACTTTGTGAGTAGTAAAACATTTTTTTCAGCCAGTAAATACCTTATACAGCCCACTTCCTGTTTCTTGTCTGGTCATTAGCCTAGGCTTATGACATCATGCACAGCTCTCTCTCACTCTCATGAAAGTTTGCCAGGAAGGGAATGGGGGGGATGAGAGCTGCAGAGCTGGAGGCGTGTTTGTGTAAATCCAGGAAGTGAACAGGCAGCAGCTTCATGTGCCCACAGTTAAAATGGATGCACTCAGACTCAGTGGAGGGAGATTTCTGCAGCATATTTGGCAAGTACAGAATCACAGTATATATAAAATAATATCCAAAGTGGTTGGAGGGAAGCTTCAGAATGGCAAAGATGTTTTTATTTCAAATTATGTGAGCAGACTGCAGTTCCTCTTTAACTACTTGCCGACCGCTGCACGCCGATATATGCCAGCACAATGGCAGCGGTGGGCAAATGGGCATACCTGTACGTACCCTTTAATTGGCGGGGCTAGCGGGCGCATGCCCCCCGCGTACAGCGTGACTGTGCTCGCGGGACCCGCGGACTAGATGTCCACCGGTGTAACGGCGATCGTGTCACGGAGCCACAGATGAGGAGATGCCTATGTAAACAAGGCATTTCCCCGTTCTGCCTAGTGACATGACAGAGATCTACTGCTCCCTGTCATCGGGAACAGTGATCGCTGTTGTATCAGTGGTAGCCCATCCCCCCACAGTTAGAATCACTCCCTAGCACACACATCTCCCCTTGATCACCCCCTAGTGTTTAACCCCTTCCCTGCAAGTGTCATTACACAGTAATCAGTGCATTTTTATAGCACTGATTACTGTATAAATGACAATGGTCCCAAAATAGTGTCAAAAGTGTCCGACGTGTCCGCCATAATGTCGCAGTCACGATAAAAATCACAGATCGCCGCCATTACTAATAAAAAAAATTGATAATAAATATGCCATAAAAATATCCCCTATTTCGTAGACGCTATAACTTTTGCGCAAACCAATCAATATACGCTTATTGCAATTTTTTTTTTTACCAAAAATATGTAGAAGAATACGTATCGGCCCAAACTGAGGAAAAAATTAGTTTTTTTATATATTTCGGGGGATATTTATTATAGCAAGAAGTAAAAAATATTGCTTTTTTTTTTAAATTGTCGCTCTTTTTTTGTTTATAGCGCAAAAAATAAAAACCGCAGAGGTGATCAAATACCACCAAAAGAAAGCTCTATTTGTGGTAAAAAAAGACGTCAATTTTGTTCAGGTGTAACGTCGCACGGCCGCGCAATTGTCCGTTAAAACGACACAGTGCCGAATCGCAAAAACTGCTTTGGTCAGGAAGGGGGGTAAAATCTTCCGGGGCTACAGCAGTTAAGCTCTGAAACAACTGAACATACAAAGTGCACAGTCTACTTGCCTTTAGTAAATCTCCCCCAGTGTGTCTACATGGTCCGAAAGTGGAAATGCAGCTTTGCTTTCACGTAATGCTTGTTGGGAAATTGCCAAAGGACTTCTGGGTCAAATCATTGTGTGCAAGGTGGGCTTGTGAATGTGATCCCACACTTCCAGGTAGCGGGCGCAAATGCACACCACCACCGGCTTGCTCCCACTGTGATTATGCACAGCGGGAGGCGATCAGCAGGTAGCGTGGACTTGATGTCCACCGGCACCCACTAATCGTTCGTTACAGAGGCAGAAATTCAGTCTGCTTATGTAAACAAGGCAGATTGCCGTTCTGTCAGTAGGGAAGGCATGGATCCTGTGTTCCTGCAAAGCAGGGACAAGGATCCACGTCTTCCCTTAGTAAAAGCACCTCCCACACAGTACATAAATACTGGCCAGGCACACAGTTAACCCTTTGATCGCCCATGATGTTAACCCCTTCCCAGCCTAGCAGAAAGTAAAAAATATTGTTTTTTTTTTTCAAAATTGTCGCCCTTTTTTTCTTTATAGTGCAAAAACTAAAAAACAGGTGATCAAATACCACAAAAAGAAAGCTCTATTTGTGCAAAAAAAAAAAAAAGGACATACATTTTATTTGGGTACAGCATCGCACAACTGCGCATTTGTCAGATAAAATAACGCAGTGGTGTATCGCAAAAAATGGCCTGGTCATGAACAGGGGTAAATCTTCCAGAGCTGAAGTGGTTAATGCACATATATGGGAGGAAAACCATGCTAAAACGAACAGCACCAACATAAGCTGTCAACATATACCACTTACCTTAAAGCTGAATTCAATGTATGGATATTTATTCCAGCTTGGACCAATTTACCTTAACTATAGATTAACCTGGCCAATCCCCCCTGAAGCTGTAAATCACTGTAGTAGTCACTGCTACTACAGCGATCTTCACTATCTTCTGGATTTTGTACCAAGTCCCTGCCCTGCTGCTTACTGAACACAGGAGGTCACCTGCCATTCAACAAACACTTAGCATTTTCTCAATTAATGTTAATCGTTCTCTAAATAGATGTGGTGGAGATCATGATGTCACTGCCCTGCATCTCCACCTCATCCAATCAGAGAACGCTTTGCATTCATTGAGTAAAGTGACCTCTGAATGGCACTCATGCCGAGCAGGTGAGTTCCTGTGTTCCCTAAGCAGCAGGTAGCCGCTCAGCATGGGACCCAGAAGCAAGTGGAGATCACTGGAGTGCCACTTTCTATTACAGTGATTTCCAGCGTCCAAGCTGCACCAACTATGAAAAAATATCTATTCCTAGCATTCAGCTTTAAATTTTACATAAACCCTAGAAATGAACTTCTCCTATTTGATACCTTTTGGTCTGTTAAATATAACTGTAGCACCCTCTACATTAGGTAGGTGCTAGTTTAGGATTTTTGTGAGTGTACAGTAGGTAAATTTAATCAGGCCTAGCTGGAAGCTAGGCCTGTTTGTTTTGGTTTGTGTGGGCTGGGAGTGGCTCAGAGTAGCAGATATGGCTCACAGACAGCTTCACCTCACTGTTACCTCCCTCTTTCTTCTAGAGGATTCTAGAAGAGGAGGAGGGGGAGAGGTGGAGCTGTCTGAAGGTGTCTCAGGGAGCTCTGACCAATCCCTAACTAGGATTGGCAGGGGGCAGGCCTCCTCGAAATACCTTGGGTCAGCCCAGCTGGGGGAGTTGTCGGGCGGAAGAACTGGATATGGAGTACTAGGATGTCTGGACCTTTGAGGGAGCTCCCCAGTTTGGGGGGTGGTGACCTTGGGCCTGGGACTCGGGTGCAGGATGGAGCCCTTCAAGAAAGCCTGAAGGATCTGGACAGGAGGGACAGGAGGAGTCAGAGAGGACAGTAGGACCTAGTACTGCCAGGCAAGTCTTCAGGAGGGAACCACCGGTTGCAGCCAGTCAGACATGCACAGTCAGGAGGACTGGAGAGGCATGCTTGAGAGAACTAGGAATGTGCAGTCTGGGATGGGTGCAGAGCCAGTGGTGTGGACTGTGTTGTGGGCAGTGAAGTCAGGCTGCTGCAGCCAGGAGGGCCTGAAGAGGGCTGACTGGGAGCAGTAGTTCACCTTGTAGGACAGCTAGCACTAAAGAGACTTTCCATATTTTCTGCTACACTATAGCAGCCCACGGTCCCTGCCTGCAAAGGGTAATTCCTAAGGCTTGGCAGACACTGTTCTTAAAAAAAAAAAAAGTGGTAAACTAATAGCATAATAGAAACGTAAATACCTAGATGCTGTGTGTACCTTCCCAGGAACATGGAAATCAGGGTACTCAATCTGAAAATGTCAGCCTGCAGCCAGAGCTTTGGTCCATCGATTACCCACATGTTCACTGATGATTGGACAGTTCTAGCTATCACCTAGCAGAATGTGTGTTGAATCTCTGCAGAGGGATCACTGCTTCCACACAAAGAGCAAGAACCTTTCTCAACAGCATGCTGGCAGGGGTTAGGCCTTTCTACTCAGGTTTTTTAACAAATTTCAACAAATTTGATTATTCGGAAATATCTGAATTAACGAAAACCCATTGGACGAATTTTTCAGAAAATTCATAAATTCGAATATTCAAAAATTCAGAAATTCAAAATGTAAAAATCCGAAATTTCGGAAATTCGAAAACACGAGAATTCAAAAATCCAAAAATAAGAACGAAAATTCAAAAGAGCGAAAATCCGAAAATAAGAACGAAAATTCAAATACCTGAAAATTCTAAAATCTGAAATAATAACTAACTAATAATAATTTAAATATTACTAACTATTAAATTATAGGTATTGGAATTTCCTTTCAAATTTTGCTGTTAGTGAACGTAACGAATAGGAATATATCCGAAGTTACGAATTATCCGAAAATATCAATTGCCGCATCTAAACGAATGGAACATAATGAATTATTAATAATAAATAACAATAATAAAAACGTTTTATTATTATTAATAGTAGTAATTTATTCCGTTCCATTTGGTTAGATGTGGCATTCATTAATTCAAATAATTCGTAACTTTGGATAAATTTGTTTTCGTTACGTTCACTAACAGCCAAATTTGAAAGGAAATTCCAATACGTATAATTTAATAGTTAGTCATTATTAGTTAGTTGGTTATTATTTAGAATTTTCAGATTCGTTCTTTCGAATTTCTGAATTATCGAATTTCCGAATTTCTGAATTTTCGAATTTCCGGAGTTTTGGATTCTCTAATTTTCGAATTTAGGAATTTTCCAATTTCGATTATAACAAATAGTAGAATCAATACGGAGGTAAGTACAGCGCTGCGCTGAAATCAAAAAATACCAAATAGCAGCTAACACACCTATAGACTCAGGTTTAGGGTTCAAAACAAAAATAAAAGTGTAGCGCTATATATATTAATCAAAAGGTCATACGTGCATACAAACAATGAATAGAACCTTATCACACCTTGTATGACCAAAGGTATGGGGTGCATAATAGAGTGACACTGTGTAATTCAAAGCAACTGTTGAAATGAAATATAAATCTTAATTGCCAATTATAAACAATAAATTATATCTGGAAAACCATAAAGGTTCGGCAGATCAGCCACTTAAGTCCATATGAAGAAAAAAAGTCCAAAATATAAATTGGTAATAAATTGTGAAAGAAAAAACCACCACCAAAAGTCTGTAGGGGTTGTACGTTAGAAATGATGGAAATATAACTCCCAAGTTCACACGTAGATGAAATTCATCAAATCTGGCAGGTAAGTAGACAATGAAGGAACCACAGGTGAACAGAGGGTCTAGATAGGTATCAGGGCCATCACCGGAACATCAAGAGGCTTACCGGAACTTAATGACTTGAAAAGACCTACGTCTTACAAGTCAAAAAGGCTTGTTGACCAACAGGTCTGGACAATATAACTCGTCAAGTATCCTCAGCGTGCAATAGGAAGAGGGATAACAACACAGCTTCCACATCCACAAACGGTCCGACATAGGCTCAACGAATAATTCATATGCCATGCGAGGAATAAAAACTTACATAGCGTGATAACGTTAAAACACTGGTTTATTAAAATAATAAAAAATAGACTCACATATTAGAAGATCAAAGACAGCTCAAAACGTCAAATAGCGGTAATCGTAAGGGATCCACCCAACATGTTTCAGCTAAGAAGCCGTCATCTGGGGTGTGGAGCCCCCCCCACCTCACCGTTTAATAAACACATTTATTGCACGCTGAGGATACTTGACGAGTTATATTGTCCAGACCGGTTGGTCAACAAGCCTTTTTGACTTGTAAGACGTAGGTCTTTTCAAGTCATTAAGTTCCGGTAAGCCTCTTGATGTTCCGGTGATGGCCCTGATACCTATCTAGACCCACTGTTCACCTGTGGTTCCTTCATTGTCTAACTAACTGCCAGATTTGATGAATTTCATCTACGTGTGAACTTGGGAGTTATATTTCCATCATTTGTAACGTACAACCCCCATAGACTTTTGGTGGTGGTTTTTTCTTTCACAATTTATTACCAATTTATATTTTGGACTTTTTTTCTTCATATGGACTTAAGTGGTTGATCTGCCGAACCTTTACGGTTTTCCAGATATAATTTATTATTTATAATTGGCAATTAAGATTTATATTTCATTTCAACAGTTGCTTTGAATTACACAGTGTCACTCTATTATGCACCCCATACCTTTGGTCATACAAGGTGTGATAAGGTTCTATTCACTGTTTGCATGCACGTATGACCTTTTGATTAATATATATAGCGCTACACTTTTATTTTTGATTATAACAAATAACCCAGAAAAAAAAAAATGAATGAAACGAAAAAGAAACAAATTTTTCCTGTCTAACTGCTTCCCGTCTTGTTCCACACAAGAACACACTTCACTGATCTATAGGTACTTAATCATTAAAAAATGTGTGCTACCAGGGAAATGTTTTACTGTTGTCGATCCTTGTTTTACTATCAGCTCTGTAGAATTGACAGTTGGGGGTTGGTACTATGAGCATTAAAAAAACGGGTTCTTGTTAGATCTCTTTTCATACAATCAGTCCTATGGAGAGGTATACACAACAGCGGGCAGGTCAGACTTGAAGTTGAGATTTCCTTGTTGAATACTCAAATTTTGAGGTTCCTGAGGCTTTCCGGGAGATGCCGAATGATATTTGCAGGCAGCTCCAAAAGTTTCACTTCTACTAACAGATAATGGCACTTTAGCTCTACTGAACATTTTTAAAGGTGTCATCACAGAGAAATGAAAAGAATCACGTCACTGCGTCATCAGTAGGCCATCATCACCAACCTCCAAATGCTTTTTCTCCACCAAAACATATATCATTGATTTCATCCATCTGGAGCTAAAAATATATATACGTTATGAGTCCTGAACACTGAAATATTTAGCATTACAAGCAAGCAGTTTCCCTTTTTCTGGAAGCGATCACATTATTAACAGTTTGTAGCAGCCAAAGGAATTTTATGATCAAATGATTTATGATAGGTGTGAATTAAAAATTAGGAATTCTCTTCTGCATGGAAATCTTTGTACTTTGATCATCGTAGGGAAACTTTTTCTGTTGAATAGGGGCTTCAGGCAGCTTAAACGCTAGTTAAGGTACATTTGTGTTAGGTAAGATAAATTTTATTCAGGGAGACAAAGCCAAATTTGTTATGAGTTTTCATTCTTCTTCTGTACATTCTGTAGCTGTCCCTCATTCTAAAGCTCTGCAGTTGTCTTTATCCTCATCATTTGAAGGGAGTATTGAATCTGTAAAAAACCTGGCCAGGTTTTGTGGCTTCAACACTGCGCCCTTGCGAGTTGATTTACTGCAACTAGAGAGTGCAAAATCTGGTGCAGCTGTGCATGGCAGCCAATCAGCTTCTAACTTCAGCTTGTTCAATAAAGCTTTCAAAATAAAACCGGGAAGTTGATTGGTTTCTATGCAGAGCTGCATCGGGTTTTGAACTCTCCAATTTTAGTAAATCAACCCCTTGGTCTGGGTTATTTGAAGCCTCTCCTGTACACACTGGAGAATGCGGTTACAACACAGTATACGATCAGGGCAAGAGGCACGAGTCTCACCAAAAGGCTTTATATAACACTCAAGGGAAGCCTCCCATGGAACAAAGATGAGGGCTGTCATTATTGATCTAGCTCTTTAAAAAAAAAAATCTAGTTAGCTGATTGTCCTGGTGACTCTAGTTGTTTTCTCATTGAATAAGTATGCAGAGAAGGACTCCAGGCTTTACAATTATTCCTGATCAGAGGTTCAGGAAATATTGAAATCAGTGGGACAGTATTACATTCTAATGCCCTCTACACACGGTCGGACATTGATCGGACATTCCGACAACAAAATCCATGTATTTTTTCCGACGGATGTTGGCTCAAACTTGTCTTGCATACACACGGTCACACAAAGTTGTCGGAAAATCCGATCGTACTGAACGCGGTGACGTAAAACACGTACGTCGGGACTATAAACGGGGCAGTAGCCAATAGCTTTCATCTCTTAATTTATTCTGAGCATGCGTGGCACTTTGTGCGTCGGATTTGTGTACACACGATCGGAATTTCCGACAACGCATTTTGTTGTCGGAAAATTTTATAGCAAGCTCTCAAACTTTGTGTGTCGGAAATTCCTATGGAAAATGTGTGATGGAGCCCACACACGGTCGGAATTTCCGACAACAAGGTCCTATCACACATTTTCCATCGGAAAATCCTATCGTGTGTACAGGGCATTATGATTCCAGAGGAAGTTCATCCATTAGATTGTAAGCTCTTCTGAGCAGGGCCCTCTAAATCCTCTTGTATTTTATTGTATTATAACTGTATTGTCTCTTTTTTATATTGTAAATCCTGTATAATAATAATAATAATAATCCCCCACATTTATTAAAAGACATCAGTCAACTTGTTGGGGTTGTTGAATTTCTTATTTTAAAGATATCATTGTGGTTTGACTTCAATTTATTAGTGTATTTAAATGGGCTAGCAGGGTGGATACAAATCTATATATTTTTTTTAAACAACTCAAAAAAAATCTGATTTTTTGGATTGAAATCGGATTTTTTGGATTTTTATCAAATTTATTTTAATAAAATGATTTTGGAGTAAAAATCTATCTAAAGATAGTTTTCCATTTAAGATAGATTAATAATTTAGTTTATTCAGCATGAAGTGGTGCTTAGTTATGGAGCAGGAGGCTGTATATTTTGCAATATTTCAATTTTTGGTAAACTCATTCAATGCATCCAAGCTCTGCAAGCTGAGATAACATGCACTGCATTGATGCATTCTAACAAATTCACAGTAACCATGAGATAAAACAAAGTTCAGGAATATTCCTTTACCCCATTGTTTTGCAAATCCATGTACACTATAAACTGTATGATTAAATCGGTTCTGATATCGCTGTTTTACTCACCTGACAGCTTATTATTTTAAATAGGCATTGTTCATTTAGTTTTCAAATAATAAAGATTCTAACTACCAGCAAGAATAAGTCCTTACATTTAAAGAGCACCTGTCATTTCAGATCCATCATGGCAGTGCCTGTTAGCGGGCATCCACTCACCTGCTCCCGCCACATCCCTCACCTTTTTGTGTCACTGCCGCATCACCAGCCGTCCCATTAAAGTGAATGAGACTGTTGGTGAGTCAACAGCGGGTCAGAGGAGGAGCCACTGTGGGACAGAGATGACAGTTGCTCTTTAAAAATTATGATTTAAATCAAGCCTTTTTACTAGTGATTTTAAATCATGATTTAAATCAAATCCACCCTGTCGGCTAGTACATCAAAACTCCCCTCCCCCCAGACTGACAATGCTACTGTCCAAAGGTGCCCCCTGTACTCATTCATCCAGAGTGAGGGCACTTTAATACAAGATCCCCAGGTGAAAACAGAGGGAAGAAAAGCCTAAGAAAAGAAAACAGAGCCACCACATTTAATGATTGGTAAGCTATATATTACATTTTTGGTTTTGGGTTTAAAACAAAGGGCCAGTTTTTAGTCCTTTGGAATTTAGGAGGCCCCATTTCTATGTGTCATTGGAAAAAATAGTGTCCCATTGTTAGTGTCGGTGGTACAGTACCCCTTTTCAATGTCAGTGGAAAGAATAGTGCATCATTGTTAGTGTTGGTAGAAGGAATAATGCCCCATTGCTGGTGACAGTAGAAGGAATAGTCCCCTATTGTTGGTGTCATTGGGAGGAATAGTGCCCCACCGTTGGTGTTAGTTGAAGAAATAGTACCCCATCTCGTTAGTGGGAGGAATGATGCGTTAGTGGCCATACAAACGGCCTTATCGGTTTGCAGTGTGCCTTTTGGGCGGCACAGTGGTGTAGTGGGTAGCACTCTCACCTACCAGTAAAAAGGGTCACTGGTTCGAATCCCAACCACGACACTACCTGCCTGGAGTTTGCATGTTCTCCCTGTGCCTGCGTGGGTTTACTCCGGGTACTCCGGTTTCCTCTCACACTCCAAAGACATGCTGGTAGGTTAAATGGCTTCTGTCCAAAATTGGCCCTAGTATATGAATGTGAGTTGGGGACCTTGGATTGTGGGCTCCTTGAGGGTAGGGACCGATGTGAGTGTGCATTGTATGTGTGGAGCGCTGCATAAATTGACAGTGCTATATGGGTACCTTAAATAAATTGGGATAATTGTAGACACGCACCCACACTCACTCAGGTTGAACTGATGGACTGGTGTCTTTATTCAACCTTACTAACTATGTAACTATGTAACCACTTAAGGACCGAGCCTCTTTTTTAGATGTGTTGTTTACAAGTTAAAAACATTTTTTTTTGCTAGAAAATTACTTAGAACCCCCAAACATTATAATTTTTTTTTCTAACACCCTAGAGAATAAAATGGCGGTTGTTGCAATACTTTCTGTCACACCGTATGTACGCAACGATCTTACAAGCGCACTTTTTTGTGGAAAAAATACACTTTTTTAAATTAAAAAATAAGACAACAGTAAAGTTATCCCAAATTTTTTTTTTATATTGTGAAAGATATTGTTACGCCGAGTAAATTGATACCCAACATGTCACGCTTCAAAATTTCGCCCGCTCATGGAATGGCGACAAACTTTTACCCTTAAAAATCTCCATGGGCGACATTTAAAAAATTCTACAGGTTGCATGTTTTAAGTTACAGAGGAGGTCTAGGACTAGAATTATTGCTCTCGCTCTACCAATCGCGGCGATACCTCACATGTGTGGGCGCTACTCACGTATGCGTTCGCTTCTGCACCCGAGCTCGGCGGGACGGGGCGCGTTTAAAAAAAATGTTTTTTTCTTATCTATTTTACCTTTTATTTTTTATTTTTACAAAGTTTAAAAAAAAAAAAAATGGTGTCACTTTTATTCCTATTACAAGGAATGTAAACATCCCTCGTAATAGAAAAAAAGCACAACAGGACCTCCTAAATATGAGATCTGGGGTCAAAAAGACCTCAGATCTCATATTTACACTTAAATGCAATAAAAAAAAAATTGTCATTTAAAAAAATTTTT
The DNA here is from genome assembly GCF_042186555.1 of Aquarana catesbeiana. Taxonomy (NCBI): domain Eukaryota; kingdom Metazoa; phylum Chordata; class Amphibia; order Anura; family Ranidae; genus Aquarana; species Aquarana catesbeiana. The sequence continues at coordinate 881,406,704 of NC_133324.1, forward strand.
TTTTTTAAATGACCCTTTAAGAGCTGTGGGCAGAAGTGACGTTTTGACGCCGCTTCCGCCCTACATTGTTTTGGAGATGGGTAAGGGCCATCTTCCCCTCAATCGTCTCCATGCCCAGCCAGGGTAAAGATACGATTGCCTCTGCCACTGCAGACGGATCCGTTAAGCGGCGGAGGGTACCGGAATGCAGCGGGAGGGGGTGGCCGTCTCCCACCACCGATAAAAGTGATCTTGCGGTGATTCCGCCGCAAAGACCACTCTTATTAGAAACCAGACCGCCGGTCGAACACGAGGATACCAGGGTTATGGCAGCTAGCTGCTGCCATAACAACGATATCCCCTGTCAAAGTTAGGACATATAGCTGCTTGCGGCGGTCCAGAAGTGGTTAAAATAATGCTAATAGGCAAAGGGCAACAACCCATTGCACCCAGTCAGATTTCATTGTACTTTATGTCTGGAAAAATATGGATTGATCGGTGTGTAATTTGGTGTTTAGTGCTCTGATCTTTGCCTTAATGTAACCTTATAATAGGGCAAATCTACCTCCTTTGAGTATATCTTGTGATCTTTGAAAAAGAACTGTCCACTGAAGTTACAGGATCACTGATACTGATGCAGGAAAAAAAACAAAACAAAACATCTAGTTCTAAAAGTAGAGGTAAAAGCTGTGTGGCAATTTATTAAAAAAACAAGTATCATAAACAATTGCCATTATTTTTTTTTTCCTTTTAAGTTACCCTATTATATAACTTTTTTATCTGTGAATTAGAAAAAAAATCTTTGCCATGAACTACTGATAAAAACACATTTGTGCAACAAATAGTGAAACTACTTTTACTACTATACATCCTAGCAATCTAAATGCAAAACAGCCCAGGACGGCATCTCCAATAAATGTATACAAAGTAGAAGGCAAAGATGACCTCGTGGAATCCATGATATTATTATTTCAGCGTTATTCTTTTATGATTCCATTATACTGACACATGATTATATAGAGTGTCAGTGTCATGGTCTTTAGCCTTACTCAGGTCAAACAATTCTTGGCACTATTTATATTAAAACTGGGTTGGATTAGGCTGAATATACAGTTTAAACATGTGATTTTATCCGGCAATGAGTGTCAGTATAATGTCAGCAGTGAATGAGGTGTTCAGAGGAGTCTTGCCAAAAACAGAAATGTATCTTTATAAATTTGTATTTTTTTATAAAATGTGTTTAACTCATATGATGTCTAGATGAAACAACCTCAGAATAATCAAGCCGCATGTAACCTGGGACTAGAGCACTTTCTTTCTTCATGTGTACTATTGGATGACTTCTATGTTGGTTACCTCCCTGGCTCAAACATCCATCGTACTTCTATTACAACACAATATAACTGACAGCGGAGCTACCTGAATAAGGAACCCAGTGCCTTTCAGATATGGAGGGCTATAGAAAACTTGACTTTAGAAACACTGTTAAGACAAACAGTTTGGGTTTAATGACCAATTTTAGACAGCAAGTTAAATCAGTCAGACCCTGATGCTATGATACTCTCAGAAATGTCACAGTATTTAACCTAAACTGTATATAATTAAAAATGTTACAAATATTTTGGATAGTTTAGAGAATATTAGTATTCCTGTATGTGTGTTGTTTGGGAGATTTCGTTTCTCAATACATAACAAGACATGAGGACCGCAACCCCAGTAATACGCCAAGCAAGAGGTTACTTGAGGTACCCCTTAATTTTAAGCATCTATATCAGTGTTTGTCAACCAGGGTGCCATTTGGATTCCTTGGGGTACTGCGAGCATGTTTGTTCAGGCCAGCCACCAGCACCATAAAAACCAATGATGCTTTAGGACAGTACACATGGGGGTTGAAATACCAACACTGTAAAGTGCAAAATCTGGTGCATCTGTGCATGGTGGACAATCAGTTTCTAACTTCAGCTTGTTCAGTTAAGCTTTGACAAAAAAAAAACTGGAAGCTGATTGGTTTCTATGCAGAGCTGCACCAGATTTTTTACTCTCCAGCTTTAGTGAATCAACTCCCATGTGTCATTTGCTGCTATGGTTGATGGCTAGTCTGCCCGAACCATGGCAACTCATGGCAATGATTCAGGGCAGGCAACATATAGGGCTGCCTCCAGCATTCAGAAGAGGTTGGAACTCTAGCACCTCCAGACCTGCTCCACCTCCCACCATCTGCTGCATTGTTGAAGCCAAAAGTCAGGGCTCTGATTTAAAGAGAGAGCTATGTGATTGGAAGGCTCCTTGTTGGGGGGCGTTTGATGGGGGTCTATTATTTGGGGGAACTTTGTGTTGGAGGACTCTGATGTGATGAGTGATGGAGGAAACCTGATTTGATAGGGGGACTCTAATGTGATGGGCGGCCTCTGATGCGAAGGGGAGTTTTGATCAGGGTGGTTCTGTGCCTAGAGATCTAGAGAGCACCTCCGCACTTGCTAAAGTACAATTCAGTGCACCACAATGTACAATGTGCATTGAAATGTGCTGTGGTAAAAAAGAAATGAACAGGAACAATAAAAAAAAAATGAACTATGGTAAGGCAGCATGATGCTACACAGAATAAAGAGTGTTGTGACAACGGCTTTACTGCAAGACAAGGTGGTGTGAACATGCCTTTAGACAGAGTTCTACATGAATGGCAACCACCCTTATTTATAACTAGCGTTTGAAATAAGGTGCACATGGAAGGGCATTGCACAGTATAAACAACAGTTTTGCCAGCACACTTACCAGCTAGCCTGCAAAAAAACAAAAATAACAAAAAAAAAACATTTGCAAATATATGTGGAAGTTGCACTGCCTCGCCAATGTTCCTCTGTCCTAATTCTTAAATTCTGATTCTTAAATTTGAGAGTCTCCTTATTGGAGCATACAAAGCATTGGATACATTAAGAGCAGGTATGCATGGAGGGAGTCCATTCCCCCTTAAAGGCACAGGGACATGTTAGAAGTCCAGAAAGAGCACAAGTCCAGCTATGTGTCCCTATGGCAAATACAGCGACCAAGCTTTAGAAAGGTTGAATCTCAACAGCGTGGACACTGACTGCAAAAAAAAAAAACTGATAGGGCCCCCTTCCATATCCAAAACTTTAAAAACAAAACAAAAGTTTGTCTTTAGAGTTTTTGTTTAGTTCTGGTTAATCAAGTCAGAATCCAAACAGCCCCAACATGTCCATTGGGAGTCTGGTTCCTGAAGCCTGCAGTGTGTAATTGCTCAATTTCCCTAATCACAATTTAGTCTTCTAAAGCAGGCTTACTGTGTGTTAGAGGCAGCAAGTGGGCTATGGTGGGTGTATTTGGGATTTCCAGATCACCTGACAGTAAGGAATGGGGTGGACTGATGAATTGCAGCAATGTCTGTATTAAAAAGTTGTTACTAAGCAGGCAAGCTATGCTCCCTGTATGAATTTCAAGGTTGAGTTTTTTAAATTTTAACTGTAGTTTACCTTTAACCATTAGCAGTCTACAACGTATTGGGATTTTGCTTATATAAACTCTTTTAAAGCTAAACTCCAGCCAAATGTACTTTTTTTTATGGAATAGGAACAAATGAGAACCACCATCAGGTTCTTTTTTCCCATTGGGGATATTTGACCTCACTTCCTGTCCTGATGTCATGTAGTCACAAGGACAGGAAGGAATCTCTCCCTGATAAGGATAGAGACAATAACAAATGCAGGTTTATTTAGAAAAGTGCAGAAAAATTAGAACACGTCAGTTTTTTTACTGCTGTAATAAAAATGGAAATTGAAGCAGCACACTACTGCTAAGAGGTCCATACAACTTTATTATAATGAAAGTTATGGGGACATACCAATACATTTCAGGGGTACAAATACTCACTCTTCATCAGGGCTAGAAAAAAACCATAAGGACATCTTCATATCAATACAATTTTAAAATAATATTCCCTCCTTGGGGTCATAGTTAAATCAAGTATTCAATAGCCCTTAGCAGTGATGTGGCACTTCAACTTCCATTTTTACTACATCACACTACAAACCTAGGAGAACATGGAGATCCTCTGGGGTGTAGAAGCCACCTGACCAGGAACCATATTATTTACACTAATATCAATACTTTAAGATAGCAATACCAGTGAAATAACCTTACCAGTCCAGCACTGTTTTATCTCTTTCCTCAACTAAGGTTTTTACTGCTCTGTCTTCCTCTCCCGCTGACACCTTCTCATTTCTTGTGCTGGTGTGAACAGATGAAGAAGGGAGAAGAAACCTCTCCAATGAGAACACATAAACAACAGAAAAAAACTTGACAGACGTTCTGAGTTTTACCTAAAAGAAAAAGAAAAAAAGAAAGTGGAGTTGAGCTTTAAGGTAAAACCACAGAATCAGTATTCCATGTTCTGTAATTCTTAACTATAGTTTCCTGGTAAACCATACTTATGGAGTTATGAAAATACATCAGACTCTATATAAATGCAAAACAGCCAAAGACAGCACTCTTGATAAACGTACCCATAGCAGAAGGCATAAGTGACCTGTAGACGCTAAAGGTGACCTGTATCAACAGAACCCATTATGTACGCCAGTGGAAAATACTCCGAACAATAGACTATTCACAGAGGACGCTATCTATGTATAAACCACCTATTACAGATATTTCTGGAGAAGAATAAAAACATACAGTGTGTATTTTAAACCTGAAGCAGAAAACACGTTTTGTGGATAAGGAAGATTGAAGAAAATCATATGGTAGACTTTGTAAGTTTTCAAGAGAAAATCATACGTTACGTGTGGCTTATTTGGTGTTCATTTCCTTCAGAACATGCCAACAATGATAGCATTCATCCCATCCACTTCCTAGACTGTAATTTCCATCTTGAGTACATCTAGTTAGGAAAATTATCTCTTCAATGACAATTGTCCTGCACTATGTGTTTAGAAATAATGAGAACAAAGAGGTACATATAGAAAACACCATCTGCCCGATTATACATTTATTTTGAATTGCTAAAGGAGAGATGCATTATAAGCACAGCTAGGGCCAGAACTTTTTTTTAGTTTTGTATAGAGGTGAAAAGGGTTAGAAATTCCACCAGGATTTAATGAAATTTGAGGAGATTTCTTCTCACTTCATGTTCCGTATATCTGATGCTCATCAAAGAGGCAGAACAATTTCTCTTCACGTCCTATTCTAAATAGATAGGACATGAGGAGATTGACCCTCACTTCCTGTTCTCTCCGTCTGCCCACCGTAAAGAACCCAACATAGGGAGATGTCCCTATTTTGTCCAATACCCATCACATGTGAAGGAAGTAAGAAACAACTATGTTCATATATACAACACAACATCACAATATAATTTGGTGTATATGAACATAGTTGCTTGTGTGGTTTGTTGAGTTTGTTAGATGGGTTTTTCTTTAAGCATCAGCTACGTTTCTTCAGGTTCTAATTTAGTTTTGTGGAGCTGGAGTTGGTCTTTTTTTTTGTGTGACTTTATCTATTAAGTAGATGAGAACTAAAGTGATTTTCCCTGACTTCCCCTGAGAAGAAATCTCACCTGCATCAATACCAAGGCAAAAGAGGTTCTAACTCTTCCTCTGTATCCAAAAAGTTTTAGTTGGAATTGGGCTATAAATAAGTTTAAAGATAAGTTCCGTGTATGGATTGTTTTACATAGTTAATGAATCAAAAATAAATTGCACTAAATAAATTGTGAATATGATTGAAGAAAGTCTATATGCATAAAAAGCAAGGAAGTCCACATGGTGACTTGATATCCGAAGGATCCCTTAGTTGTGGATAATTTTACCAAGAAATCGTGACAGTTCAGAGAACCACCTCCACCTCATAAAATGGCCGCTTACCAGCTCCTAAGACCTCCTGTTACGGGAGGTCTAAGACACTTGTGGCCAGCCGGGGCCATTGATCATCCAGGGAGATTGCGCTATTAAGCCTCAACCGCCCAATGGACTCGATCACAGAAGGGTTCCAAGAAAAGATAAAGCTTCCATAGTGGAAAATCTTTAGGTTTATTGAAGTAAAAAAGGATATTGCACTTACATCAATTGAAGTAAAACTCTCAGATAAAAAAAAAGGCGGGTCGCTCAAAATGCAGCCCGTGGTCCGGGACTGGCGCAAACACGGTGACGTCAGCTTTGGGTTGTAATCCTTAATATTTTTGTGAAAAACATCTTATCAAATTAACGACTCTGTGTAAAAAATCTTTTTTTCATTTTCTTTCCACATTTTTTAAAAGAACCTTCAAAGAGAAAGCTCTATCTGTCTCAAAAAACAAATGATATCAAATTAATTTGGGTACAGTGTTGCATGATATAGTAATTGTCATTCAAAGTGTGACAGTGCTGAAATGTGAAAAATGGCCTGGACTGGAAGGAGGATAAAACAGTCCAGATTTATAGTGGTTAACTGCCACCAGCCCGACAGCAACATTTTCCATTGAACTCATAAGTGTAACCATACAGCACTTCTTTACACATTTTCTGTTGCTTTTCTATCAGACATTGAAAAGTTAGTAAAAGTTTCCCCCATTTGTATATTGGCTCTGTATATTATTTGTGACAAAATAAGATGTATTATGTTCCCAATTAATGAAATAAATTCTTCTAGTTGTGTTGGAGCTGCAGACTATAATGAATGCCCCAGCCTGCTGCCAAATGCTAATCGCTTTGAGTACCACAAAAGCTCATTGCCAAAAGAACTATGAGAAGTGTGGGAACATAGTAAATATCACATGCGGGATTTGGTAAATGTATTGATTTTGTTTCAGAATGGAAAGTGCAAGGTTTACATAAATAAAAGCAATCCGTGGCTTTCGCTGCGGGCAAGCAAGCCTTGTAATGTAAGTCTGCTTTTATCTCAGCTATGTAGGTCATTTGCTGTACTTGAGAATAAATGCAGCAATACTAGTTTAATTAATCGCCTCTTCATCTTTTTAAGTTGTTTCTACTTAATTTCTCTGCATTTTGATATTATACGCTAATGTGCTGTTAATGCACATGTAGTTATTAATACAGTTATTAACAGAGTAGCTCATGGAAACATTAAGTCATGGTGAGACCAGGGTTGGCTCTTTTACCTTGTAATGCTGAAGTCTTATTAAGGCTTCCATCTGCATTTAGCTTGTATTCCTTATTTGGTGGCTATACTTTCTCATTTTTTGTTGTATTGATAAGATGACTTTATTGATTTTTTACTTTATTGATGACTTTATTCATTTTTTGTTGTATTGATAAGATGACTGTAAAAAAGCTGTGTTTTTTTTCCATAAAAACCTACATTTTCGGTTAGCAATTCTACTTACCCTTTAAAGGAAACATGAAATATTGGGGCTGCTGTTGAAGAGGAAGTAAACTTCCCTAGGATGTTTGTACCTATAGGTAAGCCTATAATAAGGCTTACCTATAGGTACTGTAAATATCGCCTAAACTTGCACCACTAAGGAAATATTTACTGTATACGTCACCGATGATGTCACAGGTGCATGCGCTATAAAGGAACGGCCGTCTGTGCCGTTTCTTCAGAGCCCTGTGCTGAGACCGGCGGCTCACAGAGTCGGAGCCCGCGAACCCGGAAGAAACACCAGGGAGGGTATCAGCTGTCTCAGCAGTGTGCAGGCAGCGGTGTGCAGGCACTGCTGGAGGGCTTCCTTCTAAGGTAAGTATTTCATGCTTATATAGTATGTGATGCATTCTAGCTCATTATGCCTTTGTCTTACAGGGTTTTTTTTCCCCGGATTTTACAACATCTTTAATGACCTTGTCTGAAAAAACTAGTTACCTGGCTACTATATTTATCCAGTGTCTTAACTGTGCACTTTATAAGAGAATTTGTACTTTGGAAGGGAATTTGCCCCAGAGCTTAGTGAATGGGGTGAAGCTCTGCTGACTTTCATCATTCAATCATGTGCAAGCAATTTTTTTTTTTTCATGTTCCTTGCATGTGATTGGGTATTATTTGCAAAGTGGAGCTTCACCACATTCACCAGATTCCCTTGCAAAGTGAACAGCCTATCTGTCTTTAGTAAATCAACCCCACTGACCCAAAAAAAATATCCAGATGTGGAACACCGACTTGATTTGCTGAATTCATGTTCCAGGTTAGTGTTGCAGAAAGTACCTTATTAGAGATTTCACACGCCTGCCAGACAAATAGCATTTTTTAAAAGAACGTCATCAATAGCCCCTAATTAAGGACCCTTATTATAACCTGATTTTACAATCTCAATACAAACCTATTAAAATTACCAACAAACATGTAGTGTGATGGACTACCTGAACAATCCATTTAATATAATATATGCATCCAATTAGTCCCTTCTTGCTGGTATATCTAAAATTGATTGGACAATCAGATGTGTGGGCAACTTTATATATATGTAGCAGCACCCTCCTAGATAGACTGCTGGGTTTGGTTAGGCAAATTTAGTTCTGTGGCTCTCCTTTAATCAGCAGAGCAGCAGGTGATTACTTTGGGCTGCTCTGGGTTTTGCAGGGTGTGAGTTTGATTGTTCTTCCCCCTCTTATGGAGGCTTCTAGAATGTAGTGAGTGGGAGAGTAAAATGAGCAGCCTGAATATTTATGCAGCCTTATGCCGTGTACACATGAGCAGGATGTTCGACAGAAAAAGTCCGACGGGAGCTTTTCATCGTCTATTCCGTTCGTGTATATGCCCCATCTGACTTTTTACGTCGAAAATTCTGACGGACATAGAAAGAGAACATGTTCTAAATTTTTCCGACAGAACCAATTCCTATCGGGAAAACCGCTCATCTGTATGCTGTTCCGACGTACCAAAAACGACGCATGCTCTGAAGCAAGTACGAGATGGAAGCTATTGGCTACTGGCTATTGAACTTCCGTTTTTTAGTCCCGTCGTACGTGTTGTACGTCACCGCATTCTGGACGTTCGGAATTTGGTGTGACCATGTGTATGCAAGACAGCTTGAGCGGAATTCCGTCGGAAAAACCTTCAGAGTTTATTGCGAAGTAAAAACTGGTCGTGTGTACAGGGCATTAGCCAATCCCTGGGGAAGTGTCCCTAGATGATGGTTGTGAATTGCATAAATAGTTTGACGCCTCAAAGAGCAGTTTCTTGGCAGTCCAGCCACAGATCTTGCTGGTCTCATTGAGGTCCTAGCTGTGCATAGCTGGCGAAGGGGGTGGATTTTTCTGCTGCTAATTCTTTGAGAGCTGGAAGAGGGGTTTTACTGAGGATCCAGTCTTGAGGCTTCACTGAGGAGCTTGTCTGCCTGAGTCTGGAGGGTGACATCCAAGTCCCAGGGACACTGTGGGGTTGATTTACTAGAGGCAAATAGACTCAGTTGCTCGAAAGCTTAGTAAATGAGGTAAAGGTTCCCTTTGCAAAGAATACCCAATCACATGCAAGGAAAGTAAAAAAAAACACAGCATTTTTGATGGCACATGATTGAATGATAGAAGTCAGCAGAGTTCCTGCTCATTTACTAAGCTCTGGGGCAACTGCACTTTGCAAACTGCACAGTCTATTTGCCTTTAGTAAATAAACCTCTGTGAGTACAGACCTGAGGATCTTAGTGACTGTTGCTGCTGTTAACCCCTGCTGCGCTAGGTTTAAGGCTTGCCTGAACATTGCTACTGGTTTCCCAGTGCTGTCCTCACATTCCTGTTCAGTGTTCTGCAGCTTTCCTAAGCCCCATCCAGGTTAATCTGCAATAAACTTTAAAAAAAGGCAACCCCTAGACTGTTTTCTGAGCCAGGGGAGTGAATGTTGCTGCACTAGTGGGATAGGAACCTGGGACACAGCTTGGCGGACCTTGCGGGGGTAGCGCTACATATATAAACTGTAACACTTGTTGATGCAGGTGGGACAGGGATCATAAAATGGCAGCAATCTGCTCTTGCCAGCAATGTTTGACCTGCAAAATAGGACAACCTTGAAAAGGTACTTTTTGCTTACTCGCTATTTTTAATGAAGGCTTTTCCAGCTCTGTAATTAAATAAACCCTACCTCTGAAAATATGCCATCCCTCTACTGTGACAGTAAGGTCGCCATGGTCTCCATGGTCAGTAAGGTCATTCTATGTACAAAGGGATGGTGGGATGGCAAGTTTTAGCTTTGGGGTTGAAACCGGTTCAGACAGTCAAGTCCTCAGTAACAACCTGAACCCAGGATCCATGGAGAGCGCAGAAGAACTTTTTCTGGCTAACAAAAGGAAAAGTCGACACCTCGTGGCACTTGAAGAACTATTTATTTTGAAAGTTTAAAATGGCTGACAAGCTCTCTTTAACCAGACTTTTATAAATGGTGTATTTATCTTCACATGTGACAGCCATATGCCAGAACAATGCCTAATTAACATATTTATTTGGGAATAAGTAAAAAAGTGAGGTCACCTTAAAAACATTTGCTTGATCATTGAAAAAATCAGTATGTTTCCAGAAGGCGAAGTCAGTTATTACTGTCTGTAGGTACTCTAAACAGCCATTACAGCTGGTCCCTGCCTGGGGACACAGTACAGGAACCTCATAGTGCTGGGAAAACAGCTGGGAACTCGGTTTGTTGGAAGTCCTCTCCAAGCTGCATTCCACTGTTTTCTCCCAAACTTGGATGATAAGATGCAGTGCAGCTGTACATTACAGTGGAGGTCAGCTCTTCTCTGTTCTGACATTTTAAAAGAAGTGAAGTAAAAAATAAAGACTGATATTTGTTATATACATTCCAGATAAATAGAAAACCCTGTTTGGAAACTAACTGACTCGTCATGTCTCTACAAAGGGTCTTGTAGGGTCGTGGTGTTAAAGCTTAGCATGCAGACATCAATGCGTCACACAACTGGCCTTATGGATAGATATTCCTTATTACAATACAGACATTGCTTTACCAAAGGCAGTACTCTACTGCCCCGTACACACGGTCGGACTTTGTTCGGACATTCTGACAACAAAATCCATGGATTTTTTCCGACGGATGTTGGCTCAAACTTGTCTTGCATACACACGGTCACACAAAGTTGTCGGAAAATCCGATCATTCTGAACGCGGTGACGTAAAACACATAAGTCCGGACTATAAACGGGGCAGTGGCCAATAGCTTTCATCTCTTTATTTATTCTGAGCGTGCATGGCACTTTGTGTGTCGCATTTGTGTACACACGATCGGAATTTCCGACAACGGATTTTGTTGTCTGAAAATTTTATAGCCTGCTCTCAAACTTTTTTGGAAAATCCGATGGAAAATGTGTGATGGAGCCCAACAAGGTCCTAGCATACATCCGATCGTGTGTACGGGGCATACATCTTGAATCTACTATTGTGGTGGTGCTGCTAGAGCCACGATTTACTGGACCAGGTTTTTGGACAATTAACGTTTGCTGCAATCCCTTAGTATGTTGCATATTGTTACTTTTAAGTAGACATTTAACTAATATAACATGTCTGTTTTGCAACTGTATTGTCTCCCTTTATGTTGTAACGTGCTACGCAAACTGTTGACGATATGTAAATCCTGTATAATAATAATACATTTTTGTGTTGTTTGCATGCATTTTAAGTATTGTCTAAGTTGTATTGAGTTAGGCTCCTTTATACATGTGTTGCTTTGTGAAGAGGGATCCGTGGTGTATCACTTTTTGCAGAGCGGTGCAGGTGCAGCTGACAGACATTCAGGAGACAATACTGCCACCCCTTGAACACCTTTATTTTGACAGCCAATCAGGCTGTTTTAATAGAAATACTGCACTCTGAACCTCAGGCCTAGCTATTGGCTCGTGGTTGTAGCACAGCCCCATTTACTGAAATATTTGGTAGCAGTACAAGGGGAGGATTTTAAGTTGTGATTAAATGGACACGGCCTTTGCAGCTTAAGGAGGAACGCGGTAAAAATACAACCCGACTGCCTATTTTTAGGGCCCAAACACCCCCCCCCTTCCCAACCGCACGTGTCAACTAGTTCAGAGTTGACACTTGAAAGTATTTATTGGCTCTCAAAGAGATCAAAGAACTTCACCAACTTTCTTTTTCCCTGAAAAGTTGGCACTGTTTTTGGGCACCCATTTCCTGGAATAAGATGTTGGCCCCTAGATAACCTAATGATGTAAATTCTGATTCCTGTGCAGTAGCCTGTTCTTGGCTGTGTGTACACATCTTACTGCCCCTACCATTGTGACTACAAGGTTTTAATGTTACAATATAAGTGATCATCAGTGGAGAGGAAACTGAGGAAATGCTTCATTTTACTTTAATGCTGGCCATAGATGGTTAAAATCTTGGCCGGTTCAGCAGGGACCAACCTAAATTCAAACCATGTAATGGCAATCTGAATGTACCCAAGTTGATTGATGAATCAACTTGGGTATAGCCAGCATGCTGGATTTTTACATGCGATTATTGGCAGTGGCTACAGCCACTAACAGTAATCACTGTGGGGTTGAATTACTAAAACCTAGCGAGTGCAAAATCTGATGCAGTTGTGCATGGTAGCCAATCAGCTTCCAGGTATTTTTTGTCAAAGCTTAATTAACCACTTGCCTTCTGGGAACTTTTACCCCCGTCCTGCCAAGGCCAATCTTGGTATGGTGACCCCAGATGACGGCTCCTTAGCTGAAACATGTCGGGTGGACCCCTCACGATTGCCACTATATAATATTTGAGCTTTTTTCGTTCTTCCAAAATGTGAGTCTGTTTTTTATTATTTTAATAAATTAGTGTTTTAAAAAAGTTATTACGCTATGTGAGTTTTCTTTGCTCCTTGCATGGCATATATATTACACGTTTGGCTTAAGCTGGATTATCCATGGGTGAGGAAGCCGTGCTGTTACCCCTTTTTCCACCATTTGTTGATGACATCTGACAAGACACACCTTTCAGAACCAGTGGTTACTAAGCCTTTTTGACTTGTCTGACGTACGCCATTTCAGGTCAACTTGTTCCGGTAAGCCTCCTCTACTTCTGGTGTTGGCCCCGGCACTGATGTACAATCTATACACACTTGTGGTTTTCTTTCTACTTACTCGTCAGATCTGGTGTAATCATCCATCTGTGAATTTGGGAGTTTTTTCCACCATCCGGCCACTCATCACCCCCATAGAACTCTGCTGATGTTCTCTTCACTATTTTTTCTACACAATATGGACAGTTATGCCGCGTACACACGGTCGGACTTTTCGTCTACAAAAGTCCGACAGCCTGTCCGACAGACTTCCGGCGGACTTCCGGCGGACTTTCGGCGGACTTGCAGCAGACTTTCTAACGAACGGACTTGCCTACACACGACCACACAAAAGTCCAACGGATTCGTACCTGATGACGTACACCGGACTAAAATAAGGAAGTTCATAGCTGCCCTAGCGTGGGTTTTTGTCCGTCGGACTAGCACACAGACGAGCGGATTTCGGGGTCCGTCGTAGTTACGACGTAAAGATTTGAAGCATGTTTCAAATCTAAAGTCCGTCAGATTTGAGGCTGAAAAAGTCTGCTGAAAGTCCGGAGAAGCCCACACACGATCGGATTACCAGCCAGCTTTAGTCCGTCGGCGTCCGTTGGACTTTTGTAGACGAAAAGTCCGACCGTGTGTACGCGGCATTATACTTTATGATTTTTTATTTTGTTTATTGTTTGGTTTATGGAACCAGCACTGGTTTCTACTAATCACTGGCACATCTGATCACCAAGTTTTATTATTGCTTATTTAATTTTCTGTGTGATCAACACTGTCTAATCACCTGTTATTATCCATATCATGGTCATACATGTTTTGGTAGCATTCACTATTTTTATACGCACTTATGTATTGCGATACACACGTTTGTGGATGTGAAATATAGCGCTACACTTTTATTATTTTTATGTATTTTTTGCCTTGAGTCTATAGGTGTGTTGGCTGCTAATTTTCCTTTTGTCAGTTTAAACGCAGCGCTGTACTTAATTTTTATTTTAGCACTGATAAGTGGCACATGATGATGAAGCACTGATGGGCATTGATTGGCGGCACTGATGGGCTCTGATAGGTGGCACTGGTGGGCACTGATTAGCAGTACATATGGGCACTAATAGCTGGCAATGCTCACTTTCACACTGGGGCCGCGGCTGCATTAGCGCTAAAGTGCCGTGTTTTAACTGCGCTTTAGCACTGTTTAAGCGTCGCTTTTTGGCCGCTAGCGGGGAGCTTTTAACCCCAAAGAAGGGGTTAAAAACACCTGTGTTGCAGCCCTTCCAAAGTGCTTTTCAGGCGCTTTGGAAGCGCTGCCCATTCATTTCCATGTGCAGGGTGTTTTGGCAGCGCTGTATACAGTGCTCCCAAACCACCCCAAAGATGCTGCTTGCAGGACTCTTCCTAATGTCCCACAAGCGCACCGCCCCAGTGTTAAAAGACACACTGAAATGAATGGGAGGCGGTTTTCTGGCGTTTTACAGGCGCTAATTCTAGTGTTAAAACACCTGAAAGCCGCCTCAGTGTGAAAGGGGTCTATTTTGAGAAAGATTATACCTTATGTTGTATATTGTACAATATCAGGAATTTTTTTCATGCACACTAGAAAAGTCACTGATACATCCACTTTAAACAGTTAAGGGCTTTGGGCTTGCTAAACATGCTCCAAAAAACGTCATCAAAGTACACAAGGCATGTATAGTACGCCCTGATTTTCTGCCCTGCTGCCGCTTCCTCCCTCGTATTTGCTGACAATTCATTTTGACTGCCGGTAGTTGCTGCCTAAATACAGCAGCTATTACAGCCGTTGTTGTCAGAGAATGGACCATCTGACCCATGGTTTGTGAACACTATATAGATGGGAAATAGAGGGATAAAAAAGTAGCATTGTTACTTTTGTATTTACTCTGTTTCATTCCTCTGCAGATCAAGAGGATGAGCTTTGCTCTACACATGATGTCAGTTAAAGCAACTTGACAATAAAAAAAAAGTTTTGTCTTTTTTTTAAATTTTGAATTAAATGTGTTCCCTTGTATACCCATATTAACCATTAGTTTACCCTTTCAGCTCTAATCACCTATTATTTCCCCATCCCCTATAAGCTATTACTTTCCTGTTGATTTGTTTTTGTTGATTTCTATTTTTCTCTCCATTAAAGAATAAGTCCACCTTCTGTAACATGTTACACCCATATTCAGGCTGTAACACGTTACAGGCACACCAGCCTGTGCACTAGGAACCCCCCCTGATCCCCTCCTGATCCCCTCCTGATCCCCCCTTTTGACTCGCTGTCAAAATCTAAAAAAAATGAATGTAAAAAATACAAGTACTGACAGCCTTTGCAGCTGTCGGTTTGTAGTTCTCAATGAAAAACCAGGGCACTATTGAGCACTCTAGTAGTTCATTGTCTCTTCCTGTCAGAGTATACCTGCCTGTCTGTATCTGAGGTATGGGCAGACAGCTACACAGACAGTCTGCAGGACTGTGACATTACACTATCTACCGATTGTGGGTGCAGTGCTTTACAGGCTAACAAATAGAATAATAAGTGCATTTTTTTTTTTTGCCTGCAAAAAAATGTGCATTTATTTTTTATTTTTTTTGTAAAGGTGAGCTCATCCTTTAATATTTAAACTTTTTTTTTTCATTTGCTTTTTATTTTTGTTGTTGCTGTAAATTTTACAATGCTTTGTACTAGAATGAAAAGTGATACAGTATTTTAAACAGGACAAAATATAGAATTAAATTTATACTTTTTATCTACAGTACCAATGATTCAAAAAGAACACAATAAAAGTATAAAAAAGGTCCCCTTTTTTGTTAGCTTTTTGTTTATGGATTTGTTTATGGATTGCATAAAAAAAAAATCATTTTCACAAAAAAAGGCCTTGTTTGTCCTTAAAAATATGTATTTTGTTACATTTATTGTACTTTTATGGCATATGGCAAAAGCTTCTTGTACTATTTCTTTGTACCAAATAGAAAGAGTCTGTAAACAAAAAAAAAAATTATTTATGGGTGTACATATGTGAAAGCTGAAGTGATTAAAGCGAATGGAACATTTCCTACAGCGTTTCTTACCTTTACAACTAACAAAAACTGCTATCAACCATCCCTTAAAGTGGTAATTCCATTAACGTTACAGGCCTGTATGAATACGTTCCCAATATTGGAAAATTAGCAGCAATTGCGTCATTTTGCAAAAAAGTCCATAAATACAAATGGGTTGATTTACTAAAGACAAAATAGTCTGTGTACTTTAAAAAAGTGCAGTTGCTCCAGTGCTTAGTAAATGAGGCAAGCTTCACTTTGCAAAGAAAATATCCAAAATATCCAATCATGTGCAAGGAAGATATAAAAACAGTATTTTTGCTTGCACATGATTGGATGATGGAAGTCAGCAGAGCTTCTGCTCATTTACTAAGCTGGAGCTGGAGGAACTGTACTTTTCACAGTCTACTTGACTTTAGTAAAGTTAACTCCAAAGAGTCCAGAGCACTTTCTACAGCATGAGAACTGGTAATAGGAGGGTGCTGTGGTGAAATGGCAGATGGCACCACCAAAGCATAAGTCCAGTCCAGGATATCACAAGAACATCATTCGACGATAAAAAAAAGAGAAGTCCTCTTCCCCCACCCAAACCACTGCTGCCTGAGGAAGAGTTCCTTAGTGGCCTTGAAACGTTGCTGCTTTCTTTTGGAGACATGAAAGTGACCTGTTTGTGTATCTGAACATGGTGTGCTGGTGATATTTTGGGCTAGATTTTTGCAAATAAAGTTCTGCTTTTTATCATTAACAAGTCATCCTTGAGCTTCAGTAGGGTGACTTTTCTCACATTTAGGCTACTTTTACACTGGGGTCACAGCCGCATTAGCGCTAAATCGCCACTTGTTTTAGCGGCGCTTTATCTCTGTTTAAGCAACGCTTTTCGGCTGCTAGCGGGGTGCTTTTAACCCCCGCTAGCGGCCTGCAGAAGGGGTTAAAAATGCCCATGTTGTGTCCCTTCCGAAGTGCTTTTTAGTTGCTTTGGAAGCTATACCCATTCCTTTCATTGGGCAGGGCGTTTTGGAAGCGCAGTATACACCGCTCCCAAACCGCCCCAAAGATGCTGCTTGCAGGACTTTTTCTAACGTCCCGCAAGTGCACCGCCCCGACATATGAAAGCACTTGGCTTTCACATTTGGGCAGCATGGGAAGCAGTTTTCAGGCGCTTTACAGGTGCTTTTTCTAGCACCAAAACGCCTGAAAACTGCCTCAGTGTGAAAGGGCTCATAGATAATAGCATCAGTCTGCTGCAGGTGAAAGGAAGTATTTCCTCGTTCTCCTCTAACCTAATGACCACACAGCAATATTATAGCTTTAGGGCAATTCACAAAGTGAAAAGCTGCAGTAGGGGCTGATCTGTGTCAGATATTCCTGAACACAGCCAAGAACTGCACTGTAATTAGATGCTGACCCTGGGTAGGGCCTGAAAAAAAGATGGCTACATGTTGTGTTTAAATTATGCATTAACATACCTCCATAAACACAGTGGGGTTGATATACTAAAGGCAAATTCGACTGTGCACTTTGGAAAGTGCAGTTGCCCTCTGGAAGTTGAGTTGCCTCAGAGTTTAGTAAATGAGCAGAAGCTCTGCTGACTTCCATTGTCCAATCATGTGCTGTTTTTTTTATTTTCCTTGCATGTGATTTGGTATTCTTTTCAAAGTGAAGCTTTCCTCATTTATTAAGCTCTAGAGCAACTGTACTTGCAGAGTGCAACTGCAGTTTGCAAAGTGCACAGTCTATTTGTCTTTATTAAATCAACCTTAGTCTGTACGGACAGTATGGTAACCTGCTGACTTGACACCATCCACAAGCAGCTTAAAGGGGTTGTAAAGGTTTTTTTTAAAAAAAAATAACAAACATATCATACTTACCTCCAAGGGGGTTAGCTTGCAGGCGCGCTCCCGTGTGATGTAGTCGGCGGCCATAGCCGCCGAGTGTATCACTCGGCCCCTCCCCCCGGTGCTCCGCGTCATTGATTTGATTGACAGCAGTGGGAGCCAATGGCTGCGCTGCTATCAATCATCCAATGAAGAGCCCACAAGAGCTGGGGGAAAGCAACACGGGCCCACGCCCACGGAGATTTGGGGCTCAGGTAAGTAAAACGGGGGCTCGGGGGGGCCAGAGAGTGCAAGGTGTTTTTTCACCTTAATGCATTGGATGCATTAAGGTGAAAAAACATGAAGCTTTACAACCCCTTTAACTCTAGGAAGACACAGAAGTTGAATCCAATGTAATTTTATTCTACTCTTGTACTGCCAACTGCAGTACAGGGGATGTTTTTCTAGTCTTGTGCAAAAAGACGAAAGACGGCTACAGCGCAGGCTTCATTTACCAGGAGGGTGTACATTGATGTCTTCCTGTTCCCGTGCTCCCTGTGCGCCCCCTTGGGACTCGGCTGATCACAGAGCAGGATAAAGGGCCAATCACAGTGGGCCCTTTACCACATGATCAGCTGTCAGCCAATGACAGCTGATCACGGAAATAAACAGAAGCCGGTAATCTGCTTTTTTTTCCCCTCACATGACAGCGTGAAGAAAAGAAAAAAGCC
The DNA here is from genome assembly GCF_042186555.1 of Aquarana catesbeiana. Classification (NCBI taxonomy): domain Eukaryota; kingdom Metazoa; phylum Chordata; class Amphibia; order Anura; family Ranidae; genus Aquarana; species Aquarana catesbeiana. The sequence goes on from NC_133324.1 coordinate 881,425,212, forward strand.
GTTAACTGGCTTCTGTTAGAGGGACATCGGTCCTCTTAGTGCCCATCAATGCCCACCAGTGGTATCTATCAGTGCCCATCAGTGCTGCCAATCAGTGCCTACCAGTGCCACTTATCAATGCCCATCAGTGCTGCCAATCAGTGCCCAGCAGTGCCTCATCATCAATGTCACTTATCAGTGCTGCCTTTCAGTGCCGCCTACCAGTGCATATTAGTGCCCATCAGTGCTGCCTATCAGTGCATATCAATGCCCATTAGTGCCACCTATCAATCCCTATCAGTGCCGCCTATCACTGCCTCCTACCAGTGCCACCTCTCAATGCCGCCTACCTGTACCCATCAGTGCCACCTATCAGTGCCCATCAGGGCCACCCATCAGTGCCCATCAGCGCCACCTCTCTGTGCCGCCTATCCGTGCCCATCAGTGCCACCTATCAGTGCCCATCAGTGCCGCCTCATCAGTGCAGCCTATCAGTGCCCAGTACTTATTTTATAACAAAATATGAAAAATGTTTTGTTTGTTTTTTCAACATTTTTGGTCTTTTTTTTGTTCGTTAAACAAGGAATGAAAACCCAGTAGTGATTAAATACCTCCAAAAGAAAGCTCTATTTGTGTGAAAAAAATGATAAAAACTTCATATGGTTACAGTGATGGATGACCGTGCAATTGTCATTTAAAGTGTGACAGCGCTAAAAGCTGAAAATTGGTCTGGGCAGGAAGGGGGTATAAGTGCCCAGTAAGCAAGTGGTTAAACTGTGCAGAGGAATACATTTAGCTTCAGGAAATATGGGAAATATAAATCTCATTTTTAAGGATAAACTGTGGGAATCAAGAACTTTTTTGCCTTAAAAAAAAGAACACAGTGTTTCTTTAAAATTGAAAAGCTCTGAAATAAGAAACCACTGCGGCTGCTGAGGACTGCTAATTAGTTCTGTGAAATAAAACCGTTTAGTGCGCTTTTCTTCAGCCGAGGATCTTCCAGAAGTTTTATGTTTGATCCCAGTGGACTCGTACACACCTGAATTGGAATATTTTGTGACACAGGACTTCAAAGACTGCTGACAGGCCTCTTAGACACCGCTGTCAAGTGAACGTGTGTATTCAAAACAGTGGAAGAGAATCAAAGGGAAAGAAGACGGAGCATTAACAATGCAGGTTCATTCCGCTTTCATTCATTGGCACTTTTATTGTTTTCTACAATGATTCATACTTTTATAAGGTCGTTCTGGGAAGACCGTTGCTCATTAAAATGCTTTTAATATATGTAATATTAAAATGTACTTATATTTTTACTATTCTTTTTATATTCTTGCATTTTAAAATGTTTCCTATCTTAGAGTTTAATGGTCAGTTTTGTAAAATTTATGTAGCACTTTCCCCCGGGTACCTAAAGCGCTTTATCTTGTGTTGGGCAAGCTCAGTAGAATATCATGGTAGGGCCAGTTTGGCCACCTGCATGTCTTTGGGAGGAGACTGGAGCATCTGGAAGAAACCCATGCAAGCAAAGGGAAGACAAACTCCATTTACTGGATTTACTAAAGGCAAAAAGACGGTGTACCTTTCAAGTGTAGTTGCACTCATTTTCTCCAGAGCTTAGTGAATGTGGTAAAGCTCTGCTGATTTCTATTCAATTATGTGCAAGCAAAAATGCGTTTTTTTTGTTTTTTTTTTCCTTGAACCTGATTGGGTATTCTTTACAAAGTGTAGCTTCACCACATTTACAGGTACTAAGGAAAATGCACTTGCAAAGCGTAGAGTGTATTTGCCTTTAGTAAATCCACCCCATAGTGTCCTGACCAGGACTTGAACCAAGGAGCCCGGTGCTACGGAGTAACTAACCATTGAGCCACTGTGCTTGATGGGTGTATCTGTTTAAATCCTTTATAAGACTATATAAAATATAAACATTTTCTAGTTAATTTTTATAGTATTTATTATTTAGATAACCTTTTGTATAGTATTTACCGCAATTGTTTATGTTTATGCATATGTTTTATTTCAATTTTTTTCTACTCTATACATTACGTTTCATAAAAGATTGATACAAGCTCCAAGTGGCTCAATCCACGCAGGGGAGGTCACTTGTTAAACAATTACTATGTTTCCATTGGTAACTTACAGAAGGCTTTGAACCATAGTTTATGGACTTTTCAGGGCACAACTTCAACAAATAAGTAAAATACATATTTTTATTGATGCATAATATAAAATTGACATTAAAAAACAGCTACATTTTAAAACATAGGGGTTGATTTACTAAAGCTGGAGAGTTCAAAATCGGGAGCAGCTATGCATGGTATCCAATCAGCTTCTAACTTCAGCTTGTTCAGTTAAGCTTTGACAAAATCTGGAAATTGATTGGTTTTGATGCAGAGCTGCACCAGATTTTGCACTCTCCAGGTTTAGTAAATCAACCCCATAGCATCATTGAGTATCATTTACAGAGGGCAATGGTGGTCCAACTTTGATAGATACAGTGGCTGGAAAAAGTATCCATACCCTTGAAATTTTCCACATTTTGTCATGTTACAACCAAAAACATAAATTAATTTTAGACAAACACAAAGTGGCACATAATTGTGAAGTGGAAGGAAAATGATAAATGGTTTTCAATTTTTTTTACAAATAAATATGTGAAAAATGTGGCGTGCATTTGTATTCAGCCCCCCTGAGGTAATACTTTGTAGAACCTCCTTTCACTGCAGTTACAGATGCAAGTCTTTTTGGGTATGTCAGACTCTATACCAACTTTGCACATCTAGAGAGTGACATTTTTGCCCATTCTTCTTTGCAAAATAGCTGAAGCTCTGTCAGATTGGACGGAGAGTGTCTGTCTGAACAGCAATTTTCAAGTCTTGCCACGGATTCTCAATTGGATTTAGGTATGGACTTTGACTGGGCCATTCTAACACATGAATATGCTTTGATCTAAACCATTCCATTGCAGCTCTGGTTGTATGTTTAGAGTCATTGTCCTGCTGAAAGGTGAACCTCTTCCCCAGTCTCACGTCTTTTGCAGACTCAAACAGGTTTTCTTCTAAGATTGCCCTGTATTTGACTCCATCCATCTTCCTATCAACTCTGACTAGCTTCCCTGTCCCTGCTGAAGAAAAGCATCCCCGCAACATGATGCTGCCACCACCATGTTTCACGGTGGGGATGGTGTGTTCAGGGTGATGAGCAGTGTTAGTTTTCCACCACAAACAGTGTTTTGCTTTTGGACCAAAAAGTTACATTTTGGTCTAATCTAACCAGAGCACCTTCTTCCACATGTTTGCTGCGTCCCCCCACATGGCTTCTAGTAAACTTCAAATGGCACTTCTTATAACTTTCTTTAAGCAATGGCTTTCTTCTTTCCACTCTTCCATAAAGGCCAGATTTGAGGAGTGCACGACTAATAGTTGTCCTGTGGACCGATTCTCCCACCTGAGCTGTGGATCTCTGCAGCTTCTCCAGAGTTACCATGGACCTCTTGGCTGCTTCTCTGATTAATGCTCTCCTTGCCCAGCCTGTCAGTTTAGGTGGACGGCCATGTCTTGGTAGGTTTGCAGTTGTGCCATACTCTTTGCATTTTTGGATGATGGATTGAACAGTGCTCTGGGAGATGTTCAAAGCTTGGGATATTTTTTATAACCTAACCCTGCTTTAAATGTCTCCACAACTTTATCAAAATCCCAATAAAATACATTTTTACATTTTTGGTTGTAACATGACAAAATGTGGAAAATGTCAAGGGTATGAATACTTTTTCAAGGCACTGTATATACTGGTATAACCTCTATAGAAGATACAACATTCAAGCAGGGGGTTCCACCATCCTTTCATATATATATATATATATATATATATATATATATATATATATATATGTATATATATATATAAAATATATGTTTCGCCTATGCCCGCTTCCTCGGGAGTGAAGGGTGCTCCCAATTGCTGCACTGTAGACTGGCACTGGTTTACTAGTAGGGTTAATGAGTGTCCATTGTGCCTCCCAATGGTCCCTCATTTGATTTATCCTGGAAATGGGGAAATGTGGGCAGAGATACGGCAGATGCACTTAGTATACAATGAATGAATTAAGTGACGCAGGACAAAGCTCTTGTACATGGGACCACAGGACAAAGGGGAAATGTGGGATAGTCCTGCCCAATCCTGGACTGTTGAGTGGTATGGTTAAAACCGCTGTATTTTTTTTTTTTTGCCATCTGTGTCCCGTTCAAGAGATTTACCTTCACTTCCTGTCCTGTAAATACAACAGGAAGTGTGATTAAGGCAACTCTGTTCTTGGACAGTCATTACAAAGGAACAGATGTTCCCATCATGGGATTTCTGTTCTGGTGGCAAATCAAAACATTTGGATTATCCCTCACTTTCAGTCCCCATGACATTGGTTAGAAGAACAAACAGAATCTCCCTAGCAGGAAGAAAGACAGAAAAGGTTCAAATACCATCTATACTCTATGCAAAATGTTTTGCATTCAGATATACTTTAAAGTGCAAATCCAGGCAAACTTCTACAGTAAATACATGGTTTACAACATAAATAGATAAACTGAGTGACATCACTATTTTCTAGTTCAGCTTTATAGCTTCTTGTGTCACCTGCCTGCAATAAAACAGCTGTTTTTTTTTTGGGGGGGGGACAAAAAACCACCCTCTGCCCCCCCCCCCATTGATTGCCGGTCGGTCCGGCACTTACCCCATCTAGGCCCTAGGCCGGTAGCAGGCCGCGTGCAGCGGCTCCCTGTCCTCTCCTACATCTGCAGCTTCCAGCGTGCGGCTCCTCCCTTCCTCCTAGGCATTTAATAGGATCGTCTGTCCTTTCAGCCAGTCGAGTGATGGGTGTCAAAACCCGTTTCCTGATTGGCCGGGAGGAGGACCAGTGTTACAATAGTGAATATTAATTCGCTGTTGTAACACACCTGGGCCCACCCTATTTTGAAGCCTATTAGAGCCTCTGGCTCTAATCAGTGCTTAAAAAAAACAAACACCCCGCATTTGTACTCCTCACATGGTGGCCGCCACACACGTTTGACTTCATCTGAACCAAATACATTTATCTTGGTCTCATCAGACTACAGAACATGGTTCCAGTAATCCATGTCCTTAGTCTGCTTGTCTTCAGCAAACTTTGCGGGCTTCCTTGTGCATCATCTTTAGAAGAGGCTTCCTAGTTTCTTCTGGGATGATACAGCCATACAGACCAATTTGATGCAGTGTGCATCGTATGGTCTGAGCACTGACAGGCTGAGCCCCCACCCCTTCAACCTCTGCAGCAATGCTGGCAGCACTCATACATCTATTTCCCAAAGACAACCTCTGGATATGATGCTGAGCACTTGCACTCAACTTCTTTGGTCGACCATGACGAGGCCTGTTCTGAGTGGAACCTGTCCTGTTAAACTGCTGTATGGTCTTGGCCACCATGCTGCAGCTCAGTTTCAGGGTCTTGGCAATCTTCTTATAGCCTAGGCCATCTTTATGTAGAGCAACAATTCTTTTTTTCAGATCCTCAGAGAGTTATTTTCTATGAGGTGCCATGTTGAACTTCCAGTGACCAGTGTGAGAAAGTGAGAGCGAGAATACCAAATTTAACACACCTGCTCCTCATTCACACCTGAGACCTCGTAACACTAACGAGTCACATGACACCAGGGAGGGAAAATGGCTAATTGGGCCCAATTTGGACATTTTCACTTAGGATTGTACTCACTTTTGTTGCCAGTGGTTTAGACATTAATGGCTATGTGTTGAGTTATTTTGAGGGGACAGCAAATTTACACTGTTATACAAGCTGTACACTCACTACTTTACATTGTAGTAAAGTGTCATTTCTTCAGTGTTGTCACATGAAAAGATATAATAAAATATTTTAAAAATGTGAGGGGTGTACTCACTTTTGTCAGATACTGTATATATTTCAACTATGTATGCTGCTTTTTGCTAAAGACCCAATTTATAATAACTGTGATAATTGACCCTATTAAAATAAAGTTAAAATAAGAATACTTTTTCATGAATCCAAAATACTCTCACCATTTTTAGGTTATGTTGCCTAAAGTAAGTTACATTTCTCTTTAATTTTAACCAAGAGTTATGTTTATCTTCATCTTTGCTACATACTGCGCCTTAATATGCACATTGTAGAAGGCAATTTATAGGGTTTCAAATCCCTTGTATTTTTTTCCTAGGAGAGCCTGTTACCAAGGCCAAATCAACGAAGGCAAGTAATATTCTTCTATTGACAAAAATATAAAAAAGGCTCAAAGAAAACATATTTCTGTGACAATAAGGCCCCAAGCACGGGCATGCCACCAATGACAAATAGGTATTTGTTATTCTTAGCTTGTAAACGTTAGTCTGAAGACCATAAATTTCAGCAGGTATCTACAAAGACTCAGCCAACCTTCTTCAAATCTTTTAAATTACCCTGTTGAATAATCAAATACTCTTAACCAAGCACATACGTGTAAAGAAAAGACTTTAAAGAAGTAAAAGTAAATTAGTTACCGTGCTGTTAGGTATACAATACCCTCATCCTTAAATTAACAATTTGTAAAAATATATTTTCCTCCAAGCATTAGAATTGGTATCTAATGCCCTGTACACACGGGCGGACTTTTCGGCAACAAAGGTCTGACAGTCTTTTCGACGGGCTTTCGACAGACTTTTGACGGACTTCCGACGGACTTTCAAACAAACGGACTTGCTTACACACGATCACACCAAAGTCAGACGGATTCGTACGTGATGACATATGACCGGACTAAAATAGGGAAGTTCATAGCCAGTAGTAGTTGCCCTAGCGTCGGTTTTTGTCTGTTGGACTAGCATGCAGACAAGCAGATTTTTCGTTAGGAACTGGGTCCGGCGGAGTTCCGACGTAAAAATTTGAAACATGTTCCAAATCTAAAGTTCGTCAGATTTTCGACAGAAACAGTCTGCTGAAGGTCCGATGAAGCCCACACACGGTCGGATTGTCCGCCGGATTCGGTCCGTCGGACCAGTCCGGTCGAAAAGTCCGCTCGTGTGTACAGGGCATAAGTTGTACCAAAGAATGTGATCAGTTATTCAACAAAATTATTAAAAGCAATTTAATGAGCATGGTCCAAAGTGATCAGTCGGTCTGATATTACATACGATCAAGCATTCAGTAATTGGTATTCTATATGAGTCACGTAGACTTCCACCATTATAAACCTTTGTAGATTTTTGGTTCAATTTGTATTTAATGATGTAGGCAAAAATAATACAAAACAAGGCAATATAGCATGTAGGTATACAGTGAAATTGGATATAATACCATACAAATAGTAGATACAATATGGAGTTATTGATTTGGAATATTAAATGAGGGATGTGAAAAATATTTGTACTAGGATGCAGTATATAAAATGATAAGTTGTAGCGTTTCAGAAACACACTAGTCAGGTTAAATCTTGGCATACGGATGTCAACAGGGTAACTCAGAGGCATGATATAGGTGTTTTTAAGGCTAGCAATGAGCCATAGAGCAGCACTGTATATACTGAAGGGAGAGATACAGGATTGTATAGGTGTGAAAAAGTAGAGAAAGTGGTGACATGAGAATATCATTCAACAATCCAGTCTTGGAATACCAACAAGAGAAGCAACACAGAACATCGTTCTTGGACGGAGAGACTGAGCCTGGAATCATGGAGAGGAAGGCTATTCTAGGAGAGGAGGTATTCGTGTCACCATCACCTTACAATAAATGTGGAAGATTTTAGCCCCAAAATCCTCGATTGAGGGGCAGTCTCATCATGTGTGTGTTATGTTCCCTTGTGTGAATTGTGAAATTGCCAATGGGTATCAGAGTAGAATGGGAATATATGCTTAAGGATGATCAGACATCGATACCATCTAGTATTGAGTTTAAACCTTTTTTCTTGTAACTTTGTGGCCACTGACAGTTTGAATCAGAATTCAACTTTTATCCCATTCCTCAGGAGAGATAACAGTCTGAAGTTTCCTCTTCCAGGCGAATATATAGAGGGGTAGAGTGGAGGCGTCATTTGGAAAAGCAACTTCTTGAAAGAAGTAGGTTGGGGAAAGATACTGGGAATGCTTGAGAGGGAGAGGATAAATTATGAGATTTGTCTCGTATGGATCCAGTACCTTGAAGGGGTTGCAGGCCTTACATTAGGGTCAGATAATAGATAAAGAAGATAATCCACAACTCCATACATGCTCTTAAATATCTTGGAATTTATTGCTACTCCAAAAAAAGACAAATATGGCACAGCAGATGTTAACACATTTCAGCCAAGACGGCCTTGTTCACACTGAAACATCTGCTGTGCTATATTTGTGTTTTATGGAGTATCAATAAATTCTAAGATATTTTAGAGCATGTATGGAGTTGTGGAATATCTTCTACTAATCGTGTTGGCATCTGTGCGCATGCTCATCCTGCACCCGACAGCTCAGGAGGATTTTTGGATAATTTGGGGTAGTAGCACCTTTTCTTTCCTCAGATGATAGATGGGTCAGATTGTAGAAGTTGTGACAGACTGTAATGGTTGCCATTATTCCATGGGCTGTAGGTTGCCTTTGTAGATTTTTGCATCAGTTAAAAAGCATATTTTCTAATGTGTTTTGTTGAAGCAACGTCAATTTCTTCAGAGAAAGATAAGGAACAAAGTCCCCATCCAAATAAGGCTGTTGCTTGCAGGACATTTTTTAGGCTACTTTCACACTGAGGCGCTTTACAGGCGCTAAAGCGCCAAAAATAGCGCCTGTGTAGCGCCTGTAAAGAGCCTCTGCTGCGGTGCGCATGAAGGACGGGAAAAAAGTTCTGCAAGCCGCATCTTTGCAGCGCTATAGGAGCGGTGTATTCACCGCTTCTAAAGCTCCCCTTCCAATTGAAAACAATGGGGCAGCGGCGCAAACCCGGTTTTAACCCTTTTTCGGCCACTAGTGGGGGTTAAAACCGCCCCGCTAGCGGCCGAATAGCGCCGCTAAAACTACTGTAAAGCGGCACTAAAAATAGCACTGCTTTACCGCAGACGCCCACAACGCCCCAGTCTGAAAGTAGCCTAAACATCCTGCCAGCGCATCACCCCAGTGTGAAAGCACTCTGGCTTTCACACTGGGACTGCAGGGGAGCTGTTTTTTCAGGTGCTTTACAGGCACTATTTTTAGCCCAAAAGCACCTGAAAAATGCCCCAGTGTGAAAGGGGTCTAAGAGTAGAGCAAGTCCTTCTTTTGATATTCCAGTGTCTGTTGGAACTCCTTTTACATCCTCTAGTGTTTAAAAGACTATTGATGGGGCAACCTTAAAATGGTTCTGGACCAAACTGGTTCATGTTCTCTAGCATCTGAGAAGGGCACTTCTTTATGCTGGTGCTGTGAGTAAGAATTTCACAGACTGAGATCTATGTCCTGGCATAATATTATCTTCCTCTGAAGTAGATGACTTGCTTCCATGAAAAACATCAAAATTCTGCATTCAGACTGCAGTAATCATCTACAAAAGTAATAGTGGAATTATATACAACTAATAGAGAAGGCTGATTGTTTACCATGGACAATAAGTAATTTTAGAAGGACTGTTCTCTTTGCACCATGCAACTGAATTGTTTTTTAAATTCATGAATTAATTTGTTGAGAAAAATATAACTAAACAGTTTTATGAGCTAATAATAGGTTAGATTCTTTTGTTAAATACCAGCAAAGAACTAATTTTCACGTTATGAGAAAAATGCATTTTTAAAAGCTTAATGAAGAACTCTTACTTCTCCTGTCCTCCGTGCTGCTGAACACCAATATGATACTGAGAAGTGGTCCTCTGAAGTCGAATGGAAGAACCAGTACTGTCAGGAGTGTCCAGGGTCCCCTGTACCTCTTACTGGTTTCTTCTGCTGACCTCCTACCCATTACATCCATTAGAAGAGACAGTAATTATGTGCAGGTTAGCAGAAGGAACCAGTAAGAGCAGGAGATCTACACTTTTTGAGGACTTAACATTACCATTTCTACTGTTTAGCAGCACAGGCTAAAGAAAAGGTGAGAATTTACCATTTTCTTTTTAGAGTTATGGATTTTCTGGCAAAGTGTAGTATAGTAACCAAATTACTTTAACTAACTTTAGCCAATTTTTTTATTCTTTTTGTATATGGTTTTGGTTCAGAAGAGGAAATAGTTGTCAGTTTTATTTCTGCCTAAGACTCCATTAACAAAAAAACATTTCCACTGCTTCTTGTCCTAGTGATGTGCCTACAGGAAATTGGAGGTGCAGTTGTCACTAGGACAAGAAGTGCTTCCCTTCCACCTCACCAATAAAAATGTTTTTTTTATTTTTTCATGTGATCTGTTGGAGAGATTTCCCATTCCTGCCCTGAAATTAATTGAGGAGCAATCTCCCCCATAGCGACAGATAACAATATAAACTTTACAGAGACTCTAACCATTCCCCATGTTAACCAAACCAACAAAACCTTTTGGCTAGAGTTAGGCTTTATTAGACTAGTGTGAGGGTTTCTGTGGGTCACAGCTCAAGTTGTCATTAATATTCCAACTGTTTCTGCGCTGCCCTACTTATGTGTTAGAGTCCTTGGCAGTTTTGACATAAGGTGTCTTTGCAGGAACAAGACAGAAACTATTTTGTACAATCTGGCACTGGTCTCATAAAGTTTCACTAGACTGAGCTTATTCTTGATTAACAATTTATTTTGCTTTGCCTGTAACAAAGATTGACTGGATCACGGGCCATTTCATTTAGACTGAATGCAAGAGCTTTGTTGATTTTTAATTTTCTGTCATTGATTTCCAGCATCTAGAGAGTGATCTTTCTGTTACTGCTCTCTGGGCTGCTGTTTGCTTGCAGAATGAAGTGAAAGATAAATGGTTTGCAGACTTCTATATCTCTGGCAGAACCCTTCATGGAAAATGGGAGGAGGAAAGAGCTCCAGAAAAAAGTGGTCAGGCCAAGGATTCTGACTTCACTGACAACATATATGTTCCTGGGCAGAGACTTATTAAAGCCATAGCAGACCGCTGGAAAAAAAAAACCCTGCACAACAGTGGCATAATGTGTTAGTCACTCCCACGCATGTGCGCAGGAGCCCTCGGTTCAGGCGAGAAAATCTTAAGGTCAGGCATGGTATGCGCCGGTAAGTGCATGTGCCGCTGATGTCAGTAGGTGCATGCAGGGTGAATATCTCCTAAATGGTGCACGTTTAGGAGATATTCGTTTTACCTACAAGTAAGCCTTTTATAGACTTACCTGTAGGTAAAAATAACAAAGCAGGCTTTACAACTGCTATAAGTTACAAAGTCACAGAGACAAAAATTTAGTACTTCAGTAGGGTTTTCACAACTTCTAAAAGAGGTTACACGTGGAAGCACCCATACTGTATGTGTAATACTTGTTCACTGCTGGGGTAAAGCCTAGTGAGGCTTTAATTAAATTTAAGTTTAAAGTGGAACTACACTGCATCTGAGCACCACAAACCAAAAAGTCTACTTAATTCTCCACTTGCCAGCTGCCTAACTGTGAATGTACATCATGATTTTAACGTTAAATGCCGTTCTTGTTGTTGTTGCTATCTGCTGCCACAACCCGGTATTGTTTTTTTCCTTAGGCAGCCAGCTTTCAGATAAAAGTGGTTCGCCGAAAGATCACTTTGATAGGCGGCGGGAAAGGTGCCCCCCTCCCGCTGCTTCCCAGTTGTTTCTGAGCTTACCTGAGCCGTCGGTAAGCCTGGAACCGATCCAATGCAGCCGATGGCCAAGCAGGAAGTAGAGTGAGGGCAAGATCGGCCCCGCTCAGCTCTATGCTTGGGCAGATCGACCGTTTTTTTTTTTTTTTCTTGAAGTCAAAATGTCTTTTTTTTTGCTTTTAAAGGTAAATGAGAGATCTGGGGTCTATGTAGTGGGTAGAATAATTGGAAAGCTGTTTTATTTTTGCAAAACAAGTACATTAATGCTACATTGGTACATAGAGGTGCTGGAATTTAGAAAAAAAAGGTGAACTTAGCCTTTAAAGACCCTCATCCATGCCCGCATGAATATAAATGATCTAATGTGCAGTTACATGTATACAGCCGCAGCATCTGTCAGCTAGTTTGTACAGGCTGCTGGTTGTAGCTGTATACAAAAATCTGCGACTCTGGAATATGCAGACATACGCTGCTTCTTTAAGGTATATGGCCCTCTGCACTAGGTGAATAGGCTCTACATGACTTCATTAGACTGTGAACTTTGAGGATGAATAGCTTCACAGTATCTGTAGCTATAGAGGTCAGTCATAGGCTTGTTTCAATGCTTTCTAACCAAATTAATTTAATAGTGGGACACCTGTTCTGGTGACAGCTAAAAGGGGATTTTGCCCATCAAAAAAAAAACAAAAAAAAAACAATGGGTTTTAGTTGGCTATATATAGTTTGGCTAGAAACATGTTTTATCTGTGGAGCAGAAGTCATAGGTTGAGGCTTTGGTTCTGGAATTGGGAGCTCCCACACTGAAACCATTGTAAAGATTAAAAGATATCCAAAGGCATATTTTGGGATAGAGTGGTGTGGGGTTAATCCCCCAACTAGCTGTCTGTATCCCCACTAAGGAGATTCACCTTCTCAATTTGTCCTGTTGTCCATTGTCAACCAATTTTTTTCTAGCTGCTTTGGGCATTCTGCAGTCATTTTCTAATATCCAGTCAGTGGATTTCTGTGATGGTGGGGGCTCAGTTGAATTAATTTCTTTTTTTAACCAAGGAAGGAGATCCTATTTTAGAAAGTCTGTCAATCATTCTCAGATTTGTGTCCTCATCATCTCATCTACAGAAAGGGAAGAAAGTCAACCTCTTGCATAGTCAAACTGAAGCTTTTTTTTTCAGCGGAAACGCAGTTCCAGCACCTCCAAGACTGAATGTATTTTATGGCGAGGTGTGCTAGAGGGTCTACTCATGCTGGCTGCTGGGGGATCTATTGTCGCTGTTGGGGATCTATTTTTTGTGGGGGTCTATTGTTGCTGGGTAGGTCTATTGTTGTTGGCTGGGGGGTCAATTGTTGCTAGGAGGGATCTACTGTTGAGTGAGAGGTCTATTGTTGCTGGCTGCTGGATGGTCTATTGATGCTGGCTGCTGGGAGATCTGTTGTTACTGATGGAAGTCTATTGGTACTGAGGTAGTACTGAGGTCTGTTGTTGTGCAGGGGATCTATTGTTGCTTTGGTGGGGTCTGCTATTGCTGGGGGGGTCTATTGTTCTTAGGGTGGGGTCTATCAAATGCCATACAAATTACTTAGTAGCACAAAATAAAACTTGGTTCTGTATTCTCTAAAACGGGTGATACTGGGAGGTGGGTAGGGGGTGGAGCCATGAACCATTGCTCAGAGGTGGGTTGGGGGCAGAGACAAAGGGTGACTCAGAAGGGGGGAGTTCCTGCACCTATTCTCTGAGAAAAAAGCCCTGGAACAACTTTTAATAATAATAAAAAAATAATGTATTCTTTAAGTACTATGTTTTTAAATAAAATTGCTAAAAAATATTTTGGATTACAAACTACTGGCCTAGTCAATAAATAGCTCAAATGCATAGCTCATAGAATATGTATGCGTTATAAAAAGTTTGGAGCAAGCTGTTTGAATGTGATAGTTTTTGACACCATGATGAGATGTTGCACAGAATGCTTGCCAAGGTCACTTATCCAGACATTTTATAGCCTCACTTCCCTCGATTTCTTGACCTTCCTCGTGGATTAAGTAAACTTGTGAGATGGTGACATTCATCTGTAGAGACGTGTACTTTCCCTTATAATCTACTTCAAAAACTCTTCGAAAGGTTTAGCGGAACTTAATAATAATGCTCTCCCCTAGTTTACATGCTGTGATTGGCAGCTGTGTAGTCTACAGTATCTCATTTTCTATGCAAGACCTTCTCAAGATTAGAAAGACTGATAAGACAACTGGTCGGGGCCTCTGGGGACCCTCCAGGAGTGAAGGATTTAAATGCACATTGGCTCTGTGTTTATTTTAGTTAAAGGCTTTCAATCATTTGCAATCAACTTTCACAAAGACCAGCCTTCTTTAGTCATTAAAGAGCAATTCCAGGTAACAAGTAATATTATCCACTAAGCTGCTAATGCCATTTAGTTACTGCTACTACAGTGAGCTGAAGGTGAATGCCCACTTGATTTACCAATTTTTATACTGTAATCAATTTTCGCCAGATGTGATTTGATTTAACAAAAAAAAAGTTGTGACCAGGCTGGCTTACACTTACCTGCCTGGCTGCAATCTTCTGTAGAATGTACACTCGTAGCTGTGTAGGTGCAGCTCAGTTTACATTCCGGGAACAGTGCCTGTGTATTGAGATGACTGCCCTCCTGTGAATGCGCGGGAGTGGCGCAATCCTACACTGGCCAATCAAAACGGCCGAAGACCAGCACCCAGAGGATGCCAGGAAGAAGATGCCAATGCCGGTGAGGAACCTCACAGGCATCGGAACAGTGGTAAGCATTTTTTACTTTAGTTCAGCTGCAGTATTTAGTTTTGGATAAAGAAGAGAAGGGATTAAACCTCCATCTGTTTTGTGCCCCCATTGGGGCGTTTTTCCATCACTTCTTGTATTGGTAAGAGTGTTGTTACCTGGACTGGGAGGCGAAATCTCCAGCAGAAACATGAACAGCAATAAAAAACACTTTTTTTCAGGAAAATAGGCAGAGGTTTTTTTTTTTTTTTTTTTTGCGGGATCGAGGGGGAACACAGTCCCCCCACCTCTAGCACTGAATGTATGTAATGGCATTGGGTACTGGGGTATGCTGACATAAATCTATTTTTGAGTGGGGGGTCTATTGTTTGCTAGGGGGAGCAGTTGCTGAGGAAGAGGTCTATTGTTGCTGGCTGCTGGAAGGTCTATTGATGCTGGCTGCTGGGAAATTTGCTGGGGTCTATTGTTGCTGGGCTGGATCTATTGTTGCTGGGGGGATCTATTGTTGCTGGGGTGGGTCTAGTGTTGCTAGGGGTACATATTATTGCTGGGGGATCTTGGGGCATCTATTGTTGCTAGGGGATTTATTGTTGCTATGGTATCTATTGTTGCTGGGGTGGGTCTATTGTTGCTAGGGGTATATATTATTGTGGGGGGATCTGTTGTTGCAGGGGATCTATTGTTGCTGGGGGATTTATTGTTGCTGGGGGATCTATTGTTGCTCGGTGTCTATATTGTTGTCGGGGTGGGATTTATTGTTGCTTGAGTGGGTCTAGTGTTGCTGGGGGTGTCTATTATTGCTGGGGGATCTATTGTTGCCGGAGGGGATTTATTATTGCTGGGGAAATCTATTGTTGCTGGGGTGGGGTCTATTGTTGCTGGCTGCAGAAGATCTTTTTTACTGGTTTTCTTGTTATCCTTAAAAAAATACTATACAAGTTAGAACCACAAAATAATATTTGGTTCTGCATTCTCTAAAAGGACCAGTACTGGGAGGTGGGTAGGGGTGGAACCAAGGGATGGTGCTTGGGGGGGTGATGTAGAAGGTTCCTCAGCAATCACATATTGCTTTGTTAAATTAACCTATTGAACACTTGTCTGACTCTAAACAGCAATTAATCTTTTTTATTCTCTTGGCGGCCAAGCTCTTTATATCCTGGTCCTGGAAGAAGGCCTCTGTGAGCATGTTGTTGTATAGACGAAAGAAGTGGCGGCCCGTCCATAGGGGGCACATGGGCACTGCCCCCCAAGCTTAAAAAATAAATAAATAAATAAATAATAAAAGGCCCTTTAAGAGTGTAAAGGCGCCGGACACACGGCAGTCTATGGGAAGCTTCCCACCTTGCAATCAGCTGATTTCAAGCTGGGAAGCTGATTTGCCTGTGTTAAGGGAGGGTTCGGGGCGCAACCACTGCGCCCGCAAACACTCACACTCCTCATCTCATTCGTACATGGCCTCCTTTCCTATTTTTAATTGGCGGGGACAGAGGAAGACTTTTTGCAGCCACTGCTGCCTCACGTCGGGTTTGTTTCCTGGCTCAATGCTGTGTGGAGAACAGTGGCGTCACTCGCTAGGGTGGTACGGAGCAGCTCTTTCTCCTCCTTTCTTAGCTCCTTCCTGTCCTCCAGCTCCTACACATAGGCGTGCTCCAGCTGGACGTCTCTCGTGCTGTGACTGCCCCCAGGTAAACATCAGACAAACCTCTCTCTGGGAAGCCTGCAGTACTCTGGCTTCAGTGACTTGTTATGGGACTTTTCTCAGCTCTGCTGTCCTTGTTGTGTACTCCAGGAATGGCAGATTAGGGATCTCAAGAATGCCAGGAGAGAATGTGAGTCAGTGAGACAGCATCAGCTTTAACCCCTGCCAGGCTGAGCAGTAATTACTGCAACATCTCAGCCATATTTTTGGAGACAATAGAGAAGTGCAAGAAGGCAATGTGTGTGTGTGTGTGGGGGGGGGGGGGGCAATGTGTACATGGAGGATGCAATACATGGGGGGGGGTGTGTAAAAGGAAGGGGGGGTAAATGTGGGCAAGAGGGGGTATTGTGTACAAGGAGGGTATACTACATACAGAGAGAGGGGTTTATATGTACAGGGGAGGGGGGTAATATGTACGGGGGGTAATATGTACAAGGAGGGGGGTTAATATGTACATGGGTGTAATATGTACAGGGGGGTAATATGTATGTGGGGGTAATATTTACAGGAGAAGGTAATATGTACAGGGGGGTAATATGTACAGGAGTGGTTAATGTGTACAGGTAGATTTAATATGTACAGGGGGGGGTAATATGTACAGGAGAGGGTAATATGTATGGGGGTAATATGTACAGGAGGTGGTAATATGTACAGGGGGGTAATATGTACAGGAGGGGTTAATATGTACAAGTGGGTGTAGTATATACTGGGAGGGGGGTAATATGTACAGGAGAGGGTAATATGTATGGGGGTAATATGTACAGGAGGGGTAATATGTAAAGGGGGGTAATATGTACATGAGGGGGTAATATGTACAGGAGGAGGTAATATGTACAGGGGGGTAATATGCACAGGAGGGTGTAATATGTACAGGAGGGTGTAATATGTATATGGGGGGTGATAAGTACGGGGGTTAATATGTACAGGGGGGTAATATGTACAGGAGGGGTAATATGTACAGGAGGGGGTAATATGTACAGGAGGGGTTAATATGTACAGGGAGGGGAGTTAATATGTACAGGAGGGGTAATATGTACAGGGGGTACTATGTACAGGAGGAGTTAATATGTACAGGAGGGGGTAATATGTACAGGGGGGTAATATGCACAGGAGGGTGTAATATGTACAGGAGGGTGTAATATTTACATGGAGGGGGGGTAATATGGACAGGAGGGGGTAATATGTACAGGGGGGTAATATGTACAGGGAGGGGGGTAAATATGTACAGGTGGGTGTAGTATGAACAGGGAGGGGGGTAATATGTACAGGAGGGGCTAATATGTACGGAGGGGTAATATGTACATGAGGGGGTAATATGTACAGGAGGGGGGGTGATATGTACAGGGGGGTAGTATGCACAGGAGGGTGTAATATGTACAGGAGGGTGTAATATGTACATGGAGGGGGGTAATATGTACAGGGGGGTAATATGTACAGGTGGGGTAATATGTATAGGAGGGGGTAATATGTACGGGGGATAACATGTACAGGGAGGGGTTAATATGTACAGGAGGGAGTAATATGTACAGGGGGGTAATATGTACAGAGGGGTAATATGCACAGGAGGGTGTAATATGTACAGGGAGGGGGGGTTAATATGTACAGGTGGGTGTAATATGTACAGGGGGGGTAATATGTACAGGAGGAGCTAATATGTACAGGGGGGTAATATGTACATGAGGGGGTAATATGTACAGGGGGATAATATGTATGAAGGGTGTAATATATCTGTGACTGAGGCTGCACTATATACCCTGATCTGTGATGCTGGGGCTGTATACTCCTGACACTATGGGTGGAAGCAAGTGGAATATAGGGGACGGAGTGAGTAGATTCTATAAGGGGTGGGGCTTATGAGCAGTGGTTGGGGTCAAAAAGGAAGGGCGGGGTCTGACACCCCCCATCCTAAAACTTCCTCAGCCGCCACTGGACGAAAGGTTTCTTGGATCATGCTCTACGAGCAAATCACTAGTGTAATTATTGATACTACCAAAAGGTTTGAGACCATATGGAGTCCCTGGGCCGACTATGATCAAGTGAGGCTCTAGAGGACTTGTCTATTTTAAGCCCATCCTTGAGGAGCTCCACTTCCTTGCTTCCTTTCTGGGTTTTCCCTCTTCTCTCCTCACGTCTCACTCTTCCCCCAATTTTCCTATTTTTTTCTTTTCTGCCTTTATTGAGATTAACAGTATGCGGGACTCCTTTCCTAAGTGATATAGCAGCTGAAGTTTGTCTTTTGATATTGATGTCAAAACAGTGAGAAGATTGCACTATTCTCTGTTATAATGGCAATGCCTTTCAAGTGTCTGTGTTTACACTTTACTGTTACTTTACTGTTATTATAAACCTGCGCCAGGGTTCTGGCTGCTATGGTGTGTATATTGATCTTGTTTATTCTGATTGTCAATTCTTAATTTTCAATACTAATAATAAAAATGACGGAAAGTAAAAATAATACTAGGTTTAAAAGGCAGTAGAATTCACAGATAGACACTTGTCCTTTTAAACACTTTGTTAGGAGAAGTTTCTAATTGCTGAAATATCCCACATACAGATAACGAATGTTGTCTGTCTGCCTGCTGGCTTGGCTTCTGCTGTTTTAGGACAGAAAAGAGTCTGTGTCTTGTTTGAGAAAAAGAATCCCGAAAAGAGAAGGAATGAATGGCCAGCCTGTTGTAAACAAGGTGACCCAAGATAGCTGCACTTGTAGCTCTGTGTATTTGTATATTGGTCACATAGCCATTTTGCCAATTATCCAGTCTCGCCTTTTCACACCAGTGTTCTAATTTGCAAACACTTTGGATAAGCATGTTGGAGACCCCAGAGCTGAAGTACTGTAGTAGGAGAGATGTGGGGAGCATTGTTCAGTGTCTAGTGAAATGAATGTTAACAAGCTCCAGTGGTCAGGCTTCCATACTGCACATTTCATCTAACAATTTCTCTTAATTGGACATTTGATAGAAACCTAGCTTAGAATGCTGTTCAGTCCTCAAAATGTATTGTGTTCGAAATACAAGATAAGCTGGATAAAACAAAGCATGCATAGCTACTAGTAGAGGAGCTACAGTCCCAGTGGCCCCCTTCCTGTAAACGTGGCCTGACCCCTTTAAGACTTGTTTTGATGGGCTTTTGTACGTTTTAGAATTTCTTCCTTCCCCATACACATATATAAGAATGAAAACTACAGGTCATACCTGTCAGTTCATTCTAAATGTCCTGAGAAGAATCTCAAACTGGTTTTAAAAGAACACTGCATTTGCCCATCAAAGGTGGTCAACATAGGCCTTTAGTATACTTCCACCCTACCATCCAACCCTACTGACTGACCAAGTGTACCAGCGTCTTCTCTTTTCTGCCCATCCCATATCTGGGCAAATCAAACTTATGATAGGGTGAAAAACTTATACAAGCAGAGGTTACCTTCAAGGCATGTCAAATATTTTGTAAATCCAGTTATTGTACCTATACCTCCCTACAGTGCCTTTAAAAATTATTCATACCCCTCAACATTTTTAACATTTTTCATGTTACAACCAAAAACGTAAATGTATTTTATTGGGATTGTATGTGATAGAACAACATAAAGTGGCACATAATTGTGAAGTGGAAGGAAAATGATAAATGGTTTTCCAAATCTTAGACACATAAATATCTGTAAAGTGTGGTGTGCATTTGTATTCAGCCCCCTTTACTGATACTCATAAATCTAGTGAAACCAATTGCCTTCAGAAGTAACCTAATTAGTAAATAGTAGTCCACCTGTGTAATTTAATCTCAGTATAAATACAGCTGTTCGGTGAAGCCCTCAGAGGTTTGTTAGAGAACCTTAGTGAACAAACAGCATCATAAGGGCCAAGGAACACACCAGACCGGTCAGATATAATGTTGTGGAGAAGTTTAAAGTATGTTGGGTTATAAAATAATATCCCAAGCTTTGAACAGCTCACGGAGCACTCTTCAATCCATCATCCAAAAATGGAAAGAGTATGGCACAACTGCAAACCTACCGAGACATGGCCATCCACCTAAACTGACAGGCTAGGCAAGGAGAACCTAAATCAGAAAAGCAGCCAAGAGGCCCATGGTAACTCTGGAGGAGCTACAGAGATCCACAGCTCAGGTGGGAGAATCTGTCCACAGGACAACTATTAGTTGTGCACTCCACAAATCTGGTCTTTATAGAAGAGTGGCAAGAAGAAAGCCATTGTTGAAAGAAAGCCATAAGCATTACCATGTAGGGGACACAGCAAATATGTGGAAGAAGGTGCTCTAGTCAGATGAGACCAAAAGTGAACTTTTTGGCTTAAAAGCAAAACGCTATGTGTGGCGGAAAACTAACACTGCACATCACCCTGAACACACCATCCCCACTGTGAAACATTGTAGTGGCAGCATCATGTTGTGGGGATGCTTTTCTTCAGCAGGGACAGGGAAGCTGGTCAGAGTTGATGAGAAGATGGATGGAGCCAAATACAGGGCAATCTAATGCCGCATACACATGACCGGTTTTGCCATCGGAATAAACTCCGAAGGTTTCTCTGATGGAACTCTGACGGAATTCCATTCAAGCGGTCTTGCCTACACACGGTCAAACCAAAGTCCGACCGTCCAGTACATGCTTCAGATCATGCGTCGTTTTTGGTCCGTCGGAACAGCATACAGACGAGCGGTTTTCCCTTTTTGGAATTGGTTCCGTAGGAAATATTTAGAACATGTTCTATTTCTAGGTCTGTCAGAATTTTCGAAAAAAAAAGTCAGTTGAGGCACGCACACGATCGGAATAGACAATGAAAAGCTTCCGTCTGACTTTTTCTGTCGGACATTCCACTTGTGTGTACGCGGCTTTAGAAGAAAGCCTGTTAGTCTGCAAAGAGTTGAGACAGGGTGGAGGTTCACCTTCCTGCAGGACAGTGACCCTAAACATACAGCCAGAGCTACAATGGAATGGTTTAGATCAGTGGTCTCCAAACTGCGGCCTGGGGGCCAGATGGGGCCCTTTGCTTGCTTTTATCCAGCCCTTGGGTCACTATTCCTCCCACTTATATTAACAATTGGGCATAATTCCTGTCACTGACACCAATGATGATTATTTCTCTCATGAACACCAAAAATGGGGCGCTATTCCTCTCACTGACACCAATGATAGGGCACTATTCCTCCTACTTACACCAATGATGGGGTACTATTCCTCTCACGAACACCATTGATAGGGTGCTATTCCTCTCACTGATGCCAATGATGGGGTACTACTTCTCTCACTGACACCAATGATGGGGCACTATTCTTCCCACTGACACCAATGATGGGACACTACTTCTCTCACTGACACCAATGATGGGGCATTATTCCTCTCACTGACACCAATGATGGGGCACTATTCCTCCCACTGACACCAACAATGGGGCATTGTTACTGACACCAGGACATTTTCTACTCCTACTGGCCACAGTCTGGCCCCTCTAAAGCCTGAAGGATAATAAACTGGCTCTTTGTTTAGAAAGTTTGGAGACTCCTGGTTTAGATCAAGGCATATTCATGTGTTAGAATGTCCCAGTCAAAGTCTAGACCTAAATCCAACTGAAAATCTGTGGCAAGACTTAAAAATGGCTGTTCACAGATGTTCTCTATCCAATCTGACAGAGCTTGAGCTATTTTGCAAAGAAGAATGGGCAAAAATGTCACTCTCTAGATGTGCAAAGCTGGTAGAGACATCCCCAAAAAGACTTGCAGCTGTAATTGCAGTGAAAGGTGGTTCTACAAAGTATTGACTCAGAGGGGCTGAATACAAATGCACGCCACACTTTTCCCATATTTATTTGTAAAACATTTTGGAAACCATTTATCATTTTCCTTCCACTTCACAATTATGTGCCACTTTGTGTTGGTCTATCACATAATATCCCAATAAAATACATTTACGTTTTTGGTTGTAACATGACAAAATGTGGAAGGTTTCAAGGGGTATGAATACTTTTTCAAGGCACTATATCTCTCTATCGGTCTTCTAAAGTGATGAATTAATTCACCTACCACTAAGGAGGCTCAGGAGCAGGGCCAAGCTTGACTTTTGCAGGACAAGTAGAGATTTGCATATCATTTCAGCTTCTTATATAACTGGATCCACTGATCTGAGCGAGAGTTTTCAATGAAAGTAAACTTTGTTTAAAATTTTCCAGGTTTGTGATAGGTTGACTTTAAAATAGAATTTTGGCCAGGCTATGGACATTCAAATAATTACTATAATTTTCTAACAAGCAGTAACCAAGCTTTAGAACAAGCTACCGACTTTCACACAGCAGGTGCACAGGTAAGAGGGAGGACAGAGTTGTCCTTTAATGATGGCTTCAATGCACTTTAGGTGTTTTTATAAATATATATATATATATATATATATATATCTATATATATATCTATATATATAGATAGATATATAGATAGATAGATATATATATATATAAGCTATTGCTGTTCAAATTGTTTTCATTGATATAAAACATTGGAACAGCTCAAAAAATTGTCTAATACATTTTATTAAGTCACCAGCTTGAAACATGCTTGCAAGTCAGGAGTTCCAACTTCAGTGGTTTGATGTTTATTACATGTCAGATTCTCAGACGTTATTAGTCACAGAATCAGCATTTTAGGGAGTCAGCAATGGCATCCAATGTATTTATTTTAGAACAAGTTTCTTGAAATTATCAATAAGTTAAAGTATATAGTATTGTGTTGCCTCCAGCAATATTTTCACCTACAAAATCAGGAGAGTAGTGAGAGAAACCATCAATAAAGAAATGTTGGTTTGCAGAGGCAAGCAAATTCTCAGACTCGTCTCACTGTTTATTCTTAAATAATTCATTCTAACACAGAAGCCTTACAATATTTTTGCATTTGTATCAACATTTTTAGGTTTCTTGCATACTTTTTAATAATTCTAAAAACTATGGAGTTGAGTCCTCCCGTGTGAGCGGCAGAAATGATTAAACCTTTTTTCTTTTATGAGATATTTGAACTATCCCTGCTCCATAGGGAAGTGGACACCAGTCTGTCTGCTATGTTAGTTTGAGGCAGTGATACTGTGGAGCTAACTGTAGGAACATTTTTGTTCAACATACACATGCAGAGCCTTTGTGCAACCACTTGTCCCAGTCTGTTTTATCTTTAGGCTGCAGATACTATGTTTACAGCATCTGTTATGATCCTCCACTATTAAACACCAAGGGATATGATCACAAACCAAAAGAACCAAATTACAGAAGTGTATGGGTGCAAACACCATTAGATGCCAGGGAATGAGAGGTTCTATGGTCAGCTAATTGAGGAATAATGGGAAATAATTTGGGTCCAATTACACTTATGCCCCGTACACACGGTCGGACTTTGTTCGGACATTCCGACAACAAAATCCTAGGATTTTTTCCGACGGATGTTGGCTCAAACTTGTTTTGCCTACACACGGTCGCACAAAGTTGTCGGAATTTCCGATCGCCAACAACGCGGTGACGTACACCACGTACGACGAGACTAGAAAAGGCCGGTTCAGAACCAAGAGTGGCACCCTTTGTGCTCCTTTTGCTAATCTCGTGTTAGTAAAAGTTTGGTGAGAGACGATTCGCGCTTTTTCAGACTCGTGGCTTTCAGATCGTTTTCTGACGTTCAGTTTGTGCTTGTGGGTTTGTATCTGCTCTTCAGTGCGTGCAGTCATTTCGTATCGGAGTTTTCTGTGTGATCTTGCCTGCTCGTTGCTGTTTTTCAGGTCGCTCTTCACAGGCCTTGCTGTTCTTCAGTGCGTTCTGTTACTTCGTTCTGAGCAGCCGACCGTTTTCTAGCCATGTTTCGTATGCGTACTCCTCGTACAGTTTGTGCTGTGAGGGGGTTTGGTGTTGGGGTCCTGACCTTGACACAAGTCCAGTCCATGAACAGGGTGAGGAGGAGTTCATGGACCAAGAATTGGTTGCTTCAGCGTGACCAGTTCTCTCATATGCCTTTGCTCCGTGAGATCCGCGAGAATAATCCTGATGATTTCAGGAACTTTCTCAGGATGACGGACCCCGTGTTTCACCGTCTGTTGGCTTCGCTGACCCCCTATATCATCAGGCAGGATACCTGCATGAGGCAAGACATCACTCTGGAGCAGAGGTTGGTCGCTACCCTGCGGTATTTGGCCACAGGGAGAAGCCTGCAGGACTTGAAGTTCTCGACAGGCATCTCCCCCCAGGCTCTTCTTTGTGGACATTTACTGCTTGTGTTTGTTTGAGCTGACCCTGACAGAAATGTGTGGAGTCCAGAAAATGTTGTGATTGTGTAACCTTATACAAAGCACTGTTGGCTGTTATTTACTAAATGCAAAGACACTTTTCACTACAAGTGCACTTGCAACTGCACTGAAACTGCACTTGTAGTGCAAAGTGGATTTCCCCTTAGGAAATAACCCCCATTTTCTCCTAAAACAACAATTACATCACCCCAAAAGTGTTGTAGTGTTGAGACAATAATCCACACATTCTTGATGAACAATCTTTTTAATACCAGCACAATCACATGTGCATTTACCAAAGGTTTTTGTGACAAACCAACATGTTTGTTGTATAACAATTTTTGTGGTGTCATTATCCAAAATCAAAATGTGCATTTTATAGAAAACAGGCCTGTGTAAAACCAACAAGAAAGACACAAATCTTGATCTTACAAAGTTCACATTTGGTAGAACTGGAAGGCTATATCAGACATGAGTATTTAGGAACTGTGTTTGATATTGCGTTCAGATGGGGTGAAATCACCCCAGGAAAAGCCAAATTTGGAAGATGCACACAAATTTCCCAATGTCAACATGTGCTAGCTGCCATCACGGGGGATCAAGGGATGTGTTTTGGGGGAGAAAGCCCTTCCTCACCGCTACTTTATTAGTGAGGAAGGTGTTGCACCCCCAAAACGCATCCATTGATCTCCCGTGATGGCAGATAGCACATGTTGGCACACTGTGTGCATCCTCCAAATTTGGCTTTGGGAAAAATCACAAAAACATTTCGCACATTGTAGCAGACAAAAGAAGAAAGTGATTTGGAGGGGCTTTAAACTCGCCCCAAAACATCAATGATGTTTTTATATTTTGGAATAACATCATTGATGTTTTGCTTGATGTTTTCCAATTGTAAATTACACCCCATGATCTCCCCGATCAGGATATGGGCACTTTCGGATGTGAAAGGATCTGGATCCACAACATCACGATCACCTAAAAAGAGAGGAACCCAAAATAAATTAGTTTTAAAAAAAATGCCGCAATCCATCTCTTATCTGAGCCTGTGGTCGCAGACACTCACCTGTTGTGGTGACTACTTCCACCACGTCTTCTTCCTCCTGCTCATCTTGTGTTGGGTGGATTTCCCTTCTTCCAGAGGGGGGGGGGGGCTCTGGTCTCCTCGGATGAGGGGTGTCCTCCGAGTCTTTTCTCCCCTATGTAAAACAAAAATGGTATAATTAGCACACAGATATTTGAGGTCAGAACTATAAAGATGAAACATTGCTTGGAAGTGGGGTACAATTGTCTATTTTAGCCGAGTTCCAAGATGTAGCTTTTTTAGTGCCCTTTGTCAAGCTGCAATACTTTACCTGTTTGGTAAAAGCTTCACAGATGTATCCCCCCCTATAGTATACACTGGAGCACCTGTGTGGCCCCCTAATAAAAATGGTGTTCTTGTGTCCCACACTAGTGCTCCAGTGTCCAGATGTGAAAACAGCTGCTCAGTGTCCTCTCCTTACACAGAATCTAGTTTGCATTTCATTCTAGTAACAAAGCCATCTACACAACACAATTCTTTGAAGACAAGTATAGGGCCTCAAAATGGTGGCCAAATGCATATGGCCTAAACAATGGTATTTTATCGTCCGAAATAACAATGTGTGATCCGAACGAATAATGTGCCCATGAACATGAAAGTTGCCATTTTAAACTGTACAACAGTTCCTAAAAGCACATGGAGCAGCAGGAACGTAATAAACACAAAAAGAATAGGAACACAGCACAACTACTTACTTTTTTGCAGCACTCTCCGGATCTTTCTGTACTGCTCATGTTCTCGTAATTTCAGGTCCGACCACCGCTTCCTGAGCTGATCTTTCGATCGTCGTACCCCGAATTTCCGGTGCAGACTCCTGACCACTTTCACCATGATCTTGGCCTTTCGGACATTGGGGTTGGGGTAAGGCCCATACTTTCCATCATAGTCGGCCTTCTTCAGGATGTCGACCATCTCCAACATCTCCCCAAAGGACATATTTGAGTCCTTTAATCTCCTTCTGGATCGGGACGTTTCAGGCTCCAGCCTTTCCTCCTCCTCCTCCTCCTCCTCGTTGCTGTACTTAGCACTATCCTGCTGTCTCTCCGCCATGTGCTCTTCCTCCACTGCGCCGAACGAAAAGGGGCGGGGAATAGACTAGAAAGAACGTCAGGGGCGGGCGAAGTTATACGCATGCGCAGTGTGTATAAATCGTAACGCGCGCGTCTTACGTACGATCTGTGAGCGGAGGAAGGAGCATCGGAGACGCTGATCGTGCTAACGAAGGTAGGATCTAAACTTGGGCCTATACTGCTTCGAAATGGAAGCCTATATTGTAACAAGATTAGGGGAGTTTGGCCTGACATTAGGGTTTGTCTTGTGTTGTGTCTTACAGAGAAAATGGATGGGTTCAACGACCACAATTTCCTGCCCCTGTTCATAGACAAGTACAGGGAGCTGCCCTGTCTGTGGCAAGTGAGACACCCCCACTATAATCACAAACAGAAGAGGCAGGCAGCGCTGGAGAAACTGCTGGAGTTGGTGAAGCCGGTGGTCCCCACAGCAACCATCCCTTATTTGAAAGTTAAAATTGGTGGCCTGAGGAGCACTTATCTTAGGGAGCGCAAGAAGGTCACAGATTCCCAGAGGTCCGGAGCTGCAACAGATGACGTTTATGTCCCCAGGCTGTGGTACTACGAGAGACTGCGATTTCTGTCAGACCACACTGAAGTCAGGGAATCCCTCTCCACCCTTCCTTCCACGCTTCCTTCCACCCCAGCTGAGGCTTCCGATGTCCAACCTGGGCCTTCCAGCCAGGAAGAAGTGGAGGAGCCCTGCTGGAGTCAGGTATAGAATTCTTCTACAGATTTCTGGTCAAAAAATAAATGATGTTTATTAGATGTTATTATTGATCACTAATTGCTGATTAAAAAAAGTGCTTTACATATCAATAGACAGTAGTGGGCACCCAAAATTGGGACAAGAATGAAAACTGCTGGGCTCAGAAGGATAGTCTGTTATATTTGTTAACATTCAATTTGCAGCAGTCAGGAGGTGTAAATTGTGTGTGATTGATGAATAAAAAACTAAAACTATGTCCCTTTTTCATACACAGGAAGACCTCAGCCAGGAGGAGGCTGTGGAATGTGGCAGTCAGGAGGAGGCGGGGATTATTAGTGTCAGCCAGGAGGAGGCGGGGATTAGTGGCAGCCAGGAGGAGGCGGGGCTAAGTGTCAGCCAAGAGAAGCCAGGGACAAGTCGCAGCCTGACTGAGTCTCAGGTCCCTCCCCTCCGCCTGCCATATAAACGAGCCAGGAAGGCCACTCCGAGTCCCGTGCAGGATTCAGCGTACAGGCTGATCCAGGAGGCTTCGGCGTCCCTCCGAGCCTTCCCCAGTCCTAAAGAGGCCTTTGCCTGCATGGCTGCCACAAAATTGCAGGGCATGCAGGAGGGTCAACGCAAGATCTCTGAGGACCTGATTTATAAAGTCCTTCGTAAGGGGTTGAGTGGAGAACTGACACACAAGACGGATGTCATTGAGAGGGACGATCCTCCTCCTCCTCCTCCTCCTCCTGCTGCCACAATTCCACCACCACAGCCAAAGCCTGTAAGGAAGCGTGGAAAGAAGACCAAAGAGTGATGGCCCTGGGTTCAGTCTGGTCTGACAGAAGATGCAGTCTCTCGTATGACCACAGCCTGGGGACACAGATGTCATCTGCTGCTTTCCGGATCTCTGGGACTTCTGGACCAGACTGCCCTCCCTTAGATAAGGACTCCTCAGGCCACCAATTTTGCTTTTAAATAATTGATGTGTGCCCTGGGGGTCCAAGGCTTCGCCCACTTCTGCAGTTTCTCCAGCGTTGCCTCCCTCTTTGTTTATAGTTGTGAGCCCTTAATAAAATTTTTTAGGGAAATTCTACTCTCCTATGTGTGTTTTCATCCAAAAAGGACAGTTTGTTGGTGAGGATTCAGGTACATTTCTAAAGTACAATGTGAAATTAACAAGGGACAACAACACCAAACAATCTCCTACAGATTAAATAGAACAACATATTAGTGGTGTTGTGGGAACTTGTCACCAAAAACACACACAAACATTTTCGGGAGTACAAATCAAAATCACCAAAAAAAAAAAATAAATAAAAAAGAGAAACACAAAAAAAGAATCTACATTAAAGTCCAAAAATAAAAAAAAATGTTGTTGTCAGATGTGAGAAATCTAAATATATTGAGGGAATCCCGATAAATAGTAACGAAATAAGTTTGTGAGAAGTGTGTGTGAATATGAGCATCAAAACTACTTAATTCTTGTCACATTATAAAGAAGAAGAGAGTGCGTTGTATTAAACCATTTTGAACATTGCAGCGTGACGAAAGTGCTGTATCCATTCCGAACGCTACGTTTACCAGAACGAGCTGTCCCGTGTCGGAATTTCTTCTGAGCATGCGTGGCACTTTGTGCGTCGGAACAGGCCACACACGGTCGGAATTGACGCGATCGGATTTTGTTGTCGGAAAATTTTATCTCCTGCTGTCCAACTTTGTGTGTCGGAAAATCCGATGGAAAATGTCCAATGGAGCCCACACACGGTCGGATTTTCCGACAACACGCTCCGATCGGACAATGTCCATCGGAAAATCCGACCGTGTGTACGGGGCATTACAGTATATGGGCGCATTATTACCAGTTTACCGCACACTGCTTGATGCTTTAACATGTATTAATTATGATATGGCAAATTAGTGCAATTTGGACTAAGTACAGTACAGCTTCTATGCCAAATGCAGAACAAAGGGAAACTATAATGATTTAATTTTAATATTATTTTTTAAAGTTATGTGTTCAATGTTTGTTTTCAAAATAAACATTTTGTGCATGACAGAGGATTCCCAGAGCACTATGAGTTAGCTATTGATTATAAATGTCAGTTTTGTTTTGTGCCTTGTGGCTGCTTTTTTCTGATTGAAATTTCTGACTGAAGTGCCTAATAATATTAATCATTTGCTTCTTTATATAATTTGGAGCTAGAGTTACAGATAGAGACATACATTATACTGTTGGTTAAAAAGATAAAATATACTTTATTAATACTCGGTATCTCTGTATATTTTTTGTATTTTCTTAAAGCCCAACTTCGGGCAAATTTTTTTTCCCCAATGCAATGGGGCTGTGCCTGCACTGCGTGGGTCAACTGCTTATTTTTTTCTAGGGGTGAGAACAAAGTTCATACTCACTTAGATTCTCTGAAAAACCGCGCTCCCCCACGGTCCAGCAGAGTTTAGTTCCTGTCTATGGAGCATGCTGACGCGGGGAACAGTCGATTTTCAAGACCAGCGGAGCATGGGGGTGCCTGACCGGTCTTGTGCGGGGAGGATTGGTAGGTCAGGTAAGTGTATTTCTACTGTCCTCTCCCCTGAAAAAAAAATGACCAGTTAACCTGTGCAGTTTGGGTACAGCCCCACTACATGGGGGGGGGGAATTGCTTGGAGTTCTGCTTGAAGTTTTTTTATGTCCTATGTGTTATTTTCTTAGCCCTGATCATAATAAATAGAGAAACTTTTATCTACAAACATTTTCCTCAAACTGGCCTTACTTTTCCATGCAATAATCAAGTCACCATTGTTACGCTGGCCATAGATGAGTCAGTTTTTTCATTCTGCCCATGGGTTGAAGGAAAAAAACTGATCCGATTCCTCCATCCACACATTTGAGGTGGATGGTGGAATCATCCTTGCTTAGTCTTTATATTCTGACAGCGGAGAGAGACTTCCCTGCTGTCACAATACACAGATCAGCACTGCAGGCTATAGCGGCTTGATCCAGCAGGTAAAATCCAACAGGGTGAGTGAACAGAAGTTGATCAGTAGATCAGCTTCTGTTCTACCACAGTGGCCATACATGGGTCAAAATTTGGCTGGTCCTTGCTGAACCAACCAAAATTTGATTTATGTATGGGCAGCTTTAAATCATGCCTAAGGTACCTCAGTCTAACACTGAAGCTTGTGTTAAAATCTCAAACATCCAAAAAAAAAAAAAAAAAATCTCAAACATCCCCAGCTATGTTCTTGGGTTTACTGCAGAATGTTTTTGGTGACATACTAACAAAGAATGTTGCAAGTCTACAGAGATGCAGAATTTGATCTTTATACAACCATGGAACAGATCACATGAATAAAGCAGACAGAACCTCTAGCAGTCTATATAGGAGAATTTGGTGCATATACAAAACAGAAGCATGTAAGCATCTGTAATGTATATAAAAATATTGGAGGGGATGGCTTTCTTCTCAAAAAAGAGTTTTGGGTTAAAATAAAAAAATATATTTTTTAAATTGTTGTTTCCACTTTATTCTCTGGTCCACACGTGTAGTCATTATTGAAGAAAAAGGTTGGAACTTTGAGTGAAGCATGCATTTAGGCAGCAACATTGCGCTGTATAGGTTTGATAATTTAAAAATTTATGAATATTACACAATTATATACATAAAAGGAACAGTTATTCGCAATTCATAATCAATCTCAGTTAATTAATTCGTATTGACATATTGCACATAGGGAGGTTAATCAAATGTAATACTAAAACAATAGGCACAGAGTATGTGAAACTGCATTGATTAAACATGATTGTGGCATCTGAAGCTCGACTCGTTTCGTGGCTACATGGCCACTCATCAGGAGCTGATGTGGATTAGATGTCTAAAAAAGAGAGATATTAAACCAAACAATGAGTCAGGCTTGCATAAGAAGGGGGGAAGAAAAGATAGAACCATCCACCTATACTTACGAGCCGATTGATAATGAAAAGTGTGACGGTGAACACTGGGGTGGCTGAGAACATCATCTGGCATGGGAGCTGAGGCGGCACACCATATGCTGAAGCAGGGAAGCGTGAAAAAGTGGGTGTGACTAATAGGGTGGTCCTCACCAAACAATCAATGGTAGTGTGTATTTAATCACCTATACAATCTGTAGATAAACATAAAATTCAATATATTAGTGTTTTTGTTGGATTGATGGTGGGTAATTGACCCTGTGTTTAGACTGTGAAGTAATGAGGGATGAATGTTATGTAGATTGAATTTGTGATTCTACAGCAACTTGGGTGTGTGATGTCAAACTGTGTTGCAAGCAATGTGAATGCTCCAACATTGTAGGAGCTGCCGTGTGTGAGTGAACAAAACAGAAAAACATCACAAAATGTGCAATGGAAAAAAGTAGAAAAAAGTGTACTGTAAGAGTTACCTTAGTATGCTGAATACTAAGTCATTAATGGGTGAAAAAAGAATAGGAAAGTCACCATTAACAAATGCCTTACCGGAGACTTGATCTTGCTTAGGCCCCCAGTTGGGCAACACTGACACAAAGTCACTGCGTATCTAAATATATCTTCCATAGCTATGGTCTTCATTTTGATTCATAGCCATAAAAATAACTCTTATGATTGAAATGTCAGTCGGGTCATTAGCTTCAACTTTTCTGAATGTTACCATGAAATATGCTTGACACATCCCTGAGCGTCACCAAGGTTCAGAGCTATTCTGTGCAGAATCAAAGACCTCACACGCCAAATGTTTCTGACTATGTTTGAGTCACCCTGTCGGATGTGCTCACTGTCATTCAGTTCCTGCTGATATATTCAGACAAGAAAATATTTCACCTTAGTTAAAAAAAAAAACATCTATATGGTTTTTATTGGGAAGACCTCAGAGTACTGTCAGCAAACTCAGGGATGTTTGACATATTGCATACTGTCACCAGTAGTTTAACGTACGAAGGCCATAGCTGTGACACAGTGAGAACATTAGGCCAAACAATGTGTATCTCAGATTTACAGAAAAATAAATCCTTGTACAGCTTGTTTATTTAGCTGGTGTATTTTTAAAGTAGAAATATTCCACCAGTTGAGCTTTCAATTACAAACACCAATCAGAGTCAGCAGTAATTGATGGTCTTTGTTGTAAATAAAGCATGGCTACAACCTGTCCCCACACTGCCTCAACAAATAGTGAGCACCTCTTAGTAAAAATGGCTTCAGCTTGGTCTCCTACCCAGGTGGGAACCCCCTAACTTGTTTGCCCAATAGGGGCTTAATCGCAGAGGCTTCTATGATTAAGCCCCTACTGGGCAAAATATGTTAAAGGGGGTTCTCTCTGGGTAGGAGACCAAGCTGAAACCATTTTTTACTAAGAGGAGCTCACTATATGCCGTGGCAGTGTTCGGACAGATGCCATTCTGATGAGCTGGTATCACCACAACCAGCACCTACAAATATTGTGGCCAGTTGGCTAGGATAACAGATTGGGGTATTTGAGTGGTATCAATTTTATTTGGCTTTTGGTGTACCACGAAAACATGGCTGTTAGAATTCTTTTACTGTTATCTGGTGTTATGATACCCTCAGAATCCCCGAATACCAGGTCTTCCAGAACGCCTCGCAGAATCCCGGCAAGGATTGCCATAATCCCTTCCAAGACTTCCAGGGGTAGTCCGTTTGTAACATTTACAGAAGGAAGCGAAGCAATCTGCAATAGATTAGGTTATCCTAGATAATGGCCACATTTGACAGATATGGGCTTTCCAAGCATGTGTCGTAGTGTCATTTCATACTTGAGATTAAAATAGGCCAAACAATTGGCAGAGAAAGTCTAAAAGAAAAGACATTGTCTATTAGCTCTGAAAAGTCTGTTACCTGTATCTACTGATAAGGTTATTTTGCTATTATATTACTGTAACTGTAAAGACTGCACACCAGGGGTCAGTTTTAATTAGGATTCACGAGGAGTATTTTTTGGAGGAATTCACTAATGAAACTGACATTTGTTGAGTGATTATTTGGAAGTTCTGAGATCAAGTGGCACGCAGTATCTCACAGTTTGGATCCAGTATCTTTTTAGAAGATGTTAGGAAATAATTACAGCAAATATCTGGGAAAGTTTAAATAACCTTTTAACTTGATTAAGTCATTAGTTGAGTTGCTAATTTATGAGCTTAGAGGGCTATGAATAAATTATTAATTGCAATTAAAGTTTGGCCACGATTCAGAAGTCATCTTGAATCTTCTGTGGAAGGGATCAAATAATTTACTTTGATGTGAATTTTAAACATTTATTTCAGATTTAAAGGTAATAGTTTTAGACTTTGTTGTAAATTATTGCCTGGTCTAAATCCACACCCATGAAATCTATGGTAATGGACTTTATTTTCAAGGTCACTGCAGAATAAGGGAATTAATAGCAGCACTCTACATGTCTTTCCGATCTGTATGTGATATGTCAGTGTAAAGGGGTTGTGACTGCTTATCATCTTTTACCCAGAAATAGGTGTCACTAGGGCTCTTGCATATGGATGTCAAAAACACGTTGTTAGACATATTTTTTTTTTTTTTTACTGATCTATGGGACAGATCACACCATGAATCGCACAGAAACTTGCTGTGCTCCTGTGCAATTTTACATACGGTCCGGGATTCAGGTCATTCATTTGAAATTGTGCTGGACTGCACCAAAGGTAGTGCATGCACTACTTTATAAAATGCACAGCAACCGGATCCCATGGTACTACTGTACCATATGACCTGGTGCAGGGAAGCACAGTGCGTGTGCAACCTGCATTTGGGGTGTCATTGAGTTAACAATGTACAGCTGCTGCAGATCGCAACTGCACTGCATTTTTTTTCTTCACTGTGTCATGTATGATCCAGTCTTCAGCTGGTGGTGGCTGCAGCACCCAACATCTTAAGCCCCATACACACTATCAGTTTTTCTGCTGAGTTCTTCCTTCAGATTTACCAAAACCATGTAGTGCAAGGGCCTGCCTGATTGCATACACATTGAAACCTCCTAAGGTTTGACCTCATATTATATGGTTTTGGAAAATCTCAGCAGAAAAACTGATAGTGTGTATGGGGCTTTAGAGCTTTTTCCAGGAACTTTTGCAATGGGAATATTGACAGTTTGCATGGCGTTTTGAACACGGTGCACAAAACACACACGGAACGCAGCAGCCCATTGTTTTTAAAGGGTCTGTAGACATAGGTGTGTAAACTAGCGTTGCATTAAGATCAGCAAAAAAAAAAAAATTCCAAAATTTGTGTTGTTGGTCAGTATTTTACACACTTATACACTTATATTACATCCCCTTGACAAAAAAAAACTGGAAGAATTTTATGTATGTATATGTGCATTTACAGTACGTGTTCACAAACAAGTATATATGCATGTACTATACAGCTCATCCTCGTGTTTTTTTTTATGCAGGAAATTTCTACCAGGAATATTTCATGTTAATACATCAGTATCATGTGCAGGAACCCTTAAAGTGAATAAGCAGTATATAGTGTAGGTTTATAGGGTAAACGTGACCTTACATAAATTATACTTATTTCCATTTATAAAGACTTTACTAGTGTCTAAAAAAAGTGATACTCGCAGTACCTTGTAAGAGAAGAGCCATTGTATTCACCTCTTCAGTGGCTCCTCCCTTCTGTTTCAGTGTTGTAGGCTCTGTCAGTGTCTTCAGCATTCAACACTAATAGGAGCGTTAGATGTCCCTGTTCCCCTCCACTCTGTGTGGTTCCATTCAATGGCCCATACATCACTGCTGAGTAGAGTACTGATATAGAGGTAGGATGATGGAGCTGCAATGCACAGTGGGAGACTTGGTCCTCCAATGCTCCTGGAAGTATCAAATACCAAAGACACTGATGGAAGCTGCAGTGCTGCAGTGTAGGAGTCAGGGCCTACATAATGGCTTGTATCCTGCAGGGTAGTGTGGGTACCATTTTTTAAGAGATTGACAGAGTCACTTTGAGGTTGATTTACTAAAACTGGAGAGTGCAATATCTGATGCAGCTGTGTATAGTAACCAAACAACTTCAACTTGTTCAATTAAGCTTTGACCTGGAAGCTGATTGGTTTCTATGTAGAGCTGCACCAGATTTTGTACTCTCCAGTTTTCGTAAACTAACCCCTTTAAGTCCATGCATTACAATAAATACCGTGCATACAGCCAGGGCCAGATTAGGAACATCATGGGTCTGGTGCTGAGGATTTTGGTGGGGCTTTTTATAAAAAAATAAAAATGCAAACAATTTTTTTTTTTTATAACAAATTAAATTAAATAGAGAGAGGGAGGGTGAGAAAGAGACAAAGGGGATGAGAGAGGGGTGAGGGGTAAGGGAGGGAGGAGGAGAGAGAAGATGCGCATGAGTATGCATTGGAGTGACAGCAACAAAGCCCGGCCAAGGCAAGTGACTGAAGGCACAGTGGAAGTGAATGGGACCCGCCAGATTGATCACAGCGCAGACCTGGAGGGCTCAGTTTGACAGGTAAGTGTGCCCTAATGTGCTAATATGCTGTGCATACTTGTACATTATGGCTTAACCAACCTCAGGGCCTCTAAAAAGTAGTGATGTTAGCAAAGTTTACTACCTCTTTAATATCACAGGATCCCAAGAGCCCCCTACTGACCCGGTGGCTCTTTGGCAGTACCCAAGTGCATAGTTGCCAACATTTCAAAAATATTTTCAGGGACACTTTTTTTTACCAGTGGTATATTTAGAGTAGCTGACATCCACTATGTTCCTCTAAACATCACAATAGTAATAACAAAGTTAAATGAGTACTAATAATGGACAGAACAAATATGAGGACTGAGAAGATTTCCTTTAGTTTAACTAACAAAAGTGTGCCCATTCTAGAGCTGGTAACATTGAGGATATTCAATATAATTTTAAAAGAACTGTTTTTGTGGGTAAGAGGCACAGGGGAGGAGTATGAATGGTATAAAATTGGGAAGTATGTGCAGGTGAGGGAGAGGAATGTGGAGGGTATAACAGTGGGCACTATGTACAGGAGAGGAGTGTGGAGGGTATGGCAGTATGTACAGGAGAGGAGTGTGGGGGTTATTACAGTGAGCAGTATGCACAGCAGAGGAGTGTGGAGGGTATGACAGTGGGCAGTATGTACAGGAGAGGAGTGTGGAGGGTAATACAGTGAGCAGTATGTACAGGAGACGAGTGTGGAGTTTATGAAAGTGGGCAGTATATACAGGAGAGGAGTGTGAACGGTATGATAGTGGGCAGTATGTACAGGAGAGGAGTGTGGAGGGTATGACAGTGGGCAAGATGTACAGGAGAGGAGTGTGAACGGTATGATAGTGGGCAGTATGCAGAGGAGAGGAGTGTGGAGGGTATGACAGCCGGCACTATATACAGTAGAGGAGTTTATGAAAGTGGGCAGTATGTACAGGAGAGGAGTGTGAAGGGTATGACAGTGGGGAGTATGTACAGGACAGGAATGTGGAGGGTATAATGGAATCAGTATGTACAGGAGAGGAGTGTGGAGGGTATGACAGTGAGCAGTATGTACAGGAGAGGAGTGTGGATGGTATGATAATGAGCAGTATGTACAGGAGACGAGTGTGGAGGGTAAGACTGTGAGCAGTATGTACAGGAGACGAGTGTGGAGGGTAAGACAGTGGGCAGTATGTACAGGAGAGGAATGTGGAGGGTATAATGGAGGCAGTATGTACAGGAGAGGAGTGTGGAGGGTATGACAGTGAGCAGTATGTACAGGAGAGGAGTGTGGACGGTATGATACTGAGCAGTATGTACAGGAGACGAGTGTGGAGTTTATGAAAGTGGGCAGTATGTACAGGAGAGGAGTGTGAAGGGTATGACAGCCCGCACTATGTGCAGTAGAGGAGTTTATGACAGTGGGCAGTATTTACAGGAGAGCAGTGTGAAGGATATGACAGTGGGCAGTATGTATAGGACAGGAATGTGGAGGGTATAATGGAGGCAGTATGTACAGGAGAGGAGTGTGGACGGTATGATACTGAGCAGTATGTACAGGAGACGAATGTGGAGGGTAAGACATTGAGCAGTATGTACAGGAGACGAGTGTGTAGGGTAAGACAGTGAGCAGTATGTACAGGAGACGAGTGTGGACTGTGGAGGGTAAGGCAGTGGGCAGTATGTACAGGAGAGGAATGTGGAGGGTATAATAGAGGCAGTATATACAGGAGAGGAGTGTGGAGGGTATGACAGTGAGCAGTATGTACAGGAGAGGAGTGTGGACGGTATGATACTGAGCAGTATGTACAAGAGGCGAGTGTGGAGGGTAAGACAGTGGGCAGTATGTACAGGAGAGAAGTGTTGAGGGTATAATGGAGACAGTATGTACAAGAGAGGAGTGTGGAGGGTATAACAGTGAGCAGTATGTACAGGAGAGAAAAAAACTAGAAAAAAATGCCATATGAAAAATGCTGATAATAGTGTTTTTGTGCCAGATTGTAGTAGTGTTTTAGTAGCTTTTAGAAGCTTTTAGGAGCATTAGTGTTTTATTAGCATTTTTACAGTACACAAAGAAAAAAAAATGCTTGGAAAAAGCTGTTAGGAGTGTTTTAGTAGCATTTAGGAGTGTTTTGGTGTTTTTTTCTGCTGGGAAAATGCTCCCAAAAACTCTACAAAAACATTTTTTTTCTGCACCTAAATGCTGAATTTGGAAACATGCTTCTAGCATAAAATGGTGTGCCTGGACACATAGGATAACACTATTAGATTCTAGGAGCAGAAAAGAAAATGCTCATAATAACTTCTAGGAGCCTAGAAAAACGCTAGTGTGCATGGAGCCTTAGCAGACCAAGCTATCCAGCAAAAGTAGCAGCTAGAGGGTTGCAACAAACCATTTACCGATGATTAGGGTGCTTACAAGGTTTAGCTTTTAATCATTTATGTAAAACCTTTATCCCAAAAGGAAAAACAAACTGTTGCTGTAACTGCTTAAAGTAGAGCTAAAGGCAAAACGTGTTTTTTTTTTCATTTTGTATAGAGTAAGAAAGGGTTATAAATCTTGTTAGTTTTTTTTTGCCATCTATGACCCTTTGGGGAGATTCCCCTTCACTTCATATCCCATAGCCAAACAGAAAGTTAGAGAAAATCCCTCCAAAGTGAGGGAATCCCTAGTTGTCAGCAGAACTAAAAAAAAAAAAAAAAAAAAGTCTAAAAAAAGAAAACAAATGCAGCCAGCACATCTAAGGACTAGTAAGCTGCAATATATTTTATTTTTGTTTTAGGGTTTAATAGCACTCTTGTTTATTTAACAGACTAAAGGGAAAATATATAGAAACACTTGTTTAGGGTTTTCAAACACTGTAATGCCCCGTACACACGGTCGGACTTTGTTCGGACATTCCGACAACAAAATCCTAGGATTTTTTCCGACGGATGTTGGCTCAAACTTGTCTTGCATACACACGGTCACACAAAGTTGTCGGAAAATCCGATCGTTTTAAACGCGGTGACGTAAAACATGTACGTCGGGACTATAAACGGGGCAGTGGCCAATAGCTTTCATCTCTTTATTTATTCTGAGCATGCGTGGCACTTTGTCCGTCGGATTTGTGTACACACGATCGGAATTTCCGACAACGGATTTTGTTGTCGGAAAATTTTATCTCCTGCTCTCCAACTTTGTGTGTTGGAAAATCCGATGGAAAATGTCCGATGGAGCCCACACACGGTCGGAATTTCCGACAACACGCTCCGATCGGACATTTTCCATCGGAAAATCCGACCGTGTGTACGGGGCAATAATGCTTAACCTGCTACCTCACAGTTACAGCGGAACTTTAGGCAAACAGCTGAACACAGGTTTTTATAGACAGAAAATACAGGATGGATTATGAAGTTCATAAAAATTAAAAAATGCTTGTTGTTTATTGCTTTTTTTCTCATCAGTTTCTTGAACATCTTATGACAGATTTCCTTTTGCTGACACCTGCAACACAAGTATGCAAAAGGTGTCACAAAATGTCTCAAATATATCTCAAATGCAGGTAACACAAGCCCTTAGAAACTCTCTTTACAGACCTTTTCTTACATCTGTTAGTGAAAGATAAATATATGAAAATCTGCGTTGGTGGCATATCATGAAAAAAGGATGAAGAAGTTATTTCTATGGAAATTATGGGAATTATCCCCCTTGTACTAGAGTTATGCTTGTTTTCCAAAGTGGAGGTTTCATTTGCATTGCAGTCAGTTCAAATTATTAAGAACACTCTATTCTAGTTACTGTTTTCTTTGTTGGCTGAATGGATGAAATTACTCATATGTGATTGCGAGTCCTTGGCCAATGGCTGTCTATCCCATGTTTGAGGTTATAGTGCAGAAAATCAGTTGAAGTAAAAAATATTTGTATAGCCTTATGCATTTCTATCAGAGATGGATAAGTGAAACTTTTTTTTTGTTTTTCTGAAGTCTAGAAGAACCAAGCTCCACCCAGGAAGTACAGGAAGAAAAGCAGCATGAACAGCAGATAGGTAGGAGAACCAGGGAAGACCTGTTATACATTGCCCCTAGGACTTCAGTTAGGGTTAATGGCCTTGAGTCTTCCCCCTTTAGACTCTGTTGGGGCACTAGGCAGGGGTGCCCTTAGTCTCCCCTGCTTTTTGCCATTGCTATAGAGCCTCTGACAAAACCATAAAAAAAAAAAAACCATTAGAGCAGATCCCCATACACTTCATGGAATAGAAAGCAGTCTGTGTTGATAGTTCACTTGATCTAGGGGTTGCAGCTTCCTTTAATGACCACTGGGAAATGGACTGGAATCTATAGAAAGTAGAAGAAAGGAGAGCGCACAGCCGCCCTAGTGTAATAAGGTTTATTGTGAAACATAAATCCAATAAGTTGCACTCACAGCAGAAGACTTGATAATTGCCTGGTGGACACAACTAAACCTCCTCTCACGGCCTGCCCCTTGGGATGTCACCCAATGGAGTGGAGAACGAGCAGGGGATGAAGATAAGAAAGTCCAGGCTGCAGCTTCCTGCTGTATAACATGTTTCGGAGGCGCGGCCTACTTATTCAGGTCCCATGCCCGCCTCCGAAACATGTTGTCGTAGCAACCCTCCTAGCAGACGACTTGCCTGTCTTTTCCTTCATATCACAGCCGGGACTGACGTCACCGCATCGCCGGTTGGTCCGCGTGCAGATGGGACTTTCTCATTTTCATCCCCTGCTCATTCTCCACTCCATCGGGTGACATCCCAAGGGGCAGGCTGTGAGAGGAGAAGGCTCAGTTGTATTCATCAGGCAATTATCAAGTCTTCTGCTGTGAGTGGAACTTATTGGTTTTATGTTTCACAATAAACTTTATTACACTAGGGTGGCTGTACACTCTCCTTTCTTCTACTTTCTATAGAGCCTCTGGTCTGTCTCCTGTGGACCTCCGTAGAGGTTACGGGTCTGGTTAGAAGTGACACAGAGGAAAAGATTGCGCTATATGCGGACAATGTTCTTCTGTTATTAACCAATATCCATTCATCTCTCCTGGCGGTAATGAAATATGTTGATGAATTTGGCAGGTTCTCAGGACTGGGTATAAATTGGGATAAATCAATACTCTTGCCACTAAACCCTTTGCCAGATTCCTTACCATTTACATTGTCCAACCTTCAGGTAGTCTTCTCTATAAAGTACTTGGGCATAACTACTGTATGTCTGCTCTTCACCAGGCGTACATTTCAGGCAATATAGCTCTACTACTTTCTAGATTCTAAATCCAAAGTAAAACGTGGAGTAAGTTACCTCTATCCATAGTAGGTCATATTAACCTACTTAAGATGATTTGGATACCTCAGCTTCTGTATTTTCAATAGAATTCCCCTGTTTGGATACCCCTGCAGATTTTTACCAAGATTAAAAGCATATTTAAAGACTTAATGTGGTGAATGAAAGACACTCGTATAAAACTGGAAATATTGCAATATCCCAAGGATACCCAATCCAAAGATATATTTTCTAGTGGCCCAACTACAGCATTTTGCGGGATAAGACTATGAGTCACCATCCTGTGCTGTGTTTTGTTTATTTTCCCATGTGTTTTGGGGTTGGCCACCATTGCATCTACTGGAGGGGATAATGGGGGGGGGGGATTTTTTGCCCTACCAGATATACTCCTATCTGGGGAAATGATAGGCTCCCTGAGTTATCTATTTTCCAAGGCTTGGGATGGGAGAAAGCAGGGGCAACCACTGTAGTCCAACTATATGAGAATGGCCATCCTAAAACCTATGAGCAGCTGAGCACAGAGTACCCCTTACTCAGTTTTCCTCAGTTGAAGTATCTTTTTCTCCCACCCCTGCCTTGGATAGAATAGTGCAAGCAAAGTCAACTAAGGTACTCATCTCTGTAACATATACGGTCCTAATAGACACGTTTTTATTGAGGTTTCCAATTTGTTCCAAGGCAGGATGTGAACAGGATACTGGTCCTATCTCTGAGGAGGTTTGGGAAGAGATTCTTCAGTCCCTCCCTCCTGCCTCTCTCTCTCCGCCACACAGATTGACCCAGATTTTTATTCTCCACAGGGTATATAGAACCCCGGAATTTTTGCATTCCATAGGCCTAAAATCTGATCCAGCCTGTGCCAGATGTGGCAATCCAGGTACTCTTTTGCCACGTACACACAATCGGACCTCTCGTTGGAAAAATATATGGTGGCTTTTCCGACTTGATTCCGCTCAAGTTTGCCTTGCATACACATGGTCACACAAAAGTTCGCTGAACTTACGACCGTCAAGAACGCGGTGAAGTACAACGATGAGCCGAGAAAATAAAGTTCAATGCTTCCGAGCATGCGTCGAATTGTTTCCAAGCATGCGTAGGAATTTTGCGCGTCGGAATTGCCACAGACGATCGCATTTTCGCACAGGCACTTTTTCCGACCGAAAAATTAAGAACATGCCCCCAATCTTTTGCTGGCTGGAATTCGGCCAGTAAAAGTCCGAAGGAGCATACACACGGTCGCATTTTCCGACGAAAAACTCTCATCCGTCTTTTGCGGGCTGAAATTCCGATCGTGTGCGCGGCATAATAAATCTTTTGGCACGGTGCCCCAAACTCCAGAGATATTGGGAGAAGGTGGTTGGCACGCTTAATGGGCTCCTCGATGTAAATATTCTTGTTGGGACACTTATATGTCTATTGAGCTATTTTGATCCTACTCTTTATACTCCCTCTATTTCAAATACTATTTTGCATTCTCTTTTTGTGGCCCGCAGATAAATTGCCTTTAAGTGGACCTCTCCCTATCCTTCTTCTTTGTCTGATTGGATTTTTGATCTTAATAGGCTTATTACTCTTGAAAAACACACATATTTTTTAAGAGCTCAATGAGGAAGTTTGATATCATCTTGTCACAATGCATTGAGTCTATGTCCCTGTTAGTGAAGTAGGCCAATTTGAATTATAAATTATAAATATTCTCGTTTATATAAGTGGGTTTTCCTTTTTTTTTCTATGTGTTTTTTGAAGTTTTGTGTAAAGTAGTTGGTGTGCTATGTCTGTATTTTTTTCCCAGATTAAAAATATAATTAAATAAAATCTGAAAAAAAAAAACCATACAGGAGAAAGGACAACGGGAAATTGAAACCTCAACAAAAGGACACAGTAAGCAGAGCTCACCAGCCAACCTCCCGATGGTCAACTGTAACACAGATGGAGAAGGTGGTCTGCTGACCACCGGTTGGGTGGTTGGTTGACCTCTAGGGTGAATTACAAACCAGATACCAATTTAAATTGTTATTTGCAGCCCTGAAATGGTTCTTTGTCCAACAGAAGGAAATAGCATCAGTGAGGGTGAGCTTGGATCCAATGGGAATCAGGACTCGTATCTTCATGGGCCATTGAGCAAACAAAAGTAGAAAACCATTTTCCTTGTCAAAAGAAGTTTATTGAGTATACAATGTTATAAAGATACATAAAGTAAGTTTACAAGGATCTATAAAGTAAGCTCATTGTTTTACAGTAGGGTTTATATAGGTAAATATCATGAAATTTCAAATATTAAACATTGGGTTCACGTAAACCTAAATTAAAGATATATATCATTTCCTTAGTTACTTTTGTAGGTATTTAAATGATTTATACCTACTATACATATTTTTTACAAGTAGAGTGTATATAGGTCAAATAAATTCTGATAATGAGCTTTAATCGTAAGGTGAAGAAAAGGAAAGAGAAAGAAGAAAAAGGGTTGAAAGGTAGAGGTATGGTCTACAAGGTTGTCCCGCTCGTCAGTTTATTATTCTTTTTAGTTCTCTTTGAAGCCTTAGAATGGGTGTCACTGTAAGTCATTTAATCTGTTACCATGGCAACAGGACAGAGTCATTGAAGTTTGACAGGAACTGTTGTTTTATCCAAGGATGCCAAAGTTTTTCAAATTTTGGAATTTGATTTTGATCGATGGCTACCATCTTAGCATGGGACATTGTATTATTCATTCTGTGAATTGTTTCTGCTAGTACCAATGTAGGAGATTTCCATGCCTTGGCCACTGTTTGTTTTGCAGCCGTTATTAGTTGGATCATAAGTTTGAATTGAGAGAGTGTTAACCATTCCGGTTTTAGATTAAGTAAAGTTAAATATGGATCTGGTTGTATTATTTTTTTAAATATTTTAGATGCAATCACGAAGACTTCCTTCCAGAAGGTTTGGATTACTGGGCACGTCCACCATATGTGTAAATATGTGCCTATTTCTGGGCATCCTCGAAAACAAAGAGCTGAGGTATTAGGTGAATATTTTGCCACTCTAGCGGGCACAAGGTACCAGCGAGTTAGGACTTTATAATTTGTCTCCAGTGCTAAGATGTTGGGTGAAGATGACTTAGATGTGAGCCATATGTTAGACCAGTCCGTGTCTTCTAAAGTTCGTCCCAGGTCCTCCTCCCACCTCTGAACGTAAGAGGGTCTATTAAGATTTGCTACTCCATATAATTGATTATAAAGTGATGAAATTGTACCTTTAGCAAATGGATCTTTTGTACAGATTGATTCAAAAATGGATAATTGGGATAATGATGTATCCCCCTTTAGGAATGGTGTATAGAAATTTTTGATTTGGAGATATCTAAATATCTCAGAGTTTGGTAGATCATATTTTTCTCTAAGCAATGGGAATGAAAGGAATGATTTAGATGCTATGAAGTCATTTAGTTTCTGAATGCCTGATGTTGTCCAAGCTTTAAAAGAATTTGGGTAGATCCATGCCGGATAAAAGGCCGGATTTCTGATAAAAGAAAGGAGAGGATTGTGTGGAGATTGTAACTGATATTTGGTTTTTAGTTTATCCCAGAGAGATAAGAAGTGTTTAGTTATGGGATTATGAATTTTAAAGCGGTCTTTAGGATCAAGCCATAATAAATTTGATATTAATAGAGGGTCATTTTCTGAAGCCTCTATAAATACCCATAATGGGATTTCCTGTTTTGCATGGTATTTGGACAGACTGGCCAAATGTGCTGCTCTGTAGTAGTTAGTAAAATTAGGGTATCCCAGGCCTCCTTTATTTTTGGGAAGATGTAGTGTGTGTATAGGTATATGTGGTTTAGAAGAGCCCCATATAAACGAAGTTGCTCT
Source organism: Aquarana catesbeiana (assembly GCF_042186555.1). Taxonomy (NCBI): domain Eukaryota; kingdom Metazoa; phylum Chordata; class Amphibia; order Anura; family Ranidae; genus Aquarana; species Aquarana catesbeiana. The sequence goes on from NC_133324.1 coordinate 881,470,062, forward strand.
TTTTTGTACTATTCTCAAAAAATAGGAAGGAATTGGAATAGGGAGGACTCTGAATAGATAAAGCAATTTGGGTAGAATAGTCATTTTGATTGCATTAATCTTCCCTATCCAGGATAAAGGAAGTTGCGACCATTGTTTTATTAGATTTGTGGTCTGTCTTAATACAGGAGGATAATTGGTTGAGAATAAGTCAGAATGAGATGCTGTTAAATGAATTCCAAGATATGGGATTGATTTTTCTGCCCATGTGAATGGGAGTGCAGCCCTAGCCGGGATCAATTCCATGTTTGTGAGTGAAATATTAAGCACTAGGCATTTCTTAGGATTAATCATAAGGCCGGATAGGGCTGCAAATCCATCAAGAGCTGGTATTAAGTTAGGACCAGAGACCTGTGGTGATGATAGAAAAAGTAATATATCGTCTGCAAATATACATAATTTGTGTGTAATACCTCCTACTTCAATGCCAGTTATAGTTTGGTTTGTTCTGATGTATTGGGCCATGGGTTCGAGTATAAGGGCAAATAATAAGGGAGATAATGGGCAACCCTGTCGGGTACCTCTTTCGATATTAAAGGCTTCAGATTTGTATCCAGCATATTTTATATAGGCTTTGGGTTTATTATATAATGCTTTGATCCATGTTAAAAAGTGGGGTCCAAAACCCCATTTTTGTAATGAATATTGCATATATTGCCAGGATACTGTGTCAAATGCCCTCTTAATATCGAGAGATAGAAAACATAAAGGGATTTTCCGTTTTTTAACAATATGTGCCAATAACACTGCCCTGCGTATATTATCGCCTGCCTGTCTATTTGGCATGAAGCCTACTTGATCTCTATGTATTAATTTTCCTATAATGCTATTGAGGCGTTTTGCTATTATTTTTGCTAATAATTTAATATCGAGGTTTAACAGAGAGATAGGCCGATAATTCACACAGGAAGTATCATCAGAAAGGGGTTTTGGGATCATACAAACAATTGCCATTAGTGTTTCTTGCCGAAAAGAATGTCCATCTAGAAGTTTGTTAAAAGTTTCAGTGAGAATGGGAGAGAGTATTTCTGAGAATGTTTTATAGTATAAAGCCGAGTAGCCGTCTGGGCCTGGTCTTTTGTTAAGTTTTAGGTCTTTTATGGCGTTAGCAACTTCATCTATAGTTATAGGCTCATCCAAACTGCTTTTTTGATTCTGAGATAACTCAGGTAAGGTTATTTTTGAGAAGAAGGATTCAGCCTCTGTAGGATTAAATTCATTGTTTGTCTTGTATAAAGTTGCGAGATGTGAGTGAAATTTATGGACTATTTTAACTGGATTACAAGTGTAAACATTTTTTGATAATTTCAAACGTATTGGTTTGAAAGATTTGTTAGTTGAATTTAATGTCCGAGCCAAATATGTACCTGGTTTGTTTGTATTCATGTAGAAATTGTGTTTGGAGCGTTTGAGGGATTTATCAACTGACTCAGTGAGAAATAGATCGTATTCCAATCTAGATTTTTCCAGATGAGATTTTGTACTCTGGGATGGATTATCTTGAAATGATATGTAGGCTGCATTAAAATTGAGTTCTAGTTTTTTTGCTAGATTTTTGCGTTCCCGTTTAAATAGTGCCATTTGTCTTTGTATTGTACCACGCAAGACAGGCTTATGAGCTTCCCACAGTGTTATTGGGGAGATGTCTGTTGTATTATTAATTGATATGTATTCCTTTAAAGCTTGTTCAATGGCCTTCTGATGTAGTGGGTGTTTGAGCATTATGTCCGGTAAGTACCACGTTGGGTCATGCGCTTTTGGTATGGCTGAGGCTATAGTAGTGTATACTGCATTATGGTCAGACCACGGAATCGGAATTATATCTGATGCAATAATTTCTGGTATCATTCCTATTGTTAGAAAAATATGATCTATTCTGGTGAAGGTTTGATGAGGGTGCGAGAAATAAGTGAATTTCTTTTTCATTGGGTTACTTTCTCTCCATGAATCTACCAGATTGTATTTGGAAAGAAGTTGAGAAAAAGGTAATCTAGAGGTTATTTTGGATGGTGTAAAAGGTGATTTATCTAGAAATGGGAGGAGGACCTGGTTTGAATCCCCACACATTATCACTGTTCCTATTTTGTGTGTATTAATCACTTGTAATATATGTGAGAGGAATGGTGTAGGTTGTTTGTTAGGAGCGTAGTAGGAAATCACCGTGATTGCTGTATCCATTATATAACCCATGAGTATCAGGTATCTACCTTCTGGGTCTTTAATTTCTGATGATAAGGTGAATGGTGTGGATCGGTGAAATGCAATTAGAGTTCCCCTTTGCTTGGTACAGGCAGAAGCCGTGTAAATTTGTTGATAAAAAGGAGAAATATATTTTGGAGTAGAATCTTTGGTGAAGTGTGTTTCTTGGAGGCATACTATGTGAGCCTTCTTGTTATGGAAAGTACGGAAGGCTTTGATCCTTTTTTGAGGCACATTTATTCCCTGAACATTCAGGGAAAGTATATTCAGTGGTGCCATGGCAATAGATCAAATAGTTTTGACTTACTTTTTGTTATGCAGAGCTGACTGCGCAGATCAACCTGTGTGGACTGAAGAGATGAATAGATAGAAAAGAAACCAGTGAATTCTGGAGTAAAGAGTAAACAAAAAACATATGAGATTAGATGATACATTGTATAAATTATTTTTTGCAAGTAATCACAATTTACCCGTGAAAGAGAATAAATATCTCTCTCAGGGGAATAAGTGCCTTCGTCACACTCCCACATAATATGGTTGGGAGAATGAGGAGGGCTAATGGGGGTACACGGATCTTCCGCTTACAGGAGAGAAGTGCTATGTCAAAAGACATCAAAATGATGTTTCCTTAATTGGAGTGCAGAATATAGTTTTTGTTGAAATTATTTATTCCAGGGTGGTTGTATATGGTTAGTCTTGCCCTAGGCTAAATAATTCAGTTAGAAAGGTACTGTTAATAACTTTGGTATTGATGAAGATAGTTTGAATTATTTTGGGATTTTAACCCTTTTAGAGTAAACAATTACATATTTTATTCATATGTAACTGTTTAGATATGTTAACTCATAAAATTGAGGTTGTATTGCTTCAGATTAGAATAAACAAAAACATAATTCTAGGAACTAGTTAGGTAATAATATATTTGTTTTAAGAAAAGAAAGAAAAAGCTTCCATTACTTCTGGATTATTGAACATATTTGTCCTAAAAAGTAATAAATCTATTGTTATTACCTGATAATATATAACTGAACAAGAATTTCCTTATTTCACTTATATATTCTAAGGCTATATGAATCAGAAGTAATAAGAAATATAACTGGAATGTAACATGATCCCACACAGTGTGTGACTATCAGAATGCAGTTACATTCAGTTATAAATACAGGTTTTTTATAGAGAACCATCTCTTAGTATAATAAATGAAGAGATATCAGGAATTAGGATGTCAGTCCATTGAATCTTCTTGGTCCATGGATGATGTGGCATAACGGCCTCTTTTGTGAGAATGATGATTCCCATTTTGTTCTGAAATTTTCTGGGTGCTGCCTGAAGGTGAAAATGACGCCATTCTTCTGCGTGTGGGAGTGTTGCTGCTTGTGGGTTCTGTCAAATTTAATTTTAAAAGGGTTTGTTGTAGTTCATCTGCTGATCTGCTTCTGTAAATTGTACCTTGGTAGTTAAATCTGACTGAAAAGGGGAAGCCCCATTGATACATAATGTTGTGGCGTTGCAGTTCCATTAGTTGGGGTTTCATGGATCGTCTTTTAGTAATAGTAAGTTGGGATAGGTCAGCAAAAATTAGATAATTGTGTCCTTGAAAATTAAGTTCCTTTTTTTCTCTTGCAGCAATTAGTATTTGTTCTTTCGTTCTGTAATAATGAAATTTTGTGATTATATCACGTGGGGGTCCATCTTTCTTTTTGGCTGTGAGGGCTCTGTGTACTCTGTCCAGTTCTAAACGTTCAATAGGGATATCTGGCTTTAGTTCTTGTAATAGAGCAGTAATAGTAGATTGCAGGTCTGTCACAGTTTCAGGTATTCCCCTTATGCGCAAGTTTGAACGTCTGGCTCTATTTTCGTAATCTTCGAGCTTAGTTTGAAGTATTAAATTCTCTTTTTTTAATTGTTCCAATTCTGTTATATTTTCTTGGGTTGTAATTTCAATTTCATCCATTTTTATTTCTAAGGCTGCGGTGCGGTTTCCCAGCTCTCTTATTTCTTTGGTTAGGCTTTTTGTTATTTGGTCTGAGGTTTGTTTTAAAGCCTTATGAAGCATCTTTTCAAATTGTAATAATATTACTGGGGATACTGAGGAGGCTTGTGGAGAAGTTTGTGAGAGGATTTGTTCTGTATCTGACTCAAATGGAGAGTCTTGCTGTGACATTTTCTGTCTGTGAGACCGCCCTGATGCTGTATCTTGTGAGGTGACTGGAGCTGCTTCAGCTGCAGTGAGTGCCTGTGAGCTCTTTGTGAGGTGATTTTTATTTCTGCCACGGTTTCCTCCCAGTACCATATTTCCTGCCCAAACTTTCACAGTTTGTTCCCTGGGGCAAAAAGGTTCAAATGGATACCTTTTGAGCCTGCAGGCTCCGCTTTGTCCTTCTCTTCTCTCCTCAGCGGTGTGGAGCTCTAACAATGCATGTCTGCTCCACTAGGCTCCGCCTCCTGCCCCCCAGAAAACCATTTTCAACAACGCAAGCTGAAAGTTGTTTATATTTCACTGTAATTGTCAAGATTCATTGGTATTAATTTAATATGGTGCTTTGATAGTAATTTTTGTTTTTAATAACATACACATGTCAGATAACAACAAACATTATGCTAAAATCAAGCCAAAGCCAGGAGATCAAGTATTTATCTGATGGAACATTTCTATCATGGGAATTATCCCCCTTGTACTAGAGCTATGCTTGTTTTGCAAAGTGGAGGAGTCATTTGCATTGCAGTAGTGTCAGTTCCAATTATTAAGAACACTCTCTATTCTAGTTACTGTTTTCTTTGTTGGCTGAACAGATGTAACGACTTATATGTGATTGCAAGCCCCTAATAAGTTGGCCAATTGCTGCCTATCCCATTTTTGGGGCTTACATTAGAGAAAAACAGTTAAGTAAAACATATTTTTGCATAGCCTTATGGATTTCTATCAGAGATGGACAAATGGAATGAGTTTATTGTGTTGCTAAAGTCTACAAGCTAGTAAGAATCAAGCTCCACACTGGACAGGTGAACCCACAGGAAGATAAGCAGCGAGAGCAGCAGATAGTTAGGAAAACCAGGGAAGACAGGATAAAGTACAACAGGTAACTGAGACCTAAACAGAGGGACACCAGGCAACCCCCCAATGGTCAACTGTACTATAGGCTTCTGCTGACCACCTGCTGGGCCAACCAACTGCAGGTAGTGTTAATGATCTATAGGGTGAAATACACACCAGATGCCAACTTACATTGTTATTTGCAGCCCTGAAATGGTTCCTTGTCCAACAAAAGGAAATAGCGTCAGTTAAGGTGAGCCTGGATCCAATGGGAATCAGAACTTTTATCTTGTGATAAGAGGTCATGGGCCATTGGATAAATAAAAGTAGATAACAATTTTTATGAACATAATTTGAAAGTTGTGCACTTTCACTGTAATTGTCAAGATTCATTTTTATGAATTTAATGCGATGCTTTGGATAGTCATTTTTGTTTTCAATCACACACACACAAGTCAGACAACACAAAACATTATGTTAAGATCAAACCAAAGCCAGAAGATGAAGTATTTATCTGATGGATAATTTTTTTGCCATGGGAATTATCCTCCTTGTACTAGAGTTATGCTTGTTTTCCAAAGTGGAGGTTTCATTTGCATTGCAGTAGTGTCAATTCAAATTATTAAGAACACTCTCCATTCTAGTTACTATTTTCTTTGTTGGCTGAACAAATAAAACGACTCATATGTGATTACAAGCCCTTAATAAATTGCCCAATGTCTGTCTATCTAATTTTGAGGTAATATTAGAGAAAAACACTTGAAGTAAAAAATATTTGTATAGCCTTACGAATTTATATCACATATGGACAAAGTTTGTGTTGTTCAAGTCTTGGAGCCAGTAATGACGCGTACACGCGACCGGACTTTCCAGCAGAAAATGTCAGACGGAACGATTCATCGGACATTGTGATCGTGTGTGGGCTTCATAGGACCTTTTCTGTCGAAAAATCTGACGTACCTTAGAAATAGAACATGTTTCAAATCTTTAAGACGGACTCGATACCTATAGAAAAAAACGTTCATCTGTATGCTAGTCCGACGGACCGAAAATGACGCAAAGGCAGCTATTGGTTACTGTCTATTGAACTTCATTTTCTAATCCGGTCATACGTCATCACGTTCAAAACGATCGGACTTTGGTGGGATCGTGTGTAGGCAGGTCTGTTTCATCGGCGTGTGTTCACGGCATTAGAAACAAGGTCCATGCATCTTTTTTGGTCCACCCTAATGGCCCGTACACACGATCCGAATATCGTACGACCTTTTTCGCTTAATAGTCGCAAGTAGAAGTTAAATAGGTAAATAAAGTCACGAAAATTCTCGTACGACAGAAAAAAAAAAATCAGAAGTCATGTCATGTGTTGTAATGCATTTGCATTGTATTTTCGGACGACAACTATACTGACTAAACGAAAACCGTACGATCTGGAATCGTACGAGGAAAATTTTCATGCATGTCCGATCAAATAATATTGGATGAACTGTCTTGATCGGCTGTCGAAAGTAGAGTACATACGATCTGAAAATTGTACGATTTTTCCTCGGATGACAGTTTTCGGATCTTGTGTACAGGCCATAAGTCATTAGAAATATATTTTTTTCTTTCTTGCTTTGCTCCTGACTAAATCATCATCCTAACTCCAGCCAAATACACATTTTAACTGTATACATGTGGTCTGTCTTTTTCACAACTTGTAATTTACATATCCCTGTCACAATGTGCTGTCACTCTGTTAGTTGACCACATTTTCTCTGTAGCCATAATGTAAAACTGCTTGGTCATCTTCAGAGGCTATGTAATGGACACTAAAAGAGCAGCAGCACACCACTGAGGTCAACCCTTTGCTCCCCTACCTGTATACGCTAGTTCTCAGTCTAATGCCGCGTACACACGAGCGGACTTTATGGCAGACTTTGCCCGGCAGACGGGATTTCGTCGGACAATTCGATCCTGTGTGGGTTTCAGCGGACTTTGCTTGCTCAAAAGTTGGACGGACTTATGCCACGTACACACGGTCGGACTTTACGGCAGACTTTGCCCGGCAGACTTTTCGACGGACTTTACGACGGACTTTCTGAATGAACGGACTTGCCTACACACAATCCACCAAAGTCCGTCGAATTCGTACGTGATGACGTACACCGGACTAAAACAAGGAAGTTCATATCCAGTAGCCAATAGCTGCCCTAGCGTGGCTTTTTGTCCGTCGAACTAGCATACAGACAAGCAGACTTTTCGACCGGACTCGATTTCGACGGATTGATTTAAAACATGTTTCAAATCTAAGTCCGTCCAACTTTTGAGAAAACAAAGTCCGCTGGAGCCCACACACGATCGAATTGTCCGACAAAATCCCGTCCGCCGGGCAAAGTCTGCCGTAAAGTCCGATCGTGTGTACGCGGCATTAGATTTGAAACATGTTTTAAATCTATCCGTTGAACTCGAGTCCGGTCAAAAAGTCCGCTCGTCTGTATACTAGTTCGACGGACAAAAAGCCACGCTAGGGCAGCTATTGGCTACTGGCTATGAACTTCCTTGTTTTAGCCCGGTGTACGTCATCACGTACGAATTCGACGGACTTTGGTGGGTTGTGTGTAGGCAAGTCCGTTCATTCGGAAAGTCCATCGTAAAGTATGTCGAAAAGTCCGCCGGGCAAAGTCTGCCGTAAGGTCCGCTCGTGTGTACGCGGCATTAGACTTAAAGTGTATCCACTTTTGCAGCCAAATTTGGACAACACCGTATTTATATTTGTTACATGTCCCCATTCACATAGCATATCTTTAAAATATATATATATATTTAAAAATTGCAGTTTACCTTTTTGGATGCTCTATCCTAGACACTCCAGCATGGAAAATACAAATTAATTCTCATTATTTATGAGGGGGGTGGGCAGCTGTGTTTGCCATAATTAACCCTGTCTGTACTGTGCAGGCAGATCTTTATTATCAGTTGTAAATAGATTTGAACTCTGTCTTTACAAAGGGGATTTAAAGTTTGGAGGCTTGGGGCTTCTTGCGTTATATGTTAATGAGGATATATTCGGGACAGGCTTAATACTGTTCAAAAAAAAAATAGCAGTCGGCTATGACCGCACCCCCTGCGAATCATTTAACACATAACAAACACCGGGGGGTTCTGAAATTTGTGGAAAAAAAGTTGAAATGCTCTTTAACCACTTTAGTACTATGCTATAGCTAAAAGACGGCTACAGTGTGGTACTATAGTTCTGGGAGGGTGTGCATAGATGTCCACCCAGAACTCTGTCCATGTGTGCCCCTTGGGCCACGCGTCAGGCACGCTCTGTGTCCACTGTGTCCTTCGGGTACTGGGCCAATCACATCGGACCACATGTAAACAGACAGCTCTTTCCTCACGCGGTGTGTCTTTGTGAGAAAAGGAGTGCTGATAAACAGAAAGCCTGTCGGCACACAGTTTACACTGATCATCGGTGCCCTGATGATCATCAGTGCAGCCCCATCATTGCCAATCAGTGCCGCCTATCAGTCCCGCCTATCAGTGCCTATTAGTGCAGTCTTATCAGCGCACATCAATGAAGAAAACTTACTAATTTGCAAAATGTTTTAACAGAAGCTAAGAAAAACTTTTTTCCCCCCAAATTTTCAGTCTTTTTTCATTTGTTTAGCAAAAAATAAAAAACCCAGTGAGGATTAACCACTTCAGCTCCGGAAAGGTTTTACCAGGCCATTTTTGTGATACGGCACTGTGTTACTTTAATTGGCGATTGTGCGGTCAGGCGATGCTGTACCCAAATAAAATTGATGTCCTTTTTTTTCCCACAAATAGAGCTTTCCTTGATTGGTATTTTATCACCTCTGTGTCTTTTATTTTTTGCGCTATAAACAAAATAAGACCGACAATTTTGGAAAAAAATATTTTTTTTACTTTCTGCTATAAAACATACCCAATAAAAAATGTAAAAAAATCACATTTCTTTATCAGTTTAGGCCGATATATATTCTGCTACGTATTTTTGCTAAAAAAATCCCAATAAGCGTATATTAATTGGTTTGCGTAAAAGTTACAGCGTCTAGAAACTATGGGATAGATTTATGGATTTTTTATTTTTTTTATTGTTTTTACGAGTAATGGCGGTGATCAGTGATTTTTAGCAGGACTGCGACATTGCGGCAGACAAATCTGACACTAAGTGACACTTTTTGGGAACCGGTGACACCAGTACAGTGATCACTGCTAAAAAAAATGCACTGTCACTGTATAAATGACACTGGCAGGGAAGGGGTTAACATCAGCGGCGATCAAATGGTTAAGTGTGCTCCTAGGGAGTGCTTTCTAACTGTGTTGGGGATGGATGCACTGGAGGAAAACAGAGATCCTGTGTTTCTGCTTAGCCAAAACACAAGATCTCCATTTTACTCCCTCACAGAACAACAGTCTGCCTTGTTTACATAGGCAGACCGCTGTTCTGCCTTTCCTCGGAACGATTGGCAGGTCCCGACGGCCATCGCGGCCATCGAACCCGCTGAATGGCTCCCGCTGGGTCCAATCAGAGTGGGAACAGGGCTCCTGGGTCGCGTGCGCACGCCCCAGATCGCGTGCACAAAACCACGTACAGGTACGTGATTTTGCATAGCCGGGCCGCCCTACCGCAGTATATATGCGGTGGGTGGTCTGGAAACGGTTAAATGCCACCAAGAGAAAGTTCTATCTGTCTCAAAATAATGATAACACTTCAAATGGGTACAGTGTTGCATGACCGCGCAATTGTCATTAAAAGTGTGACAGCGCTGAGAGCTGAAAATTGGCCTGGGCAGGAAGGGGGTGAAAGTGCCCGGTATTAAAGTAGTTAAAATGGTTCTAAAGGCTGGACATTTCTTACCTTAATGTATTCCCTGCATTAAAGTAAGAAAAAATGTCCTTGTATTTGTATCACCCCCTCACCCCACTGTATACTTAACTGAGTCCAATATCGATCCAGCACTGTGCCTGTGTATAGCAGCGCTCTCTTCTCTCTGTGCTTACAGAGGAGGCAGTGGGGAGCCATTGATTCCTGCTGCTGTCAATCAAATCCTGTGTGCGGTGCTGAGCCGCGTTGTGTATATAAATAGATGCACACAGCCTGGCTCAGAAGTGAGCTCGCAGGTGGGTCCCCATAGGAAGTGGCTTCCTTTGGTAGCACACCGAGAAGGGGAGAAGCCCAGATTGCCAGTGGGGAACCAAGAAGAAAAGGATCAGGGCTGTTTGTGCAATAACATTGCATAGGGCAGGTAAGTATAACATGTTTATTATTTTATTTTAAAAAATGTAAACTTTACAGTCATTTTAGCTACATTTACAGTGTCTTGTACAGCCAGTAGCCTGAACAAGAGAAAATCAATAGATTCCTCCATTCACACTAAACAGCATGGATGGAGTAGTCTCCATTGCGATTGGGCACTGCAGCTTGTTAAATACAGTTACTGTTCAGGTGGCCAAAATTTGATGCCAAACGACATTCTAGGCATGTATGGCCAGTTTAAAGTCGAATTTCAGTCTCTCAATCAACATTAATTATTTTAAATCCTTATGCTGCTAGCATTAGTGAATATATAGGAAAGTATATTATGTTTACTTGTATAGCGCTACCCCTGTGAGGTCCGTTTATCCCAATGGTTGCCCTGACCCTGCAAGCCTCCTGACACCTCTGACACCCTGGGCTCAGACCAGGGCCGTTTTTTCGCATGGGCACGATGGGCAGTTGCCTGGGGGCCCAACTTGCCTGGGGGGCCCACCTGCCCAGCGCCCCTAGCCAGGGCCGGACTGGCCTGCCGCATACCTCCCAACAGTCCTGGATTGCACCCTTGTCCCCACGATCCCGCTGTGTGGGAGGTATGCTAGCAGTGCTTGGCCACCGCTGACTTTTTTTTAATAATCTTGATGACTCCACTCGCACTGCTCTGCTCAGTCTCTCCAACCAAGGCTGCAGTGTCTGTGTAGGTCCAGCCGGGACGCGTTGCCGTCCATTCATCCTGACTCCTGCTGCGGAGTGATCTTTCTGTCTGTGTGAGGAGGGGCTGGGAGTCTACTTGTGGAGTGCCAGGCACTGGCAGTGTGGGTCGCGGCCAAAGAGCAGGACAGAGCCAGAGGAGCCAACTGCAAGGCAGCTGGCCTCAAGCCCAGCTGCCCAAGGAGCCGACTGTCTGCTGAGATCAGTGGCAGACTGGCCAGTGAGGAGCCCGGGGCCCCATGAGAGGCTCTGTCCTGATATCTTTATTGTTCAGGTCAGCAACCCGGTGGTACACGAGAGTCATGCCCTGTACACACGGTCGGATTTTCCGATGGAAAATGTGCGATAGGACCTTGTTGTCGGAAATTCTGACCGTGTGTGGGCTCCGTCACACATTTTCCATCGAATTTTCCGACACACAAAGTTTGAGAGCAGGCTATAAAATTTTCCGACAACAAAATCCATTGTCGGAAATTCCGATCGTGTGTACACAAATCCGACGGACAAAGTGCCACGCATGCTCAGAATAAATTAAGAGATGAAGGCTATTGGCCACTGCCCTGTTTATAGTCCTGACGTACGCATTTTACGTCACCACATTTAGAACGATCGCATTTTCCGACAACTTTGTGTGACTGTGTGTATGCAAGACAAGTTTGAGCCAACATCCGTCGGAAAAAATCCTAGGATTTTGTTGTTGGAATGTCCAAACAAAGTCCGACCGTGTGTACGGGGCATCACACATAAAAGCCGGCCAGCAGCTGCATACATGGAGAGCAGTGCGGCTGGTTCACGCCCACCATTATTCCCGCCCACTTATTTTCCTGCAGCGTCCATTCTACACATCTCAGTGTGCACAGAAGCAGTTAGATTGCCCAGGCAGTTCTCCCTTTGAAATGGTAATTACCATTGTAATGCTAATTATTGTAAGCAGGCTCATGGCCAGGCTTTTCTGTACACTGCACATCGATCTGATTGATGTGCTGTGTGCACTTGCTGTCTCTCTTTCCTCTCCCCTCAGGAGCCATGCAGCTGGCTCGGGCTGTAGGGCAGACCATTATATGCAAAAAAGTTAAGGGTTTTTATTTATTTAGCTTTGTAACTACTGCTTTATTGCAGGCTTTTTAAGTACTACTATGCAGTATTTACAAAGCCAGTTATACTATTTTTTATGCTGGTTTTGTGAGTGCCTGGCTTTGTACTGGGGAACAGGAGATGAGTTGGACATGGCACCATAGGGCTCTCCAGGTGGCTCTGATCACTGCTAGAGCTGTTCTGCACCTGGGGTACATTGGATCCAAGCTGACCAGACACTTGTCAGCCCCATGTATGGACAGATCAGCAATGTGCAGCTCCAGGGAGGACTTTGGTGGAGGGTTTGGGGCTGCCAGGCTCCTCTGGGGGGGGGGGGGGGGTTCCAGTGCCATGTGTCAGCTTGCCCTGTCGTTGCACACTCTGTACACAGCTCATTCGAGAACCCTGCACTCTGTACATAGCTCAGAACCCTGCACGCTGTACGTAGCTCACCCCAGAACCCTGCACGCTGTACGTAGCTCACCCCAGAACCCTGCACGCTGTACGTAGCTCACCCCAGAACCCTGCACGCTGTACGTAGCTCACCCCAGAACCCTGCACGCTGTACGCAGCTCACCCCAGAACCCTGCGCGCTGTACGTAGCTCACCCCAGAACCCTGCACGCTGTACGCAGCTCACCCCAGAACCCTGCACGCTGTACGTAGCTCATCCCAGAACCCTGCACGCTGTACGTAGCTCATCCCAGAACCCTGCACGCTGTACGTAGCTCATCCCAGAACCCTGCACGCTGTACGTAGTTCACCCCAGAAACCTGCACGCTGTACGTAGCTCAGTAAAGCTGCAATCGTGCGTGATTGTGTAGACAGGGCCCCAGTGCACTGTATTGCCGGGGGTCTATAATGCTCTTAAGATGGCACTGGTTCAGACATTTTAGTAAGTACTGTATTTATTGGCGTATAACACTCACTTTTTCACCCTGCAAATTGGTTGCAAATAGTGTGTGCGTGTTATACGCCGATACTGCAATTTGGGCTGCCTTGGAGAGAACGGGGAGGGGGGCAGGACGAGCGCCATCGGATTACATACAGCAATAATCTCCTGTTTACACAGCGGCCTCTAATCGGAAGTCCTGTCTCCTGGGCCAAAATTGGACCAGTGTTCTGTCTATCATAGAATCTGGTCCAGGAGGCGGGACTTTGTATTAAAGAGGCCGCCGAGTAAACAGGAGATTCTCCCTGTATGTAATCTGATGGCGCTCATCCCGCCCCCTCCCTGAGATGGGCATTAATCAAGCTGCATTGATGGGCAATTGTGAGGCTGCTGATGGGCATTGATCAAGCTGCATTGATGGGCAATGGTGAGCTGTGGATTGGCATTGATCAAGCTGCATTGATGGGCAATTTTGAGGCTGCAGATGAACATTGATCAGGCTGCATTGATGGGCACTGACCCTTATTTTGCTTCAAAGTTCTTTATTTAAAATTAACGTTTTTTTCATGAAACTTCCTTTTTAAAATGAAGGTGCGTGTTATACGCCTGTGCGTGTTATATGCCGATAAATACGGTAAATATGAATGCAGACAAAAGATAGTTCAAAGTAAACTAAATACATTTTACTTAGAATGCTTTCAGTAATTTAGTTTCAGTAAGGATGGAACAGACCAGAAATATATGATTTGTGTTGTACATTTTAAATGAGCAGTCAAATAAAGGATTTACAGTAACTCTCAGATTAAATAACAAAATAACAACAGTGATCACTTATGGTCTATCGCTGCAGGTCAGAAAAAGGGTAAGAAAATGACCAATTCAGATGCCAAACTACCCTCTGCTTCCTCCTGATGCCACAACCCCCTTAGCACAATCACTTAATGCAACCTGACACTATACCCAATTAAACAACATTAGTCTCTGAGTGTAAGAGAGTTCCTAGATATTCTTGTCCCTGGGGAGGGAGGGAGAACAAAGGAGTCCATTTGTTGACGCCAGTGTCTTGAATCTTCAGTTAGCTCAAATGTTAGGTCCAAAGTAAAAGTTAAATATTAATATTCAGTAGCATACATATAGGGTAGATGTCTCTTTTTAGAGCTCTAATGGATAAGGCACGGTAAAGGTGTCTACATGCATTTCCCTTGGGTGCAAAAGGGGTGGGCAAATGCCCGCTCACCAATCTGAACGATCAAGCTCCAGGGATAACGTGGAGATCTTGCAGCAGGCTCCTGCAGATGCTGTACTCAGGGGCGATCCTCTGACTCTCACCAGACCAGCTGGATACTGCCGAACATCAGGTGTTTTCGCACTCGGTCACCAGAGGCCCTGTCTCTTGTTGCTGCCTAGGCCGCAGCTCCGACTCCCTCTGCCAAACCATCTGGATCGCTGCTTCCAGGTAAAGGCCTTGGTTCCAAGAAAGCAACTCCTCCCCAACACAGGCTATTTATTACCTCTCTCAGAATTCTGTTCTCTCCCTCCAGCCAGCTGGAATTTGTAGTAGATGACGATCAGTCCTCAGTGTGAATCTGGGCTCCCTCAACTACATGTCCCAAGATCCTCCATTCTTCTCCAAGTTTTCACTCACTCTGCATTGAGGATGTGATAGAACAGAGTCCCGGCTGAGCACTAGGGGAAACAGCGTCACTGTGACTGAAGTAAATGAAGATGAAGTAAAGTGTCCCCTGACACCGCCGGCAATTTAGCAAGCTCCATCCGTTTAAAACTTTTTTTTTACAATTTTTCAGTTCCTTCCTGGTTTCCAGGCCTAGCTGAAATATGTTATACATCCCAGGAGTCTTCAGGAAAGGAGGAGGGTTTTTTTCTCAACTAAGCTCACCCTCCTGATTGCATGCCTGAACTAAGGGCAGATAGATTCCACAAAGTAAATGCTACATGAATCATCTGCTCTTACTCAAGATGGCCACTTCCAGAAATTCTACGGGTTTGTCTTTTAAAGTGATTTCTTAACAAAATAAAGCATGGAGACATGGATGGATGGGTGAGTTTGTTTTGAATATTAACAATGAATAAAATAGCATTTTTTTGGTTTGTGGTGCTCAGATGCAGTGTAGTTTTTCTTTAAGTGATCTGTGCAGTGAATTGGCACCCTATTGACTTTGTTGGTCTTTCTTGAGTCTTACTGTGCAGGGGGAGCTAAATGAAAGACAACATTTAGGTACCTGAGATAGCAGTTTATAAAATACATTTATTTCTAACAAATACCTAATTAGAGTGAGTGATGTCTTAAAATACAGGAATTTTCCAGCACTGAGCTCTGTTAATTAGCAAATAAAACCTAATTAGATTGTGCTTGTAATATTTCAATACAACAGAGGACTCAGTTGGAATAAATTTGTAAATATATGGGAAAGTCACGCTCAATTATTAAGTCAACTGTGTGCAGAGTACTCTCTAATCTATGGGAGCACTGTCAATGAAGATATAGACAGCTGCTTTGACTAGGCATGCCAGGATGGCAACAACATCTCAGCTCATAGGTGCAGTGCTATGAAAAGACGAGGCTTTCTGATGCCCATAGGAGACCTTTCTTCTTTTTTTTTTTTGATTAAAGAAATTTTATTGCAATTTCCATACAAATAACAGAAAAATTAAAGGCAGCTGGTTCTGGTATATAACAATCAGGTATAGCAGTAAAGCATTTAGATACAAATCCCAATCAAAGTAATGGACAGTATTCATACAAATGATCAAATAAAGCATACATAAACAGAATAGTAAAATCCCTGGTTACCCCAATGGGTTCTAGCTGTACACAGGCTCTAGCTAATATAATGACAACATTATCATGGACAATTCAAGAAATTAGAAAAAGAGAGAACTGTGAAACCTTGTTATTAATCCTGGAATAATACTGAAATATGATTTAAGAACTGCAGCTCATGTTTTTGAGTGAGGTAGAAGCTCTAGGGTGACTAGTCCACATTTGTCATAGTTTCTCAAACTTGACCGTGTTGTAATTTTTATACACTAACATTAACTCATATTGAGCTTGTGTATTCAACCGTATAACAACATCAGATAAGTTCAGTGCTTTGTTGGATTCCATAGTTTTGTTATAGTCAACCTTGCTGCTATTAATACGTTTGCTACTACTGTCCTATACTCTAAAGAATAAAGATGCAGATTTATTCTTAGAAGGGCCATTGCAGGGGTAAGGGGAAGTAAATTACCAGTGAGGTTAGCAATAAATGTTGAAACTGATTTCCAGAAAGTACTAAGATTTTTGCAACTCCATAAAATATGATAAGGGGAACCAGTTTGTTCATTGCATCGCCAGCAAGTTGGAGAGAGTGATGGGTAGATTTTGGAAAGTTTATATGGTGTAAGGTACCATCTGTTTAATATATTTTGGGCATTATCCCAATGTTTAATGCAGGATGATGCCTTAGTGCTCAGAATTATGGACTTAACGTATTTATCGGCGTATAACATGCACCGGCGTATAACACGCACCCCAAGTTTAGAAGGGAATTTTAAGGAAAAAAATTTTTAGGAGGGAAGTTTAAGGGAAAAAAACTTACATTTAAATGCCCATCATTGCAGCCTTCTCAGTGCAGCCTTGCCCCAGTACAGCCATGTCAGTGCAGCCTTGTCAGTGCAGCCTTCCCCAGTGTCCATTGCAGCCTTATCCCAGTGCAGCCTTGCCCCAGTGAAGCCTTGCCCCAGTGCAGCCTTGCAGCTCGCAGTTTGAAAATGGCGCTGCTCCCCTGCGATCCTGTGATCCCCTGCGATCCTGAGCTTCAAAATCGCCGACTGCGATTTGAAAATGGCGCCGCCGGCGCCGAAATACACAGGGCCGGTCCTCAGCTCTTCTCGGCGGCTCTCGTTCCCTTTCGGCTCCACTCGTAGTCCCGCCCGGGATGGGCGTGACTGTGAGCGGAGCTATCCGAACCTAGCCGAGTACACTCGGCTAGGTTCGGGCGGGCGCTCGAGTGAAGCCGAAAGTGGCCGAGAAGAGCCGAGGACTGGTTCTGTGTATTTCGGCGCCGGCGGCGCCATTTTCAAATCGCGGTCGGCGATTTTGAAGCTCAGGATCGCAGGGGATCGGCGTATAACACGCACCCGCGATTTTCCCCTGATTTTAAGGGGAAAAAAGTGTGTGTTATACGTCGATAAATACGGTATTTCATTGTTCCAAGAAATAGATAAGGAAAGATCCTTTTCCCATTTCAGCATATTATTGGTTTTAACAGATTTAAGGAATTTGGAGAAAAGTTTATAAAATAAGGATATTCCTTTCTTATCACAAGCGTATTTGTTCAATAGGTACCTCCAGATTATAGAGGAGACGTTTCATTTGAATAAACTTAGGACACTAATCAAGCAAAATGGGAAATGCTTCATCTCATCTCATTATAAGGGCAAAAATGGGCAGAAAAACAAAATTACTTATAGTTAAGCAAATGAAAAACAGTTAATCTGTTATGCCCCGTACACACGATCGGACTTTGTTCGGACATTCCGACAACAAAATCCATGGATTTTTTCCGACGGATGTTGGCTCAAACTTGTCTTGCATACACACGGTCACACAAAGTTGTCGGAAAATACGATCGTTTTAAACGCAGTGACGTAAAACATGTACGTCAGGACTATAAACGGGGCAGTGGCCAATAGCTTTCATCTCTTTATTTATTCTGAGCATGCGTGGCACTTTGTCCGTCGGATTTGTGTACACACGATGGGAATTTCCGACAACGGATTTTGTTGTCGGAAAATTTTATCTCCTGCTCTCCAACTTTGTGTGTCGGAAAATCCGATGGAAAATGTCCGATGGAGCCCACACACGGTCGGAATTTCCGACAACACGCTCCGATCGGACATTTTCCATCGGAAAATCCGACCGTGTGTACGGGGCATTACATACTTAGTGCTTTTATGGATTCCCCAAACGTATCAGTAATTAAACATACTGCAAAGTAAATTCTAGCCCATATGTCTTTTTGATTATAGAAATGTGTCCTTGATTGCCGTGAATACAGGTTCTCAGCAAGGCTTCTCAGCTCTTTCTACTAGTATAGAAACAACTGAGGCGTATAGAATTTACACTCTCTGGGGTGTGGCAAGAAATGGCAGAATTTTATGTAGGTAGAGCTTGGTGTAAGAAGCCAGCACAAGCTTTTCAATAGGGTTGCCTCCAGTGGCCCAATGGCTAGGAAGATTCAAGTCCATGGATCTGCCCAAATAACAGTCTGTTTTTGTGTGGCCTGATGTACTCCGGTAAAAGGATTTTCTACGTTCCCTTTGCATATATTCATTTTTTTTCCCTGAGTATTTTGTTGGTCAAAGAATAGGTGCCAACTTCTGCAATGTTCCCATTTTCTTACACTTGTTTCCATTAAATGTCTGTCCTTCATTGTGACCAACTTAAATGTATCTCTCAAGGCTGGTGAGCAGGTCCGTGAAGCCAGGCCCATGATGAAGCAGAGATCAACCCAACATAATTCACCCCTCATAATTCATGCCCTCTTTGCCTTTCAGAGGAGTCACAGGGGACTTTAGAAAGTTTCCTACACCTACTTTTTTCTGCTTTAGCATAGCTAATTATACATTATCTTCCCCTACTAAAATGTATAAACATAATGTATAAAGCAACTACATCGCTGTTTTATTTCTAACTTTTTAATTTTATACATTAACCAGTGTTGTATATCTTTTTTTTACTATTTAAATTAATTCTTTATTTTGCCAATAAACAAGTGTCTATAAAACCAAAATTAAAAAACGCTGCATTACCTCGTATGTTTGTGTAATATAATGGTACTTATCTTTTTTTTTTTTTAATCTGAGAATAAAAGTCCAAAATACATTAGATACTGCAAGTTTTCTCTTCTTCATGTATTTGTAAGACTATTCTACATACAGGTTTCTATCTGCTGCCATCATTGTTCCTACTCTTCTGTGTGTTTGTAGTACACATCAGAACCTGCAGGCTGTTCCTGGAGAATAAATAACAACAGCTCTTGATGTTGTCCTATACAATTGGCATTTCTAAATGTCAGATTGTGGTCCAGACCTAAACCAAGGGACAGTTCTGTCTGGCCCACCAGCCAGCCAGTCCAAAGAGAAGGTTCCTGCTCTCCTCTGCAGTGATTGTTTGTAAGAACTGCCAGCATCCTAAGAACCAATGATGTCATGTGTGTGCCTTGCCCCCAGCATCACAGGAGGATGGAAGAAGAACTTCCTTAGTCCACGTCTTCAGCCTGCTCTACCTTCTGACTTCTGCCCTTTGCCTGCTTGGCACTAACTCAGATTGGGACTCTTGATGTAAGGGGGCACTCTGATGGGGACACCAGATGTAAAGGGTCACTCTGATGGGGGCACTGGATGTAAGGGAGCACTCTGATGGGGATTCCTGATGTAAGGAGGCACTGTGATGGAGACACCTGTTGTAAAGGGTCACTCTAAAAATTGACAATAAATATTATTGAAATGTGACATGTTGCGGTTTTATGCTAGCTACAGTGTAACGTGTTGTGGCTTATGCTAGCCATATGCAGCTCAAATTTTGGGTGTTTTCAGCTAAACACAGATGAAATGCCCATCTATACCATACCACAGATGGTATGGATGAGCTTGTTCACACCATCAAGCTTGACAACCTTCGACTGGAAAATCATTTGAGGAATCGAAAAATTGAAGAGCTGTCTGAAAAGTTGTCAGCTGAACAGTGAATGCATCCAATTATACTGGCTAGTCAGACAGCTGCAGAAGCTGTCTAAAAATACAGTAGCCAGTAGGCGGATTCCTCCATCTATGCTGTTTAGATTAGATGGATTAATCTATTAGATTTATATTGTCTAGTCCACAGGCTGAACAAGAGAAATCTATGTGAGTATTGGCTAGCCTTGGCACTGCGCATCATTGAACCCTGAAGATTCTCTATGAACTGTGTAAGGCTCATCTTAACTGAGACACGGGGCCTTGGTTGAATCATTGATCTTGAGCTGTTGAGTAGTCAAGTGTTTTTCAGTACAGCAGCTAAGAATAGACTTGTGAAAACAAGTACAGAGATCTACTACCTGGCTGAAAACAAGTAAATATGAATTATTATGTAGTTTCAAAATATTAAAAATATTTTCATAATTACGTTTTTTGATCTTTCAGTAGATCTTACCATAATATAAAAAGAAAAAAAAATATATGTATTATTTAAAGCTTCTCTGGCAATGATTTTAATCCCTTGTGCCTATTGCTGTGATTTTTCCCCTCCTGGCTGCATGTTGTGCAAACGGAGGAGGTAATCACATATGACTGGGCATAAGAGCACAATTGGAAACCGTCCACACACAAGCTGAAAGCATAAAGAAATAATAGGGCCACAAGCCCCATTGCGCTTATGTAAGTAATCATATTCATTATTTGCCTTTGCTAAAGTGGAACTAAATTTAAAAAAATCTTGCTACATTACAGGAAAAAATAAGAAATGTTAATTGTGCCTAAGCAGTATCCTAAAAACGCATCTTTTTTCTGGAATTCCTACTTAAAATAACAGTACGCTTGATATCTAAGGGTACCTAAGCACTCCTGTGCCTACAACTTTTTAGCTAAATATCTGCAATGTGAGATCCAAGGCATTGCTGCCTCTGACTGCTAGTCTCAGGAAATTTGTAGTGAGAGTTGATGATGTCACTACTTTGATACTCTCTGTCGTCCTTGCTGGAGGCTTTGACAAGAGGAAGCAAAACCCTATCTCCGCCAAGATGGCCACTTCCACACTGAGACACAGGGGTTTATTTACTTAAAGGGGTTGTAAAGGTAAAAATTTTTTCACCTTAATGCATTCTATGCATTAAGGTGAAAAAACTTCTGACAGAACCGCCGCCCCCAGCCCCCCCGTTTTACTTACCTGACGCCTCGAAAGTCAGCTTCGCGTTCCCGACATCTGTTCCTCCGCTCACCCTGGCCGCTGATTGGCTGCAGTGGATGGATTGAAAGCAGCGCAGCCATTGGCTCGCGCTGCTGTCAATCACATCCGATGACGCGGTGCGCCGGGGGGCGGGGCCGAGTGATACAGCGAGCGGCTATAGCCGCCGGCTGTATCACGGGAGCGCGCCCGCAAGCACTCACCACCGTGCGAGGGAGCTCGCATTAAGGTGGTGAATGCTTGCGGGGAGGAGCTGAAACAGCCGCCGAGGGACCCCAGAAGACGGGGTTCGGGGCCACTCTGTGCAGAACGAGCTGCACAGTGAAGGTAAGTATAACATGTTTGTTATTTTAAAAAAAAAAAAAAAACACCTTTACAAACGCTTTAAACTGGAGAGTGCGAAAACTGGTGCAGCTGTGCATGGTACCAATTAGCTTCCAGGTTTTATTGTCAAAACTTCACAAGCTGAAGTTAGAAGCTGCACCAGATTGTGCACTCTCCAGTTTTAGTAAATCAACTCACAGCGCATAAAAAGGCATGGTCATTAATGGGGAAAGTCAATTGCAGGCAGACCACAGGTAATACTGGTTGTTAGTCCTTTCCACTCTTCATGCTTTTTTGGGCACAGCTTCCAGGGTTGAGTTCCTTTATAAACTAGGCACAAATGCATTATAAAGCGTATGGGAACTTTTTGTCAGTTTTTGTACAGATTTATGGTCAATAACAGGCATGTATTAGTGTGTAATTGGAGACCATTCATCATTATGGCCTAGTATATAATATAAGGGGCTTGGGGAACACAGTGCTATAATTATACCTCAGTGAGAAAAATACTTAGACCCTCACAGGTGCCACTTTGGTGCGTCGTGCAGAAAATAAAATATCTCTGCAGCTAAAAGCCATGTCTGTTCCTATAAAAAGTGCATCCATATGTAGTTATATGGAAATGAGGACGTGACTGCCGTTGAGAAGGGAAGCAGACGTATGTTAGTGTGAATATGCCTAGAGCGTTTCTACTGCACTGAGCACGACTAATGAGGTACGCACAGAGATGGAAGTGTCATGCCCTGGGGCATACTGTACTCATTACCCACAGCATCCCTGACATGGGACATCCAGAGTCTTGTAACAGTGCACCAGGAGGATTCACTGGTCTGATGTACTTTGCTCTGTAAGGAAATCCATCAGTGTAATGTACCTGTTGTTATGTCATCTCAGATAAGGTCATAAAGTAATGTAGACAAGTAAATCTTGAGAGTGGTTTTCTACATTCAAAAAGATAGTTAACAATATTGTAAATAATGCCAATAAAGAGCGTAACCCATGACATGAGCTGACTGTACAATCCTCTTTAGCTCTACTAACAGTTATGTAGTACAAGAGTCTGCCTGATTGGATACAAATCTCCGTAACTGCGCCCAGGATAACAGGTTGATGACAGGGTTTTTTATCCTCAATCCAAAACTAAAAATAAAAAAATAAATAAATAAAATAAAACAACCATATATACAACATACAGTTTAACAAACATACAAGTAAACTAACTGTTGTATGTATTGATAAGGCCTCACCAGAACAGGGAAGAAGACTGTGGAAACTTTGACAGCTTTCCTCTTTCTATACTCCCATGAGCTGATAAACTATTCACTTTTTTATGGGTATTATTTCTCTTGTTACATTTATCCTTCTGAACTATTCCCTCTTCAAGAGCATCTGGAAAGAGATTCAAAATGATGAAGAATATTGCATACCAGTGTATATGTTTAAAAGAACATCAAAATGTTTAGAATGTTTAATAATGTTCTATATATTTATTGGTTGATGCTACCACAAATAAAAAACAATCTAACTAATAGACATATTCTATTAAAGTTTTTCTAAAGGCAAACATTTAATTTTTTAAAAATAACAAACATGTTATACTTACATGCTCTGTGCAATGGTTTTGCACAGAGCAGCCCCGATCCTCCTCTTCTCAGGTCCCCTGCTGGCGCTCCTGGCTCCTCCCTCCTACTGATGCCCCCACAGCAAGCTGCTAGCTATGGGGGCACTCGTGCATGCTCTCTTCGGAGCCTGCTCCGTGTATCCATAATATTCTGGGCTAGTGAGGTAAGAGCATGTAGATCAGTAGCATTCTTCAACCAAGAGGAAAGGTAGACAACACTGTAGATGATTCTGAAGGCACCTTGTAATGTTGTTACCCACAAAAAGGAAGTAAGTCATCAAGACTTTTGATGGCAGGATCACCAGGTATAAATACTGATAAAGAAATGAAGTTTAGAGAATCTGCTAAGTTACAGTTATGTTGACAACTTTTGCATTTTGAATGGACATACTGTACACTTTAAGCACGCCAAAACTTGAAAACAAAAAACTGTTTTGGCTGGGGCTAGGCGTTTAAGTCATATTACAAAAAGTCATTCCAGATTTATTCTATCATCACAGTGGAATTTTCTCTCACACATTTAAAGCTTCAAGATAGCAGACCTTGTACCGTACAAAAGCCACTTTCGAGCTGGATAAATTAAAATCTTCCCTGCTGCTCCTGACTGTATTTCAATTTTTTTTCTTCCTCTTCTGTATTTATTTAGCCATAATGTAAGCAAAAAGAGTAGTCCCTGGTGGCCAATGTCTTGTTTGATGCATGACACGCATAAGGAAAATTGTCTCCGGCTTTGAGCAGGTAATGACACACTCATGTATTCCTCTTAAAAAAGGAATGTTAAATCAATCCAAAATCTCCACAGGGTCTGGCTGCCCTAACATTTTGAAAACTCATTTGCGCTCTGCTTTGGGTTCTAACGTAATTTCACATGGCCATTATATATGAACTGTTGGCGGAATCATTTTTGGTTAAGCACTTAATGCAGGAAATGGAGAGCTTTTTCTCCAGTAGCTCTTCAAGCTTCCAGTGACCTGTGAGGGAACTTTAATTGCATAGAAAGTAAATGTCTCTGGTGTGAATGTGTCATAAATCTCCTTTACAATTCAAGCTTTGCGTCCTGAAATAATATGGCTTAGTGCTCTCGCAGAGGGACAGCATACAGGCAAAACTGAAAAATGGAGTCGCATTACTTATGATGCCGAGGTAGATGAACACTAATAGTGAGAACAATACAAGGGGATTGGACAAGGTAGCATGGAATTGATTAATATGGCTGTTGTTATGTCTAAGAGATGAGCAGGGCATTATCACGAAAAGCTATGCATACTGTGGGCTAAATATTGTGCTTTAATGGACTCCCAAAATGCATGGTTATGCCCTTTACCTCCAAATGTCTTAGTGTCAGGTAACAGGCCACTAATATGTCAGTTAGCATGACCCAACGCTAGTGGTTTGAAATTAGTGGCTTTAAACTAGGTCTCAGCATCTCATTCTTATAGACTACTTAGATTGCAGGAATTGTTCTTGAGGCTGGTGCCTTGGGAATTGAAAGGCTTGTAATAAGCATACATAAATAAAACAAAATAAAAAAAATGTGATGTATTCCAAAAGACTTAAAGACCATAGCTGTGGGACTTTATATGTGCCTCCAATAATAAAACAGATTCATTTAAAAATATCAAGAAATGTTATGCATACAAATATTAAAAACAATAACAGCATCATAAAACCATTATTACATTCCTTAATTTTGAGGTCACAATCAACAACCGACCCAGCTTGGGGTGCACAATGGTCATTGTATTATGGTTTATGCATTTTACAGAAAAGCCCACTTCTTCAGGACCTTACAGACCTCATATATATTTCCATGCAGCTGCAATGCCATATATAAAACTAGGAGTAGACAAAATACAAAGTAAGTATAAGCAAACTAAATCATATCATATAAAATCATATAATAATACAATCAAAAGCAAACCAAATGTTTGCCTCTAGCATGCACCAGTCGGTGACATCACAAGGGGGCAGTACCACCAGGTGAGGTCACCAGGGACCTATGTTAAACGGCAGAGCAGGCATTCGGCGGTTAGCCTTCGTAGTGGGCAGATAATTTTTTCCAGCTTCGGCGGTGCAGCAGGCATTGTGATTGATGATGGATCTACATTGGGGGACATTGGTTCTTATTTTTTTAATAAGGGAATTGTCAAAACTGCCTCCTGTCTTTATTTATTTTTGACACTTTTTTTTGGTGAATGGGTAGAGGTACAATGTACCTCATACGCATTCACAGAGGGATGGGGCTGGGATCTGGGGGCCCACTTGTTAAAGGGGGATTCCAGATTCTGATAAGCCCCCTGCGGGCAGACCCTCACAACCACAGTCCAGGGTTGTTGGGAAGAGGCCCTTGTCCCCATCAACATGGGGGCAAGGTGCTTTGAGGGCCCATGTTGAGGACATGTGGCCTGGTATGGTTCAGGAGGTGGGGCGCTCACTTGCCCCCCCTTTCCTGACCTGCCAGGCTACGTGTTTGAATAAGGTTCTGGTATGGATTTTGGGGGGGACCCCACACCATTTTTTAAAACATTTTTGTATTACCGACAATTGTATTGTATTGCCGACAATTTAAATGTCATTTTGTTTTCCTTATAAATGTCAGTTTTGCTGCAGCAGGTTCTATACACGGTACAGATGCGCCACTTTATAGGCCAACTAAGAGGACCCCTCAGGCACTATATTTAAAGGAATTTTTCATTTTTATTGCTTTACTTTAAACATCATTAAAATCACTGCTCTTGTAAAAACGATCTTTTTTAAAACAAATTTTTGCATTGATACATGACCCCCAGGGCAGTACCCAGGCCCCCATACCCTTTTTATGGGCAATAACTTGCATATAAGCCTTCAAAATGGAGACTTATTATTTTTCAAGTTCAGGTCCCATAGACTATGATAGGGTCCAGGGTTTGGGTCCAAACTTTTGCGATGTTCGAGAGTTCTGGCGCGAACCAGACCGGGGGGTGTTCAGCCCAACTCTACACACGGAATAAACTATTTGTTTTTATTACTATCTTCATTATGATTTGATCATTGCACAGCGCCTTTCCCACTTTCCTGATTTCCTTTCTCTTGATCTCATTGGTTCATGAGTTTGGGGTAGCAGTGACCAAAGCTACACATCACATTCTTCACTTGGGGCAGTTGCCCATGTGACTGGTTATTTGTTTTTCACCACAAGTATTTGCATGGTCTTGGCCACTCATTGCAAATGGATCCATTAACTTAAAATTGAATTTGTTTAAAGTGACACTAAAAGGCAGGAGAACCCCCCCCCCAGACTAGGGGGTACCCTTCAGGTCCACCGACAGCCTTCTCAACACTGTATCTCCATCTTCCATCCAACTGCCCTTGCTGGCATGGCCCATGTCTATTTATAAGGTAAGCTCTGCCCTCTGCCAGCCCACTACTGGGGATTGGCTGAAGCCTCATAAATATGCAAGGCAGTTCCTTGTAACCCCCGCCCTTTAATTCTAGAAGGTTGTTCAACTTTCCAGATCAGAGGGAGGCACCAGAGGGCTTGGGCCTTGGGCTGGGGCTCGGGTGCTGGAAGGATCCTACCAAAACACACAGGAGGAGGTCTTCCTGGAGGCACGTGAGCAAGAGAGGATAGAGTGAGTAGTGCAACACTGTTGGGGACTAACAAAAGGGGGAGACTGCCAGTCTTTTAGAAGACAGCGGTGTGCTTAAGTCTTCAGCCCTTTCCCTGTGCGATCTCCTGAGTCAGTCGGGTGGGCTGAGTAAGAGTCAGCTGGGTGGGCTGAGGAACAGTCAGCCATGCAGACTGGTGTAGAGAGGCAGCCAGGAGGGCTGGTGAAAGGGGCAGATGCAGCCAGGAGGGCTGGCATTGCCTGAAGAGCTGCTACTGAACTGACAAGGGGCCTGTCAGTTCAACCAAAAGTGAACCAGCAGGAGCTGTACAGAGGATGAAAGGAACAAAGAGTGTGCAGGAGGAACGCAAAAGAGACTGTATATAGACTGTATATAGGAAGTTGTCCCTGAAGATCTTGCTGAAATCAAGTGGACATCCCAAAACCTCCCATCCCATGCCAAGTTATTAACCCCATAATAAATAACAAAAACAAAGCTATGGACTGTTCTCTGACTCTGTGTGACTGGGAAGATTCAGTGTGCCTGGCTCTGCAGGAATGGGGGATCCCTTTCATCTGCAGCTCCTACGTGGGATGTGCTACACTACCATCAATTGCAAAATCAATACAGCCAACAAGTTAAATCCATTGCCTTTTATTTCTGATCCCAGGTTATGATGACCGAGAAACTCTGATAGGTTTGGAATATATGTAAGCTGCATAGAAGGTTTGAAAACTCTATACTTTAATGGATGCCAGGCATTTGTACAGGCGCCAAGCATTTGTCTTAAATATATTATGCAGTGGAAGAAAGAAGGTTTTCTACTAGTAAAAATGTTGACAACTTAATATATTGTTGCCAATTTGCACATTGTTCAAGATCTGGCTCATTGTGTAGAAAGAAGCATATGCTGTCCTACTTTTATGCTGAGTTCAGAAACTTTAGCAAGGCACACTGCCATTTGTATTTTTCTGCTGTCCCTCAGTCAACAGACCTCAGTTAGTGGTTCATTTTTAGGAAACGTTTTAGCTGACAGTTTGGGTGCAAAGGATTTGGCGCATTTCACCCCAGCTCTGAGATTGCTCCTGATTGTTTCACAGTTATTATTGGCGCCATACTACGGTTTTTGTAGTGTTACTATTTACCACATTAAAAAATTAAGTTTAAACCCTAGGTTTAGGATTTAAGGGTTATGGTAAAATGTTGGTTACTTGTAGATACCAGGTACGTTTAGAGACTTGATCGTTTACAGAAAATTGGTCAAGAATAGGTATTCTCTAACAATCTAAATCCAGTCTTCAAATTCAATCTAAGAACTTTATCTTTATTTGTTTAATTTACTCCCCAGGCAGCGTTAAACCCCTTTCACACTGGCGATCCGATCAGGATCTAATCAAATGGTCCATGTATTGCTATTGACTGGCGGGTGTAAACAAATTTGTGTCCGTTTACACTGCCTACATAGTTTAAATATTCTGCGCTTAGCACAGTGATAATGTGAATGTTATTATAACAATGACATAAACAGTTGTGAATGAAAAAATGTGAGAAAAAATAAAAAAATTTGTGAAAACAAATTAACACGTGTGTGTAAATGCCGCTACTCCCAAGAATTAAATACGCAATTCAAACACACATATATATATATATATATATATATATATATATATATATATATATATAAATATATATATATATATATATATATATATATATATATATAATATATATATATATATATATATATATATATATATATATATATATATATATATATATATATATATATATATATATATATATATATATAGATAGCGGTACCTCCGTAGGGGCTGCTGGTTTGTTCACATACATTTGCCAATCACTCCGCTACCGATCTCCCATCACTAAGCAAACAACGCAAAACAGTCAATGTTCAAGTTTTATTACTCTTTATTCGTGGGGACAGACTGGGGTTATTCATAGGTAGATATGAGATGCTCCGGCAGATCCCATTTTATGAGGGTGTCATCCATAGATGTAGCTTTTGTTAATAGACCTCCCTTATACAGAACTCCCAAGATGAACAGAAAGTCATTACTCTGAATAATTCCCTCTGTTTGAATGATAGAATTCCTTTGGAGTATTACTGCCAAGTCACAGGCCATCACCGCCTATTTCCATGACCCGCATAATAACGTTCCTCAGTCCCTGGAAGTTACTGTGCTTATGGTTCCTGCACTTGTTTCTCTGAATCACACGGACCTGTTTTCCTCCATCGACAGTCTGTTTTCCTGGTCACAGAAAGTCTATACTCCGGTTTACTTCCTCCGTTTCTCTCCTACTTCCTCCACGCTCGTCTGGCACATCCCCGCGTGGGAATGCCCGACACCATCCCCAGCGCTACATGCTGGCTCCGCTGCACTCCAGGCATCCACCCCAGAGTCTCCTTGAGAGCATTACTCACGGCTCTCCTACTTCAGGGCCCCAGGCCCCTCCGCCTCTTGAAACTCTCTCTCCCAGGCCCCAGGCCCTTTTCTCTCTCTCCTGGGCCCCGGGCCCTCCTCTCTCTTGAGCATGTGACCCCACCTTATATAAGAGACCTCCTCTCGACCAAACAAATTAATGATTGGTCAGGACTCTCACATGAGCTTTCTGCCACTCAGATCTCAGCCCATCCTCTCCTTCTCAGACCAATTCACTGTCAGGCAGAGGAGGTATCTCTAAGTGTAGGTGGCCACACCACCTTCTATTCTGACACTCCCACACCTAAAACAAAACAACCAGGCCTAGAAAAAGATCGTAGGCCTGGCCAAATTTACCTGCAACTAAATCCTGTACTACCAAACCACACTATAGCACCTACCCTAAAGTAGAGGGTGCTACATATATATAGAAGGGAATTGTGCAATCCTAAACCACATAGGGTGCAAATACTATGGACTTGATAAAAACAAAGTGATGTTAATCAATCAATCAATCAATGAAAAGCAATTAATAAAATTAAGCAAAAAATGTGTTTGCTGTGTTATTTGAAAGTCCCAAAGACAAAAAAGTGATGACAAATGTTCATATAAGCTTCCGACTCAGCACCTGGATATCTGCAATTATAGCCAAAAGAAAAACAAAGCCAGATGGCCTCTTACCGGACAAGATGGACCCCAAATTATAGGGGTCAAGCACAATTGATATGCACTCTCCATCCAGGTTGGAGAGACGTTCTGTGATGTCACCACGCACTCGCTGGCAGTTTGAAAGATTGCGGCTGTGTTTGTATTGATTTATTTGCTGTTTATGTGCAATACTTAAAATAAAACAACCATTTCTACTGCACTATGAAGTTTCCTCTTTTCTGAATCCTTCACATATACTGGAGAGTTACAAGGTAGATCGAGTGGTAGGTTTGTAATTTTTTAATGATCCCTTTTGTCTCTGGCGGAGAAGAGTGGTTAACGTTTGGAGTAGACCGGATGGAACATCACAGGTGATCCCTGTTCATATCAAATGTGTTTGACCCCTATAATTTGGGGTCTAACTTGTCCGGTAAGAGGCCATCTGGCTTTGTTTTTCTCCGTTGAGATATAAATGTACCTTTTAACTATAATTGCAGATATCCAGGCACTACATCAGAATCTTATATGAACATTTGTCATCACTTTTTTTGTCTTTGGGACTTTCAAATAGCAGAGCAAACAAACACATTTTTTTGGCTAATTTTATTAATTGCTTTTCGCTGATTGATCGATTACACTACCTACCTCCAATCCAATCCAATCCGCTAATAAAAATTGGAAGGGGATCTGTCCACCTCCATCTAGGCGTATCACATAATAGGGCAGCCAGGTGTAAATGAACAGCCAGTGTGTTTACACCCGGCCGCCCATAGAGCAGAACTGGCTGTGTCTGTGTACCACATGCAGAAACTGAGCAGACACAGATCTGTCATCCGTTTGCTCTGCTCTGCTCAGCAGGGAATCAGTGTACAGACCCCCTGCTGAGTAATTTGAATTCCACTCTGTGTGAAAGAGGCCTTGATCATTTGCCGCCTACCCACAGTAGTTGTACTGCAAGCCGGTGGCAGCTCCAGGTCGGGCGATGTACCTGTATGCTGTGGCCTATCTTCGGCATGCCCCCTGCTGGCCCCTGATTGGATACAGCACGAGTTTGGCAGGTGATTTCAGCCAATGATTTTACATAAACACAGAACTCTATGTATTGTGAACAGCGATCTGTCTGTTTCTTCTCCCTGCAAAGCAGGGAGAAAAAACAGACAGTAAAATAAAAGCAGCACATGTTACACACATTACACATTGTTAGACACACAAAGTGGAAGTAAACCTTCCTATTGTTTTTAGCCAATGAAGCTGCCATTTTGGCCTCTGTTTAATCTTCAACTGCACATCCGATCAGTTATGACACCAGCTATTGGATAGTTTGACAGTTAGGTTGAGAGCACAATCAATGTGACAGTTATGTGCCAGGAGTGTAACTGTTTTTTGAAACTCTATGAGTTTTCTTCCGCTTTAATTCTTTAATTGCCCCTAGATGTTACCCCTTCCCAGCCAGTGTCATTAGTACATTGAGGCCTCATGTACACTGAGGTTGTTAAACGGACGTTCAGAGGCAGTTGGACTTTTTTTCAACTGCCCCTGAACTCATCCAATGTTATCCTATGTGACCATGTACACAGTTTAGTTTACAGTCGTTTTTAGGCAGTTGCGTTTAACAGCCTTCCTTTGAAGGCAAAAAAATGAGTTCAGATGCCAAAGATTTCCACGTTTCAGACGCCAAACACGGCTAAACGCGGTACCGGCGTTGAGCCGCGTTTTCGTTTATAAGCTTTTTTAAAGGTGCCCTTTTTTTTGGCATTAAAAATCTCAAAAATGATGGCAAATGAGGAAAGACCATTGAAAAATATTTTTAAAAATTGTAATTGCTTGCAATGATTCATAGACCATTTATATACCCTAATGAGCCCTTGATCCAATTCAATACACCACTAGCATTGGTGTTATCCAAAGTATAATTGGAATTTGATCCATATGTTGTTAGATTTGAACAAGCAACTTGTGGCAGGTGACGTGGCAAGTGACAATCTGCAATGTGTGTCAGGTGACATGGCAAGTGGACAATCCGCAACTTGTGGCAGGTGACATGGCAAGTGGACAATCCACAACTTGTGGAAGGTGACGTGGCAAATGACAATCCCCAACTTGTGGCAGGTGATGTGGAAAGTGGACAATCCACAACTTGTGGCAGGTGACGTGGCAAGTGGACAATCCACAACTTGTGGTAGGTGACGTGACAAATGACAATCCGCAACTTGTGGCAGGTGATGTGGCAAGTGGACAATCCACAACTTGTGGCAGGTGACGTGGCCAGTGGACAATCCACAACTTGTGGCAGGTGACGTGACAAATGGCAATCCACAACTTGTGGCAGGTAACGTGGCAAATGACAATCCGCAACTTGTGGCAGGTGACGTGGCAAGTGGAAAATCCACAACTTGTGGCAGGTGACATGGCAAGTTGACAATCCACAACTTGTGGCAGGTGACGTGGCAAATGACAATCCACAACTTGTGGCAGGTGACCTGGCATATGGACAATCCACAACTTGTGGCAAATGACAATCCGCAACATGTGGCAGGTGACGTGGCAAGTGGACAATCCGCAACTTGTGGCAGGTGACGTGGCAAATGACAATCCACAACTTGTGGCAGGTGACGTGGCAAGTGGAAAATACACAACTTGTGGCAGGTGACGTGGCAAATGACAATCAGCAACGTGTGGCAGGTGACGTAGCAAGTGGACAATCCGCAACTTGTGGCAGGTCACGTGGCAAATGACGATTCACAACTTGTGGCAGGTGACCTGGCAAGTGGACAATCCACATCTTGTGGCAGGTGATGTGGCAAATGACAATCCGCAACATGTGGCAGGTGATGTGGCAAGTGGACAATCCACAACTTGTGTCAGGTGACGTGGCAAATGACAATCCACAACTTGTGGCAGGTGACGTGGCAAGTGGACAATCCGCAACATGTGGCAGGTGACGTGGCAAATGACAATCTGCAACTTGTGGCAGGTGACGTGGCAAATGACAATCCGCAACTTGTGGCAGGTGACGTGGCAAGTGGACAATCCGCAACATGTGGCAGGTGACGTGGCAAATGACAATCCGCAACTTGTGGCAGGTGACGTGGCAAGTGGACAATCCGCAACGTGTGGCAGGTGACGTGGCAAATGACAATCCGCAACTTGTGGCAGGTGATGTGGCAAGTGGACAATCCGCAACGTGTGGCAAGTGACACGCTGAATACAAATACACTGCTGCTCTCTCAGCAGCAGCTCTCTCAGTGAGACTCACAAAATGGCTGAAATAGTTAAATAATACTGTTTTTTGAGCTTGGGAGGGTCTTATGATGTTATCTTAACTAAATGCTTCTAGACACAAACGCAGTAAAATGCGGCTAAACGCGGAATGCAAATGCAGCTAAACGCGGCATGCAAACGTGGCTAAATGGGTGTTTTAAACCCCAGTTTCAAGGTGTCAAAAAAAATTGTTCAGAGGACTTTGCCTCAGCGTTCCGTGTACATGGAGCCTGATAGTGTACAGTATTAGCACTGATCACTGTATAACTGACACTGACATCAATAATGGCACTAAGTTAGTTAGTGTACCTCCAAGCCAATTGCCTGCCACACTATCACAGTCCCACTATAAGTCGCTGATCACCGCCATTACCAGTATGATGTCATGCATAAATTCCAGTATATTTCTCAAGGTTTGTAGATGCTATTACTTTCACGCAAACCAAATAATATACACTAAATGGAATTTTTTTTGTAGCAGAATTGATTTTGGCTTGAATTTAGGAAGGAATTTGATTTTTTTTTACATTTTTTTTAATTGGATATGTATTATAGCAGAAAGTAAAAAATATTGGTATCAAAATTTTAGGTCTTTTTTCGTTTATATAATAAAAAATAAAAAACTTGGTTGTAATCAAATATCCCCAAAAGAAAGTTCTGTTTGTGTGAAAAAAAGTGATATTTAATTTGAGTGCAGTGTTGCATGACTGCGCAATTGCCAGTTAAAGAAGCGCAGTGCCAAATAGCAAAAAATGGCCTGGTCATGAAGGGGGGTAAAACCTTGCAGAGCTTAAAGTGATTGTAAACAATCACCTTGTAAAACAACCCATTCAGTTATAAAATAGAAATGAAGGGCAAAACATTTTTGTATAGATATAAAAAAAAATTATAAATACTTTTTTTTCTTTTTTATAAGTGATCACATGCCCCCTGTTCTCAGCTACATAATAAGAGCTGGGGGAGGAGAAGCAGCGGCACACTGAGCTGGCCAGTGAATGGCTGTGCAGAGGTGGGGCTTGTCAGGACAAGTCGGAACATTCGAAGAGAGTACACTGAGTTCCCAGCACAGGTAGAGAATGGACCACGGTGTCTTCTTCTGCTTAGTGTGGTCAGTTTTTAATAGTATAGCAGATGGACTGGCAGGAACACCAGGGATTTCACATAAAGGAAGCAATACAAAGAGAACTGGATACTTTCTAATACACGTACATGGTACAGCAGGCACATATCAGGAATACGAAGTGTTAGGGTAACAAATGCTTTAAGTGGTTAAATAGCGTTTTTCAGTTTGTAGTGCTCACATGCAGTTACATTCCACTTTAGGACTGTATAGAATGATGGTTGCTGGTGTTCATCACTGAGGACCCACTGACATTATAATTTGTCTAACATGCAGTAGAAAAATGAAGAGATAGCCCTGGCCTAGTGGTTAGCAGGTAAAAGTAGCCTTAGCTCGATATATCCAAGCCATGCACCCAACATGTTTCGCCTTTGTGTTGGGGGCATGGCTCGGATGAATTGAGCAGAGGCTGCTTTTACCTGCTAACCACTCGGGCCGGGCGAGGTATGTCTGGTGGTCGGGCTATCTCTTCCTATTTCTACAGCATGCTTTGGGTGTGGGCAAACCTTTCCCCAGCTTGCACCCTCACTATTCATCTGACCTTATTAGCCTGAGCGGGGGGCCACTAAGCATTTATCGTGGGTCACTTTGTATAGCATGCACCCGCAGGTGTGAACTAGACATGTGCTCACTGAAATATTTTTTTTCGGAATTTCGCTTTTGTCCGAAAAATACATTTATTTAGTTACTCTCGAAATTCGTTTTCATTTATTTTGTTTCGTTAAAAAAATGCATTCGTCCGAAAATCCAAAATAATTAAGGTCGAATCTGTCATTGAAGGCTTAAGGTGTCTGTCGAATGTCCTAAGAAGATTCGACGGAGCAGCAAAACGACGCCGCAATCGTACATTTCCGGTTGAATGTTCCGCCTACAAGCTATAGTAGAATTCTAATGTTGTATGACACTAGTAATAATTATATTTATTAATTATTATCGCTAGTCAACCAACATTAGAATTCTTCTATAGCCTATGGGCGGAGCATTTGACCATAAATGTCCGCTCGCAGCGACTGCTTCGTCGAATCTTTATGTCGAATCTTTTCTCTATGTCGAATAATCTTGGACTAATAGAGTTAGGTTAGGCACATTCAATCTTTTTTGCTATTGTCTCTATAATGTCGAATCTTTTCTCTCTATGTAGAATAATCTTGGACTAATGGAGCTAAGGTTAGGCACATTCGACCACAGGTTCGATGGACACAGATCGCTATTGTCAGCATCATATCGAATCTCCTATCTATATTGAACTGTTGTCGCACCGAAAACGAAAATAAAGCATTTGTCGGATCTTTCGGTTTTCAGATTCTGCGCGTTCGTTATTGTTTGTTAAAACGATAATGAAAATACCCAAAATTCGGGCGAAAATGCATTCATGCACATGTCTAATGTACACTATGAAGGGGCAGTACAATGCGTTGCGCTGTACAACACATATGGTTTGAACAGGCCCTAAGATAGGAAGTTGAGAATTGGAATAGAGAAATACAACAACACAATTTTGATGAAGCTAACAAATGTTCTTGCAAATAAGGGACAATTATGAAATGTACCATTCACAGATGTAACCTCTAAGAAGCTTGTTCCTAGGTAATTATGTCCTGGCCCAGCTAACGCAGCTACAGCCCAAGTTCAGCTGTAATCTTCCTTTCAGCTAGCCATGCATAATAGTGTAATGACTCTACAGTGCTAACCAAATTTATTGTACAATTATAAAGCAATTTGATGCTAATTTGTCCTGCACATAGAGCCGGAGTTTCCGACGACTGTGCTTGGCTGTATTTTATCTAGTTTATTACCACATTGTAAAATAATTCGTCTTTGTCGCCTCTTTTTTTTTTCTATAAACACACAATAATTTGCAAAGAAATGACCCAGTAACAGGAGGTCTTCTGTTTACTTGGTGGATGAAAGAAAACGTGACTAAGAACAGTTCAGGCGTTGGGCCCACCAGTGGTGCATTTCCATCCAGAGCCATAGGCAATACCTTATGAAGATATTCTGCCGAAAACAAGTCAATAATTTGCATTTAAATGAGCATTTAGAACATGCAGAGATATAAGCCTGTGACAGCGATGGCCTGACTAGTGTATCACCCCACTGGGAGACATAGATCTGCTTCTTATTATGATGTATGGATTTAGATTTCACAGCTGAAAACCTTAGATTACTGCAAATGGAAGAGAAGTTGTTTTTAAATAGGTCATATAAGGGAAAGGATCATGGTTTCGGGTCAATTCTATATTAACAGTGCTAAGCAGATGTTTTACATCATTCTAAACGCGGCATGCAAACGAGGCAAAACGGGCATTTCTAAACGCCGGTTTCAGCTTTTAAAAACATGTGTTCAGCAGAGTTTGCACCGGCGTCTT
This sequence comes from Aquarana catesbeiana, assembly GCF_042186555.1. Taxonomy (NCBI): domain Eukaryota; kingdom Metazoa; phylum Chordata; class Amphibia; order Anura; family Ranidae; genus Aquarana; species Aquarana catesbeiana. The sequence continues at coordinate 881,506,593 of NC_133324.1, forward strand.
GTGTGCATGAAGCCTAAAACTAACAGGGTGCCTCCATGATACACAGTTGCAAAGTAAAAATAATAATAAAGATCAGCACCCGGGACAGGGAGGACCGGGAGTCTTTGGCCTGGGGAAAACCCTAAATGGCCTTTTCATGGCAGGGACAAAGACAAATGTACCGTTCAGAGTGTACCATGGTGGCGCATTGATTGGTGGGCATGGTAAAAAGTGGGTGATTTTTTGGCATTTACTTACATGACTAAAATCTGCAAAGGAAGTCTGTGCTGGAAGATGTAAGTCATCAATTGTTTCTGACTGCCGATCCCACTCTGATCAATGTCTGAATTTGGAAGTATCGCCACTCAGAGCCAACAGCCCAACATATCTTATTAACACTGACCCAGAGGGCATTTCCCTGCCCAATCCTCTACAGATCATCAAGAGTTGCATCTTGTTGGTAGTATGTTTGCCTGTCTTAGCAAGGAGTTAGAGAGGGTTGTGTCCCTTTTCTGAGTCATTCGGGTCTATTGTTAGAATCACAGCTGTAATGCCGCGTACACATGAGCGGACTTTTCGACCGGACCGGTCCAACGGACCGAGCCAGCGGACAATCCGATCGTGTGTGGGCTTCATCGGACCTTCAGCGGACTTTTCCAGTCGAAAATCTGCGGACTTTAGATTTGAAACTTGCTTAAAATCTTTCCGACGGACTCGAGTCCGGTCGAAAAATACGCTCGTCTGTATGCTAGTCCGACGGACGAAAATCCACGTTAGGGCAGCTATTGGCTACTGGCTATGAACTTCCTTATTTTAGTCCGGTCATACGCCATCATCAACGAATCCGTTGGACTTTGGTGTGATCGTGTGTAGGCAAGTCCGTTTGTTCAAAAGTCCGTCGGAAGTCCGTCAAAAGTCCGTCAAAAGTCTGTCGGAAAGTCCGGTCGAAAAGTTCGCTCGTGTGTACGCGGCATTAGAAAGAGCTTTAAGAGTGCATTGCGTAGGCATGGTACATGCCAACTGCTGCGCCAGTCTGACCCTTGCATGACATAGTCATTGGTTGGTCCAAAGGCGATTGTACAATCAGATAATAACATGTTTGGCTGCATATGTATAGCTGCTCCATGTTATCAAAGTCATATGTTTGGAGTTAGCAAAGTCCCTGTAGTGCCATATTAGACTAGGTTCACATTACTGCATGCTGGGACCACAGGCAAAATCACGCACATGCCCTACACACATAGAAACTTACTGCTCTTTAGCAGATGCACTAGGGTGCCATGCAGTTGGGTCTTTAGTTAAAAAAACTAAACTAATAGTTTTACTTTTTGCAGTAGCATCCACACATGTGGAACACCCAACAGTAGAGGTGATTGAAAGCGGAGCTTCACTCCCCCCACCAAAAAATTTAAAGTCAGCAGCTACAAATACTGTAGCTGCTGACTTTTAATATTAGGACACTTACCTGTCCAGGGATCCCTCAATGTCGGCACACCAGCCAATTTTTCAATTGGTTCTCAGGTGCTGCTGCTGCCATTCCTTGTAAGGGTAACCGGCAGTGAAACCTTGCGGCTTCACAGTCGATTCCCCACTGCGTATGCACAGCGGTGGTGGAAGGAGGAGAGGGAGCAGAACGTCTGGAGAGGTCTCCTGGCAGTGGGGACAGGTACCTGTCAAAACAGGTACCCATTCCCCCCTCCTCCTGAAAGGTGCCAAATGTGGCAGTGGAGGGGGGGGAGCAAACAAGTAGAGCTACCCCTTTTAGGTGGAGCTCCACTTTAATCTTCCAAAGCAAATACACCTTTGCACACTGGTACTGCCTAGTATTACAATGTTTCTTTTCTCCTTCATTTTCTCTCCCTCGCTCAGCTAATGTGACCCCAGTGCTGATAAAGAGGGGAAGGGGTAAACAAGGATGCTGTGCAGGTGCCCAATGTCCTCTTTATCAACCAATGATATCATCGGTGGTTAGGATGCCAGCAGCTAGAAGGTTGTAATGGTGTACAATGAAAACCTTTGACTTTTTGTAACTAAGAGGCTAAGATTTATCCACCCTCTGACCTGTATAAAATTTTGGGGCAATTTTTTGGCATTTTGCCAAGGCACCCCTGAAGAAACCTGAAGGCACCCCTTGTTGAAAAAGGCTGCCCTGGAGGATGTTCCATTGTAGTAGCTTAGACTCTCACTGGCACATTTTTGGCTGTTTAACAATTAATATAACAAAAAAAAAAATTATATATATATATATATATATATATATATATATATATATATATATATATATATATATATATATATATATATATATATATATGTATATATATATATATATATATATATATATATATATATATATATATATATATGTATGTATATATATTTAATGGGACATAACACAATTCAATAGATGATTTGTGCAGACCACTTACAGGCCACTTTGTGCTACAGGTAAACCTATAATAAGGCTTCTAAACCTGCACGTTTAGGAGATATCCCCTGTATTTGCATGTGCTGACATCATTGGCACATGTGCACAGATACAAAGTGAAGCAATGGCACGTATGTGCCGTTGCTTCAGTGAGTGTGCCGTTTTTTTTTTGATTGAAAATGTATACTTTATTTTGCAAGAAAATATACAAAAAACAAATACTTAAACAGGGTACATTCTGTACTGCGACGCAGCGCATAAATACACTACATAACAATACATTGCCAAGCATACAAATAAATTACATTCATCCTGCGGTATGATGCCTAATGTGTTGTGCAGAGTAGTAATACCCCGAAACATCACATCATGCATGACGCCGCATTACCCTGAAAGCAGTACTTAAAAAAAACATTTCACAAAAAGTCCAGTTATACAGTCAAATAACATTCAAATGGGCAACGGGTGTGATGGGGGGGGGGGGAAGGTGGGGTAGGGGAGGGAGTAAAGAGTTCACAGGCCCGAAGCTTTATTTGAACTGCCAAAGGATACACGGGTGGGAGGGGGGGGGGATGGGGAAATCTTCAGACCTCCTCTTCCTCCTTGAAGTCCATCAAGTGATAGTCTCTGAGCAGACTGTGAACCAGTCTGCGGCAGTCCTCGATGGACATCCTCTCCCGCTGGTGGATGAGGCGCTTTCTGGCGCACCATAAAGCATCCTTAAAGCAGCACAGCACCCGCCAGGCACCGTCAATGTCCTCCTGTGAATGAGTTCCACAGAAGAGTCCGTTCAACACACCAAAGTGTGTGATAGCAGTCTGTGGTACAAAGTCTTTGAGTTCAGGTTCCAAGGCCCTCAACAGGTCCTGTGCAAAGGGACACTCCCAGAAAATATGCAGAGCAGTTTCCTCCTGGATGATGCAAAAGGGGCAGTGCCTGTATCTGCACAGGTTTCTGGCATGCATGAATGTCCTGAGTGGCAACCCCCCTTGGATTATATTTAATGGGACATTTGATTGAAAAATGTATACTTTATTTTGCAAGAAAATATACAAAAAAAAACAAATACTTTAAACAGGGTACATCCAATCTGTACTGCGACGCAGCGCATAAATACACTACATTACAATACATCACCAAGCATACCAATAAATTACATTCATCCTGCGGTATGATGCCTAATGTGTTGTGCAGAGTAGTAATACCCCGAAACATCACATCATGCATGACGCCGCATTACCCTGAAAGCAGTACTTAAAAACATTTCACAAAAAGTCCGGTCATATAGTCAAATAACATTCAAATGGGCAACGGGTGTGATGGGGGGGGTGGAGAAGGTGGGGCAGGGGAGGGAGTAAAGAGTTCACAGGCCCGAAGCTTTATTTGAACTGCCAAAGGATACACGGGGGAGAGGGGGGGGGAATGGGGAAATCTTCAGACCTCCTCTTCCTCCTTGAAGTCCATCAGGTGATAGTCTCTGAGCAGACTGTGAACCAGTCTGCGACAGTCCTCGATGGACATCCTCTCCCGCTGGTGGATGAGGCGCTTTCTGGCGCACCATAAAGCGTCCTTAAAGCAACACAGCACCCGCCAGGCACCGTCAATGTCCTTCTGTGAATGAGTTCCACAGAAGAGTCCGTTCAACACACCAAAGTGTGTGATTGCAGTCTGTGGTACAAAGTCTTTGAGTTCAGGTTCCAGGGCCCTCAACAGGTCCTGTGCAAAGGGGCACTCCCAGAAAACATGCAGAGCAGTTTCCTCCTGGATGATGCAAAAGGGGCAGTGCCTGTATCTACACAGGTTTCTGGCATGCATAAATGTCCTGAGTGGCAGCCCCCCTTGGATTGCCATCCATGCCAGATCTTTGTGCCTGTTGGTGAGTCTCTTTGAAGAAACATTCCTCCAGACCACTTTACAAGTGGCTGAAGGGAGGCCTGGAACAGTCTCAACAATGTCCGATGCTCTGATCAACTTGTGGATAGTTTTTGGCTTCCACAAGTCGGGCTTCACTCCATGTAGCCCCAGCTCCTTAATAAACTTGAAGGTGTCCAAGTAGTACCAAGGCGTGTCCCAGTTGTAGGGGATGGAGCTGTCCCATTTGTCCCATCCAAGGGTCCTCCAAAGAGGCAGGAGGAAAAAACGGGACATAGAGTTACCACCAGAGTCCACAGTTCTGTCCACCAATGTCCTGCGGATGCAGTTACAAGCAAAGCACACCCTCAATAGTGTAGCAATGTCGGGCACGCCCTTACCGCCCTTGAGGGGTTCCTTGAACATAACCGCCCGCTTCACTCTGTCCATTTTGGAGCTCCAGATGAAGTGAAACACCGCCCTGGTGATGGCCTTACAGGTGTTGATCCGAGGGGGCCAGGCCTGGGCGAGGTACTGCAACACAGGGAGAATCTCGCTGCGGAGTACCAGTGTTTTGCCTTCGATGGTGAGTTCTCTGAGGCTCCAAAGTCCAAACTTCTGTCGCATCTTTGACAGTCTTTCCTCCCAGGACTTCAGGGCTGCGCCCTCAGCTCCAAACCAGACCCCAAGGATTTTGATGAAGTCCGTCTTGACGCTGAAAGGAATTGGTGCAGAAGAAGGCAGGAACCACTTTCCGAAGAGCATGACCTCTGACTTCCCGCAGTTGACCTTTGCCCCTGAAGCTTGGCCGAAGTCCTCACAGGTCTGGGCGAGTGTGTCGATGGAGCGCCGGTCAGCACAGAACACCGTCACGTCGTCCATGTAGAGTGAGCACTTGACCTCCCGTCTGTCCGGTCCTGGTGCGGTGATCCCTCTGATCTCTGGGTTCCGTCTGATGCTTCGGGCGAAGAGCTCTATACAACAAACAAAAAGCAGAGGTGAGAGAGGGCAGCCTTGTCTGACCCCAGACAGAATTGGAAAGGGGTCAGTTTTCCAGCCATTTACCAGCACCAAACTAGAAATGTCAGTGTACATTACATTCACATACGAACAAAACATTTCCCCAAGACCAAACCTGCGCAGAGCTCTGCACATAAACTCGTGGGAGACACGGTCAAAGGCCTTCTCCTGGTCAAGACTGACCAGGGCCGCGTGCACACGGCGACCATGAATGTACTGGACCGTGTCCCGGACAAGCGCAAGGCTGTCCGCAATCCTGCGACCAGGAATGCCGCAAGTCTGATCCGGGTGGATGATCTGTCCGATGACAGACTTCAACCTGTTGGCCAGGACCTTGGCGAGGATTTTGTAGTCCACGTTCAGCAGAGAGATCGGACGCCAATTTTTAAGATCCGATCTCTCCCCCTTCCGCTTATACAAAATCGTGATCATCCCCTCCCTCAGTGACGGAGGCATTCTGCCCTCCACCACCATCTCCTCGTACAGCTCGAGCAGGTCCGGGCCCACGAGATCCCACAGTGCTACATAGAGCTCAACTGGGAGACCATCGCAGCCCGGGGTCTTGCCTCGCCTAAAGGATTTAGCGGCAGAGTGCAGCTCCTCCAGCACCAAGGGGGCGTTGACGGTTGATGAACCTGCAGGATCAATTTGGTTAGTGATACCTGACAGGAACTTGTCGGCCGCCTGTGTGTCCGTTTCTTTCGGGGAGTAGAGGTTGGTGTAGTAGTCGCTGACCACTTTCATCACAGCCTTCTTCCCCTTCTGGAGTGTTCCGGTCTCGTCGCGCAACTCTGACAAGGGTGTGTGTCCTGAGTGGAGTTTCCTGAAAAAGAAAGAATTACACTTCTCACCTTTCTCAAGATTCTCCACCTTGGCACGGAAGACAATGTGCCTGGATTCTTCCTCGAAGTGTCCTTTCAGGCTCCTCTTGGTGTCCTCCAGGTCCTGCCTAACGTCCCAGCCACAGTGCTGAAGGTCCTGCAGGGACTGCAACTGACGCTGCAGTCTCCTGAGTTCCCTCCTCCTGGCACACACACGCTGGCGTCCCCTTGCCTGAAAGAAGCTACGCAGCTTAGCCTTCACAAACTCCCACCAGTCGCTTACCCTTCCGAAGAATCTCTTTTCCTCCGTCCAGGTGGCATAGGCCTCACGGAGTTCCCCCATCAATTCCTCATTTTCCAGAAGGGTGCTATTCAGCTTCCAGGAACCCGGTCCGCGGGCGATGCCCTCGCCCAGGTCACCCCGAAAGTGGATAGCCCTGTGGTCAGAGAAAAAGCAGGGGACCATGGAGAACTCACGATGCTTGACTGTTCTTGAAGTGAGCACGAAGTCGATCCTGGAACGCACAGATCCATCGGGTCGGCACCACGAATAGTTCACGGTCCCTTTCCCTATGGATCCCACGGCGTCCTGTAAGGAGGCCTCCGAGATCATCTCCCTGAGCAGCCTAGAAGTAGCATCAAGTTTTGCGTATATGCTGGAGCTGCGCCCATCCTCCTCGATCGGACAGTTAAAGTCACCGCCGATCACTACTGTTCTGGTGGTGACGAGTTGGGTCCGCAGGGTCTGGAAGAGTTCCAGCCGCGCATTCTTGTCTGGGGGGGCGTACACGTTGATGAGCCTAACTGGCTCTTCCACCCACGAGCCGTCTATGACCAAAAGACGGCCACAGACTAGCTCATGGATAGAGTCAACCGTGAAACGCCCACCCCTGACCAGAATGGCTACTCCTGCAGACTTGCAATCGCCACCCCCGGACCAGTAGGAGGGACCAAGGGTCCACTGGGAGGACAGATGAGTGTACCTCCTCAAGGGGGGAAGGGCGCACTCCTGAAGCATGTAGACATCACTCTGCTGACTTGAAAGAAAGGTCAGGACCGCTTGCCTTCTAGATGTATCCTTGATACTCCTCACATTGATGGAAAAGATTGAGATCTCAGCCATAATGAAAAAGGGTATGAGGGTCTAGTTAACAAGGGTCTGAACTTACCTCCCCGGAGGGGGGGGTGGCTCTTCCGTTGCATCTTCTGCCTGTCCTGTGTTCTGGGCCAGGCCCAGCTCCTCAAGGACAGACTCCATCATCTGCTGGCTGATGTGGACGTCGGGGGGGAGGTCATGCTCGGGGTTGACCACGACCTCCTCCCCTTCCCCCTCCTCGCCTGCAGACTCTAGGTCCTCCACTACTTGCTCGGGTCCATCGCTGTCGCGTTGGACCCCGTTGGGCCGTTTGGTGGAGGTGGCAGGTTCCTCTGCTGATGGGCTCTCTGGCTTACGTTTCCGGCTTCCTCTTGGGCCACTGGTGGGGGTGGAGGGGGGTGGGAGGGTGGGGAAGTCCTCCAGGGAGGACAGGTTGGGGGGGGAAGGGGTGGGGAGGGGCTCCTCTGGCACAGAGGGGGTGGGTGGGGGTGTGCTGGAGGTAGGGGATGGGGCAGGGGGGGCAGGGGCAGGTGCAGGTGGGGCGGGAGTGGACTTACCTTTGGCCTTTCGAGGTTCTTTTGGTTTTTCTGGCAGCTTTCTCCCGGATGGCTTACCCTGGCTTACGGCTCCAGCGTAGGTCCGGGTCCTCTGGGGGCAGTGTCTGAAGACATGCTCTGCCAATCCGCAAAGGTTGCAGGCTTTAGACCTTGGACAGTCCTTGGTCTCGTGGCCTGTCACCCTACAGAACTTGCAAGCAAGTTCTGTACAATCCTTCCCTATGTGTCCCGGCTGCCCACACTTGTTACAGTTGTAGGGTATGCCGGGGTAGAAGAGGATTCCTGCGGAGGATCCCAGGGAGAAGAAAGGCTGCAGGTGCTGGATGTCCCCCGAAGGGTCTTTCCTCAGTTTGCAGAGCACAGACCACTTACCTATCCAGAAGCCGTTCGCATCGAAGATTTGGATCGGGTCCTTCACCACGGTGCAGAACCTCTGGAGGTAGGTGGCTATGTCCTTTCCACTGGTATGGGGGTTCCTCATGGCCACTGTCACCCGCTTTTCGTCCCGAGTTATGGGGCAGTTCGCAGTGAACTTCCGGAAAGGGGATTCAGGGCCACTGGTCTTCACCATCTCCCAGTACCTTCTGCAGACCTGGAACGACACAAAAGTTATAAAGAACATACCTCTTGTGAAGGCCTGCACCGAAAGCGTCTCCGCTTTGCTGAACCCCTGTTCCAGGATCATCTTCTTTCCAAAGATCTCCGGGGTCATGTCGGGGACTCTTCCGTCCACCTCCTTCAGCTGCAGCACGACCGTCTGCTTCATCCATGGCTCCAAAGCTGGGAGCCCGTCTGCAGGCTGGTCTGGCTTGGCTGGTCCTGGTCGGCTGGTGCCGGCCGGGGTAGGGGCGGGGGTTGAGGCAGCGGCATTCCCGGGCTTGGAGGAAGTGGCTGGAACGGGGTTCTTCTTCTCTTTTCCGGTCTTCTTTTCGCTCTTCCCCATCGTCGAGGATTTGGATGTCGCTTCAGATGTTTCTTAGGCGGCTTCCTTCTGGTTCCTCGACGTCTTCGCTCTTTTTCGTAGCCTTTAAAAAGGCTTTAGCATCTACTGCCCGGAGGTAGTAATGCGGAGTGGGGGAGGAGGGAAGACCGCAATCTCGTTCCCTGTGGGGGCTAAGCCTCTAACCCAATAGCAGCAAGTAGGTGAAGCTGAATTTAATCAACGATCCTACCAGGCCGAGCAGAGGGTACCCCACAAGGACCAATTAGCTTGGATAGATACAAGTGGTTCTCAACGTCCTAGCTGTGAAGCAGAGACACCCCTAAGGGCTAAAGTCGATACTACACTTGATCTTAGCCAAAAGCGGCCTGTATGTATATATATTTAATGGGACATAACACAATTCAATAGATGATTTGTTCAGACCACTTACAGGCCACTTTGTGCTACAGGTAAACCTATAATAAGGCTTCTAAACCTGCACGTTTAGGAGATATCCCCTGTATTTGCATGTGCCGACATCATCTGCACATGTGCACAGATACAAAGTGAAGCAATGGCACGTATGTGCCGTTGCTTCAGTGAGTGTGCCGTTACCGCGCGTTCCCGTTATGTGCGGGATTGACGTCATCGCATGTCCGGCCAATTACAGCGCCGAAGCCACGATACCTGGAAGTAACCCCGGGGAGTGAGGTCAGCCGCCGGAGTGGTGTACGGGCACCGCAGTGAAGGCTTCGACTCAGGTGAGTATTACATAATGAGCTAGTATGCTATGCATACTAGCTCATTATGCCTTTGTCTTGCAGGTGTTAGTTTTTTTTTTTTGTTTTTTTTAAGTGGGTGTACAACCACTTTAAGTGCAGTGCGCAACACAATGCTATCAATGATATAATTCAATAAAAACCAACATCGCGACAGGAAAGATGTAAGATCACAGTACTCTATAGCCTACTAGTACTAAGAAACTAGACTCTGGAACAGCAGTCTTTGGATCAGTAGCCTTTAGATAAGCAGTCTCTGAATCAGCAGTCTCTGGATCAGCAGTCTTTGGATCAGCAGTCTCTGGATCAGCAGTCTCTGGATCAGCAGTCTTTGGATCAGCAGTCTCTGGATCAGCAGTCTCTGGATCAGCAGTCTCTGGATAAGCAGTCTTTGGATCAGCAGTCTTTGGATGAGCAGTCTCTGGATCAGCAGTCTCTGGATCAGCAGTCTTTGGATGAGCAGTCTCTGGATCAGCAGTCTCTGGATCAGCAGTCTCTGGATAAGCAGTCTTTGGATCAGCAGTCTCCGGATCAGCAGTCTTTGGATCAGCAGTCTCCGGATCAGCAGTCTTTGGATCAGCAGTCTCTGGATTAGCAGTCTCTGGATCAGCAGTCTCTGGATCAGCAGTCTCTGGATAAGCAGTCTCTGGATCAGTAGTCTTTGGATGAGCAGTCTGTGGATCAGCAGTCTCTGGATCAGCAGTCTTTGGATCAGCAGTCTCCGGATCAGCAGTCTTTGGATCAGCAGTCTCTGGATCAGCAGTCTCTGGATCAGCAGTCTCTGGATAAGCAGTCTCTGGATCAGCAGTCCCTGGATAAGCAGTCTCTGGATCAGCAGTCTCTGGATAAGCAGTCTCTGGATCAACAGTCTTTGGATCAGCAGTCTCTGGATAAGCAGTCTCTGGATCAGCAGTCTTTGGATCAGCAGTCTTTGGATCAGTAGCCTTTAGATAAGCAGTCTTTGGATCAGCAGTCTCTGGATCAGCAGTCTCTGGATCAGCAGTCTCTTGGATCAGCAGTCTCTGGATCAGCAGTCTCTGGATCAGCAGTCTCTGGATCAGCAGTCTCTGGTTTAACCGTTTCGGAATCAGCAGCACAGATGCAGACGCCACTTAGAAAACAGCTTCTTTTCTCACTTTTAGCAGAACCCCAGTTCCAAGTAGCTACAAATCATCAATTAAATACACATATGTTCCCGTATAATCTAGCAATATCTTCATAATTCTGTCCAATCAGTGTTGTGATGCTTTTCGGCCTGTATCATACGTCTTCTTAATGAATGCTGAATCATTGGAATCAATGACTGGCTGAACAGAATTACAAATCATAGCTAGTAGTAGTTGGTCAACTTGACTTGTTCTGTAATATGGAAGATGCTACACACTTACTCAAGTGGCTTTCACAATTCTGCAACTGAAGGAACCCCTTGAATGAGTGATGAAACGTCTTCAAATTATAGATCAAGTCCAGTTGAATGTAACTAACTACAACTAGCTATACCATGATCCTGATAAATAAGAACAGGCTGAATCACAAGCCATTTTGCAGGTAAAGCAGTTCAGATACAGTATATGTATTTAATTAGCTGCTTGCCTAGAGTAAAATATGTTTTTCCTTTTAAGTCTGTCTTAGTATAAAAAAAATAAAAAAAAGGGGACTAATCAAAGGAATTTTCCTTATTACTGCATGGAATCCCGATGTTTCTTTGAAATGAAAACCGATCATTTTATCAGAACACAAGATTTTGTTCTCCTCTTGGTAGCTGCCTGTAATTATGTACACAGCTACATCGGGTAAACCTTGTTTATATCGGTGAGTTATGAATACTGGATATGGATTATGTTCCCTGCCAGATGTTATATATATATTATTAAACGCCACAGCACCTTCAGGGACCGCGTCTAGTGCTTGTTTTTCTGGAATTGTCTTGTTTTACCTTTTATCGATTCTACACGGTGTTGGCTGATCTCTTGGGCTTCGCTTTGAAAATCCAGCGGTGATTGCTGTACAGATGGCGCTTCTATAGAAATGCTTTGGTGAATGCCGCCATGGCTGCCTAGTGGATATAATTTCCTATAACAAGCTATCTTGTCTGGCTTAATTTGAAAAAAAAAAAACAAAAAAAAAAAACCTGCTGAGACAGAGCAGGCAAAAAAAAGTTGAGCTGGCACTAATTTGTACAAAAGTTATAGTGCAACAGAAGAGGAGTCTGGCCTAGCAGGGGGTGTACCCTGTAACAAGTGTATGCCCATATCACACACAAACACAATTTAAAAGATAGGTTCGACTTTTGGAACATGGTCCATGTTCCACCCATATTTAGAGTGGAATGTGTAATATGCTCCAGCTTCTGCTACCAAAGCTGAAGGGCTTGTCTGCAGAAGTCTGCCATCCACTAATCACAGGTGCTAAGCTTTCCAGGCTCCTGCAAGAAAAAATAATTTAATGCGCATTTTTTTTTCTACAAAAATATGTGCATTTATTATTATTTTTTAAAAAGTGAACTTACCCTTTAAAAAGGAACTAAACTCTGGAATTTGTGCCTAAAAAGGTAGACAAAAGGCTAGTCACCAATAATGCCTGTGGTCTCCCTGCAGCTGATCTCTTCTGCTTTACTGACTTGCCATGCCTTGCTCTGCACTGAGTTTCTGGGGGGGGGGCGGCTTGGAATGTCTTGATAGAGGCAGGGCTTTGCTTCTTCATTGTATAGACCCTAGCAAGGAGAGTAGTAAAGTAGTGACATCTCCAAATTTACTTAGATTAGCAGTAGGGATGCACCGTTACCATTTTTTTTACAACGAGTACAAGTACTGATACTTTTTTTGTAGTACTCGCTGATACAAATTACCGATACCTACCGCAACTGTTTTGTTTTCACTTTAGCTGTCAGCAATGGTACAAAGCATTGAAAAGTTATTTACAAATTAAATAAATTGATTTTTGTTTTTAATTTTGTACTTTTTCAATGTGAAATGTGTAAATATATGTTAATATATATGCGCAAAATTATCACTAGCAAAGCAAATAAAAAAAAAAAGTTTTAATTGTTTATTGTTTATAAAATAGACGTGGACATAAAAAAAAAGCAGGAAAATAATATTTAAATGGTGGAGAATAGGGAGTTAATTAAGGCTGATTAGTGTAAATTAAGGGCTAATAAGGGGTTAAACAGAGGAACATTTGTTCATCCCTTTGATCTGCAGATGAAGAAACAGAAAGATACAAAAAGAAACAATGTTTCTTTTTATTTTAGTGTTTCAGCAGCTGATCAATGTTGTTAATATACATTGCCAGCTGCTTTTTTTTTCACAGCTCCAATTACTGGACTTCTTTAACACTTTAGCTGTCAGCAGGGAAGACCCACTGACAGCTCAAAGAACAGAGCCTGAACGTATCGGTTTCAGGTATCGGTGCATTTGTGCAAATACTCGGTATCGGCAGCGATACTGATACTAGTATCGGTGCAACCCTAATTAGCAGTCAAGACAGCAGTGTCTTAGAACTCGCATTGCAGATAGGACAGGGGTTCTTAACCTGGGGTCAATGGACCCCTAAGTAGTCCATGGATGGGTTTCAGTGGGTCCATGGGGATCAGATAAAAAAATAACATTTACATTTACTATACAACTTTCCCCCTTCTCCCAATCAAAGGTTTCCTATTGAAAGAAATGAAAGAAAATGCACCCTGCCACTGCTTATAGGGCCGACCGCTAAGTGTCTTTTGACTCGTTGTTGGCCTATGGTTGCAATTTAAATTTTTACCATTATTCTCTGCACAACCACCATCTTGTGCCACTCCATAATAACAAGTGCTGTTTCTTATTATTTAGTAGTAGTATTAGTAGTAGTAGTTGTTGTAGAAGTAGTAGATTTGTTAAAAGTGTTTTGTTTAATTTGCACAAGATGATTATATTTCATTTTTGTAATGAGTGGCCATAACTTTTTGCATGAAAAGGAGTGAGCTTTTCTGTTAAGATTGTTTGCTTTATTCAAAATTTCTGTATGTCATATACACTATATTGCCAAAAGTATTGAGAGGCCTGCCTTTACATGCTCATGAACTTTAAAGTGATTGTAAAGTCTCCTTTTTTTTCCTATAAAAATAATAAACATACTTATACTTACCTGCTCTGTTGCAGTGGATTTGCACAAAGCAGCCCAGATCCTTCTCTTCTCAGGTCCCTCTTCTGCGGCCCTGGCCCCTCCCTCCTGTTCAGTGCCCCCACAGCAAGCAGCTTGCTATGGGGGCACCCAAGCTGAGTCACAGCTCCCTGCGTCCATGCAGACACAAAACCCCAACCTGGCCCTGCCCCGCCCCCTCTCTCCCCTGATTTGCTAGCTGACTTTGATTGACAGCAGCGGGAGCCAATGGTGCCACTGCTGTGTCTCAGCCAATCAGGAGGGAGAATCTCGGATGGCTGAGACACTCGTGGACATCTCTGAACAGAGAGGGACCTCAGGTAAGTGTTAGGGGGGCTGCTGTACACAGAATGTTTTTTTATCTTAATGTATAGAATGCATTAAGAAAAAAAACCTTCTGCCTTTACAACCCCTTTAATGATATCCCAGTTTTAGTCCGTAGGGTTCAATATTAAGTTGGCCCACCCTTTGGAGCTATAACAGCTTCAACTCTTCTGGGAAGGCTGTTCACAAGGTTTAGGAGTGTGTCTATGGGAATGTTTGACCATTCTTCCAAAAGCGCATTTGTGAGGTCAAGCACTGATGTTGGACAAGAAGGCCTGGCTCGCAGTCTTCACTCTAATTCATCCCAAAGGTGTTCTATCGGGTTGAGGTCAGGACTCTTTGCAGGCCAGTCAAGTTCCTCCACCCCAAACTCACTCGTCCATGTCTTTATGGACTTTGCTTTTCACTGGATCTAAAACAACATATGAAACCACACATTCGCCACCATCCTCATAGACCAACTGCCACTCCCCAAGCCAGTATGGACATGTAGGTGGGGAGGGAGAAAGAGGAGATATAGTTCCCTCTGCCAGAGCAGGCCAGTCAGGTGTGCACTAAGACCACCTAGCACCAACATAAGGATTTAAGGAATATGTTTAAGAAATATATAAGAAAAACTAATAATGTGTTCCAAATAAGTCAAAAAATATCTCTATGAGGATCACATACCTCAAATTGAAGCATAAAGCTCTTACATAGGTTTTTTAAAAAGGGGTAGTAGCTTGTGTAGGTAGGTGTTATACATACATCAAAAAAGGTATCTGTAAATAGATGGATAATGATATGGCAGCAGACTGAGATTGCAATTGTTTAATGTTTCATTCAAAAACAAAGCAGCTTACACTGCAGTACAGACAGTAAGGAGCAAGAAAAGCTGATCACTGTAAGCACCCCTGTCTGTGTTAAATGGTTTGTGACCTATAGCAAATTTCCTCCCTCAAAGCATACCCCTTAACTCCAACCAATATTATGTATCTTTATACAGCATATTAGGTTTGTTTCCATTGGTCTATATTCTATACTGTATGTGTACGTATCGTAATGTAATGTATTTTCTGTTGCAATATGCACTCATCTGCAATAAACTAAAAAAAAAAGTTATTGTCATTACACAGTAAATCAGCCAATGACAATGGCAGCATTTTTTTTTAAAGTTGTTTCAAAAATATTATTTCCAGTGCATATAAAGGTACTAGTGATATGCCTCCCACTATCACAACATTCATTAATTATCCATACACAATCTCACATTGCCATCTGCTGCTTCAGGACATCAAACAATATTAAAGCCAGGCTTGCCAGCACTCCTGTACAATATCGTTCCAAATCCCTCTGCCCATTTATTTCATACAGAAGGCTCATCTGCGATATTCCTTTATTCACTTCATTATCGTTATCTAGCTTGATAAATATGCCCATACCTCTCATTAGGAATCTCATTAAAGACTGGATTATGAGTAGATGTGCAAAATAGCTTTTATATTGGACACCCTATCCAGTATACACAGTACATACTTTCTTCAACAGCCATTGCAGGCAGCAAACAAAGCATTTCATAATCTTTTAATGCAAACGAGAAATCATCCCCGCAATGCAAGTAATACTTTCCTTTACCAATGCAAGGCAAATTTAAAGAGTAACTTGAAGCTGATCTCCAGATTTAAAAGACCCAATTTACCATAGCTCTGCCTTCATTAATACATAATTACATGTATTTTTTAAAACCAAATCATGTAAGAACCTCAATTGGACTTGGTATCAGCCTCTTGTGGTTCCCTCTACAAGAGAGCTCAGACAGGGAGAGAAAAAAGTAGCACAAGGAGCAAATCAGTTTATGTGCTGTCCAGGAACATGTTGACTGCTCTCTCAATCGACATGAACAATTTTTAATCCTTATGCTGTTAGCCTTAGTAAATAGATAGGAAAGTATTTTATCCCCTAAGGCTGGCCATACATGGTCGAATTTTGAAAGAATTTTCTTTTGAAAATCCGAAAATTTGCACGTTTTGCGATCCGATGGTGCCACCATTGATTTCGAAATTTGGCCAACCAAGCCTTCAATTTCACCTCATGTTGCTACAGAAAAGAATTTTCGTGGCTGGGAATCTTCTTTTCTTTCCGGGAATTTTCTTTCCTTGCACATGCGCATTTTTTTTTCTATTACATTTCTCACACGATTCTCCCATTATTGATTAGAAAATCATTTGTTTTTCAAAAAATTTCCAACATGTCCGATTACTCAAATTCAATGGCTGCACGAAAATTGGCTGTTGCTGCAGCCCACTAATGGTGCGAAATACAAACGAAAATTCTTAGACAAGGTTTTTGAAAGAAAATTATTTTGAAATTCGACCCATGTATGGCCTGCCTTAGTCAGCCTTTCTCATTCTTTTCAACAAAGAGGAACCCTGGAAATAATTCTCCGGTCTTAGGGAACCCCTACTAAAAATGAAAAATCTACAGCTCATCATACATTAGTGTGATGGTCAATGAGAAGAATGCCTCTTACACTTGTGGTTATTGGGAAGAATTACCCCTTTACAGATAACTAAAAAGATCAATAGTGTCCTTGAGAACTTACCTGAGAGGCAGAAATTGACCTTTGCTCAGGGAACCCCTAGCAACCTCTAGAGGAACCCAAGGGTTCCATGGAACCCTGGTTGAGAAACCCTGGCCTGAAGTCCAATTTTGTAACTTTGACATGTATTATTAGAACCGTACATATCATCACAACTACTTTGTGCATCCAGGTGGATTAGCTCTTGTTTTTTTCACGACAAATTGGGCTTTTATTTGGTGGTAAATGGTAATGGATATCTCCTGATTTTTTTTTTTTTTTTTTATTATCAAAGGAAAATTGGCCCAAAATAGTACAAAAAAAAATAAATTTAACTGTATATTTCTTGCTACTACAATAACCATCCACCAAAGAACAAGACTTGCCAGGCTTCACAAGTTTGTTGCACATTTGCAGCAAGTCCGCATTGCATGATTCCAGATAAACTTTCTTTGCAAACATTCTGCAAGTCTGCTGCAAGTGCTGGTTAATTTATGTTGTGCAATAGTCATCCCACCACAAGGGTCACTGTGGCTGAATTTTCACGCTGTAGACTACCAGAGCTCTTGCTGTAGATTCATTACTGAAACTTTGCAGTTAGTTGCTAGAGACTTGCCATGCAAATTTGCTACAAATTGGAAAAGTATAAACTAGAACTTGTGCTTCAAGTGCTCTGCAAGTGTACAACTTGCCAGGGAAGATGAGCAGCAAGATAACAGACTTACAATTCAACACTGCCACAAATTTGTGGCAAGTTATCCCTGCTATCTGGGAACAAAGATCAGTCCTTGCAGACAAAGACTGCAAGCACTGATGTGTTCTGGCGGGGGGAGTCCCCCGTCAGGATACAATAGCACAGCGGGGGAGATCACTGCACCAACATTGATTGTGTTGGTACTGCGATCTGTCAGGGTTTTTTTTGTTCAGCCCATTGGGTTGAATGTAAAAAAAAACGTGCAAACACATGTTCGCATCTGTGAAAGTTTGCAACTTGAAGGATCATTTGTAGGGGACTTACTGTATAGAATGGGACCAAACATAGGCTATATATATCCAAATATAGGACAAACTACAACTAAACAATAAATATTCAAAATGATGGGCTACTCCCCAAAGGGTTACTGTTAGGCAATACTTTCCACCATCAAATTATAAAAACAAAATATCAATATAATTAAATATAATTACAAGTGACCTCAACGTTCTCATACCAAAGTGCAATAATATAGTAATTTTTTTCAAAACCATAAGCCCATATAAATCAAAAATTCCAAACAAATGGTGATATATTGTGACATCAAACAAAATCTTCCTATGTCATTCTACCCAGTGTCCACTTTACCATGTGATACATAGAAGGTTTACCAGAAAATATGTGACTCTCAAGCTGAGAAGTCAGACAAGACTTGATGACGATTGTCTGTTTTGAATGTCACGGGGAGGGAAGATTGTTGTAGTTATAAAGGGTGTTTAATAATTATAAAATGTATAAGTAAATTTGAGTGCGTAACAGTTCCCCATGTTCTTTCTTGTGTTTTGGGATCTATGTACTTTTTATTGGCGAAGCACACCCCGCTAGTATTATGTCCTGTACACACGGTCAGATTTTCCGACGGAAAATGTTCGATGGGAGCTTGTTGTCGGAAATTCCGACCGTGTGTAGGCTCCATCGGACATTTTCCATCTAAATTTCCGTCACACAAAATTTAAGATCTGGATCTCAAATTTTCCGACAACAAAATCCGTTGTCGTAAATTCCAATCGTGTGTACACAATTCCGATGTACAAAGTTCCACGCATGCTCTGAATCAAGCAGAAGAGCCGCACTGGCTATTGAACTTAATTTTTCTCAGCTCGTCGTACGTGTTGTACGTCACTGCGTTCTTGACGTTCGGAATTTCCAACAAGATTTGTGTGACCGTGTGTATGCAAGACAAGTTTGAGCCAACATCCATCGGAAGTAAATCCAGAATTTTGTTGTCGGAATGTCTGATCGTGTGTATGGGGCATAAGTGTTTTTTTTGGGGGGGGGAATGTGGCAATTTTCCTTTACCTTCATAAAAATTTAAATATGTTTTACATTTGTTATATATTATAGAACAATATAGATAGCACACATATCAATACCATTAGCTTTTCGCAGTGTAATAACTTGAATGTTGTCTTGTATAATGGTTGTATGACTAGAGTCACAAAGGTCAACCTCCTTTGCCTGGTTGAGGAGCTGACTGATATTCTACTCTATGAAGTCATTTCACAAAGTGGGTGACCTAATTTTGTAATTAAGAGATTATTTTCTGCAAAGCTGTCTTGGCTGTAGAAGCAGTGGGGCGGGTGGCATGGAGTTTCCCTCGGATAGTCACATTTCACTGAGTAAACATGATTTTAATTACCAGTAAACAGCTGCGTGATGCACTACATGAATATTATCAGAGGACTTGTGGTGAAAAAAGATGTCCCAAAACCATTCAGCCAGACGAATCCTTTTCTTCAACTGTGAAATTGAACTCACTACACAAGCTTTATAAATCATAATTAAGTCAGCCTGTAGACATTAATTCCTGGTGGGCTATTTCTTTATGTGTGGTGGGAGCAGTTTCGAAAATTAGCTTCAAGTTTATCACTTTGGAGTTCACCACTCATAAAAAAAATAAAAGATTGTGGATGTTTTCTAGTGTTTGTATGGACATTTGTAGTCACATAACTACTGAAAAGTCAGCATGACTTGTAATACTCAGCTACAGTATGTAGTAGCTCCCTTAAATGATCAGAATGGGTAAAACCATATTTTTGCTTCTAAAAGATCTATGGCACCAAATCGCGGGGCGATTTTGTCACGATTGTCTCCCAAAAAAATTGTGGTAAAATCACGCAAACAGAATTGTGAGACGCCCAACGCCCAAAAGAAGTACAAGAACTTATTTTGGGCGTTGGGCATCCCGCGATTCTGTTTGTGCGTTTTTACTACGATGCGTCGGGTGCGGTAAAATCACGCCGCAATTTGGTGCCATTCAAAATAGCAGGGATCGCAAGGGCGTCCCGCGATTTGGGGCATTTCTGAGTCGGAATGCCATGGTGTGAATTGAGCCTAAGAAAGGATTTGTGTTACTGCCCAGATCACCAGGAGTATTAAAGTAGAAGAAAAACATTTCTTGGGTGTCTAGACCCAAATAAGCTCAAATATGCATACAGTATTATATGCTCTCCCATGAAGACCTAGCAATTTCATTCAAGTACAATACATATTAATAACAATAGCTTGGTTTTTCCTGATGATAAATGGAATTTGAAGCCATAATTGCAGTTATTAATCATCATTATCAAACTTGAAAATGTT
Organism: Aquarana catesbeiana; assembly: GCF_042186555.1. Classification (NCBI taxonomy): domain Eukaryota; kingdom Metazoa; phylum Chordata; class Amphibia; order Anura; family Ranidae; genus Aquarana; species Aquarana catesbeiana. The sequence goes on from NC_133324.1 coordinate 881,526,404, forward strand.
GGAAAGGTGCAAAAAAAAAAAAAAGAATGTTTGCATGCACATGATTGGATGATGGAAATCAGCAGAGCTTCACCACATTCACTAAGTTCTGGGGAAATGGGTGCAACTGCACTTGCAAAGTGCACAGTCTAGCTTGACTAGAGTCTGAGCAGGAATGCACAGTATCATGGCACAAGAGGCTGCAGTCTCACTAGGCAGAACACTTGAGAAGAATGTTACAGTATCTACAGATAAGAGTATGCCCCCTTGATCAGATCTCATGGATCCGGTATAGAAGTACTCCTTTGTTTTTGTTTTTTTTCATTAATTGGTAACTCTGATTTCTGTAGTCTCTATAGTTTGTAAATTGCTATACTTACAGAAAATAGTTACTGGAAAATAAAATATTGTAGAGTTGTTGGCACAACCTTTCCTCTCACATCATGAGCTGTCCAACGTTTTGAGTGTTGGGAACTCTCCTGGGACTCAGATTTTTAGTTTGCTCGTTTTTTAGTCTATTAATAGATATGATTATCAGCAAAACCCAAAAAGTAAATCTCATACCTCATAATACAGGGACTGTTAGGAATTCTCAAGAACAAAGTAAAATAATCAGAACTTAGTGGAAATGATTCTGATTTACAAAGATCAGAATTTCATAATGACTCTGTTATTATTGAGCCCAAAAGCAACGCTTCAAATACACCAAGTATGTGCAGGTGTATCCGCTAAGTGCCCGTTCACACTAGCCGGCAGCAGAAAACGCTAATGCCCACACAGTGGTTTAGTGGGAGGTTACCATTGTGATGAGATGCAGAGCAGTATATATACTGTATATATGTACTATATGTCAATTTTTTATTGTTGTCTATGTCTCTGTTGGAGATTTACCTTCTACATGTGTCCTAGTCACCATTGTCACCAGGGATTAAAATTAATGCAAATCCAAAATGTGGTGTTGTCATTGCAACCGGAATAGAGGGGAAATTCACCAATGGAGACACTTTTTTCTCATGACAGTAAGTAAATTCTGGAATTTTGACAGATTACTTCTCACTCCCTGCTGTGTCTACAGGACAAGGTGTAATGGAGATATCTATCCAATGTGGCACAGATGGCAAAAAAAACTGTAACCACTCTCTACTTCCCTGGTTCCAAAACTGTGACCTCTGGGCTGCATGTAGTTCTTTAATACTTTCTGTGCGTCCCTCGGGCCCCTGCAGACAGTAATCTTTGTTTCTCTACTATTCTGTAATAGCAGTTAACTGAGCAGTTTTATGTAATGTGTCAGCAAAATATATCCCCTGATTCATAACCCCAGTCTCCATCATCTCCTATAGCATGTTCATGCAGTAGTCTCTGACCATCTACTGTAGCATGGCTGCAGTCTCTGGCCATCTCTTGTAGCAAGCCTGTAGTCTTTGAGCATATTCTTTTTCTATTCACTTTTGGTGATGTCAGGGACCAATATTCCACTGCTATACCTTCTCTAAAATGTTTTCAAAACTATTTATATTAGAGTTTGACTTTAAATTGCAACCATGTAGATATATCCCTAAACCAGCTGAAGTGTAGGAATGGTGATGCATTCAAATACATGATGATTATGCAGTGTTTAACTATGATCAAGATGGCCAACAAAACTGCTATGTGGCATAGGGGTGACTACAGCCTTGTACTTGATTCAGTCATTACATTCCCGAAACATACTGACACCTTTGCCTTCCATCTGTCTATTCTCATTCAAACTATGCACAGTCTGTTCTGAAAGTCAGCCCAGCAATATCCTACCTATTCAGATTCCTTACTGTTTTGTGGCTGTGAAGAACTTTCTTTGATACTCACCAGTGAGTCTTGCATCAAACCAGTCAGAAGAACTAAATTTTGATTCCTGTGCTCCTTTTGTCTTTGTACTTTGTAAATGATTTATCTCCTAATTGGAATGTTGAGCTAGATTTCTTTTCAGTAGATCTATCCTAGGTATTGTGCGAGCATTGTATTCTGTTTAGCAAATTTTATGAATGACATGCTGTATCCACAGAGAGATAATGCTGAAATGACTGTAACCCCGTGTGTTTTGTGTCAGCGTCGTGTCAGGGCTACCTCTTCTGTTTTGATGAAATTGTCAGTGTGCTCCTGGCTTATTCAGCAGGTGCGGGTGATAGATTGTATCACAAGGGGGCCCTGAGAATGCAGAATAGATTAATTTTTGAATGACAGGTAAGCTTCTTTGTTACTACAGACATTCCAGAGCACTTTGGTAAATTAAAAAAGGTGTGAATATTTCTCCATGACGTTTTTGCGCAAAAAAGCAGAAGAACGTTCTTTCTCCACCTCTATCAGGAATACTACCTTCCATGAAAGGCCTTGTGCCCCGTACACGCGGTCGGACATTCGGACGACAAAATCAATTAATTTTTTCCGACGGATGTTGGCTCAAACTTGTCTTGCATACACACGGTCAGACAAATCTTGTCGGAAATTCCGAACATCAAGAAAGCGCTGACATACAACACGTACGATGAGCCGAGAAAAATGAAGTTCAATAGCCAATGCGGCTCTTCTGCTTGATTCCGAGCATGCGTGGAACTTTGTGCATCGGAATTGTGTACACACGATCGGAATTTACGACAACAGATTTTGTTGTTGGAAAATTTGAGATCCAGATCTCAAATTTTGTGTGACGTAAATTCCGATGGAAAATGTCCGATGGAGCCTACACACGGTGGGAATTTCCGACAACAAGCTCCCAACGAACATTTTCCGTCGGAAAATCCGACTGTGTGTACGGGGCATCACAGTAGATCCAATCACAAAATATTCATTGAAGTTTTAAAGAATAAGTCTCACTTCCATTTTTATTAAAGTTTTCTGTTCTCCAAGGGATTTCCCAGGATTTTGTCTCATCTTCCTATGTGCTCTCTAAGGCTAAGGCTGTCTAAGGAACCCCTTTTTCTTCCACAGCCATCCAAAACCACAGCTAGCACGGAGATGGCTGCTTTGCAAGACTGCACTTTTCTTCATCTCCGAGCATGTACCTGAGCCAAATGTCTCAAGAGGAATGCAGTGGGAGAGGGGCTTGTTTGCTAAAATGTTCCAGACAAGCAGTCATATGCTTAGAGATTCCTTCTGCTAAAGTAGCCACCTCACTAGCTGCATTGTTGGACAGCTATGGAAGAAGAGGTGTCCTGTCCTACCTGACAGTTAGCCTTAGACAGCTCATAGCAAAGGGGGGGCAAAGTACTACATGAGTTTTGACCCATGGGTACAGAACATGGTAATGAAAATTGAAATTAGACTTCTTTAATGTGCAATTTCTAAAAGCTGTTAAACATTATCTGGTGATCTATTGATGAAGGTCTTTGTTAAGGCACTTTCTGGGTCACAATTGCCTCGCAACTGGCTTCTGCATTGTTATCCTATCAAATGGACCCCTGGTAGAGATTACAATTAGACATGATGAGACACACTGCACAGGCATAGTCCACTATTGTCACTATTAGGAAGCCAGTCCTGGACAATGATATGCAGTTGATGCTGAAGAGAATGAATGTAGATATGGAGGAATGTAGAAAGAGGAGATATCAAGATATAGCAAAGCATGAAAAAAAAAGTGAAAACAGTATTTTATAAAAAAAAAATGTATGGCATTGTGCTTTAGGAAACAAAAAGTTATCCCGTTAGGGCTTAGATGTACTTGAAACTAACCGTGCTTCTTGAAATTGGAATGTACAATTTCTTTTAATTTACCAGCAGCTCTGAAGTGCAATAGCCTGTCTGTCTGGATACATTTTAAACACTTCTCTTAGATCCCTCTTGTACTAAGTCATTTATATACAAAGCAGACTGAACCGAGCTTGTACAAATTGTAATGTGTGGCCAGCCTTGGGCACAATTGAACATTTTTCTTTGAGTGACGGAAAGAACAGCAGGAATTGCATTTAATGCACCCGGTATTGCCAACAAGAGGTGCCAACCTTTGCACCACCAAGAGTGAGCTGTTTTTTTATGAGGTTTTAGTTTTCTGGTCACTTGCTATCTTCCTTTTTTCTTTTTTTTTTTTTTTGGTGAAGTGTGACCTTACTAAAACTGTACTGAGTATAGATTTCATTTATATAGAGCTTGTGAAAATGGAAAATCATTTGCAGTCCAGATTTGAAATGATAAGAGGCAGAGTCCTTGAACATAAGGAAATAAATAAAGTGCTTGGTAAGTGGCAGCACTGTGTTTGCAGAAGCATAGACCAGTGGGTCATTTCCAACTATGAATACCTTCTCCACCAAGTTTATTGTTTCTTTCTGTGTTTGTGTTAACTGTTCTTGGTGCTCCAAGTTCCTCTTACAATCCAAAAACATGATAGGAAATAAATCGGCTTTTACCCAAATTGGCCTCAGCATGTCTCTCTTCGACTTTGGTAGGGATATTCAATTGTAGGCTTCTTTCAGTGGCTCAGATTCATGTGAGATATACAGTGTTCTTTGCGAAGAGCTGCATATAATATCTGCAGTATATAAATGATTAAACAAATGCTCATTAAAGAATGTCTGAACAACGTACATAAGAAACAGAAAATAGAACAATTGTTGTATTGTTGAAGGTGGCATTTTACCACTTGTCACTTGACTGAAGGGCTCCACAGTTCCAGCAATGTAGCAGATAATGTGTTCCACAGATGACTCATCGGAGAGTTTATTGGCACCCACATAGTTTGGTGCACGTCCATTTCCCCGCACTTCTTTCACACATGCTGATATCAATAAGTGGAACCTAATTAGCTGTCACTAACAATAACACATCACGATACCAGGATTACTAGGCATCCCACTAAGAGCTGCCGCACGCTGCTGAAAATGTGCTAACTTCTTTCACCTATCACCCTAGATTTATACCACGCAGGGAATGTTAAGAGCCTATGCATGACATAGTACAAGATAAAGTCATTTATGGCACATGAATGAGTGAGGCGCTAATCCTGTAGATCAGGTAAATTCATTTGGAATTCTGTGTCTGTGTTGGGCTGCTGGTAGACAGCTGTCTTGACAAGTCCACAATAGGAGCAAGCAAACATTTGCCTTGGGGACAATGATTACTCCAAGAGTCTGCACAAGCAGAACTAAACAAAGCACAGAATACTACAATCAGTATTGACCATCTCCATTTTCTGAGAACATCAGATTTGTATAGAATATTTTTTTCTTTCTTGTGTACACTACAAGCCTGATGATTGCCGTGTGTTGACTTCAAAACTCCAATTGGGAGCAGGAGAATTTAGACAAATAGAGTTCGTTCATAGGGATAGATGTATGAAATGAACACAAAGATATACCTCACTTCATCCATTAATAAATCAGGTTTTATATTGAAACCTTGAGATGCACTTGTCTTGTGATGAAGCACACAGAATTTGGTGATGTAGGCATTTATATAGAAAGGAGTCCTAGTCATGGTCAAGGCTGCAGTTCTATGCAAATTAAAAGCAGTGAGAACGAGAGTTGTGCCAGATGCAGGGAAATGACTTGGCTGGACAAATCATAATTGTTCTTGTCTTCCATTTCTCTTTTCTAAACTGGCTGGGTGTAACAAGTGATGATTGGTTATACAGTCTAAAATATTTAACAATTTAACTAAGGTTTTCTGTTTAACAGAGACCATTTATTGTTACTTGAAGGGAAATGTAAATGTTTTTTGATCATTTTGTTAAAGCGTTTGTTACCCGAACACTTCATATTCCTGATACTGATACTGGGGAAAATAATTATTTGATCCCCTGCAGATTTTGTAAGTTTGCCCACTTACAAAGAAATAAAGGGTCTATCATTTTTATCATAGGTGTATTTTAAACGATAGAGACAGAATATCAACCAAAAATCCAGAAAAAACACATGATACAAAGGTTATAAATTGAGTTTCAGTTCAGTGAGTAAATAAGTATTTGATAGCCAAGCAAAACATGACTTAGTACTTGGTGGAGAAACCCTTGTTGGAAAGCACAGAGGTAAGACGTTTTTGCACACATATCAGGAGGGATTTTGGTTCACTCTTTTTTACAGATCTTCTCTAAATCCTTAAGTTTTCTTGGCTGTCTCTCTGCCTTGGCTGTCTCTTGGCAACTTGAAGTTTCAGCTGGCTAGGCCACTCCGTGACCTTAATGTGCTTCTTCTTGAGCCACTCCTTTGTTGCCTTGGCGGTATGTTTTTGGTCAATGTGATGCAGAAAGATCCATCCATCACCCATCTTCAGTGTTCTGTCTGAGGGGAGAAGGTTCTCATCCAAGATTTTACAATACATGGCTCCATCTATTGGCCCCTCAAAATGGCAAAGTCAGTCTGTACTCTAATGAAAAATGATTTCTTTATAAAAATAAATCCACACAGCAAGGATAAAAGCACTAACGCGTTTCACACCGCTATGGCAGGTGCTTATTAGTTTAGTTCTTGCATATGGTTGCATATCCAGCCGCACCCACACCTGAAGAGGGGAAAGATCATTGGAAACAGACACCTGGAGTGGGTTCTCTTTACTAAAGTCAGTCTGTACCTTTAGCATAGAAACAGCCCCAAAGCATAATGTTTCCACCTACGTGCTTGACTGTAGGGATGGTGTTCTTAGGGTCATAGTCAGCATTTTTCTTCCACCAAACACGGCGATTCCCCCTCCACAAGAAGGCACATGTACAGTTATGCCAATGAACATCTAAAGGATTCAGAGAAGGATTGGGAGAAAGTGCTGTGGTCAGATGAGACCAAAATTGAGCTCTTTGGCATTAACTTGACTTGCCGTGTTTGGAGGAAGAAAAATGCTGACTATGACCCTAAGAACACCATCTCCACAGTCATGCACAGAGGTGGAAACCTTATGCTTTGGGGCCGTTCCTCTGCTAAAGGTACACTTTGTCACATTGAGGAGCCAATGGATGGGGCCATGTATTGTAAAATCTTGGATGAGGATCTTCTTCCCTCAGCCAGAACACTGAAGATGGGTCGTGGATGAGTCTTCCAGCATGACAATGACCCAAAACATACCGCCAAGGCAACAAAGAAGTGGTTAAAGAAGAGGCATATTAAGGTCATGGAGTGGCCTACCCAGTCTCCAGACGTTAATCCTACAGAAAATTTATGGAGGAAGCTGAAACTTCGAATTGTCAAGCGACAGCCAAGAAACCTTAAAGATTTAAAGAAGATCTGTAAAGAAGAGTGGACCAAAATCCCTCCTGAGATGTGTGCAAACCTGGTCACTAACTACAAGAAACGTCTTACCTCTGTGCTTGCCAACAAGGATTTCTCTACCAAGTACTAAGTCGTGTTTTGCTTGGGGATCAAATGCTTATTTTACTCACCGATCTGCAACTTAATTTATAGCTTTTGTTTTATGTGTTTTTTTTTCTGGATTTTTGGTTGACATTCTGGTTCTATCATTTAAAATACATACAATATGATGAAAATTATAGACCCTTCATTTCGTTGTAAGTGGACAAACTTACAAAATCTGCAGGGGATGAAATTATTATTTCCCCTACTGTATGTGCCTGGTGTACCATGTGATTATATGAGAAAGACTCCTGTTCTGTTTGTATTGCTTCCTTTATGTGAAATATCTGGTGTTCCTGCTAGTCCCCTTGCTTTTCCATGAAAAACTGACCACACTAAGCATACCGTGGTCAGTTCTCTAACTATGCTGGGAACTCAGTGCGCTCTCCTCCAATGATCAGACCTGAAATGTCCCAGCTGCACAGCCATTCTCTGGGAAGCTCAGTGTGCTGCTGCTTTTGCCCCCCAACTCTTATGCAGCTGAGAACAGAGGGTATGCTATCACTTAAAAAAAGGGAAAAAGGTATTTATAATTTTTTTTATATCTTAAATTTCTGTTTTACACTGAATGTTTTTTTTTTTTTTTTTTTTAAGGTGATCGTTTACAGTCACTTTAAGTTTGTAAGCTTAAAATTGATATCTATCATTATGCTTATTGTTTCTAAAAAATTCCTATTTCACGTGCATTTTTAACCAAAAATGATACTTGCTCCAGGTCAATGGCTCAGAAATCATTGAGGTTTTTATTAGTAGTGACAGAATGAATGGTCAGCAATAAAAACCCAACAAAGGCTTTAATCCTGCCCCACTCTTTCCAAAATGTAAGCAAAGAAAAAAAATAGTTTTGTCTTGACATACATTTTAACAGTAGCTGGGGCTAAAATGTCCACAAACATAACTATAGTATAGCCTGTGTAATATACAGACAGATGCATAGTTCCACAATTTTGCAGTATTAAAGAACAGTTTGTTTGCAGTTGTCTACAATTCTCTACAAAGGTCCAAAATAAGGGAACTTTTATATTTCTCAAGAACAAAACAACTCTATCTACTCTCCAGGGCTCTGAAACACTCTTTTTTGGAGATCTGAAATGTATCAGCAAACCAAAGCAAACACTTTGGGTTCTGTGCTGAAGCATGATAATATTATGTTCTGTTTTTGTGTGTATAAGAGGAAGAATGAAAAAAATATGCTAGACAAGAAAGCCGTGGTATTGATTCAGAACCCTAACAACACAGCTCAATAAATTTACAAGGTCAACCAAAAACAGAAACTAATTATTGCACTACAGATATGTTGTTATTATAATTGTGCTGCATAATTTCCACATTGGTGCTACATGTGACTAAGATCCCTGTGGGGGGCATTCCAGTGCATTAGATTATGTGTTTAGAGACTGCTATTCACATTTATAGCTGTCAGTGCATATATTATTGTGAATTAGAGTCTTCTTCAATAGCCATCCAAATGTCATGTTTTGCCATTAGAGAAACAATTTTATCACCATTAGGAGAGAACAGATTTGGATCATTCTTACAGGAAATGTATCACAGATTTTGAATTGTGAGATAAAATAAAGAAACATTTTAATCAAAATTCATAATTTATATTCACCCAGCATGTGCACATACCTTCCAAATGTCTGAAATGGGAAAGCGGGACACTTATTAGTAAACAGTCTATAGGCAAAGGACGCATCCCTACCAAACCCCCCCCCTTTTTTTTTTTTTGGAAAATGAATACACAAAAAAGTGTTTTTTTACCACTACTATTCTTTTATAGTGGCTTTTGAAATTATTAAATGCAATAATTTAGAAGTTGGATGGAAGGTTTAGTGCAGTAAAACACTTTAAATAGTGAAATAGTACATTTTTTATAGAGGTCTTTTACATCACACCTAAAAGAGGGACAACTGAGGATGGACAGATGGACTTTGTTCCAAAATCAGGTCAACCCATCCAAATCAGGGGACGTTGGGCGTTATGGGCACAACCTATGTGTAACGACACCCCGAGTATGAAAGGGGTTAAGGTCGTTTAGGACATTCCATACCCAAACACAAAGGCAGCTACCGAACACTTCAATCAGCCGAACAAGGAACCCATACAAATAATTCTCCCCCCAAATACGAGACAAGATGCTCTGTCTTGAGGTTTCAAGCAGGAATGAATCTTTATTCAAACACATGTTATACAGATCCCACTTCGAAACATTTCCCCCCCCACCCTTGGAAAACAGGGCGGGTTAAACTGTCCAATGAAAATGGACACACAGCCCAGGTGTGCTTAACCACTTGAGCCCCGGACCATTATGCTGCCTAAGGACCAGAGGTCTTTTTCCAATTTGGAACTGCGTCGCTTTAACTGCTAATTGCGCGGTCATGCAATGCTGTACCCAAACGAAATTTGCGTCCTTTTCTTCCCACAAATAGAGCTTTCTTTTGATGGTATTTGATCACCTCTGCAGTTTTTATTTTTTGCGCTATAAATGGAAAAAGACAGAAAATTTTGAAAAAAAATGATATTTTCTACTTTTTGTTATAAAAAAAATCCAATAAACTAAATTTTAGTCATACATTTAGGCCAAAATGTATTCGGCCACATGTCTTTGGTAAAAAAAATGTCAATAAGCGTATATTTATTGGTTTGCGCAAAAGTTATAGCGTCTACAAACTAGGGTACATTTTCTGTAATTTACACAGCTTTTAGTTTATGACTGCCTATGTCATTTCTTGAGGTGCTAAAATGGCAGGGCAGTACAAAACCCCCCCAAATGACCCCATTTTGGAAAGTAGACACCCCAAGGAAATTGCTGAGAGGCATGTTGAACCCATTGAATATTTATTTTTTTTGTCCCAAGTGATTGAATAATGACAAAAAAAAAAAAATATTTACAAAAAGTGGTCACTAAATGATATATTGCTCACACAGGCCATGGGCCTATGTGGAATTGCACCCCAAAATACATTCAGCTGCTTCTCCTGAGTATGAGGATACCACATGTGTGGGACTTTTTGGGAGCTTAGCCGCGTACGGGGCCCCGAAACCAAGCACCGCCTTCAGGATTTCTAAGGGTGTAAATTTTTGATTTCACTCTTCACTGCCTATCACAGTTTCGGAGGCCATGGAATGCCCAGATGGCACAAAACCCCCCCAAATGACCCCATTTGGGAAAGTAGACACCCCAAGCTATTTGCTGAGAGGCATATTGAGTCCATGGAATATTTTATATTTTGACACAAGTTGCGGGGAAAGTGACACTTTTTTTTTTTTTTTTTTGCACAAAGTTGTCACTAAATGATATATTGCTCATACAGGCCATGGGCATATGTGGAATTGCACCCCAAAATACATTTAGCTGCTTCTCCTGAGTATGGGGATACCACATGTGTGGGACTTTTTGGGAGCCTAGCCGCGTACGGGGCCCCGAAATCCAATCACCACCTTCAGGATTTCTAAGGGTGAAAATTTTTGATTTCACTCTTCACTGCCTATCACAGTTTCGGAGGCCATGGAATGCCCAGGTGGCACAAAACCCCCCCAAATGACCCCATTTTGGAAAGTAGACACCCCAAGCTATTTGCTGAGAGGCATGGTGAGTATTTTGCAGCTCTCATTTGTTTTTGAAAATGAAGAAAGACAAGAAAAAACTTTTTTTTTTCTTTTTTCAATTTTCAAAACTTTGTGTCAAAAAGTGAGGTCTGCAAAATACTCACTATACCTCTCAGCAAATAGCTTTGGGTGTCTACTTTCCAAAATGGGGTCATTTGGGGGGGTTTTGTGCCACCTGGGCTTTCCATGGCCTCCGAAACTGTGATAGGCAGTGAAGAGCGAAATCAAAAATTCACGCCCTTAGAAAGCCTGAAGGCGGTGCTTGGTTTTCGGAGTCCCGTACGCGGCTAGGCTCCCAAAAAGTCTCACACATGTGGTATCCCCGTACTCAGGAGAAGCATCAGAATGTATTTTGGGGTGTAATTTCACATATTCCCATGGCATGTTTGAGCAATATATCATTTATTGACAACTTTGTGCAAAAAAAAAAAATGTGTCTCTTTCCCGCAACTTGTGTCGCAATATAAAATATTCCATGCCTCTCAGCAAATAGTTTGGGGTGTCTACTTTCCAAAATGGGGTCATTTGGGGGGGGGGGTTGAACTGTCCTGGCATTTTATGCACAACATTTAGAAGCTTATGTCACACATCACTCACTCTTCTAACCACTTGAAGACAAAGCCCTTTCTGACACTCATTGTTTACATGAAAAAGTTATTTTTTTTTGCAAAAAAATTACTTTGAACCCCCAAACATTATATATTTTTTTAAAGCAAATGCCCTACAGATTAAAATGGTGGGTGTTTCATTTTTTTTTTTTTCACACAGTATTTGCGCAGCGATTTTTCAAACGCATTTTTTGGGGAAAAAACACACTTTTTTAAATTTTAATGCACTAAAACACACTATATTGCCCAAATGTTTGATGAAATAAAAAAGATGATCTTAGGCCGAGTACATGGATACCAAATATGACATGCTTTAAAATTGCGCACAAACGTGCAGTGCCAACAAAATAAATACATTTTTAAAAGCCTTTAAAAGCCTTTACAGGTTACCACTTTAGATATACAGAGGAGGTCTACTGCAAAAATTACTGCCCTCAATCTGACCTTCGCGGCAATACCTCACATGCATGGTGCAATTGCTGTTTACGTTTGACGACAGACCGCCGCTTGCGTTGGCCTTAGCGCGAGAGCAGGGGGCGACAGGGGTGTTTTTTTTTTTTTTTTTTTTTTATTATTTTTTTGCTTTTTTATCTTATTTTTAAACTGTTCCTCTCATTTTTTTTTTAATCATTTTTATTGTTATCTCGGGGAATGTAAATATCCCCTATGATAGCAATAGGTAGTGACAGGTACTCTTTTTTGAAAAAATTGGGGTCTATTAGACCCTAGATCTCTCCTCTGCCCTCAAAGCATCTGACGACACCAAGATTGGTGTGCTAAAATGCTTCCCCAATTTCCCAATGGCGCTATTTACATCCGGCGAAATCTAAGTCATAAAATGCTTGTAGCTTCCAGTTTCTTAGGCCATAGAGATGTTTGGAGCCACTCTGGTCTCTGATCAGCTCTATGGTCAGCTGGCTGAATCACCGGCTGCATTCTCAGGTTCCCTGTTGAGACAGGAGAGCCAGAGAAAAACACGGAAGACGGTGGGGGGGGGGCATTCCCTCCCACGGCTTGTACAAGCAGTCTAGAGGCTAATTAGCTGCTAGGATTGCTTTTACATGAAAGCCGACCGCTGGCTGAAAAGAATGATACCAAGATGATACCTAAACCTGCAGGAATCATTCTGGTATAACCATTCAAAGTCGTGAATGGCGTACCTGAAGACAAAAAAATGGTTAACAATAAAGCACAGTAAACGGTAAAGTATAAAAAATTGCATACCTGAAAAGCAAACATGATAAAACATAATAACAATAAAACATTGCAGAATAGAATACAGTAAAAAAGAGCAGAACAATAGAGAGAGAGAATAGAGAGAGAGAGAACAATGAAACGACAACTATTTTTTTTTATTTTATATATATATATTTTTTTTTTTTACACTTTTTATGTAACTAACTTTTATAACGGTAACCGGTTCCAGGTTTGGGTCTCTCAAAATGCGATGGCATCTTGGGAGACCCTGTGAAAGTGTGCCTAGTCTGTGCAATGCTGTACCCTACGCTAATACTCAACTAGTGTATGGTAGCGTTCAAAACATTCACCAATGCAAAGACCAGGATTGTCAGGACAGGAGGGACAATAATAGCGGATGTCACGCCTATATCCGCACTTGCTGCAGACACAACATCTTTTTTGGGGGGGTTCGTTGGGTAGGGGTACTCGGGAGGACATAAAGAAAATGCCTCTCATGCAGCCGACTGCATTTGGTTGGGGATGTGAATGGGGGAAGTACGGGCGCTGCAGAAGCGGTGGGTTCCCAATTAGGATTGGCGAATGCAGCAGGAAGGGCATTATGGGCACGACGGGCCTGTGTTTGTCTTCTTGGTGGCAGCGCGACACTACTTGTGCTTGCCACCTCACCAGCTTGAACTGCACTTATGGGACTCGCCATGTCACCAAGTGTTACTGCAGTGCTGGTTTGACTACGACCGGGGTGTACTAGGCCGCTGGCGCTTGCCAGTTCAATAAAAAGCTACCAAAAAAACTGTTAGCGATCGCAGGGATCAGGCCTGACTCTGCGAACGCTGCAGTTATGCGTTAAGTGTTTTGTAAGTGACAGTGATCGATCGATACTGCACTTGGGTGGGCTGGGCCGGGCGGAGGGGCAAAATGCAGGTGCTAGCAGGTATCTGGGCTGATCCCGCTAACACTGCGTTTTTGGGAACCCTAAACTGCTAGGGGCGCCAGTATAGATCTGATCGGACCAGATATTGATCCGTTCAGATACTATACTACTAAGGGAGCTGTACGGTGCGTGCGTGGGTGTTAGCGCTACTGGCGCTAACCTGACGCTGCCTGGGGCTGGTGCTTGCCAGTTCACCAAAATGCTACCAAAAAAACTGTTAGCGATCGCAGGGATCAGGCCTGACTCTGCGAACGCTGCAGTTATGCGTTTAGTGTTTTGTAAGTGACAGTGATCGATCGATACTGCACTTGGATGGGCTGGGTGGAGGGGCAAAACGCAGGTGCTAGCAGGTATCTGGGCTGATCCCGCTAACACTGCGTTTTTGGGAACCCTAAACTGCTGGGGACGCTAGTATAGATCTGATCGGATCAGATATTGATCCGATCACATACTATACCACTAAGGGAGGCGTATGCTGCGTGCGTGGGTGTTAGCGGTACTGGCGCTAATCTGACGCTGCCTGGGGCGACGCATATCACCGCCGGGCGATCAGGGGGCTAAACCTTTATTCGGTAATAAACGGCGGGTGCCCTGACACTATAAAAAATAAACAAACTAACCAGCGTCACCCGTAACAGTTATACGGTGATCAGTGGTGAAAGGGTTAACTAGGGGGCCATCAAGGGGTTAAAACATTTATTCGGAAGTATATGGGGGTCCCTGTCGCTATAAAACGCTGACGGCGAACCTAAATATTTAGGTCCCTAACTAGCGTCACCAGCGACACTAATACAGCGATCAGAAAAATGATCGCTTAGCGACACTGGTGACAGGGGGTGATCAAGGGGTTAAAACTTTATTAGGGGGGGTTAGGGGGGTATCCTAGACCTACAGGGGGCTAATATTCACTGTCCCAACACTGTAACTGTCATAAACTGACACCAATGCAGTAATCAGAAAAAAAAAAAAAAAAACTGCTGGTGTCAGTTTGTGACAGGGGGGGGTGATTGGGGGGGATCGGGGGGCGATCGGGGGGGGGATCGGGGTGTTTTGTGTGCCTGGCATGTTCTACTGTGTGTGTGTGTGTTGTGCACTCACATACCTGTCTTCTCTCCTCGGGCCGGAACGGAAATTACCGAGCCGAGGAGAGATGACATAATTTCCTTTGCTGCTGTTTAGCATACAGCAGCAAAGGAATGATTCGATTGGCCGGCGGCGATCGCGAGGGGGGGGGCCACGAACGGATGGCCTCCCCCTCACCTCCGATCGCCGTGGGACAAAAGACGACCGCCTCGGGCACCGGGGGGGGACCGATCGGACCCCCCACCCGCGGAAGGCAAATCACGTACATGTACGTGATTTTGCCTGTCCGTGCCACCTTGCCGACGTACATCGGCGTGAGGCGGTCGTCAAGTGGTTAACTTCTCATCAGTAAACAGTCTTAACAGGGGGCTGCTGGAGGAATCCCCCCTCCCTCTTTCCTCACAGCAAGACCATAATAGTTGAGGTAGACAGCCACAATAGACAATAGATTACAGTCACACCCCAACCATCACAGCAAAGAGTCCACAACAGGATGAGACAGCACACATTATATATACATATATACAGCATTGAGTCTGACTAGCACAGATCATAGTGGGGTTCTGATTCACCCTGTGCCCCTATTAGTGACTCCCGTCACACTATGTAATGAATACCCAAACATGCATCTTGTGCAAAGGTTGCTCTGCTCCCCAAGCTAATGGGGCAATCACTGCCATTTGAGTTTGAGCATCTGGAAGCCTTTTAGAAGTTACATAGTACAAAATCATTTGAAAAGTGGATGTAACCCTTTCCAAAAGCATTGTGAAAATGCTTCCATATTATATATCCTTTCAATATATCCTTCCATAATAGAAAATACATGGTGAATGATCTTGCCGATCTTCTGAAATGTAGATGCCTGGCAAGTCAAGCTAATCCAAAGGCTTAAGTATTTTATGAGTCACTAACTTGGAAAAAGTATATACTTGAGGCGTCTAACTTGCATACGTCTTCCTGACCAATGACTGTCAGAGGATCAGCATGATCTCATGAAAGGACTATGTGTAGCACTTTTTCTTCATATAATCTAATAACATAAATCCAATGCAATTAAGGAAACACTATAGCCATTTAATAAATAAAACCCATGATTTTAACACTTGTACTTGTGTTAACATGAAAAGAATGAGGACCTGTGGGTGGCCACTGGCCACTCTTGCTCCTCAGCATATTTTTGGTGAGCAGGTCAGAAGGAGGAACAACTCCTTCCCATACGTTATGTGTCGAATTTGAGGATGCTGCGGTGGGCTGCATATAAAAAAAACATGACACCCCTGACTCCAATGTTCTTAAAGTGGATAAAGACATACAAATATTCAGAATGGGTTAGGATATTTGGACAATTGCTTATTTGTATAGCATCAGATCTCCCAGCTTCAGAAATGAACCCAACATAATTATTATTAGGTTACAGTTAATAGTAATAGCTAAATCTTTGTGTAGACTCCAATTCTTTCACAAATCATCCAGTAAGCCATATGGGCAGTTAGCATTATTTAGGCAGTATTATTATAAATCGCGATTAAAGCTGAACTAGAATCTACTTATATTTTGCAGTCTCTGATTGTTCCCTCCCCTACTCATTAACATGCTAATAAAACGTTTATATAAACATTTCATTTTCATTACATACTTCATTTAAGACCCATTGATGTTATCAGTTTGATGTAAATAATCTCAAGTTTAAAATAGACACAAGTCCATCTAGTTCAACCAACAGAATGTAAAAAAATAGAAAATATAAAGAGAAAAGTGTGACCTGACCTGTCCCCAGTAAAAGGCCTCTATCCCTGGCTATATAAAATAGAAACAAAAGAAAAGAATGGGACTTTAAATGAGGCTTATTGCTGCAAAAATATGTATGGAGTAAATATACGAGAAAACCTTTATTGTATCAAAGGCAATTCCGTGGTCTAGAAATGCATGATAATTTTGAAAACATAAACATAACCATATACAAAGGCTGACATATTGGTAAAATTATACCATGAACACATACTGTACACTGTATACAACGATGATGCATAATTATGCATATACATAGATGCGTACATGCTGTATAAAAGCCGAACTGTCTTGACATCACATGATTAGAAAAACTCTACGCGTTTCATGAATCAAGTTCACTCATTAGCAGTATGGATGAAAAAAATCATTCACTGTAAGTACAGAAAAATCAGATATCTAAATATAATAAACCCTTCATAAAAATGAGGGAGGGAAAACTTTCTGAACAATACAAAAAGGTTCCCTTAGGGAGTATTTTTTAGAGTCCCCACCAAATGCCCGGCACTGAGGCAGCAAACCCAAACCAAGTCAGGGGGTCAGCTCGTAGGCAGGCCAGGTCATCTAAATGCAATCCCAGAGAGTATAGATGATCTAATAACAATCTGCACCAATCTGGAAGATAATGATTGTATGTTGAGTGGTGTGTGAAATTGATAAATAGTAAAAAGTGGAAAAATTATTATTAATTTTTTTTTTTAAAGTGTATGTGAATGTAAAAATGTAAAAAAGTTATTGTAAAGATGTGTTGTGTTGGTGTGAAAAAAATAAAAATAAAAAAATAAAATTACCCTAAACAGGAAATGAGAAAAAAGTGTGAGTGGCGTCACAAAGGACTTTTGTCGTGTGACCTGCCATGTTAGTATTACCATAAGAGATTATACATCCAGATTCCAAGCTGTCTGTCTATATCCTCTTTTTAATATATAGCATTAGTCTACATATACACAGACAAGTTGCCTACATCACCAGGTTTAATCTAGTCTCGAGCCTGGCCTGAATGTGTGAGCTTTTGGGGGGGGGTGTTTATTTTTGTTTGTCTGGTCCGGAGCTGCGATGCGCAGCAGTGACTCCCCTCCCTGACCCTTTGGGTAGTAGCAGAGGGGTCCTCCTGCGCATCAGCACCAAGCGCAGTGCCCTGCCAGACGCGTCCTAGTGGTGCTGGGAAGCATGGACGCTTTGATATCTTGCGCTTTAGGGTGGGTGGGTGGCTATCCGTGTCCGGCAATCCTGCTGGATGTGCGATCCGTATCTTTGCCCAATCCAACCCACAGAGTGTAGTATGACGCAGGTGGGGACCTACCCTGGATCTCGGGTATATCAGCGAGGGTTTGGCCAGGAAATCACTCTTTAATCCTTCACCATGAGAGAGACACCACATCACTGGTTTCACATTGTTCTTTATACATGGAAGATAGGCAGGAGTCCTTTGTGACTCCACTCACACTTTTTCTCATTTCCTGTTTAGGTTAATTTTATTTATTTTCATAATTTTTTTTTCACACCAACACAACACACATCTTTACAATACCTTTTTAAATTTATACATTCACATACACTTTTTAAAAAAAAATACATATATATTTTTCCACTTTTTCACTATTTATTCATTTCACACACCGCTTATCATACAATCATTATCTTCCAGATTGGTGCGGATTGTTATTCGATCATCTATCCTCTCTGGGATTGTGTTGGGATGACCTGGCCTGCCTATGAGCTGACCCCTTGACTTGGTTTGGGTTTCCTGCCTCAGCTCCAGGCCGGGCATTTGATAGGGACCCCCTGTCCCACTCCCTTCATCCTCACATGAGCCAGTTCAGTTCTTGGGCTGATCTTTAAGTATTAGTATATCTAAATACTCCCTAAGGGAACTTTTTTTGTATTGTTCAGAAAGTTTTCCCTCCCTCATTTTTATGAAGGGTTTATTATATTTATATCTGATTTTTCTGTACTTACAGCGAATTAATTTTTGCATCCATACTCCTGATGAGTGAATGTGATTCATGAACAGCGTAGCATTGTAGACGTTAGACCTGCATTGTAGATGCTGGACAAAGGACTTGTCAACAGTATTGTCTACCTACTTACCATGAGTTGTTCCATACTGTGCCTCTTTGTGGAGGGCCTGATTTTGGTAGGCAGGCCCTCCTGAGGACTTGTGATCTGATAACTAGTGATCAGTGACTGATGGAGGAATATTCAAGAAGCAGCAGCAGAAGTACAAGAAGCACATATCCACAGAATGACAGGTGTAGAAGCAGGGAGATCCTTGCACTACAACTTTCTCTCCAGCAAGGATAACAGTGAGCAGAGCAGTAGTTACATCACCACACATTACTCCAAATCTTGTTAGACTAGCAGTCAGGGGGTAGCAGCCCCATAGCTGATCTCACATTTCAAATAAATACATGTGGGGCTCAAGGCATAGGAGTGTCTAGGCACAGGAAAGGCACTGCTGTTTTTCAGGCCAAAGGAAAGGCATTCAGGCTACTGCTTAGGTACAATTAACATTTCTAAATGTTTCCTATAATTCAGGCCCACCTTAAGTATTAGAATAAGTAATAGCCTAGTTAATAAGCTTTTTTTGGGGGGACACACTTTTAATTTAAAGTTGTTTTGGCACGGGAAACCCCACATTGACAAGAAGAGGGCCAAGCTCTCAAAACAGAAAAGGAACATACTACATGCAAATTGGGAATTATTAATGGAAACAATGTTTAGTGAATGTCTTCTATTTAGAAAACTGAGCTTGCAGTGCTGCCGGCAAGATTAATTAAAAGTTCATCTCTGAAATGCCTAATTCCCGTGTGTTGTAATTTAGCAATGATCTTGCTATTAACATAAGACACAAAGCACCCGGCGATACGCTCCCTTGCTTCACAGGCTACAAAGGCGCTGGCCAGCTGTCTGCTGAATTCACTTGTTTGTGCTGAAGCTGAGTCTTTCCCATCCCTTACAGTTGCACAGAAGCCAATACAGGGAGGAGGCAGATGTTGGACCATCAGAGGATTTGGCAGCCATAGGACTCATAGAAAGCAAAATGGCAAACTTCTGCCAACTGTCAGCACACAAGACCGGCCTGTGACGGCTTGTCAGATGTTGTATTCTCATTACTTTATTCAAAACCTGGAGAGTCAAGAGACAAAAATCATGTGTAGATCTTCACAGTCATTATAGATGGCCCCCAGAGAATAAAGGGAAAGAAGAGGTTTGTCAAAGGTAATAAAGCTGTAGCAAAATACAGAGCAATGCAATATGTAGACTTTTTCCTTTTCATTGTAACCAAATGGATCATGCCAGCATTTTAAAGGGGTTGTCCAAAAAAATATAAATGAATAATGGCCCTTCTCACTTTCTAATTTTGTGATACTGGGGGGTTGAAGCTTGGGTTGCATAATGTCATCCTCTCCTGTGTGGAACCCGGCATAAGGTAAATATACATTTTGTATTGCCCCTCCCTCCAGTTTTTTTTTTTGGGGGGGGGCAATTTGGCATAGGGGGTGGTCTAATATCTAATAACCTGCAGTTAATTCCCAGTATGGCCATCTGCCCACTGCTTTATAATAATAGCAAAATTCCAGCCTTATCTTCAGTCTGGCACAGTCATACAGGCTCTTTTCCTGTATGGAAAACATTTACTCTGATTTCACAGCACACTTTGAGTTCCTCACAGTATGCATTAGAAGTTGCAGCAGATCAGAAAGAGCAATGCCTCATTTTCTGCCTAAAAGACATCCAGTGTCGTTTTGTCCCTGCCTTCCTTCCCAGCCTGTCTGCCCCGCCCCTTTCCATCATTAGATTTCAGTTCTTTCAATTATGGAAGCTCAGAATCGTATCTATGCATTACCTAGTATGGTCTGCATAGGAACGCCGACACCGCCAGACTGGCACCCACCCTCTAAGGAATTTTGATGTTTGTATAGCTCCTCACAGGAGCCAGCCCACTGGACTGAGGGCTCTGGAGAGGACTGAGGCAGGGTGCTGTGATGTCTTTAGGAATCCATGTACAGCAGCTTGTTGGCCCCTCCCGTCAGCCATGATTTGCCCGCATTGCATAGAGAAGCACAGAATCATCGCTGGGTCTACAATGTAGTATGTAAGGGAAATAAAGTTTTTATTCAAAAATGTGATTAACATTGTAACATGTTGATGGGTGGGAGGAAAGGAACCAGGTAAGCCATACATAAGCATATTAAATTTCTGCTTTAAATACACTTCTAAACTTTGTATTCACTCATGTGTTTAACATGACAAAGATGAAGCATGGCTGCACAAGAATAAAATCTGTTTTATATCAGCTGTACAGAGGTCAGCATGTAAGAGGGTCCCCTAGTGGCAGGGAAAGGCTAGGTCCAGCCCAATAGAACGGGTCTCCTATAGAAATATGAAACACAAGGATTTTGGATTACCTGCTGGGGCACTCTTCACCACTTCATAGGGCCACCAGGACCACATACTGGTCTCCAGCCCAATTCACACTTCAGACCCTTCTGGGTGTACTACTAACCAATTTGCAGATTAGGCATAACACAACTCACTTAGTAATGGGATGTCAAGTCTGTACTTTTGCTTTTCAGAATACATTAGGTAGCCCTTGGGTTCACTTGGATGTTTACCTAGTAGATTACGCCTAGTGGTGGTGACAGAGGATGAGGTTCCCCGTGCTATATGCTGGAGCACGCCTATGCACCACCTAGAGGAGGTTTTCTTTTGTATTGTTTTGGTTTTATTTGAATTTTTTTGGTTCAGGTCTGACCATACTATATGTACCTAGAATAGGGACAATGATACACAAGACTTCACATAAATATAAGGTAATTTGAGATGTAACCTACTCATAACCAATTTGTTAACTGTACCATTACTTCATACTACAATGGTAAATGTTGATCTTGTACTTGTTTAAAAATTTCTGAATAAAAATATTGGAAAAGAATTCATTAGGTAACAGATGTTCCTTTACAAAACCAGATAGTGACAAACAGTTCTTCTCATAGGTCACATTATTCTGCACAGAGAGGGTTGGCTGCAAGTATTTTAAGTCTATACATGGCTGCTCTCACAATCTATCTTCTAGCTAGGGCCCATGGAGAGGAAACCACAAGTTTCTCTTACCACCAAAAAACCTTAATGACCACATTTACCCTTGAAATACAGATCCTCTACCACTTTATATTCCCTAGCCAGGGAGAGGTAATCCAGCCAAGACTACTGGAGGCAGGGTGGTGACCACCCTAAAGAATACACTAACCCCCTGGATTTAGAATGCACAGGTGTACTGAGAGAAGGTGGATAAAGATGCAGAGATTAGCAGAGAGGCAGAGAAGGGTCTCTCATGGTAAATACCCCTGTTACATGGTTGGTAAGTGTAAGACTCATGAAGATGTGACAGAGCATGCACGTTCCCATACATCGCATGTAAGGCAGCCCCTCCCACTCTTACCGCAATGTGGCTCCACCCACAGTTCACCGTGGGTGGAGCCACATTACTACCCTACTAAAACTACCCTTCTCTCTCTCACCCCCTCTCTCATCACTTCTCTCTCTCTCTCTTACTCCCTCCCTCTCTCAACCCCCCCTTCTCTCACTCACCCCCATCCCCCTCTCTCTCATCCTTCCTCTCTCTCTCTCATGCCCTCTCTCTCGCCCTTCCACTTTTTCTTACCCTTCTCTTTCACCCTCCTCTCTTTCAATCACCCCCCCCATCCCCCTCTTTCGCTCTCAATCCCTCTCTATTTAATTTATTTGTTTAAATATTTAATTAGTTTTAACAAAAAAAAATTACATTTTCATTTTATTTATTTCTATAAAAGGCTGACCAAAATCCTCAGCATCAGGCGCATGATGCTCTTAATCTGACCCTGCAGACATTAGCTGTGCAGCCTTGTCCAGAAGCAGGTCTGATAAAGGGTAATCAAGCAGCTGATCAGCAGATTGCACAGCTAAAGTCTGCACCACCCAGTGGCTAGCAGGGAGAAGCTTGAACATCTAAAATAATGTTTGGGATTGTGTTCATTCACATAACGCTCAGGCTTAGAGCTCTGTCACATACTGAAATGTGGAAGTACATGGGTTAAATCACATAACCGCAAAATAAAAGATGCAAAAGGGAATTTGAGCTTAATGAAATAATGGGACTCACGGCCAGTTATTGTTAGGATTTTATTTAATATTCATACACAATAAGTAGTTTCCATACACTTTAACATTTGAGATCACTACCTGGCTTTTCCATTAAGTCCGAGACAGTCTAGCAAAAAAAGTGTTCTATTCCCATGAACAGACTGAATCATTACATAAAGCTTATTTTAGGTTTTGGTTGCTCAAAGCGTTCTTTTTTTCAAAGACCTTACATGAGCGTTTTTCACTTTTAATGATTCACCGATGCTTAAAAAGAATCATTTAGTCCCATTTTGGTTCTTCCACTGTGCAGCTGGAAACACTGATGTGCTGAACTCACTTTTCTCCCTTTTGTCTTAAATGTTCTGTTAGATGTAAGGCTATTGAAAGCTTTTTCAATACAAATAGCGAAGGTCAGTGTTTTTCCCTAACCACGCTGTGTAAGTATATGTGGATCAGACGGAAGGTAACAGTTCAATAATGTAATCGTTGGTTCATTTGTAAGGTGCTTTTCACAGATCTGCTGATATTAGCACTCCGTGACGCATAAATGTTCTGTCTCTACTGCCAGACTCCTCATACATTCACACACATTAATAGTCTCTAATAATAGTGTTATCATTTTCAAAGGGCAATGCCATTCAATTAAAAAATAAAGTGAAATATATATATTGAACCTTTTTTTTAATGAGGATGGAATAAGAATTACGTTTCTTGTAGGAATGAGATTCTTATTGTTCAAATCAGCTCTGAACCAGACAGGATGACCTGAGTTATGAAGCTGATTGGATGCTGTAGACTGGCATTCCATTGTGACTGCATCTTCATAGTTATACTTTCATGCTTTGTGAAGTAAAAGGCAATATGGAATGTGTACTAAACCACAACCTTACCTTTCACTGACCTGAAGACTTTAAAGCTGAACTCCAGGTAAAATTAACCGTTATGCTCAAAGTGGGGCAGTCTACCCCATCCCTGCACTGCAAGGCTTAACCACCTTACCTTCAGGCCAATTGTGACACTTGTCAAATACATGTAAAAATCTGATTTTTCTTGCTAGAAATTACTTGGAACCGATAAACATTATACAACCCATGGCGAAAAGTATGGAATCACCACTCTTGCACAAATGTTCATTCAATTGTTTAATTGTGTTGAAAAAAAAAACTAATTACAGACATGCCTCAAAACTATTTTCATTTAACATTCTAGCCTTCTGGCTTTCAGAAACACTTAAAAAAAAAAAGAAAGAAAACTGTAGTCAATTGCAACTGTTTGCAGATCAAGCAGAGGAAAAAATATGGAATCACTCAATTCTGAGCAAAATATTATGGGATCACCATGTACTTTGCAGTTCTAAAACAAACATCTGCATTGATTTGACATCTGCTAATTAGTCTGAAGTGAAAGAGTGCTTGCACACCTTGGTGAGGTGTTGCACCAACCTGATTGACATCAAATCATGCCATCACGAGAGATGTCAGTTGAAACAAAGGAGAGGATTAAAAAACTTCATCAAGAAGGTAAATGATCACAGAATATGTTAGTTGTTCTCAGTCAGCTAAAATCTGGACCATGTACAATTCAAATGGGAAGGTTGTTAAAGGGAAGCGTACTGGTAGGCCAAGGAAGACATCTAAGCGTCAAGACAGAAAACTTAAAGCATTATGCCTTGAAAACAGAAAATGCACAACAAAACAAATGAGGAACAAATGGTCAGACACTAGAGTCAATGTCTGTGACCAAACTGTAAGACATCGCCCAAAGGAAATGGGACTGACATACAGAAAAGCCAAACGAAAGCCATCATTAACACCTAAACTTAAAAAAAACAAGGTTACATTGGTCTAAAGAAAAGCAATCATGGTTGACTGGATGAAAGTGATATTCAGTGATGAATAACTAATCTGCATTGGGCAGGGTGATGATGCTGGAACTTTTGTTTGGTGCCATTCCAATGAAATGTATGAAGACAAAGAATACTTGCAAATTTCCACAATCATTGATGATATGGTCTTGCATGTCAGGTAAATGTACAGGGGTGATGAAAGTCATTAAATCTTCAATAAATGACAAGTTTATATTGAGATTTTGGACACTTTTCTTATTCCATCAGTTGAAAGGATGTTTGGTGATGATGACCACATTTTTTAGGATGATAATGCATCTTGTCATAGGGCAAAAGCCATGAAAACTTTCCTTCAAGAAAGACATGTAATGTCAATTGAAAATCTATGGTGGAAATTAAATAAAACAGTCCATGACAAGACTCCAACCTGCAAAGCTGATTTGGCAACTGCAATGAGAGAAAGTTGGAGCTGGATTGATGAAGAATACTGTTTTGTGATAATTAAATCCATACCTCAGAGAATTTAAGCTGTTATAAATACTAGTGGTGTACTGTAGTGTTTTTTTTTTTCATGATTCCATAATATTTTTCTCAGAATTGAGAGATTCCCTATTTTTTTTCCTCTAGTTGATCTGCAAAAACAGTAGCAATTGACTACTTTTCGCTCTACCTACTTTTTTGAGTCACTGGCATCACACTCACACACTGATTATTGATATACCATGTGACAATAGGTAAAATTGTTGGTGGTGATTTAGTTAACTAACCCCCCCCCCCTTTTTCACACTTATCTGGATTCACTTTCATTGACCCCCTTGGGAGACCTTCTATATATATGATCTCACTTCTTCTACACCTTTTGATTGCACTTTATACTCACTTTGTGTTTTTCCAATGGGTTTAATAGTATTCCATTTCTTATTATATAGCTCTACTACACATGTGACATACTAGTGCTACATGGGTATGGACTTCCCTTCTTTTCTTCTCCTAGTTTCTGGGACCCAATTAGTAGCAACTCACTATATGCCTTTGTGGCAACAAATATTTATAAATTTTTACTATAAATTACACATTTTTCACAGAATTCCTTGTGGACTGCTAATTAGACCATCATGGTTCCTACAATGGAGACCTGCCCCGCTCTTGCAGTCTTGAACATGCTTGTGCTGACTGATAGCACTCCCTCATTTCCCGGTAGGGTTGTCCTTAGGCAGCCCTCGGTACCCAGCATCACATGCATAACTCTGAACTGTTTTTATAAGTACAACTTGTGAAGGGGGTTATGCTTATCTGGTGGGAATTTTTCTTTTCCCTCCCTTCCTCCTAAATAGAATAGAAATAAATACACCTTTTGCCAACTATTCAACCATATTGTTGTTCATATACTTTTTATTGATATGTTTGATTGCACCTGCTTCTGAGGAAGTGGATTGTATTCCACAAAACGCGTTGAGAAATTTAGGGTGTACTTTCTATGTCAAATCTATTTCTAGGTCAAATCGTACTCACATATGTTGGCTTTTTACTATGAACCATGTACCAACTTTTTACAGTCATCAGATCTTGCATGCAACCAGCTCTGAGTTTTGCAGTCTTATGTTCATGTGTTATGACTTCATTGCCTTTGATGTATTTGTTTTATTACATGTATCATTACAATTAATATGTATTAAAAGGTTCTCCAACTTACCACTGAAGCTACTGAATAAATACCTATTTTCCACATTATTCTCTCTTTTGTTGCTTACAAATTTTTTTGACCATATGTTTTATTTTACCCATTGTTAGTTGTGCACCTCACTCAAAGTTCCAACTCCTTCTTTTCTCACGTAGCTAGGGATGGAGATTCATGGTGTCATGTGCCTCACTCAAAGTCCCAATAAATCTCCCTCTTCTTCAAGTTGCAATTGACTACAGTTTTCTTTCTTTTTTTTTTAAGTGTTTCTTAAAGCCAGAAGGTTGGAATGTTTTGAGGCATGTCTGTGATTAGTTTTTTTACTACACAATTAAACAATTGAATGAACATTTTCCAAGAGTGGGGATTCCATACTTTTTGCCAGAGGTTGTATATATTTTTGAAAGCAGAGACCCTGGAGAATAAAATGCGGTCCTTGTTGCAATTTCTATGTAGCTCGATATTTGTGCAGCCATTTTTCAAAACCAAATTTTCAGGTAGAAAATACATTTTAATAATATATTGCCCAATTTTTCCTAAAATATAAAAGATGATGTTATGCTGAGTAAATAAATACCTACCATGTCACACTTCAGAATTGTGCACGCCCATGGAACGGTGACAAACTTTGGTATCCAAAAATCTCCATAGGCAAAGTTTTTTTAAAGCCTTTGCAGGTTACCAGTTTAGAGTTACGCAGGAGGTTTGGTGCTAGAATTATTGCTCTTGCACTAATGCTTGTGACGATACCTGACATCTGTGGTGCTATCATTGTTTGCATATGCATGCAGGACCTATGTATACATTTCTAGTTGCACATGAGCACAGGCGGGCGGGATGCTTTTAATTTTTTTTTTTTTTCATTTACATTTTTTTACACTGTTCCTTTAATTTTTTCTCAACTTTATTGCTATCAAAAGGGATGAACAACATCCTTTTGGATAGCATGGGCCCTGACAGGTCCTCCTTATGGAGAGTTCTGGGGTCTATTAGACACCATATCTCTCTTCTGGCCTCCAAAGCATCAAACTGAGATTGGTTGTTTTTAATAATTGTTTGATATGCAAATAACCACTACAAGAAAGTGGTATTTGAAAAACATGAAAATAATTTTAGGGCTTGTTCACATGCAGTGCGTACTGGTGTGCAATGTGAAGTGCGCTGCAATACATTGTTAATTTTTATTTTATTAAAATATAACAAAAAAAACTCAACAAGGCGTTATTGTGTATACAAGGCACCTATAATATAATTGTTCTTTATTTGCCCTTGCGCTGAGCTTGCCTTGATCAATGCAGACCAATGCAGCTCAACACACCTGGTGTAAACGAGCCCTGAAGGCAACGGTTACTATAATACTCAAATGTCCTCCTTGCAAATGAATTAGAATTTCCCTATAAAGCCTTTCTATAAATAGAAGGTGAATCAGCCCTGTGGCTCTTTGCACATTTCACATATCTTTTCAATAGACTCTCCAAGACAGAGTAAGGTCACAGCGTTTTCATCATCAGTGTGCAGTCAACTGCAGAAATCCCAGCACCGCACCAGGTTATCACACAGGGGAGGTTCGGTGCAGCTGGAGAATGGAGGGGCTGCCAGGATTCTCCCAACATGCACTGCTCATTCAATATTTCTGACAGCATCTTGGACAGCTGAGTATTTCAGTTTGCGTTTGCCTTCTAAGAAGAATTCCAATTAATTTAAATCTTAAATTCGCCTGTCTAACAAAGTCTGGTGACACTTAATCAATAGCAATCACATGAACTATGGAAGTGTACTGCTAACAGCACTCGAGCCTCCATCAATCCATCAGTAAATTTGGGTTGTCCTCTTCATTTTGCCAAAAGAAAAATAATACAAATATGAAATCAGCTTAGCTGACCAGATAAGTCCAGCATTGTCAGTATATATAGATGTATGTATGTTTGTATATACATCCATTCAGTATCCAACAATTGGTGAGCATATGGGCACCATGTCTGATATGCTGAAAGCCGTTTTCTTTAGAATTTTCCTGCTGATTTTTTTTTTTTACGGGGTAGGTTGCAAAGCTTTTGCTCAACACTCCCCAATTGCTCAGGCTCAGGACCAGTATGCTAAATATGATAACACACAGCCAACTTGTACACATGGAAAAGGGCCATTTTAGACAGGAGCCAATTAATCTAGCAGCATGTCTTTGGAGTGTGGAAGGAAACCAGAGTACCCGGAAGAAACCCGCATAAGCACCCACATGCAAACTCCATGCGGTTAGTGTCCTAGTTGAAATTTAAGCCCTTTTCGCCTAAGGGTAAAACAAATCTTAGAGCCTAAGCCCAATTTTGCAACTTTGGCATGTGTTAGTAAAACCGTACATATCATCACAACTACTTTGTGCATCCAGGTGGATTACACCTTGTTTTTTTCAGGACAAATTGGGCTTTCATTTGGTGGTTAATGGTCATGGATATCTCACATTTTTTTTATTATCTAAGGAAAAATGGCCCAAAATAGTAAACAAAAAAAACAACAAAGAACAACCCAAAACAAATTCTCCTGCTCCTGACAATTGCAGTGATACCACATATGTGTATGTTAGTTGCTGTTTGTATCTGTAGTACAGATTAGAAACAATAGTGTGCATTTTACTTTTTTTATCCTACCTAAAACACACTGACACTAACTGACACTGATACTAATTGAAAAAAAAAACTGACTCCCAAAAAATGCTGACCCTGACCTTTGACCCTGACAATGACCTTGCCATTTGACCCTGACCTTGACCCAAACACTAACCCTGGTATTGACCTAGATCAAAGGTATTTTTTTTTATTTTTTATTATTAATATTATTATTTATTTATTTATTTATTTATTTCTATTTCTGCAAGGACAGAGAAAGATACAATGTATCTTTCTCATCCATTTACAGAGACAGAAGACACGGGGGCGGGTTTCACAGTGACTGATCACTGTGATAGCCAATCATGTATATTAAAACAACAACAACAAAAAAAAAAAACACTGCCGAACAATCTTTAATCAGTATAAGTTTTGGGCACTTTCAGTTAGGAAAATTTTCATAGAGGCACACACATGCTTGCACTGCATTAGCAACATTGAAACAACACAGTTACAGCTCAGAAGCTGCATGCAGCCAACATTAGACCCCTTTCACACGTGCGATCTGATCAGGTCTGCTTGTCACTTTTTCAGGTGAACCTGATCGGATGGTCCATTCATCCCTATGGACATATGGGCATCCATTTACACCTACCTACCACCGGGTCCCATCCAGTTCGCTGAAAAAAATGAAAGGGGATCCATCCTCTTCTGTTTAGGTGGATCGAATCAGAGGATAGTCGGGGGTAAATGGACAGCAGATTCCGTTTACACCTGGCCGCCCATAGGTCAGAGCAGGGTGTGTCCACGTCTGCTCTGCAGAAACTGAGCGGACACAGACCTGCCATTCATCTGCTCTGCGCGATCATCAGGGCATCAGTGAGCTAATCCTGGCTTGGAATTAAATCTGCCCCGTGTAAAAGGGGCCTTATAGAGTTTAAATTGTTACATATGTCATGTATTCCTCTTTTGCTTATCTTTGCATTAAAGATTTGTATGTGAGCACTGTAGGAATTGTTTATAAAATATCCATAGAGAGTTATGTGATTGGCTAATCCTCTCCCAAAGGAGAAAGGACTTCTGGGTAATGTATTTTTTTATGGCCAACTTGTAAATGAATATTCAACCAATTGGATAATTAAAGCTGACAACAGCAAAAAGCACAACTGAAATACATTACATATAGAAGGGGCCAGACTGGTGGCCTTACCGCCTTCTATTATGGTTAAACTATAGAGCTTGAACACTTTCCTGCTCCCAGCTGGTGATAGGACAATGAATGCACAGCACTGATTATAAGGTCATCTTTCTGATCACACTGTTCTCCATTTTTCTTGTCAGTTGTCCATATATGGATCAAAATTTGACTGGTTCGGCAGGGGCTAGCCAAAAGTTTTTCCATCTGCCGACTGACTTTTGTTTAACCACCCTGTTGGAAAAAGTCTTACCTCCAGACTGAGTTAAAATACAAAAACTAAAGCCCTACTGCCTATTTCACCCTTACCATGCTAGGCATGAAAGCACATCTATCCCAGTGTGGTCAGTTTTCCAGCTGGGCTTTTTTCTCCAGTGGCCAAAACTTGTGCTGAAGCAATAAAAAACCTGAAATAAAAACCTGTAGTAGCTCAAACAACCCTGTGGTTGCAGAAAATGCTGTAGTACAGCTGCAACTCAGATGGAAGTGCACCACCTGTCCAGAGATGGTCAGTGTACTGCTGTGTACTGCTGTTTTTCCACCTCCACCTCTCCAGAGAGACTGAATAGATAGAATACGCTGTTAGCAAGGATTGGGTAACCTACTAGATTACTTCGTTCAGCCTGTTGGCTAAAGAAATAAATCTATTAGTGTGTAGCCAACTTTAGGCTGAATTCCCAGCACTCAGTTTAACCATTTTTAATTAGGGTACAGGTGTGTACTGCGGAGACCTGGGCTGCAGTGCTGAGAAAATGGTGAAGGCTCAAGGCTGATTGTTATTAGCAGGTTATTGAATAATTATGAGCTGGAAGCTTCTTGTTTCAGCAATTAGCTATACTTGCATGGAGAAATACATTACATGCCTTTTATCCTTAGAACAGGAAGAGAACAACAAACAAGTACACACTTAGATACAGAAGGTGCATCCTGTGATTACATTACCACAGAGAATACACACTATAATACTGCAATGCCACCTGCTGGATAGAAAAGTATAATACATATATATATATATATATATATATATATATATATATATATATATATATAGTTCAGTTTATATAACTTGCTGTTGCTTTTCCAACAATTGTTACACCAATACTAACACTTTATACCAGTGGCAGCCGGTGCTCAATATTTTGGAGGGGGGGTGGCAAACTAATGCCAAAACAACCCCCCCTGCAGTGGACGGACGGGAGGTCGGCGATACCAAACCCCCCCCCCATGCAGTGATCAGAGGCCTTACCTTAGGAGGCAGGGGGAAGAAAGAGCCGGGTCATTGCTTCTCCTCCCGGCCGAACAGGAAGTGTGTCCTAAGACTCCCTGGCCAATTGGGTCTCAGGAACCGGCTCCTGATTGGCTCCTGATTGGCCGGGAGGAGAAACAGGAAGACAATAGCAAATAATAATTTGTTATTGTCACACAACTGGATGTGCTTAAAAAAACAAAAACATTGAAATCCATTGAGATTAGGGGGGTGGCACCCCTGCGTTGGGTATGGACGGGCCGCCACTGCTTTATACTGTATGTTATTACCAACTCAAATCGATGCAATCCTATGGCATGATCTGTAGGCTCTCATCCAGTTAATATTGGCAGTAGTAGAGTCTTCCACCCAGTACACAGGATCTCATATTACTGTTCTTACTCTCTTTTGTGGAGCAGAGCAGACTGCTTAGGGGATAGACAGACCCAAAAACAGACAGACACTGCTTTTGTATTCATGTCAGATACAGATTGTAAGCAAAAATGTGTCTTTTTCATCCAAAATGTTTACCCAAACTATAGCTATAAAGTCAGATCACCATGTAGGCTTCACCACATGTTAATGAAAACTTGGAGGGAATCGGCAGGAGGGGCAGTTTCACTTCAGCAAGCTTATTTGAAGGCATGAACATCTGCTTCGTTAAAGAGAAAATTATTTTTATATCTGTGAGCTAAACTAATTATACCAAACAGTGTGTGCTAACAGAAGCAAAACAACAATTGGTCATTACAGACAGTACTGTTTTCTTGATTTATTTATAGCCGTATCCCAAATAACTCATTCCAGAATAGACAGTAACAGAAGCTGCCTGCATAAAGAATAAAGGAGAATTATTGAAGAGGAAGAAGTTACTGCCTCACCAATGGAGAGCGCGCTTCTTCATCGATGCATCCTGCATGCATAGGTGAAGTGTCAGTCTATACTAAGGCTCTAAGCAACTAAATATATCCATCAGGAGAAATTAAAATATTCAAATATAGCAAATACTTATATTGGCACATATTTATCCATCCAGTTGTATCTGACTCTTGGTGATTCTATGAGCCAGTTCCTTGGGCACCATGTCTGATACACTTGAAAACCTATAGAATTTTTATGGCAAATTCTCTTAAGGTAGGTCATCAGGTCTTTCCTCAACCCTCCCCAATTGATGAAGATTGAGACTTCCAGAGGTTCAAGCCAAGGCATAAGTGCTAACCACTGATCCCTGAACCTTTGCTGTCCTGGCATTCAATACTACCGTTATTATATAGTGCATTTGGAAAGTATTCACTTTTTCCACATTTTGTTATGTTAAAAAATGGATTAAATTCATTATTTTCCTCAAAATTCTACAAACAATACCCCATACTGACAATGTGAAAGAAGTTTGTTTGAAATCTTTGCAAATTTATTAAAAATAACGAACAAAAAATCAAATGTACATTATTCACAGCCTTTGCCATGACACTCAAAATTGAGCTCAGGTGCATCCTGTTTCCACTGATCATTCTTGAGATGTTTCTACAACTTGATTGGAGTCCCCCTGTGGAAAATTAGGCTGATTGGACATGATTTGGAAAGGCACACACCTGTCTATATTAGGTCCCGCAGTTAACAGTGCATGTCAAAGCCCATTTTCAAAAAGGACAGTGCATGTCCATTTTGTAATAAGGCTGTAACATAACAAAATGTGTAAAAATGTAAGCGCTGTGAATACTTTCCGAAGGAACTGTACATGATATCTTTCAGCTGTCAATGGCTGTGCAAGCACCGCCGAGTCCTTAACAACCAGTGATATCACGACTCCATTCACCTACATGGCTGGGAACCCCAGCCATGTAAGCAAAGGAGCTGTGGATAGTTAAAAAAATGCATGGAGGTTTCCCCATAATTTATACCAGAACCTTCAGACCAGGTATGCATTTTAAGGACAACCCTATGCAAAAGAAAAACAAAAAAAAACATGAGGTACACTCAGAAATCCACAGCAGATGCTTATCTGAGCATGCAGCTGGGCAGGCCAGGAAAAGGGGAGCAAGCCCACCCCCTTCTCCCCAAACCATGCCAAACCACATGCCCTCAATATGAGGGGAGAGGGGGGTATCTTGGTATGGGGGAACCTGCCTTGAACTTTAGAAGATGCTCAGGGCACCATTAATTCCTAATATCACTCCCATGTACCAGCAAAACGCACATGTTCTGTGTGTGCAAAGATGCATGGTGCCACAACACTATGCAGTTCCATGCGGCTCAATTTTAAAAAAGGGTCAGGGACTTCTTTGCCCACTTCTCTGCAGGTAAGGCAGCCCGTTGAAATGAATGAGTTGCCATACAGGCAGAATTCAGCTTGCACAAGTGTAAA
This sequence comes from Aquarana catesbeiana, assembly GCF_042186555.1. Taxonomy (NCBI): domain Eukaryota; kingdom Metazoa; phylum Chordata; class Amphibia; order Anura; family Ranidae; genus Aquarana; species Aquarana catesbeiana. The sequence continues at coordinate 881,559,968 of NC_133324.1, forward strand.
CCCAGCATTGCCTACATGCTAGTCCGATTCAGGTTGTTCCTAATAGCAACACTTTTACAAAACAATGCTATGGCTGCACCACAATCAAAAAGATACATTACATCAACAGCATGTGGGCCATCTGTCAGCACAACTTATAGGTACCTACATTCTCTAATGTAGTTGAGCATAGTGCATTATCATATATTAGTCAAAAACATATATTAGGCGTTAGCAAATCTAAGTTTTCACTCAGCACTACCCAAAGCTGGGTACACACTGGCCGAAAATTGACCTGTCTGACAGAAGCCAGTCTAACAAGCAAAGGAAGCAAAGGGACATGCTGGAAAAAAAACAACATCTGATCATCACTTGCAGCCAATGGCTGCGAGCGCTGATCAGTGCATTCTTGCAGGGATTGGGAGTCCCCCTGTCAGAATACAATAACACAGCAGGGGAGATTCCCACGCCAACATCGCTTGTGTTGGTACAGTGATCTGTCAGTTTTAAAGTTGCAGTGTGTACTGGGCTTTAGTTTCCATAGCCACTAGTGCAGTGATGACGAACCTTGGCACCCCAGATGTTTTGGAACTACATTTCCCATGATGGTCAACTACACTACATCTGGGGTGCCAAGGTTCGCCATCACTGCACTAGAGTATCCCCTTTCTTAGTAAATGTAAAGAATAAAAAGGTGCAAGTAAAATAAAAGACAGCATTTTGCTTGCAGATGATTGGATGATAGAAATCAGCAAAGCTTTATCACATTTACCACATTTACTAAGCTGTGGCGAAAATTAATGCAACTCCACTTGCACAGTCTATTTGTCTTTCATAAATCAGCCCCAATACAATGTAATCAGAACCAAACTCCACCTCATGTTTAATATATACATAATCTCCAGTATCATATCAAAGTTTAACATCATCTACAAAACTTCTCAGGGAGAAAGCCGAGGATGGTGTGCAAGTATGGACTCACCGCTCTTAGTGAGCCTTCGCACGCGGTGCTTGCCCCCCAATTTCTGTTTCCGACAGGTACAAGAATCTGCTGCCTGCACCAACATCTGTCTTGCAGAAGTACGACAAAATTCTAAAGCGTGTTGTAGACACTCTTTATGAATTACCAAAGAATGTATTCTTGTTTAAATATTATTTGTTTGTATATTTATTCCAGATCTGTGCAGTAACCCAGCATACAAACCTCTGTGCTGGAGTTTTTAGTAATAAAGACCGCTCATTGCTGCTCTCTTTCCTTGTATAGGGTAATTGGTCTTGTGTTCACCCTCCCCTATAATTTTCTGCAGGCAAACTTTAGCGGCTAGGGTTCGCTGGGTCCTTCTCACAGCTCTGCACGCAACATGGATGTAGTATATCCTTTATGGCTATTATACATGAAATCTTGTGCCTGGGGTTCAGCTTTGAAGCTTGTTATGCAGTACCGTGAATCTACTGTACATGTTTCATTGTTCTCAGAACCTCTGTAGTTTCAGGGCTGGCCATGGACATCACTACTGGGGGCAGTTCTAGAGCACGCTGCAAGCCTTTTACAGACAGGGTTTAGGAAGGTAGATGTTTCATGAATAGGCACAAGGCTCAAGACATCAGTACTTGGGAAGGCATGGCTAAAGTAGGTGGGCATGACTGGTTGAGTACGTGTGACTGGGCAGGATTGAATGCTATATTCAATTCATTCAAACCTTAACCCACCCAGCAATGGTATTGGGAGTATGCTGACAATACCTCTATAGTCTAAAGCAGCCTTTTTTCTACCAGGGTGCCACTTGGGTTCATTATTTACTGAGTTAGAGACCACATTATATAGGGGTCTTAACCTAAGATGTTAAAACAGTTTAGTTTTTTTTTTCTTCTGTGCTGACTAGATGGAAAGTGTGGAAAATGTGTATTACTTTGCATGTAGCCCTTCCCATGTGTACCTTTCCTTTGTGCTGGTTTTAGGTTGATCTGAACAGATGCCAATCTTGCCATATTCCTAGTGGAGGCTAAAGTGAGCCATACATGAATCAAATTTTGGCCAGTTCAGCAAGGCCTGCCAAATTTTGATCCATTTATGGGCAGGCTGGGCGGATTATCCCTGTTCGATCAGTGCCACAGGCTATATCCGACAGCGCTGGGCAATGTATTGTGAAGTCTCTCTGCTGTCAGGATACAATAGTTCACTGGCGAGTATTCCCCTACCCACATCAAGTGTGTGAATGGGGGAATCAAGTAATTTTTATTTTATTTTTCAACCCGCTGTTTGAATGGAAAAAAAAAAGACAAATTTATGGGCTGCCTTTGAAATTAAAACTGACTTGTTGCAAAAGGCAAAATAGACATAAGGGTAGAAAATAATGGGCAATTATTACATTCCATTTCATATGCAAGGTTTAATAACATTTTCATTGTTAGAGAGAAGAATATACTAAGGATAATGATTTTTCCACCCACTAACTATTCTTTTCTCGCTTTGAACTTTGGCCAGAAAGCTTCATTTTTCTCTCATTTGACCAGAAAGCCTTTTCACCCCTTTTGTTTTTTGTATGCTCCAGGTGGTTTTTTTCTTGTTGATATGGTTGACACCATATCATGTACCTTCTCTCTAGTCTTCAATACTGAACTCTGTAGCACTTTCAAAGCATGAATTGCCTTCTCAGTAGCTTCTCACACAATTCTCTTTAGTGTTTTTTCAAAAAGAGTTCTAAGGGAAGCCCTGTTCTAGGCAGCCTCTGGGTGGTTTGATGTCCACTGGATATTATTTAATTGCTCATTTTGTATTGTATTTACTTTGCATTACTTCATTACTTAGTTTTAGTTTAAAGCTCTTTAGTTTTAATTTTCACAGCTGTCTTTCGGATTCACAGTTGGAGTAATAAATTCTCAACTGTGATATTTTTATCCAGAAAGTACAGCAGTTATTTAAGCTGAGGCCAGTGAGGAGGCCACTCTTTCCTCGTCAATCTTTTTTTTTCATCTTCTCAGAACAAACTAAATTTAGATATTGCACAACAAAGCAATTAAAAACTTATATTTCATTTATATTAATATTAACTTGTCCTTTTTTAATTAATATTTACTTCTGAAATAAAAAATATCACAGAAAGCAAAAGTTCAGCTTTGAAAGAATCGGTCACGGGTGTCTTTTTTGCAAGATATTTGTTACACAACGTTATTAGGTTGGGGTTTTCTGAAAGTTTGGAAAAAGAACACGTTCTTTTTTACTGACTGACATGGGAGAAATAGCTCAGTATGGTTTCATCTATGATTTACTGGTGAATGAATATGTAATGACAGTGCTGCTTAACTTGTCAATTTCTTTTTTGATAGTAAATTACCCTCTCGATATAAGATCAGCAATTCAGATGAAATAGTTGGTTAGGTTAAAGAGAGAAAAGTGTCTTGTTTGCCAAATTCATTACACAGGAGAAAGATATGAGTTTAGAAAATGTCAATCAGATCACTGTCTCTCGCTCCTTCTCTCTCTCTCTCTCTGGATCCATAATCCAATTTGCTGTGAAATGCCATCACACAGTCTGCCCTCCTGGGAATATGAAGACCTCCACAGCTGGAGGAATATACACACATAGATCTATATTATAAAGTCTTCACTTTTTTTGGGAAAATGCGACAGTGGGTTTGAGCAGTGGGTGCCAGAACAAATGGATGAGATTTATATACATTTATATAAGTTGTAGTGGGTATAGAAAACAATCCCCCTCTCCCCCTTTAAAATAATCACATTTTGTTGCTTTGCAGCGTGAAATGAAGACAGACACAGTTTTTGTTTTATCAAGCTGTATTTACTCAGTCCAACTTATACCATCCAAGTTAAACATATAACACCAACATGTCAGAAAAAAAATAAATAAATAGTCACACATGTGAGCGTATACACAGTGGTAAATGACGGCCCACTCTCTCCCTCCTCCACCATGCCCACTAACCAGCTAAACATAATGGGGCAGAATATTATATCTTGGTTGATGGAGGCTTCACCTCCCTGTTATTCTAAAACACAGGCTGGAGGGGCATGACACAGACTGTGACTGTCTGAAATCCGCCCGCACCATATTATTGACAAAAAAATAACAAAGATTTAATTTCAAATATATATTTGTATGACAAGTTAAAACAGTTTATTGATATCAGTTATTTATTTTTAATCTGTATTACAAAGGCTGTTTATTATTTTTTTATCTTGAACATGTGACCAGTAGCAGTGAACTAGAAGCTATTTCTGGCACTGTTTCCCTACAGACAGGCTGGGAAAGATCTGGGTCATGTGACAGCTGTATATTGATTAGGAAAAAAAGGCACTTCAAATTTTTTTTCATTATTAATATAATTACAATGCCATTATCCACATTAAAAAGGGAAGGAACCACCTCTTGGGGTAGTACGACTGCCGCAGATTCAGTTTCAGGTCTGCCCATCTGAGGAACATGTTGCCAAGGCTGTGATCTAGTGATTGCACTTAATCACCCCTACCAGGGGTATGGACTAATGCTTGACTAATAGACTCGAAAGCACTTTTCACAGCTATTCAAAGTATGACTACCTCATGGGGCAGAAAGGGGCCCCAGGAGACTATCTAAGGGGCAATTAGAAGATCATGAACAGGAACGTGTAGTGGAAACATCTTTGTTGAACTGTTCATTTGTTATGTTTACAAAACTTCACTAAAAAAACACGTATTGTTATTTAACTTGACTTGGTCTGAAATTACTTGAGAACAACCTTTAGAGGGGTGCATGCATGCTTGGCATATCACAGAATAGGGTATTTGGGGATGAGACAATATAGGGAAGACGCAGTACATATGACTAACGTGCAGTGAATCTTTCTGGAGCAGGCTATATTGCTGTTGTCAAGGACTACAGTACTAATGTCAGGTGCAAAAGCAGCCAGCTGGTCAGGAAGCGGTGTGAGTTGGCTTAGGTAATGGAAGGCCTTGGTAGTGAAGCTTATTTGCTTAGGCTCCTTTCCTAATTACCAGAACCCCAATACTGGGTCCGACAAAGCAGTACGGGGGGCTTCCTAAGGACCCAGCCTGGAAGTAATGGAAGATGGAGTGAGGCCTCAGGAGATGATAAGCATGTTGTTATAGAAAAGTCAAGCTTCCAACTATTCAAATGTAATATACAGATTGATGTCACTGGGAGTGAGGTTACGGGTTACTGGGCTGGTGGAGTCCAGTACAAGCTCAGAAATGTTACACAACCAAAGTGAGAGAAGAATTAGGAAGTGTAATCGGGATCTGTTGTGTACAATGTAAAGTGTTACAGAAGTTAGGTCACAGATTACAAGGAGTTAATAGTGCTCCTGGGGGCACTAAAAAGCTCTCTCTCACCCTCCCCATATGGGCACTGCCCACAACAAACTTGCTTTACAATTTGTAATTGTAAAATGGTACACAGTATACATGTATACACAGTTGTACAGTCCTCTCTTCTGTGCCAATATTCACTAATTTCCTGGCTGGAGGACATGCAGAATCATGTCCACTTTCATTACATACCTTATTTCATACCCAGTAACCTCATCACTGGGTCTCTGTGCTTCCCTGTGCTGAAATACGACAGATCGTGGCTGGGAGGGGCCTGGCAGGGTGTTATACATATCTTCCTGAAAACATCATATCATCTTGCTGGCCTCTCCTAGCCATGATCTGCGTACATTTGTCAGAGAAACAAAGTTTTCACATTCCAATTCGGTCTAGATCTCTGTGGACAGACAATGAATGGAAAATAGTGCAGACCAGACAATGGAAGTTAAAGCCTTTGATTTATCCCACTCACAATAAAAGGATAAAATATTGCATATCAGATATATATTTCCACATACGTTGCCCACCTAAGTTTTCACATTTTGTCCTTTTCCAGGGGATCCCTAAGGGTATCCATAGGTGGAGGGATCTTGCTGAGAGAACTGGGCAGTAAGGCTTTTGCCTATTGTTATGCCAGGACTCCACAAACCACCTGTAATATGTAAGCTTACCCTGAAGTCTTGGTACTGCAGGTCAGAACTCACAATCGGACCACAAATACTGCTGGGATTACCAGATTACTTAATATTTGTGTTTACGAGATTAATATGAATGCGATTAATTCAAATTTTATTTTTCAAAGCAATAGCCAGCTGACTTTTGGGGTTGCAGTAAATTGAACACTTTACTAGGTACTCAATGGGAAAATGGCTTCCATCTTCCTGGCCATAGATAAGCAGCTGTCTTACGAAGAGCAGATAGCGAGAAATGTCTGTCCTTAAGTCACCCTTCAACTTCCCTCTGTCTCGGCCAATGGGTGAATGTAGAGCACATGCTGCCAATTTCCATAGAAAAGGGAACAATTACCGTCTGATTGTGAGCTGCTGCCAATCGTCTCCAGTTCTGTGCAGAAAAGGGAACAATACCGCATTATTCTCACTCATACATTGGCTAAGCCAGAAAGACATCAGTGTGTCCCCCTGGGGTGATGCTTTTGCAATGGAAGATGGGATAGTTCACACCACCTGTCACTTTCTGTCTTTGGCCAGGTTATAGCATAAAGCATACAATATATTTCATTTTTTCCTGGATGCCTCAGGGTATACAAAACAGGACACTGCTCACTGTTCTTCTGGTCATGTCTAGGGGTATAGCTATTCTTTCCAACTGGAAAAGTTAACTATTTGCACTAAATGTTGCTTACAGTCATTGTAGCTATCTTTCTAAAGAAATCCCATTGTAAAGAATCCTAATGGAGGATATATTTTTCTGAATACGCAACTAATGTTCGATTTTCTTTTGCATAGTCCTTAGAAATTAACCTGTCAAATCTTTATACTGACTTTGGATATACAGTAAGTATGCATATTTATCAGGGTCTAAGCTGTCTTTTTTCCCAAAGCAAACAAGCCCAGTTTTTCTAGCCTGTTCCCATAAATATTACGTTAAGAAAATGTATAAATGTTCCCCTAAACCTTTTTAACTTGGCCACCTGACTTTGTACCCTCTTCAAATAACCTATGTCCTTCTTACAGAAACGTGTCCAAAACTGTACTTCATATTCAAAATATAACCTTACAATTCCCACATCAAAAAAAATTACAATTCCCTTGTAGGCAAAACGTTCTCCATCAGCCATTTTCGTCTACCTCCCAAGATTTTATTTTCATCTGCTAGTTGACATTGAGTGGTGGTAACCAGTATTCCCAAGACCTTCTCCTTGTCTACTTTCCTCAGCTGTATTTAATTTCTATGTACAGGTGATTCATCCACCATTGACTGCCTGTGATTCCATTTTTTCAAGAACCTTCTGCAGCTAAGTCATAATCATTTTAAATAATTTTGTGGAATCAGCAAAAATGTCACTTTCTATTGCATCCACAGGGGTCATTAGCACAAAGACTTAGAATAACCAGCCCAATACCCTACACCGTGTCTGTGGGTGCACTATTCATTTAATATGCTGATGTATTGAGACATTTATTGGGATGGGTGAATGAGGTGGTTGGTTCCATGGTATCATGACGCTTTTAGGCAGTATTCTTGCATTTTGCCTCACAGCCTGCTGCTGCTTTTCCACCCTTGTATATACCCTTGGAGAAAACACTGCAGTGGAATATTGGCACAGCCTGATGTTTTATCTCACAGGTCTCACTTTAATAATAAAAGTAAACCTATAAACTATGGAGGGTACCATTGCTGGCCTCACCATATGAGAAATGTTTGTTCCCTGAGGTTTTTTTTTTGTTTCTTTGGCTTTGCTGTGTTTCAAGTCATTGAC